>NC_072406.2:61023250-61665000 GCF_028858775.2 Pan troglodytes | reverse complement strand
CCTGGCTCAGCTAGGTGGCCCAGATGCCACAGCAACCCCTATCTTGGGACCTCTGCTGTGGCTGGGAGAGGAGGCTTGCCAGCTGTTGGAGGGCTGCCAACTCTGCCTGGGCCACACGGCAGTGGGGGGTTGAGTGGGAGAGGGCACTCATCCATCATGAGCCAGGGTCTAGGAGCAAAGGGGGGTGGTGCAGGAGGAAATTACCCAAGCTGGGGGCCCACCAGGTCAAGGGCTGCCTGGCAGCTGCCAAGGGGGCAAGGCGTTCCTTGCAGTCTCTGGTGGCCTCATTCCTCCACTTAGCAGAGAGGAGCAGCCCTTGCTGTCGCCCTGGCCCTGGAAACCCTCCTCTGAGGTGGAGTTCCCCATACATGGTAACACTCCAGCAGGGTTACTGCTGCCTGGGGCGGAGGAAGCGTCACAGGCCTGGGAATCAGAGTCCTGACATTCCTAGCTATGTGACCGTGGGCAAGCCATTTAACCTCTCTGTTCCTCATTTCTTTATCTGTATCATGGAAAGAATCATCCTAACTTTGAGTACAGAGGGTTATTGTGAGGAGTCAAGGAAACGATGCATGTGAAGGCAGTTTTTGAACGACTCTCAGGAGAACAAGGTCATTGGCAGCACATGGTGCTGTCTGAAGCTGCCTCCTGCTGCATCAGTGTGGCCTGGGAAAATGCAACCTAAGAGCAGAGAGGAGGCAGTGCCAGGAAGTGAATCGCATGGACTCTCCCCAGGGCTTTTCCTGCCTCAAGGCCCCTCCCCCTCCCAAGATCTGGATGGGGCAGCGAGAGGGGGCTAAATGATTGTGTAATGGCCACATCTGTCAGCACTGGCCAAATGGTTTTTGCAGGAGTCAGGGAGCTAATGGCCCTGCAGCCGGGAGAGACTTTCTTCTAAGTGAAGCACTTTATCTACCCGGGAACTTAAGAGCAGCATGGCCTCAGGCCACAGGGACCCAGAGAACAGCTGCTCTGCTGCAGACTTGAATTAGTGCCCTCTCCCCATTGGCTTCCCTCACACCTGCTGCCAGAGGCCGGACTGCGGGTGGTAGCCTGAGTGGTGGTGGTGGTGGGGGGGTGATGGCAGCCCAGAGGGGGTGTCACCACACCCAGCCTTGAGTCCAGGATCCCACGCCACCCACCTAAGCAAGTCCCCTGCCCTCTCCAAGTCTCAGTTTCCTCATCTGTAAAATGGGGACAATGAGGATTAGGTGGGATGAGACAGTGAGGGGCACTGTGGCCAGAACTCAGTGAGGTTACTGCTGCAGAGGAGGGTGTGAGCTGTCCTGGACAACGGTGAGCGGCTTCAGACTGAGGGAACTGGAGAAGAATCCTCTGGGCAGAGAGAAGCCTCTATAAATGAGAGGGAGGCAGAATTCCAGTGACTCTGGGGCACTGAGCGTGTTGTGCCCCTGTTTTCACCAGGAGTGCACCTGGGATGATATGAAAGTCCTGTGTACAGAAGTCTAACAAGACCTTACACATGATAAAGTGGCTTCCGTCTCCAAGGAGCTATAGAATATCACAAATTCTCTAACTATCGGATACATGTCTTAATTTTTAATTTTTTAGGGTCAGGAAATAGTGGTACATATTTATAGGGTAAATGTGATATTTTGACACAAAAATACAATGTGTAATGATCAAATCAAGAATATCCATCACCCCAAATCAACTATTCTTTCTTTGTGTTGAGAACATTCCAAATCCATTCCTCAAGTTATTTTGAAATATACAATAAATTATTGTCAATATAGCTACCCTATTGTGCTACCAAACACTAGATCTTACCCCTACCATCTAACTGTATTGTTGTACCCATTAACTAATCTCTCTTAATCCCCCCATCCTCACCACCCTTCTAAGCCTCTGGTAACCTTCACTGTACTCTCTACTTCCATGAGATCATTTTTTTTTAGCTCCCACATATGAGATAATATGCAATATTTATCTTTCTGTGTCTGGCATGTTTAACTTAACATAATGTCCCCCAGTTCCATCCATGTTGTTGCAAACAACAGAATTTCATTCTTTTTTATGACTGAATATTATTCCCTTATGTATATATACCATGTTTCCTTTATCCATTCATCTGTTGATGGATACTCAGGTTGATTTCATGTCTTGGCTATTGTGAATAGTGTTGCAATAAACATGGGAGGACAGATGTCTTTTTTCAATATACTGAGGTTTTTTCTTTTGGATATATACCTAGGAGTGAAACTGCTGGATCATATGGTAGTTTCATTTTTGTTTCCTTGAGGAAACTCCATACTCTTTCCCTTGGTAGTGGTACTAGTTTATGTTCCCACCAACAGTGTACAAGTGTTCTCCTGTCTCCACGTATATGCCATTACCAGCTTTTTTTTTTTAAATCTTTTTGATAAAAGCTACTTCAACTGTGGATACATTTTAGAAGTCTTTTTATTTTGAAATAATTTTTGAATCACTTAAAGGTTGCAAAAGTAGTACAGAGTTCTCATGTCCTTTTCACCCAACTTCTCCCAAAGAGAACACTGACATAACAATAGTACAATGATCCAAACTGAAAACGGACATTGCTACAATACTATTAACTAATCTACAGACCTTATTTGGATTTCATAAATTTTTACATATGCTTGTTTTGGGGGAGGAAGGTAATGATTGCATGAAATGTCATCACATATACATTTTCCATCAGGATGTGGAACTGTTCCTTCACTTGCAAGAGACTCATGCTACTCTTTTGTAATCATACCCTCCCCAGCTGTAACCCCTGGCAGTATTCATCTGTCCTCCATCATTATACTTTAAAAAATTTTGAGACTGTTATATACATGAGAGCACACAGGGGCTATATGGTTTTTAAAGAAGAGTGTTAAGCGTGATTGTTATTCATGGTGATTTAAAACATGAACTGTAGAGAGTAAACATTGACTACATACAATATGTATTAGTCAGTTTGGGCTGCTATAACAGAATGCCACAGACAGGATGGCTTATACAACAGAAATTAATTTTCTCCCACTTCTGGAGGCTGAAGTTTGAGATCATGGTGGCAGCAGTGTTGGTTCCTGGTGAGGGCTCTCTTCCAGGCTTGCAGACAGAAGCCTTCTTGCTGTGTCCTTAAGTAACCTTTCCTCATGGGGTAGGGGAGGGGAAAGAGAGAACTCTCTGGTATCTCCTCTTACAAGGACACAAATCTTGTTGGATCAGGGCCCCACCCTTATAATGTAATTTAATCTTAATTACTTCCTTTATGTCACATCTCTAAATATAGCCACACTGGGGGATTAGGGCTTCAACATATGAAGCCAGTGAGTTGGGGGTGGGGACACAAACAGTCAACACAACATAACTTCTAAAATACTTTTTAAACACTTGAATCTAGTTCTGTCAGATAGCATATAGTGACATTTATGAAACAGAAAAAATTTTTAATTAAAAATATATTTTATTGTGGCAAAATACACATGACATAAAATTTACTATCTTGACCATTTCTGAGTATAGAGTTCAGTGGCATTAAGTTCATTCACATTGATGTGCTACCATCAACAACATTCATCTCCAGAACTTCGCATCTTGTAAAACTGAAACTCTGGTAACTCCCCAATCCCTCCTCTCTTTTGCCCTTGGCAACCACTATTCTAGTTTCTGTTTCTATGAGTTTGACTGCTCTAAGTACCTCATCTAAGTGGAATCATTCAGTATTTGCCTTTTTCCAGTTGGCATATTTCACTTAGCATCATGTCCTCAAGGCATTCATGTTATAGCATGTGTCAGAATTTCCCTCCTTTCTAAGACTGGGTAATATTCCATTGTAAGTATACTCCACATTTAGCTTCACAATTCATCCCCCATGGACACTTGGACAAATGGATAAGCAATCAAACGAGGGTTGCTTCTGCCTTTGGGCTATTGTCATTTTTGAGACCCTGCTTTCAGTTCTTTTGGTATATTTCCTATTCCCCAAAGTGAGATTACTGGATTATATGGTAGTTCTCTTTTAATTTTTTGAGGGACTACCATACTGTTTTCCATAGTGGCAGCATCGTTGTATATTCTCACCAACGCACAAGGATTCTAGTTATTTTTTATTTTTTTACATTGACCCTTCTAATGGGAGTGAGGTGACATCTCATTGTGGTGTTGATTTACAGTTTCCTCAGGATTAGTGGTGTTGAGCATCTTTTCATGTGCTTATTGGAGGAAATTATTTTTGATGTGGAAAAAGCCTTGCTGATGGGGATTCTTTCAAGGTGTATAGGATTGAGCAGGACAATGCAAAATTGACTTTGGTGATGTCTTATCAACTTTTGGGAACAATCTGTCAAGAGGAGATGTAATGCCAGCCTGCTTGGCAGAGGAGTCTGTGGGAAGCCACAACGTAACATATGGACTCATGAATCTTCTCTGCGTTTGGATCCGTATGCTACAACCTACTCACGTGGTAAGAAAAAAACAGAGAAGCCTGGTGAATTGTGTTGGATGTTTTCTCCCCATTGCTGACCTTCTGTCTTCTGGCCTCTCTCCCTAAAGATGTCCTCTGCTACCTGGTTCCTCGTATCCACCCAGAGACAGCATATATGCATATCTCCCATTCAAACAAACAGTGGCATGTCAAATACACTGATGGGTCTTTGCTTTTTCCTTCTTAAATACCTATTTTGGAGGGAGTCCCAAAATATGTAGCAGGTGTAAGAATTTCCCTCCTTTCTAAGACTGGGTAATATTTCATTGTAAGTATACTCCACATTTAGCTTCACAATTCATCCCCCATGGACACTTGGATGAATGACACAGGGCCTAGGCTTCTGCTTCTGGAATGTTCTTTTGCAGTTCATTCTCAATCCATGCATCTCTATTCCCTCCATCCATGCACTTAACTTCTAGAAACTTCCTTTCTGCTTCCTCCGGACCTCTGGCTGCTGCTCTTCTCCTGGTTTGTTCCTTACACAGATGGACACCTAGTGCCCAGACTGTTCCAGTGAACATCAGAGTGAAAGCAGTGGCTTGTTGGTAGCAGTATGCCTCATGATTTATATTTTTTTTCTGCTTTAATTTTAGTTAGCAACTTAATGTCTCCTTTCCCACTTTTTAAAAAGATAATAAGGGCCAATAATCTTGTATAGCACCAACACTGCAGTATTGATAAAAATATGTTCACACTAAAGCACTGACTATTTAGCTTAAAGTGTCCATGCACGGGCTGATGCTCTGAAGTCGAGCTTTGGTACTAGAAAGTTGACTTAGGGGTGCAGGTACAATGTTTGGAGACCCGTCCTGTGGGAAAATTGATGTATTTATGTGAAGAGTCAATGTAGTCCCATGTGAGAAGAGCAAAGGTGGCCAGGGTGTGGTGGGGGAGGTCCAGAACACAGGCTTAGGCCAGAGGCCAGGGGCCTTGCGAAGCAGGGTAGGGGTCTGAGCTTTACACTGTATGGGCTGCAAGGAAGTTTTGGAATACCAAGGAAGTTTTGGAATATCAAGGGTTGCTGGGCTGACTTTGTCTTTGATTATGAAAATAAAGATTATTTATGGATACCATCTATGTGCCAAGCATTCGGCCAGAGGCATCTCACCTATTATTTCTGATACACACATACATTTATAAGGCTGGCATTATTTTATGTTTTTTACTTTACATCTGGAAGAAGCAGAGGCTTAAAGGGTTTAAGTGACTTACCTAGAGGCAAAATGGCTAGTGATCAACAGAGCCAAAATACATCTGATGCAGATGCCTAGGCTCCCTCCTTTCCTGGGAATTTGTCCCAAAGCAAAGGCATGGTCTTCAGGGATCAGCAACCTGTCCTGAGCCCCCCTGCCCTGCTGGAGAGAGGTGTGCCTGCTGCTGTCTGCAGTGCTGACAGTGGATTAGAAGCTCCTTCCCCAGGACTGCCAAGCTGAGGAACCCCTCAGCCCTGCCCACTCCAAGACAGACAGCTTGAATCCTGACTGCCAACACAAGAAGCAAGGCACCCCACTTCCTGTGCCCCAAGGTGGCTGCAGAGATCATGCCCTGGCTGTGAGAAGACTGGGTGTCCCAGGCACAGAGCTGGAGTAGAGTGTGGGGAGTGCTGCATTCCGGGTATGAAAAACACTTAGACGGTTCCTGCATCAACACAGTTGTTATGTAGATGTGTATCCATGTTGACATGCATTAAGAAACAGAAAACTGGCACAGCAAAACATTGAGATAAAGTTTCCTTTTAGAATATTTTAGTGGAATAAAAAAGGGAGTTGATTTAAAGAAAAGTATTACATCAACTGTGGTCCTGAGAGTACTTGGCTGAGGAAGGTGAGTGACCAGACTGATCTAGAGAGAGGGCGCTCACCCAGAGAGCTGGGAGCAGGATGCTGCCACTCCTGTTTGTACCTCTTGGCAGCCGTGCGGTAAAAAGCCAGACCTAAGCAGCCAGGTGGGGTCCCAGGAGGAGACTCCACGCTCACCTCAGCTTGTTGAGGCAGCCGGACACGTCCACACAGCTGTCAGATGGGCCTGGCAGCTCATCTTATGGCCACTGGAGCCTTCATCCTTGTCTCTGTCCCATTCTCATTCCCACCCTGTCTCCACCAGCTCCCAGCTCTGGGCTGAGTCCACCCCATCTCCACCAGTCAGGGTCCTGCAGGTGCCTTCCTGTAGGTGGTTTCAAAGAGCTTCATGGAGGGAGGGTTTTCAGGTGTGTAGGTGAAGCTGGCAACAGTGGGGAGCCATTACACCCCTGGGCCCAAGCGGATAAGGGCTGGCAGGGTCCCTGAGCCAGTGGGCCCTATCGCTTGGAGGGGGGCTGCTGGATAGGAGTCTTGGCCTGGGGACAGGCATTCCACTACACTCAGCTCTGAGTCCCAGAGAGGGACAGGGAACACATATTCCTGCTGGGGTTTCCTCCTGCTTTGCTTCCCGGCCAATCCTGCACTGCCCGTCGCTGCAGTGGAGGGGACTGGAGGGTGTGGGGAGGGATGCTGGAAGCTAGCTGGAGACGGGGCAACAGGTCATCCTGTTGGTGTCTCAAGACTGGGGCTGGGTTCTGCCTTCCAGCCTGTGTTGGTGGGGGGTCCCCAGCTGTCACAACATGGGGAGGGAAACTTGACCCTAGGCCAGTCCTCCCCTGGCCAACTCAGAGGTGGGCAGGTAGGTAGAGGAATGAGATGTGGGAGAAAGCATGAGAGTTCAGGAAGTCCTGGGCAGAGTTAGGAGGCTATTGGGACACCTCTGCTCACCTTTAGGCCCCCAGAGGCTGTCTACACCCCCGGCTCTGTGAGCTTCCTGGAGCTCCAGCTCAAGTGGCCGTCAATGACTCATGGAAATGAGTGGTACCTCCACTCTCACTTTTATTAATATCCAGATCTCTTTCTCCAGATGTCTGTACAGAGCTGGCTCCCCAGTGCTGGGCCTGGGTCAAAGACCAGTGTTCCTGGTGGGCTCCTCCCTCCCAGAAAGCAGGCAGAGTGATGGCTGCTCTGGGATGAGCCCTGAGTGAGGTAAGGGAGACAGAGCCCCGAGCATAGGCGGGACCTCAAATGCAGTCCACATTGGGCATGTTTCTCCTATCCTGAAAAGGCCACCTGCTTCTTGGTTCCCATTTCTCTGTGGGCAGAGGAGTGCCAGGAGAGAAGAGGGTCACACACAATAGCCAGGCACAGCTGCCAGCCATGCTCCAAGGAGCCCCCTCACGCTCCCTTTTTTGGTATCTGAGTCACCATGTGTATGAGGGGATTAAAGAGCAGATGTGGGTTGACACAAATTCTCAAATTCCTTTGTTCTTTTAGGGTACTTTTTTACTGCAGGGTTGTAGGGGGGAGAAGCAAACACAACTTGGGAGGAAATATTTCATCTTGTTGATGAATGTCCTGCCTCCCTCCATCCCTCCCTCACTCCCTGATGCCTTCTTTGACTCTGAGGACCACCTGCCTCTCAGCTGGTCTTTTCACCCCCCACCCCCATATGTAGTAGGTGTGGCAGGCAGCTTCTAAAATGTCCCCCAGTGATTCCTGTAGCCCCCTCCCCTTGAGTGCGGACTGGATTTAGTAACTCATTTCTGATGAATAAAAGCAGCTTTGGGATGCCACTTCCCAGATTAGGGTAGAAAATGATGGCAGCTTCCGTCCCAGGTGTGTGCTCCCACTTTTTCTTGGATAGCTCCCTCAGGAGAGGGTGGGCCCCCAGCTGCCATATCATGAGGCAGGAACTGAGGGAGGCCTCAGGCCAACAGCCCTAGAGGAGCAGAGGCCCATCTGCATGAGTTTGAAAGAGTGCCCTTCCCCAGCAGTCTTTGGATGAGACAGCAGCCCAGGTCAACAGCTTGACTGCAGCCTCATGAGACACCGAAGGCCAGAGACACCCAGCCAGGCCACGCCCAATTCTCACCCAGAGAAACTGCAGGATAATAAGTGTTTGTTCTTTTAAGCTGCTAAGTTTCAGGATAATTTGTTATGCGACCGTAGTGGGGGATGCTGTCATTACAACTGAGAAAGGACGACCTGGACCTGGTGTGCTTGGCAGTGGGAACCATCAAGGTCCTGCCTGTGACCCCAGGAGTAGGGCAGGGCAGTGCATTCCCATACCTAGGAGCTCTTGTCAGTGCTCAGTGCTAGGGCTGAGAGTTGATGGAAGACTCCACTAGGGTCGGGGAGGCTGGTGTCCCCTCTTCTTTTATTATTGACTGAGCTCAATGACTATTTTATTATTAATACATGGCTGGCAGTGATGTCTGTGAATGCATGTTTGCCTCTCAAGCATAATTGTTCTGTCGGGCCTCCCTCCTGTAGATTTATCATTCCGTCTCCGTTCTTTATTTAGCAGTTTTATTGCCAGTGATTAGTAATGGCATCAGTTGGAGTCCCTCTTTATGGGGAAGATTCATCTCTGTTTACTCAGTGGGGTGACTTTGGAGGGTGGCGGTTTGTCAGAGCCTGGTGCCCTGCTGGCCTCCCTCATCCACTAGCTCCAGGTCTCCAGTGCCTACAGCACCTTCAGGCTGCCCCTGCCAGGTGTTCCCCCTCCTCTCCTGGTTGGGCCCAGATAGTCCTGCAGGCTTGGCTCTGCCTCCTCATCAGAATGCCTCAGTGGGCAGGGGGCACCTGAACAGCTTCACACTTTACTCCCTGTATCCCCATTTAGAGGAACTTAGAATCATAACACCTTCTGAGTTCCCTTTCTGTCCCTCCAAGCGCCATCTCCTAACATTCACTTCTTAGGAGGCTTTTGTGCTGGGAAAGTATTCCTGCAGCAGACCTGGGGCTGTGGGGAATTGGCTGTTGCTGCCACCTGCAGATTCTTCATTGCCCCATTCACTATTGCTGCCCACCCCACATGTGTTCCAGGCATGGAGCTTTCTAACTTTGGGTGAATCTGACTTTCCACTGCAGCAGCCCTCAATGACAGCTATGCCCCGCAACACTGCCTGAAGCCTGCAGAATCCAGGCTTTGGGGTTCACACCCTCACGATAACCTGCCTGGCACAGGGCATCTTTCCCAGTGCACCAATTCCCTGTCTGATGGAGAGGACATTCTTCTGCAGAAGGTATGTGGAGGGCTGCAGGGGCAAGGCAGGCTGGCAGCAGGGGTTCATGGGGAGGAGCATGTCTCTGGACGGATATAGTCATGCCGGCTTGTGGAGGGAGTGGAGGTTACTGGACAGGACTGGTCCAGTTCTCTGTGCAGGGTGGGGAAGTGAGTTGGCCTCAGCTTGCCCCATGCAGGACCCCTCCCTGTTTCCTGCCACACTGCTGCAGTCTGCACAGCGTGACTGGGCTCTTCCCTGAGCATCCGTGGTGTTGGCAAAGCCACTTAGGCTTGCAGTTGGGGAAACCCAGGGCTCAGATCCAAGTTCCACTCTGTGTGGGCACAATGACCTTGGTGTGCACTAAGCCTCAGGTTTCTCTTCAGCACAATGGAGAGAATAATTGCTATCAATAAGTGGCTTACCAGGCCTCTAAAAAGTGAGACCTGCCCTTCAAGGCAAGGAGGGCTGGCTGGCCAGGGCTTACAGCCTCAACTTCTGCCATGGAGGATTCCCATACTACTCTCTTACTAATCAGCCACCTCCTCCATGCTGTCCCTGAGGGTTGTGTCTCCTCTGACCCAAGCACAGACACTCCATCTTTCCCCATCCCCTATTGCACAGTGGAGCATGGTGGAGACCAGCTGAAATGTTCCATTGCTCTGTTGCTGAGTGACAAATTATTTTAGAATCAGTGGCTTAAGGCAACACCAATGCTTTATTATATCTCTTGGGTCTGTGGGTCAGGAATTTGGGAATGGTTTGGCTGGTGGCTCTGGCACCATACCTCTCATGTAGTTGTCCTGGGGTCATGGCTGGAGTTGGAAGGGCAAGGGCTGTGGCAGATCAGGGGAGATCCAGCATCTTGTCACATAGTCTCAGGGCCTCTCCCTGTGGTCTGCCTGTGTGAGCTAGTTGGGCTTCCTCACAGCATGGTGGCCTCAGACTTTTTACTTGACAGCCCTGGGTTACAAAGAGAGAAGCAGGTAGAAGCTGTATCACCTTTTTTGACCCAGCCTCAGAAGTCACATAGGGTCACTTCCACTGTACTTTATGAGTGGAGGCAGTCACAAAGGCCCATCCAGGGGCAGGCGGGGGAAGAAACATAGACTCTATCTCTTACTGTGGGAATGAAAAATTTCCAGGAGAGTATGTGGGATGGGAAATAACTTAGTAGCATTTTGGAAAATACAATCTGTCACATTCATCCTACAGGGAAGTGGGCTGCAAAAAGACCTATGACCCAGGGCCATCAGAGCACAGGGTACTGCACCTTCAGTTTGGAGGCCACCATGGCTGCATCCTTCTTCTTTCTGCTCCACCTCCAACCTCCACCACAGGCAGCAGCTCAGCAATCCCCACTAAGGATAGTCTGTGTCCTCAGTCAAGGTCCCAGGAAATGAGATCTGAGAGCCAGGCTGACCTGTCTCTCTGTCCCAGGCCTTCCTTTCAAGGTCACTTCCTGTCTAGGGATCCATCCCTTTTCCTATGATTGACACCAGGATCCCCCTTTATCCCTGCCCCTCCCAAGCCTAGGAAGAACTGCTCTAGCCACAGGCCTATGTACTGACACTGTGTTCCACTTCCAGGGAGTGCTGGTCCAGCAGCAGAGGCAGCTTCATCCTGGGGCCTACAGAGTGTGCTGACCCTCTTGCCTAACAAGTCCACAAGCAGTGAGCAGGGAGAAAAAATTCTTATTCCTTTGTCGTTCTGAGAGTTCCCCCAGTGACGTCCGTTTTCTTCCCCCTCCCACCTGGCTCTGATGTGATCTTCCCCACTATCTCAGGGCGCGTATTGGTGGGGGCATGACTGGCGTGCCAAGATGCTCCTTGGTCTCTTCATGAGCTCCAAGGGGCCTTGAATCCTTCTTTGTGACCGGTGGTCTACCATCTGATGCTAATCCACACTGCTGTCTTTCTGCCTGCCTTCCTCCCTCCCTGCTCCCTCCCTCTCTCCTTCCAGTCTTCCACACATATTTACTGAGCATCTACTATGTTCCAGGTGTTTTGGATACATTGGAGGACAAAACAGACAGAGATGCTTGCCTTTTTTGGTTTGTATTCTTGTTGAGAGAAAAGAGACAATAAATGGTAGACCTAATTTAATCCTAAATTATGGGGTGCTATGGCTTGGATGTTTGTCCCTTCCAAACCTCATATTGAAATTTGATCCCAAAGTTGAAGGTGGAGCCAAATGTGAGGTGTTTGGGTCATGAGGGCAGGTCCTTCAAGAAGAGGTCAATGTTCTCCCTCCCAGATGAGTGAGTTCTTACTCTCTTCGTTCACACAAGAGCTGGTTGTTGAAGAGCCTGGCACCTCCCCTTCTCTGTTGCTTCCTCTCTCACCAAGAGATCTCTGCAAAGGCTGGCTCCCCTTTGCTCTCTGCCATGAGTGGAAGCAGCCAAAGCCCCTCACCAGATGCAGACGTGCAATTTCAAACTTTCCAGCCTTCAGAATTGTGAGCTAAATAAACTTCTTCTCTTTATAAATTGCCCAGTCTCAGGTGTTCTGTTATAGCAACACAAACTAAGACACATGGTATGTTGGCAGGTGACAAGCACTGGGGAAAAAGTAACGAAGAGGAATAGGGGAGGGGAGCCTGGCAGTGCTCGGATGATGGACTTGGGTGATAGGAGACAGAGAGGTGGTGAGGAATGGGAAGCCCTCATGGGTGGGGGATGCTAGTGGCCACTGCAAAGCCTGGTATGACACTTCCCATGCCAGGAACTCTAGGAGTCTGAATCCCTCTGGCTTTTCTCACCCAGGTGCTGTGCAGTCCAGGGCCTGCCTGGGAGCTTCAAGCAGAGCACCAGCCTATATCTCACAGCCAGCATTGCTCACAGACAACATGAGGAGGTTCTCTGCTCAGGGTCTGAGCCCTAAGCCTTGAACACCATCCCCAAAGTAGAGATGCTCCTCAGAGGCCATGGCCACTTCTGCCACAATTGCTTCACCAGATTATGTTCTTGGAGTTGGTGCAAGGAAGGAGGGAGTAACTTTTTCCAATTAAGTCTCATTTGCTTGGTCATCTGAATCTAATTCCGTCCTTTATTAAACTTGGGCCTTCCCTGTGCATGAGCTACAACTGCAGCTGCTGCAGAATCCAGAGCCTCCACCAGGTTCTGAGGAGCCCTGTGCTCCTGGAGGTCTTCTTGCAGCTTTTTCAAGCCCGTGTTGTGGGAGGAAGTGCAGCGAGCAGTGACCTTCTCAGCCTCCAGGATTGGGAGGGGTCCTGCCCCTGGCTTAGCCCTGCTAGGCTCTCAGGGCCATCACTGGACAATAAGCCTCTGCTGAGCAGTGAGGTCCTGTGGCCAAAGGAACCAGAAAGTGATGGTGACAGTGCCTGACACTTGTGAACATTTAGTGGGTGCCAGACCCTGGGCATACTAATTCACTTAATCCTCATCACCATTGTATGAGGTTAGGATTAGAATGATCCTCATTTTACAGATGAAGATACTGAGGGTCAGAGTGGCCTGCCCAATCACTGAGTAAGTGGTAGTTTGGTGGGAATGTGAACCCAGGCAATCTGATTTTAAGCCTGTGCCTTAGCTCCTCATAGGTGGGGCCTCTCTTTGGTAGTGACTGTGAGCTGCCTCTGTGGAGTAGGAGTTGGGTAATTGTTTGTTACTCTGGCATGCTTTGGTTGCATGTCTTCGGGGATCTCCTTCAGTGAGAGGTGGTGACTGGGGGATACCTTCTCTCAGACCCCTTGACTGAGGAAGGCCAGACAAATGCTGCCCCAACAAATGCTGCCCTAGCTGACATCTTGCCTCAATCTCATGAGTTACGCTAACCTGGAATATGCAGCTAAGCCACTCTTGCATTCCTGACCCTTGATAGTGTGAGGAAGTAAGGTGACTTTTTTTTAAAGCCACTATGTTTTTGATATTTTGTGATGTATCAATAGATAACTAATACAGTGTTTGTATGAATTAATGTTCTGTCAAGCAGTCTACTAGAATTCCCATAACTCCCTATTCTTGTCAACACTTGGGATTTGTCAGAATTGATGATTTTTCCAATTTGATGGGTAGGTGATGCTGTTTTATTTAGACTTTAATTTACTTCATGAACTTTAGAACTCTGTTGTTAGGCACATGCACATTCAGGATTATTGTGTCTTCTTGATTAATTGGCCCCTTTATCATTCTGAAATGTTTCTATTTTTTCCTTGTTCTAAAATCTACTTTTGCTATTGCAAGTGAGAGGATCTCATTCTTTTTATGGCTGAATACTACTCCATCATGTATAGGTGCCACATTTTGTTTACGCACTTGTCTGTTGATGGACACTTAAGTTGCTTCCAAATCTTGGCTATTGTGAACAGTGCTGCATTAAGCATGGGAGAGCAGACATCATTTCAATATACTGATTTCCTTTCTTTTGGTACATACCTAGCAGTGGAATTGCTGGATCATATGGTAGTTCTTTTTTTTTAGTTTTATGAGGCATCTTTAAACTGTTCTCCATAGTGGTTGTACTAATTTACATTCTCACCAACAGTGTACATGGTTTTCTTTTCTCCACATCCTTGCCAGCATCTGTTATTGCCTGTCTTTTGGATAAAAGTCATTTTAACTGGGGTGAGATGATACATCATTGTAGTTTTTTTTTGTTGTTGTTGTTGTTGTTGTTTTGTTTGTTTGTTTTGAGATGAAGTCTTGCTCTGTGGCCAGGCTGGAATGCAGTGGCATGATCTTGGCTCACTGCAACCTCCGCTTCCTGGGTTCAAGCAATTCTCCTGTCTTAGCCTCTGGAGTAGGGCTGGTACTACAGGTGCATGCCACCACACCCACCTAATTTTTGTATTTTTAGTAGAGATGGTGTTTCACCATATTGGCCAGGCTGGTCTCAAACTCCTGACCTCAGGCGATCCACCCACTTCGGCCTCCCAAAGTGCTGGGATGACAGGCATGAGTCACCATGCCAGGCATCCTTGTAGTTTTGATTTGCATTTCTCTGATGATCCATGATGTTGAGCACCTTTTCATATGCCTGTTTGCCATTTGTATGTCTTCTTTTGAGAAATGTCTCTTCAGATCTTTTGCCCATTTTTTGATCAGATTATTAGATTATTTCCTGTAGCGTTGTTTAAGCTCTTTATATATTCTGCTTATTAATCCCTCGTCAGATGGGTAGTTTGCAAATATTTTCTCCCATTCTGTGGGTTTTTCCCTTCACTTCGTTGATTGTTTCCTTGCTGTGCAGAAGCTTTTTAATTTGATGGACAATTCTCGTTTGTCCATTTTTGCTTTGGTTGCTTGTGCTTTCAGGGTATTGCTCAAGAAATTTTTGCTCAGATCAATGTCCTGGAGATTTTCCCCAACGTTTTCTTGTAGTAGTTTCATAGTTTAAGGTCTTAGATTTAAATGTTTAATCTATTTTGATTTGATTTTTGTATATAGTGAGTGACAGGGGTCTAGTTTCATTCTTTTGCATATGGATATTCAGTTTTCCCAGCACCATTTATTGAAGAGACTGTCTTTTCCCCAGTGTATGTTCTTGTCACCTTTGTTAAAAATGAGTTCACTGCAGCTGTGTGGATTTGTTCCTGGGTTTTATATTCTTTTCCCTTGATCTATGTGTCAGTTTTTATGCCAGTAGCATGTTGTTTGGGTGACTATGGCTCTGTAGTATAATTTGAAGTCAGGTCATGTGATTTCTTCAGTTGTGTTCTTTTTGCTTAGGATAGCTTTGGCTATTATGGATCTTTTGCGGTTACACGTAAATTTAATGCTAGGTTTTTCTATTTCTGTGAAGAATGTCATTGGTATTTTGATAAGGACTGCATTGAATCTGTAGATTGCTTTGGGTAGTATGGATGTTTTAGCAATATTGATACTTCCAATTCACAAACATGGAATATTTTTCCATTTTTTTTGTATCCTCTTCAATTTCTCTCATCAGTATTCTATAGTTTTCATTATAGAGACGTTTCACTTCTTCGGTTAAGTTAATTCCTAGGTATATAATTTTATGTGTGGCTATTGTAAATGGGATTATTTTTTAAAATTTCCTTTTCACATTGTTCACTATTGGCATATAGAAATGCTACTAATTTTTGTATGTTGATTTTGTATCCTGCAACTTTAGTGGATTTGTTTATCAGTTCTGGTAGTTTTCTTGTGGAGTCTTTAGGTTTTTCCAAATATAAGACCATATCATTACAAACAAGGATGATTTGACTTCCTCATTCCCAGTTTGGTTGCCCTTTATATCCTTCTCTTGTCTGACTGCTCTAGCTAGGACTTCTAGTACTGTGTTGAGTAATAATGGTGACAGTGGACATCCTTGTTGTGTTCTAGATCTTAGAGGAAAAGCTTTCAGTTTTCCTGCATTCAGTATGATACTAGCTGTGGGTCTGTCACATATGGCTTTTATTATGTTGAGTTATGTTCTGTTAAACCTCATTTTTTGAATTTTTATCATAAAGAGGTATTGAATTTTATCAAATGCTTTTTCAGCATCAATTGAAATGATCAAATGGTTCTTATCCTTCATTCTATCGATATGATGTATCACACTGATTGATTTATGTATGTTGAACCATCCTTGCATCCCAGAGATAAATCCCGTTTGGTCATGATAAAGGATCTTTCTAATGCATTGTTGAATTCGATTTGCTAGTATTTTGTTGAGGATTTTTGCATCAATATTCATTAGAGATATGGGCCTGTAGTTTTCTTTTTCTGATGTGTCTTTGTCTGGTTTTGGTATGAAGGTAATACTGGCCTCATAGAATAAGTTTGGAAGTATTCCGTCCTCTATTTTTTGGAATAGTTTGAGTAAGATTGATATTATTTCTTTAACTGTTTGGTAGAATTCCGCAGTGAAGCCATCAGATCCTGGGGTTGTCTTTACTGGGATACTTTTTGTTATGGCTTTGATGTTATTACTTATTATTGATCTGTGCAGGTTTTGGATTTCTTCCTGATTTAGTCTTGGTAAGTGGTATGTTTACAGGAATTTGTCCATTTATTCTAGATTTTCCAATTTATTGGTATATGGTTTCTCATAGTGGCCACTAATGATCCTTTGAATTTCTGCAGTATCGGTTGTAATGTCTCCTTTTTCATTTCCGATTTTATTTACTTGGATCTTGTCTTATTTTTTCTTAGTCTGGCTAAAGGTTTGTCAATTTCATTTAACTTTTCAAAAAAATCAACTTTTTGTTTGATTAATCTTTTATATTTTTTCATTTCAGTTTCATTTATTTCTGCTCTGATCTTTATTATTTCTTTTCTTCCAATCTTGGGTTTGGTTTGCTCTTGGTTTTTTTATTCTTTAAGATGCATGATTAGTTTGCTTATTAGAAGTTTTTCCTCTTTTTTGATGGAACCATTTACAGCTATAAACTTTTCTCTTAGTGTTATTTTTGCTGTATTCCATAGGTTTTGGTATGTTGTGGTTCCATTATCATTTATTTCAATACATTTTTCAATTTCCTTCTTAATTTCTTCACTGACTCACTGGCCATTCAGGGGCATGTTTAATTTCCATGCATTTGTGTAGTTTCCAAAATTCCTCTTGTTATTAATTTTTAGTTTTATTTTTCCCTTGTGGTCAGAGAAGATGCTTGATATTATTTCAATTTTTCTGAATGTTCTAAGACTTGTTTTGTGACCTAACATATGGTCTATTGAAAATGATCCATGTGTTGAGGAAAATAATGTGTATTATGCAGCTCTTGGATAAAATGTTCTGTAAATATCTATTAGATCCATTTGGTCTATAGTGCAAATTAAGTCTGATGTTTATTTGTTGGTTTTCTCTCTGGATAATCTGCCCAATGCTGAGAGTGGGGTGTTGAAGTCTCCAGCTATTATTGTATTGGGCTTATCGCTCTCTTTAGCTCATATTATACTTCCTTTATATATCTGATGGTCCTGTGTTAGGTGCATATATATTTAAAATGGTTAAATCCTCTTGCTAAATTGATCCCTTTATCATACTGGTGTCTCAGTATGTCTCATGCTCCCCCAGTCCACTGTCTCTGGGTCTGGTTCAGCACCAGGCCTCACCTAAGAGTTGCAGTCCTTATGGCATAGACTGCCTTTCAAGTTTACTTGGAGGCACAGAGTAGTGTAGCCCTCAATAGTGAGGTTTGCAGGGACCCACGTTTGGACTGCTGGGGTAGGCAATTCCCCTCTGGCTAGGGCTGGTTTAAATGCTCCTTCTGTGGGTGGGTGTCAGCTGTGTTTGGTCTGGTTTTCCTTTCTGTTCTAACAGAATAGTCCCAAGTTCAGTGCCTCACAGTTTTTATGTTCTTCCTCCCCAAGGGCCCGGAGAGGCTGTCTGTGCCAAGCCACTGCCAGGGGTGGACGAGGAGTGGTGTTGGCAATTCAGGACTGTTTTTTCTCTCTTCAGTGTCTATCTCAGCGATATGAAGTTAAAACCAGGTACTATGAGTGCTCACCTGATTTTTGGTCCTTAGGAAGATGTTTTTTTCTGTGTAGATAGTTGTTAAATTGGTGTCCGTGCAGGGGTGATGATTGGTGGAGCTTTCTATTCTGCTATCTTGCTCTGCCCCTCCATCTCTGCTATTGATGTCTAATTTAATTTTCTTTTGGTCGGAGAACATGCTTTTTATTGTTTGAACCCTTTAAAATTTATTGAGATTTGCTTTATGACCCAGAATATGGCCTATCTTGGTAAATATTCTATGTGCACCTGAAAAGAATATTTTTATGATGTTGGTTGAAGTGTTATATAAATGTCAGTAAGATCAAGTTGGTTAATGGTGTTTTTCAAGTCTTCTATATCATTACTGATTTTCTGTCTACTTGTATCAATTATTAAGAGACTGATGTTGAAATCTTTGTGATATGGTTTTGTCTGTGTTCCCACCAAATCTTATGTCGAATTGTAATCGCCAGTGTTGGAGGTGGGGCCTCGTGGAAGGTGATTGGATCATGGGGGCAGTTTCTCATGAACAGTTTAGCACTACCTTGATGCTGTTCTTGGGATAGTGAGTGAATTCTTATGACGTCTGATTGTTTAAAGGTGTGTAGTACCTACCCCCAACCTTTCTATTACTCCTTCTCCTGCCATGTGAGACATTTGTTCCCCTTTGCCTTCTACTGTAACTGGAAGCTTCCTGAGGCCTCTCCAGAAGCAGAAGCTGCTATGCTTCCTGTACAGCCTGCAGAACCATGAGCCAATTGAAGTTCTTTTTTAAAAAAATAAATTACCCAGTCTCAGGTATACCTTTTTTTTTTTTTTTTTTTTTTTTTCTGTTTTTTTGAGATGGAGTCTTACTCTGTCATCCAGGCTGGAGTGCAGTGGTACGATCTCGGTGCACTGCAACCTCTGCCTCCTGGGTTCAAACGATTCTTGTGCTTCAGCCTCCTGAGTAGCTGGGATTACAGGCACGTGCCACCACACCCAGCTAATTTTTGCATTTTTTTTTTTTTTGTAGAGATGGAGTTTAGCCATGTTGCCCAGGCTGGTCTTGAACTCGTGGCCTCAAGTTATTTGCCTGCCTTGGCCTCCCAAAGTGCTGGGATTACAGGTGTGAGCCACTGTGCTCAGCCTTCAGGTATTTCTTTATAGCAGTGCAAGAATGGACTAATACACTTTGACTACAATTTTTTAAATTTATCCTTGTCATTTTATAAGTTTTCACCTCATGTATTTTGAAGCTTTGTTTTTACTTAGGACCCCTATATTATCACCTTCACTCTTTGTAATATTTGTTTCTCTGAAGCCTGTTTGTTCAATTCTGATGTAGGCAAGTTAGTTTTATTTTTATTGGTGTTAGCATAATATGTCTTTTTCTATGCTTTTACTTTTAAAACTGTTTGTGACTTTACATTGAATTTGAATGTCTATTGACAGGTTATAATTGGGTTTTTCTTTTTCAATCTAATCTGACCATCTCTGTCTCTCATTTATGTTTAATATAGTTATCTATTTTGGATTTAAATCTACCATCTTGATATTTGTCTCATATCCTCTTTCTTTCTTTTTTCTGTCTTTCCCTCTCTTCTTTTGGAAACATTATTTTCTATAATTTCATTTCACTCCACTCTTGGTTTAATCTCATGTTTTTTTTTTTTTGTAGTTGCTCTAGAATTTACAATTTAATCCTTAATTTAAAACAACCTTCCAATATTATCATACTTCTTATAAAAACCTTACAACAATATTTTTGTCTACCTCCTTTTATCCCTTGTGCTATTGTTGACATATATTTTGTTTCTGTTTACATAAATCCCACATGCGTTGACATTATTTTTGCTTTAAACAAATATCTTTAAGTATGCTAAATGTAAAAAAATGGCTGTTTTACTTACCCACATATTTCCCATTTTTATGGTTCATTAATCTCTAGTGTATATTCAGATTCTCAGCTTGCCATCAGATATCATTTTCCTTCTGCCTAAAGAACTTACTTTTATATTTCTTGAGGTACATATCTTCCAGAGATAAGTTGTCCTAGAATTTTTTGTCTGATTTTATTTAATCTTTATTTTTGGATGACATTTTTGCTGGCCAAACACACATTGGCAGAGTATTTCTTTTAATACTCTAAAGATGTTGCTACACTGTCTTCTTACTTGCATAGATTCTGGTGATAGGTCTGTTGTGATTCTTATCTTTGATCTTTTGAACACAATATGTCTTCTTTTCCTAGAGCCGCTTTAAAAATTTTCTCTTAATCACTGGTTTGTTAGCATGGTTGTCTTCAGATTTATTCTGCATAGCATTTGTTGAACTTCTTGGATTTCTGGATATATATTTATTACCAAATTTGTGTTATGCCATTCTTACATCACTATAAAGAAATACCTAAGACTGGGTAATTTATAAAGAAAAGAAGTTTATTTGGCTCACAGTCCTGCATGCTGTAAAGGAAGCATGGCACTTGCATCTGCAGGGCTTCTGGGGAGGCCTAAGGAAGCTTACAATTGTGGTGGAAAGCAAAAGGTAAGCAGGCACATCACATGGCAAGAGCAGGAGCAAGAGCGAGTGGGGGAGGAAAGGTGCCACAAACTTAAACAACCAGATCTCATGAGTACTCACTCACTCACACTACTGTGAGGATGGCACCAAGCCATGAGGGATCCGCCCCATGATCTAATCACTTCCCAGCAGGCCTCACTTCCAACACTGGGGATTACAATTTAACATGAGATTTGGAGGGGACATCCAAACTATATCACCAAATCTGGAAAAAATCAACCATTATTTCTTGAATTTTTTTCCTTATCTCTTTCTTCCTCACTTTGATTCCAATTAAGTGTATATTAAACCCACTGATATTGTCCCACAAGCCACTAATGCTATTAACTTTTTAAAAGTTCTTTTCTATGTGTCTTATTTTATATTGTTTCTCTTGCTATATCTTCTAGTTCACTGGCATTTTCTTCTAATTGTCTAATCTGCTGTTAATCTGATCCAGTATATTCTTCATTTCAGATATTGTAATATTTATCTCCAGAAGTTACATTTGGATTATTTCTTATATCTTACATTTGTCTCCTTACCATGCTCATGTTTTTCTCTACATTCTGGAATGTATAGAACATGTTTATTATAGTTGTTTGAATGCCTTTGTCTGGTTGTTTATTATTTCTTTCATTTAGGGTATGTTTCTATTGAGTGAATTCTTTTACCTGATTATGAGTTGTGTTTTTCTGCTTTTTGTGTGCCTGGTAATATTTGATTGGCTACTGAAAATTGCTGGATTTTGTTGTATTCTTCTAAATGGAGTCCTATTTTGTATGGTGAACAACTAAGTTACTTGAAGTTAGTTGGATCCTTTAGAACTTATTTTGATGAATGTTCTATAAACTGTCCAGAAGGATAGCCACTACTCACATGTGTCTTGTGAACACTTTTTATTTAGCTAGTACAACTGAGTAACTAAACTTTGAATTTCATTTAATTTAAAACAGCCACATTTGGC
Organism: Pan troglodytes; assembly: GCF_028858775.2. Classification (NCBI taxonomy): domain Eukaryota; kingdom Metazoa; phylum Chordata; class Mammalia; order Primates; family Hominidae; genus Pan; species Pan troglodytes. The sequence goes on along the minus strand of NC_072406.2, from coordinate 61,643,599 downwards.
TAGTGGCTACCCTATAGGACACTGCAGATTTCAAGCTTGCTTTCAAGCTTTCTAAAAGGTAGAGCCAGTGAGCCTTTATTCTAACTTATTTAGCTTCATTCCAAAGTGATACCCTTCTGAAGATTCTAGTCAATGACCTGTGTCTTGTGAGGTATTTCCACTCTGATGGGTGGGACATGAACTATTCCCAGCTTTGTATGAGCCCTGGGGATTATTCTGCATATGCATTACTGGTACTTCACTTCCTAGCAGTTTCTTCTCACATATATGTATATCACTACTAAGCCCAAGACTTGAGAAGACCCCTCTGCACATTTCCAAAGCTTTCCTTCTGTGACGCTTCCTTCTCCCCAGTATTCTGCCCTGCAGATTCTGGCTTTTTGGGTCTCTTCAAACTCTGATCTCTGTGACTACAAAGACAAACCACCAGGCTCTTGTTGGGTTTCCCCTCCCTGCATTGCAGCCTGAAAATTTCTTTCAGATAATAAGCTGGTAAAATCCTGGGACTTACCTTGTGCTTGTGCCCTCTCTTCAGGATTCCAGTCCTATGCTGCCTATTGCACAATATCTAAAAATTGTTTAGTTTTTTCATGCAGAAGGAAGGGAAGACAGAAGAGACATGCCTTCGTGATGTATAGTTCAGTTAGTTTTGGTGGTTAATTTTAGTGACTGGTAAATTCAGCTAAGAGCTTATTCATGGAGTATCATAAAATTATTCATATCCTTTTGATACAAAATTCCCATTAAAAGTTGAAAAGGCTTTTGGCGTAAATCAGAATGACCCAATTTTATGGGTCTACTGATGATGATACCTTGAAAGGACACATCTCACCTGGGTTGCTGGAGTCCCTGCCTAAGTGGCAGAGAGTAAAGACTCATACCTAGTAAATCCTCTCTACAGCCATCAACATAGGGCTCAGGTTTACTTAGAAAAACCCTTACCCTTAGCTTCTTAGTCCATTTTGTGCTGCTATAACAAAATACCACAGACTTGATAATTTGTAAACAATAGAGTTTATTTGGCTCATAGTTCTGGAGGCTAGGAAGTTCAAGATCAAGGGGCTGCATCTGCTAAGGGCCTTCTTGCAGCATCATAGCATAGCAGAAGGCATCACCTGGCTCAGGGGCCATGTGTGTGAGAGAGGAAAGGGGGCCACACTCATCCTTTCATCAGGAACCCACTCCTGAGGTAACAGTATTAATCCATTCATGAGGGTAGAGCCCTCATGACCTAATCACTTCCTAAATGTCCCACCTTTCAACATAGTTGCATTGGGCAATAAATTGCCAACACATGGACTTTAGGGGCCATAATCAAACCATAGCCTTTAGCATCTTCTGCCAACAGTCTGGAGGACTGAGACTAGATTGTAATGTGATGTGGGCATTTTTTGGAGGGAATTTCTTCCTACTTTCTCCTTGCTTCTGGCCGCTTCTGCCCCACCCCTGACCCTTGCAGAGTGTGGGAGCTGGGTGGGCCCATCCTTGTCAGCAATGATAATATGCTGTAGGAACTCAGAGTGGTCTGGGTTCCTTCAACAAATTCATTTAGCTGGGTCAGCTGGTTTAAAGTTTTTGGAGCCTCAAGAACTTGCTCAAAGGAAGCTGTTGGAATTTTCTGGGACATTAAAAAACTCTTAGTGGCTGATTTGACTTCCTAAAAGCCACCCGATTTGACCTTTAAAGCCACCTGTTTCAAAAACTCATAGAAAAATTGATTGAGATATGAACATGTAAAGCATCCTTTAGATGCTCTAGAAGTTTTGAAAGCTCCTCTGTGCTTCATAATGTTCAAATTCTACCCACAGATTTAAACATGTGTGTGTGGATGTTTTGGGTAGTGATGCCGTTTACCTTTTGGAGCCATTTTTCCTGGGATAATATTTATTTCTCCATCTATGAAACTAAAATTAGACAGATTCATTGGATTGAATGAGAAGAGAAATAAAATAACTATCTTAATTTACCCTCCTGGTCCTGAAGAACAGCACCCCTGCTTTTCTTAGGTGACTTAAAAGTTAAAAGCACATCTGTACTAACTTGGCCTTCCCACTTGGTAAACAAACACAATGAAGACTGTAGTCTGAAGCTGAATTATCCCTGTGGTAATAAACACAGAATTCAGGCATATCCACCACTTTCACTTAATATAATTTGCCTAATGTCTTCATCATTTCATCGTAACAAAACCGAATAATACTTCAGTTCTAATTTGAGCTTTGGATGTTGTTGTGAGTGCTGGGCAAGACTTTTGGCCTCCTTTTCTTGGCAGGCATGACATTTCTCATCAAAGAATATTAGTTAGATGTAAGTACTTACATAGGGGTTACATTGCAGGATGCCTGTTCTTGGATACTTGAGATCCCATCTGTGGGGTTCAGTCTAGAAACCACATGGGGGTTTGGGGGAAAGCGCTCACTGTGACTTGGAACCGGAGCTCATCTACATGGTGTCCAACAGCTAGTTGGGTAAAGTGAAGAAACACAATCAATATGGCATTGGTTGCTCTTCCAAAAAATTCTTTTTACTGGCTTCAACCCAACAATTTAAAATAAGAAAATAAAAACTCAACATAAGAGCTGAAAGATGTTTACTAGTTGCCTACCTTGTACCTGGCACTGTGTTAGCCTCTGGGGATACAACATGATGTGGATAGGCAAGATTGCTTCCTCCAAAACTGACCATTGCCTGAGTTAGGAAGACAAACACTTAAATAGGCAATGACAATATGTCCAATGATGGGAGAAGTACACAGTGCTGGTGGACTAAGAAAGTGAGGTGCGTGGTTAGGAGTTAAGGCATCAGGGACAGCCTCCTAGAGGGACATGACATCTAATCAGGGTACTTTAAGGTACATAATAGATATACAAGAGAAGGCTATCTGTTTTGGGTCTCTAGAAATTAGAAAAGACTGCAAGGTTAAACTCTGGAGGAATTAGACAAGAGAAGGTTATAAGGTTGGGATCTGTAAGAATTAGGCCAGAGAAGGCTGTAAGATTAGGATCTGTAGAAATAAGACATTAAAGACTGTAAGGTTAGGATGTGTAGAAATCAGACAAAAGGAAGCTGTAGGGTTAGGATCCACAGGAGGTAGAAAAGAGAGGGCTATAAAGTTAGGATCCTTAGGAAGTAAATAAGAGAAAGTTGTAAGATTAGGATCCATATAATTTAGAAAAAAGAAGGCTGTAGATTAGAATCCACAGGGAACAGACAAGAGAAGGCTGTATGTTAGAACCTACAAGAAGTGAACAAAAGAAGGCTGTAAGTCATGACCCACAGGACGTAGTCAAGAGAATGTTGTAGGTCAGGATCCACAGGAAGTAGTCAAGAGAAGGCTGTAGGTCAGGACCTACAGGAAGTAGTCAAGAGAAGGCTGTAGGTCAGGACCCACAGGAAGTAGTCAAGAGAAGGCTGTATGTAGGTCAGGACTCAAGGGAAATAGTCAAGAGAAGGCTCTATGCAGGTCAGGACCCACAGGAAGTAGTCAAGAGAATGTTGTAGGTCAGGACCCACAGGAAGTAGTCAAGAGAAGGTTGTAGGTCAGGACCCACAGGAAGTAGACAAGAGGAGGCTGCAGATCAGGACCCACAGGAAGCAGACAAGAGAAGGCTGTAGGTCAGGACCCACAGGAAGTAGTCAAGAGAAGGCTGTAGGTCAGGACCCACAGGGAGTGGACAAGAGAAGGCTGGAAAAGGGTGAGGTTTCAGGGACTGTGTGAGAGTAGAGACGGAAGGGAGACTGGGAGAAAGAGAGGGCTCTGGTTATCTGTTGCTGTGTCATAAAGCACTCCAAAACCTAGTGGCTTAGAGTAAAAATAACAACAATCTTCATTGCTTTTCACAGCTTTGTGAGTCAGGAACCTGGTCTCTGTCAGCCCATGGATGGAGCTGAAACAGTATGGATGAGCATGCCTAACTGGCTGGCCACCTCTCCTTCTGATATGCTTTGAATATATGTCCCCACCCAAATCTCATGTTGAATTGTAATCCTCAGTGTTGGAGGTGGGGCCAGGTGGGAAGTGTTTGGGTCATGGGGGCAGATCCCTCATGGCTTGGTGTTGTCTTCATGATAGTGAGGTCTTGTGAGATCTGGTCACTTAAATGTGTGTGGCATCTCCCCCACCACTCTCTCTCTTGCTTCTGCCTTTGCCATGTGACATGCCTGCCCCTGCTTTGCCTTCTGCCATGATTGGAAACTTCCTTAGATCCCCCACCCCACTGTCCAGAAGCAGATACCACTATGCTTCCTGTACAGCCTGCAGAACTGTGAGCCAATTAAACCTCTTTTCTTTATAAATGACCCAGCCCCAGGTATTTCTTTATAGCAATCATCACACCTGTAATCCCAGCAATTTGGGAAGGTGAAGTGGGTGGGTCACTTGAGATCAGGAGTTCGAGACCAGCTTGGCCAACATGGTGAAACTCTACTAAAAATACAAAACTTACCTGGCCATCGTGGCTCCTGCCTGTAGTCCCAGCTACTCGGGAAGCTGAGGCAGGAGAATCGCTTGAACCCAGGAGGCAGAGGTTGCAATAAGCCAAGATTGAGCCACTGCACTCCAGTCTGGGCAAAGAATGAGACTCCTTCTCAAAACAAAAACAAAAACAGAAAACCAAAAAACCAAAAAACACACACACACAAAACCAGCCTAGTATACCCTCTCGTACATACGGTCCCAGGGCCCCTCCAGACCATCTCTCCATATGGGCTGATGTGGCTTTCCTTATGGTGGAGTGACCTAGGATACACAGACTGCCTCTGTGGCCACTGGGACTTCAGGAGTGTGTATCCCAGAGGACCAGCAGAAGTGGCATGGTGTTTTCCCACCTTTGACGGAGGGGGTCAAAGTTTCTCACCTTCTGAGGCAGGGGTTGTTGAACACAGCCGCAGAAGAAAGGGCATGTGGAAAGGGCTGGAAATGGTCTGTTTGGTCATCTCGGAGAAGCTCCGGGAAGCCGAGGTGTAAAGAAGCTGTAGGGACAGGCAGGCGATGAGGCTGGAGAGGATGGAGACTCCAATGCATGATGACCTTGCAAGCTGTGCCCTGGAGCCCAGCTCTATCCTGAGGTGAGCAGGAACATTTTGATACTTCCTGGATCAGGAAGGTGCATTAATCAGGACCTCAGGCTACCGTGTGGGAGCAGTTGGGAAGGAGGTCATAATAGAAGTGGGAGCAGTGAAGAGATGCCAGCAACAGTCCTGTGAGGGATGATGGTGGGTACAGATGGATGATGGACTGATAAATACCTGGAGGTATAATTGACAGGTTTGGGGCCTAACTGAATTGGGGGCAAGAGATTGGGAGCAGGTGGGATGGCAACCAGGACTATGGCTTGGACCACCAGGCAGTGTACAATTTCTCTATACCCTAGCCAACACTTGCTATTTTCCATTTTCTTTTTATAGTAGCCATCCATTGGGTATAAGGTGGTATCTTATTGTGGTTTTGATTTACATGTCCCTAATGATTAGTGATGTGGAGCATTGGTCAAAAGGTTTCAATCAAGAGGTATCCGCCTTTTGGGAAACCAGCACATTGGACAGTGGAGATGTGGTAACTGTGTGTGGGTCAGAACAGATGGGGGCGCCCACTGAGATCAACTTGCCCTGTGCATGGAGATGTAGTAACTGTGTGTGAGTCAGGACAGATGGGGGGTGGGGGCACTGCGATCACCTTGCCCTGTGCAGGGGTCACTCCTCATACAAGTACATGAAGACTACAAGTGCAAGAAAACAGCAACGAGGTCTCCACTTCTGTCAGCACTGGCTGGCAGTCTCTGCTAGAAGCTAACTGTTCGATTAACTATTGACTTGGCCTGCTGACTTTTTCAGGCTACATCAGTGAGGAGGAATGGGCTGGTGAAAGCACGGGAATGCCGAAGGAGACTGGTGACATATATGGCCTTTGTAAATGGGAAAGAGGACCACACGAGCCAAAGGTTTCCAAATTCAGAGGAAAATAGAAGAATGATCACGAATGACAGGAAGGCAGGTGCTGACAATGTTCTCATGAAGGGGCCTAAGGGAGGGCTCTAAAGCTCAGGAAGGATGGCCACAAGGGGTGGGAGTTGGGGCTGGGACCCAGGAGCAGGACTGATGCCAGACAAGGACCCAGGGAAATGGCATCCATGTGACAGTGCCCAGAGCAAGCTGAGGCTCGAGAAAAATTCTGAGACAGTGCAAAGACTTAAAAACTAAACCACAGTTTGGCAAATGATGAGCACAAGAAGGTTAACTCCCTGTTTGGGGATAGTGGTTAGTGGAGCACCTTCATCCTCGGACATCTACTTGCGTAGGTCAGAGCCCCAGGCTTCACCCAGTTTAAAGTGTTACCCTAAAGTGTGGTGCATTGACATGCTGAATACTTTGAACTGAAGAAGCAGCCCCAGAACCAAGGTCCCTCTGACCTTCTCTAGACCCTGTCCCACACCTCTTTGCCTCTCCCGAAGGGCAAGGAGGGGCTTTCTTGACTAAGGGAAGTTCCTCCAGAAGGAATGCAGTTGTCTTGGACTCCCTTCCCTAGCGTGTCAAACAGAGATGAACTTACAGGAAAGAAGGCTTGGAAAGAAGACTGGAGTGGATACCACACCCAGGACCCAGGGGAACTTTGCTCTAGGCCATTGTCTGTTCTTTGGACCCATTTATCTTCCCTAAAAAATCATTTACTCTTCCTCAGAATTGCAACCCCCAACTCCCTCTCCTCTATAAAGAGGATATTTAAGTTTCAACCATCTGGTTCTTCTTAGAGTTGCACACTTCGTGCAACTCCCCTGGGCTTGCATGTTAATAAATTTGTAGGCCTTTTCTCTGTTTAATCTGTCTATTGTCAGTTTATCTCAGCAGATTCAATTATGGAACCTTCAGAGGGAAAGTTTGAACTTTCCTTCAAAGGGAAGTCTTTATTTCTAACAATGCCCCTCCTCCCTTCTGTGGAAGAGTAGCCTCCTGATAGAGCTTTGGGGCACACCTGGAGGAGGAGAGGAAGGTGTGGCAGCAGGAAGCAGGCCAGGTGGCTCTGCGCAGGGCTGGAGGCTGCACTGGGTGGCCCTCAAGGGCTGTCATGCCTTTCCCCATTCACCGCTTCCACATGGAGAAAGTAGTGCCTCTGAGTTCTTCTTGCCCCAGGTCCTACCTCCACATAACCTTCCACAGGAGGGTGTCCCCTGAGCAGAACTCTGGGCCTGGCAGCTCCTGGCCAGTATGTGGGGCCCAGATGTGGAACTGTGCTCTGGAGTGGCATTTGTGAGACTGGTTTAACCAGAAACTCCCGGGAATTTGCACCTCTGCATTGACTCTTTCCCACACTTGGAGAATCTGATGAGGTGAATTGGAAATAGGGCTGGGATGAATAACAAGTGTTAACAAGTGCACAGATGATTCTGAGGCCCAGGCAGGCTGGAACATTCTGCTAGAAGCCAGCAGCTAAGGGAGGAGCCCACCCATCCACCTGGTGGAAGGGAAGAGCCCTCTGCTCAGGCGGCTCTGTGAGGTGACACTGAGGAAGCCTAAACAAGACTCTGGTGGTGACAAGCTCAGGGATGTGGCTCCGAGTTTGCTCCACTCACTTTGGACTTCACATCTGAATGATTTGGAAGACCTGTACAAACAGGTGTGTTCAACTTCATGGTGTATCTAGGCCAAAATGTTTCCTACATGCACAGAGTTCAGGTTTTGCCACAGAGCTCCCCTTTTGTATGCAAATGTTTTCCATCGTGTGCCTATGGCCACACCTTGTTGAGACCTTGCATCCTTGCCGGTGGCATACTGGAGCCCCAAAAGTAGCCTGGGGTCCCAAAAGATAGTTAGGTCCCTTCTGATACCTGAATCCATCCTTGTCTTAGGAAAGGGGTCATCAGCTTCCATTGTACATTTCCAGTGGCAGGGAGCTCAGTTATCCCTAGCAGTTGACGTAATGTCAAGACGATCCTAGTGGCTGGATGTCGTGGCTCACGCCTGTAATCCCAGCACTTAGGGTGGCCAATGTGGGCGGATCACTTGAGGTCAGGAGTTCGAGACCAGCCTGGCAACATGGCAAAACCTCATCACTACTAAAAATACAAAAATTAACCAGGTGCGGTAGTGCGCACTTGTAATCTCAACTACTCAGGAAGCTGAGGCAGGAGAATTGCTTGAATCCGGGAGGCAGAGGTTGCAGTGAGCTGAGATCGAGCCACTGCACTCCAGCCTGGGCAACAGAGTGAGACTCTGTCTCAAATAAAAAAAAAAAAAAAGATGATGCTCGTCCTCAGAGATGCCTTTCTCACATTGAGTGTCAATCATCTCCCTGCAAGTCCCCCACCTAGATGTGCTGCTCTCTTCCTTTGCACAAGACATTGCTGTGGAGACATGAAGACATCCAATGCACCTCCCCAAAATTTATACAGGCTAAGCAGAGACTGACAGCACTTAGAATTCAATGCACAAATGGATCTACCACCCAGGGAAGCTTGTGAAGATGGAGATAGGGATTCTGGACTTCTCACAAGCCCCTGGTGATGTGGAGGCTGCTGCTCCAGGGACTGCACTTACGAAGTACTGGTTGAGTATTAAAGAGTCCACCTAGAAGTAAGAGGGGCCCAAGACCCTGGCATGGCCCCTCACTTAGTGGCTCTGTGACCGTGGGCAGTTACATCCCATCCTGGCACCTTTGTTTCCTTTACAGTAAAATGAGGCTAATGAGGGCCTCTCTCAAGGGTTTGCTGGGAGGACCAAGTCCAGGCTCAAGCTCCCCACTCATGGGCCAGCGCATGGTACATGCTTGACAATGTGAGCCCTTGGTCATGTTTAGTTGAACAACCCGGGACCTTCAACTGTTTCCTGGAGGTGCTCCACCTCCATGTCCTCTCCCCAGGAGACATTTAGAGGGGTCATACTCATAGAAAAGGGCCAGGGTACTACACAGAAGATGCAGACAACATCTGTAATTTCCACAAACAACATGTTCTCATAAATCTCACCACTGTCCTACTAAACACAATGGCAGAAATAGTGGTTTTGCTGGGCAACCCCTGTGAGTGAAATATCAATTCAGAAGCTGAAGGACGTATCAACCAAGGTCTATCCTGTGAGGCTACACTGGTTCAGCTTTTGTGCTGATTAGAAATGCTGATGAACAGTTAGCTAAATTAATATGCTTTGATATGGCAAGACAAATCTATTAGTATTTAATCAATGTCATCTTTGATAGATTAAAGCTGGGGAAATTCTGAATTTTTTCATAAATTAATGGACAGCTTTGTGTTTCTTGACTTGGCTCAGGTGCCAACCCCTGAAGCCAGAGCAAGTTAGGTGTTCCTCAGAGCAACCTATTAAATTACGTAACATGTGGGATTGTAATTATCTTTCTTCTCTGTTAGATTTTAACTCCTTGAGTGCAGAGACCAGATCTTATTGTCATGGTACCATCAGCGCTCATCAAAGTGCCTGGCACAGTGCAAATGTTTGTAAAAGGGAGGGAGGAAAGATGAAAGGAAGAGAGAGAAGGAGAGAGGGAGGGAAACAAGGAAGGGAGAAAGAAGGAGGGCGTGAGGAAGGAAGAAGGCATACATGACCTCCCTCAGGAGCAAATGGAAAGAGGAAAACATCACTGGCTAGCGAGTTGGGCTTCACTGGATGGAGACTCTCTGCTTGTGTTCCCTGGAGGCATTATGTGCTTCAGGAAGACAGGCCCATTGCTGTAAGGGAGTGAGGCGTCCTTCTAGCTGACTTGCTGGGAGCAAGTCTTTATGTGTTTAGTTCTACCCACAGCCTTGCCAATATTGGTTCTAAGGAAGAAGACTGCTTCCCCAAAATAAGTTCCCCAAAGTAATATTTTCTCCTGTGGGGACATAGTTACTATAACCGTGGTTCTTATTGAACAGATGGACTCTTCCTTCATTAGACAATTCTTTTCCTTGGGCCCTGAGAATTGCAAAATGAGATATTCCTTCTCATGTTTTAGTGAGATGAAAACAAAGTGGAGAGGATGCTTGAGGTGATTTGGAGGCAGGCCAAAATGCAGCTTTGTTCTTGTCGCTTGCACCCAGTGAGCAACTCATGGGAACCAGATTTTGGGATAGTGATCTGCTTGCACTCCTGGCTGGTTGCGTGGCTGGCAACGGGTGTGGCCAAATTGAATGGCATTGGTTGGGAGGAAAGGAGGGGGCGTTGTGTGGTATTTTCACAATGAAAATCAGGTGTGGCTGCACTTGTTGGGAAAACAAAAAGGTATAAAATCTTGAATCCAAATCAAAGCCCCTGTATTTGTGTGAGTCTGGGACTTGGTTTACTGAATGCCTCCCCATCCTCCCAGTGTGGAAATGGCGCCTTTGCCAACAGGACAAGGACGATGCATCTTGCATGGTCCCCTGGGCCCTGGGCAGCATAGTCCTGGCAGCTGCTGAGGTTTCTAAACAAAGAGGGAGGCACGTTTTGCCCCTGTGTTTCCAGTAGAACAAGAATTAAGAGGCTTCTGTAGAAGCCGTGGCATGGAAACCTATCAATACCCTGGGTGCTGGTTTCCTTCCTAGCCGGCTGCCTGCAAGAGGGCACCTGCTCTGAAGATCGAGCAGGGTCCCCTCCCCAACCATGGAAATACAGGAAAATCTTGGTTTCCTTCAAGGGAAATTCCAGGCACCTAGCTAGCCCTGAGAAGCCAATGAACAACTTGATAAGCAGGAAGGTAATAATAACCTAAAACAACAGCTAAGGAAGCCAGAGTCCTGGGGTGTTTTGTTCCCTCTGGAAATTAAAGAGAACATCTCAACTTCTGACTCCGAGTTGTTTTTCAGAAACCCAGACCCCCACCAAACGGATCCACTGGCACAGAGACCTCAGAGAAGAGGGAGCTGAGGACTGAACTCTGAGCACGGCTCTTTGTTCTAAATTTCTTCCTGGGGGGCCTGGGGGAAGTCCCACTCACAAGCCAGAGCTAACATTCCTTTCTGCTAACCCAAATTTTAAACCAAAGCTTCTCTTCCTTAACCAATTGCAATTCAGAAAATGTTTGACTCCACCCTATGACCCATAAGTCCCTGGTTCAAGATATCCTGCCTTTTTAGGCCAAACCAATGTGTACCCTCCATGTGTTGATTTACAATTTCACCTGTAACTTTGGCTTTCCTGAACATTTCCCTTGCCATTAAAAATCCATGCTTGCAAGCCACGGGGGAGGTCGGGTTTTAAGCGTGAGCTGCCTGATTCCCCTTGCTTGGTGCCGTGCAAATAAACACCCTCCTTTCTCCCACTGCAAACCTCAGTGTAGATTTTGGCTTTACTGTGCTGGGCCAGTGGACCCGTTTCATTAGGTAAAACTCTCAAACTCTTCAGTTAATCCCAACACTTCCCTCCAAATCCCCAAAGGTCAGGAACTGATGGGGGGTGAGGGTGTGAACACACTTTCTTTTTGAGTGGAGGGCACAGGTACTGGTTACTAAATCAGGGCAGTCAGGACCCACTGGAGGGCCTGGCCCTGCGAAGGCATGGACAGGTGTTGAAGGGACAAGGTGGGACGCCAGACTCAGACTGTGGTAGATAGGGAGGTGGCTCTGTCAGCCCTGACCCCTACTGCCCACAGAAGGAAGACAGGAGTCCAGGAAGAGAACCGTATCTGCAAACTTGTTTCACTTTTTAAAAAGTGGGCCTTTTCTTGATCAGAAAATAGCTTTCAGAGGCAAGTTTCTCCCTGTGAAGGAAACCCATTCTGTGCAAATGATCATTTCTGCAAAATTGCCCTGGGCTGGTCCTTATCCAGTCTGCCTGAGTTGACCTGAATGCCTGCTGAGTCTGAGCTGGGGGCCTTAGGGGTTTGCTCATCAAGGAGCTTACAAGTGAGTGGGTGGGTGTGGGTACAGAGGGACCCTTGGGACCAGGCGGTGCCCTTGCCACACCCACCTAATTTGCAGGGCCAGGGAAGAGCAGGGTGGGCCAGGAGAGGGAGGAAGGGAGGGAGGGAGAAGGGCTGGAGTAGAGTGCACCTGGGAACTGGCACGGAGGGGACCGGGCCAAGCAAGCAGCACCCCTCCATCAGAGGAGAGCCAGGGAGCCTTTGGGTGAGGTCGTCTTGGGATCCCTACTGCCTTCTGGACTTTATGGATCTAAAAAGGCTAAGTATGTGTTGACGATCGTGTGTGTGTGTGTGTGTGTGTGTGTGTGTGTGTGTATGTGTGTGTGTTGCTTGTTTTGGGGGAGGGGGAAGTAAGCTCCTCTGGGTTCATCTGGGGGTGGGGGACAGCCTGCAGTAACTCAAGAAATGCCTTCTGTGGCAAAGTCCTCTAGGTCGTCAGTGGAGATGATGCCCAGGCCCGGAGCTTCTGCACCCTCCTCTCCTGGGCTCTGGGGAGGACCATGAGGGCGCTGGCCTGCAGAGTGCGGGGTGCAGTCACCGTGAGGCCCTGGGTCCAGCTGTAGTCCAGACTCGTGGACACTCTGGGGCCTGGCGCGGGCCGCGGAGGCACGAGGGCCCTGCCTGAGGAAGGTGGGCGCGGAGAGCTGAGAGGAGCAGCGCAGCGGCATCAAGGCCGTCACGGGCACTGGCTGGAAGCCGGGGTACAGCACACAGGGAGCGGCCAGGGCGTCCGGTGGGGGCGGCTCTGGGGAGGCCCCCTCGGAGGACGGGATGGAGACCTTGACATACTTGCCCGTCTCTGGGTCATAGAAGGTCTTGATTTTCACCTGGAGTGGCAAGTCGAAGACAAAGTACTCCCCGGACTGCGGATCCTGGAGGACCTTCTGGGTGGCGGGGTACGCGGGCAGGGGTGTGAGGGACTGGGGGCCCCCGGGCCGCCTCCCGACAGGCTCCGAGAAGCCGGACACGGAGTGGCGGTGCACGGGAGGGGGCAGGGAACGGACCACGGGGAAATTGTGTCGGGGCCTCTCTCTGGGGCACAGCGGCCTTTGCTGTGTCTGCTCCAAGTCTTCCGGGCAGGGCTTTCCCTCCTGTGACTCGCCATGCTTCTCCTGAGCCTGATCCGTCTTCCTCCTCTTACTTGCCAGCTTCTTTGCCCGCCGCAGGGCTTTCTCTGTTTTGGGTGGGACTGCAGGTGGCTTGCTTGCTGTCCTCTCTAGCTGTGCAGGAAGCTCAAGTCTCCCAGGGGTGCCTGCTGGGCTGGTGGCCACATCCAGCAATGAACCTCTTGGAGAGAGGGTCCGGAGGTCTTCTGCCGACAGCTCAAGTAGGGGGTCAGAGCTGCCCTCCCACACGAGGGCGTGGGTCAGGTCCTCCCTCCGGGTGACCCTGGCAGGACTAGAGCTGGCCCAGGGGCTGGCTTGATTAGGCTCCTCGGGAAGCAGCTCTGGTCCTCCGGGGGCCTGGGAAGACTCCTCCCAAATGTTGCTGGCAGCAGGGGAGCAGGCACTGCTCTCCCGGGGGGAGCCGGGGTTGGGGGAATTCGCCCTCTCACTGGGGACCAGTCTTCTGCCAGGGGGCCCTGCTCTGGGTGTGGACAAAAAGTGACTCTTGAAACCTGGTGTTTGCTCTTTCCAACAGTTTTCGGGCTGCCATGGGGGTGGCTGGTCTTCTATGTCGCCCTCGGGTAAAGCAATGGTGGGGATGTGCCATGGGGCTGCCAGCTTCCCTGAGTCTGCAGAACCGCTCTTGCAATTGCTTGCCACGAGGCCAGGTGCAGCATCTGGTGGTGGCTTCACCCTGTCCCCCTCTCCCACCAGAGGCATAGATGGGAAATTCCCCTTTGGGGCTGGCTGAGAGACCTCCATCCTGGCCATGCTCGACCCCTGCCCAGGGTCCTCCATGACCTCGTTGGCCATGCACTTCACACGTGTGCCCCGTGTGTTAGTGGGTGTCGATGTACCAAGAATGTCCTGGTTTTCGGGGGCACAAAACCCAGGATCCTCACCCCATTCTGGCCTTGGCAATTCCTCCTCTTTGTGTCCACTGCTGAGGGAGTCCTCCAAGGACATGGTCCTCAGGAGAGGCAGCATGATAGGTTTAATTACGGGGGTAGCTCTGAGGGTGTTGTCTTTAATCGTAAACAGCATGTGCCTGTTTGAAGCAGAAGATGGTGAGGGAGTAAGGTCTTTGGCCTGTGAAAAGGTCGTGCCCTTATTTTCCCCAATCCAAGAGCCTCTGAAATTAGCTTCCTCTGCTGATGCCTTCCTGGTTCTTCCTCCAGACACACTTTCCCTTTCTCTTTGCAATGCTTCCCCCTGGCTGCGGTTTTCCAGGCATGCGTGCCCATTGCTTAAGGCACAGTACTGCAGCTCATCCTTCCCCATCACATTCTCCTTCTCATCCTTCTGACTGTCACCTGCACTCATATCCTTCCTCCTGTCTTCCCGCTGGTTCTCAGTAAACCACATCTTCTGCTGATCATCAAATGAGGCAAAGGATTGATCTGAAGAGCTGGTGCTGAATTTGGCCTTACCTTTGAGGCTTGGCATAAAATCAGATTGGCTGTCACTGTAAAACACATCTTCCTCCTCAGGAGAGAGGGGCCCTGGGGAGAATTTCTGGTTCAAATGTGTGTTCTGAAGTCCTGCTTCCCTCTCAGGTTCTGTCTCTTGGGACACAGATCTGGAGAGCCCATTCTCTAGCTGGTGGGTCTTCATTTTCTCTGTAGCCCCTCCAGGCTCAGGATCCCTATTGCAAAGCCTCAGGGAGAGGTGTTTCCTGGGGCGGTGTTCCCTGGAGTCTGGACACCAGCCGGATCCGGCAGGACCCATCTCCAACTCTCCTTCCACCTCCTTGTTCTCATAACTGCTTCTCTCAGCAGCCTCCCCATTGACATAGAAGGGGGCTTTGGCAATAGTCGGAGCTGTGCTAAGAGTTAGATAGCTGTCTGCAGAGGGCTCACTGGGGTCAGCTGTAGGGTCCTTCTGGGGATTGATGTGTGATGCAGTGGGGTCATCAGCGGGTCTCTCCTTAGAAAGCTCATTTGGAGGGCTTTCCTCAAGCCCATTGGGGAGGATGACACCGTTGCTCACAGGTTCTTGCTTTCCATCAACCTTACCTCTAGTTTTCTCATCAAGCACTTTCAAGAGAGGTGAGGAACTGTATGTGCTCTTAACACGCTTCCGCACGTCCTTGAGGTTGAACAGCAGGCTAGGGGCTTTGGACTTGTAGCTGTCTCGAGACTGACATTCACTGGGCTCCTTCTCTTGGTATCCGTTTAGCTGTCCTGGGGGTGATGGGGTTCGCTCTGCTGGCTGGCTGGCTGCTGAATCCAGGGCGTGCTTGCTGGGTATGATGGGGGTCAGGAGCTTACTGATGTTAAAGGGGGGATCATAATGTTCATTGGGTTCCACAGGCAGGTCAAGAGCATTGTTTTCTGAAAACTGTTCCTGGGGGTTGTGTTTTGTATACAAAGGTGGGCCTCTCCTGTTGGTCTGTGTCTTTTCTTCTGAAGTATCTTGTAGACTTTCTTTCCCTTTTTTGCCAGTCTTTGGCTTCCTCCATGGGGGCTGGGCTGGCTTCTCTTGAGAATCAGGCTGTGAGCTGGGAGCTTTTCCTTCCACAGCAAATACCTGGGCTCCTGGATCCCTGCACCCCCAGGGTACAGATGTGGACAGAGCCCCTGCTGCGAGTCTGTTCTCTTCCTGACTGCAGCTGGCCTGGACCTGGCAGGGAGAGACTGTGCACTCAGGAGGACAGGGTTCTCTTAGCAAGGTCGTGTCCCCATAGTGCTTGGGAGCTTTGCTTTCTGGGACGGTTCCAGCTGTGTCCTTTCTCTCCAGCAGCTTTGGTTGGTGGGCATTCCATGACTCAAAAGCACTATTTTCACTGTGCAGAAAGGTACCTTTGCCTCTCCCAGGCTCACCTGTGACTGGCTTGTGGTGTGGAGAGGGGAACTTTGACTCAGATAAGGTGGCCGTGTCATTGGCTGCCGGGAGGAAGCTGCTGGAGCCGTGACAGGCCATTTCTGGATTCTTGGAGGACTCCTGTTCTCCGTGCTTCCTGCCTGGCTGGTAGCTGTTCTGATGGGTGTTGGAAACTTCAGCGGGCACCCTCCTGACTGTCAGAAAGGCAGAATCGAAGCAGAAGTTGACACTGTTTTCTGGAAGAGGAGCGAATTTGGGAGGATTTTTCAGAGCCGGAGGCTTGCTGGCAGTGGGCCTGCTCTCACAACGTTGGCTCTCGGTCCTGTCGAAAGATTTAATTAGTGTTGATACTTTGGAGGCAGGCTTGTTGCTGCTCCTTAGGCCGGAAACTGGCACCTCCAGTCTCCTCTGGACTGGCGTTGGTGGGGGGCTGGTTTTGGGGTACTTTTCCTCTCCCTGAACGTACTTGGGTAGCTGTTGGAAGGTGGCCGCCCAGCCCGAATGTTCCGTGCCCTGTGACGGTAACTGGCTCCAAATGCCACTTTTCCTCTGGGTGTGGCCCACTGTTCTCTGGTGAAAAGTCCCAAACACCTGTCGGGTGATATCCGGGGACACGGCCAGATAGGAGTCATGGAAGGATGTGTCCTCGGAGATGCACAAACTCCGGAATGCCCGGTCTGTTAGGCTGCTCACCTCCCTGTCTGCATCATCCAACACGCTGCCGATGCTGGAGGAGTCGCTGAACGCGTCTGTGCACTTCTTATTTCCTTGCATCATCTGTTGGCTCCAAGAAAGCTGTCCTTGTCAGCCGGCAGGTGTCTCTGGTGATGATTCTGTCAAGGTTAGGTGTTTCCCTCTTCCCCAAAACTAGAGCCTCTCATTGACCAGATGCAATTGCAAAGTGGGGATTTTTTTTTTTCTCTGCAAAAGAAAAAGGTGCAGGGCGTGAACAAAGTATACAGCTCTACACAAGAATATGTGCTGGTTCAGGTGGAAAATGGTGCCTGTGAGGGTTAATTTTATGTGTCAAACTTGGCAAGTTTGCTATATGTCTAGACTGTAGACCGGTCTAGCTGTTTCTGTGAAGGTATTTTTTAGATGTGATTAACACTAAAATCAGTAGACTTTAAGTAAAGCAGTTTATCTTCTATAAGGCAGGTGGCCCTCATTTAATTAGTTGAAGGCCCTAAGAGTAAAAAGACTGAGTTCGCAAGCAACACAAACAAAAATAGACAAGTGGGATTACATCAATTCAAAAGCTTCTGCACAGCAAGGGAAACAATCACAAAAATGAAAAGGTATTCTATGGAATGGAAGAAAATGTTTTCAAACTGTGTATCTGATAAAGGATTAATATTCCAAAATACATGAGAAACTCCTACAACCGAACAACAAACAAAACAAAATGAAACAAAACCCCAAACCCGCGATTTAAAAATGGGTAGAGAAACTGAACAGATATTTCTCCAAAGAAGACATAGAAATGGCAAACAGGTATATAAAAAGGGGCTCACCATCACTAACCATCAGGGAAATGCAGATCAAAGCCACAATGACATATCACATCATGCCTGTTAGGATGGCTATTATCAAAGAAAGAAAAGATGACAAGTGTTGGTAAGGATGTGGAGAAAAGGGGACCCCTGTACACTGTTGGTGGAAATGTAAATTGATGTAGTCACTTTGGAAAACAGTATAAAGATTCTTCAAAAAATTAAGACTAGAACTACTATATGATCCAACATTCCCATATCTGGGTACAGGCCCAAAGGAAATGAAATTAGGATCTTAAAGTATCTGCACCCACATGTTCATACTCACAGTGGCCAAGACAGAGAAGCGAACAAAATTTCCATTGATGGATGAATGGATAAAGAAAATGTGGTATATGCATACAATGGAATTATTCAACTTTAAAAAAGCAGGACATTTTTAAATTTATGATAACATGGGTGAAACTGGAGGACATTTTGTTAAGAGAAACAACCCAGTCGCAGAAAGACAAACACTGAATGATGTCACTTACTTGAGGAAGCTTAGATAGTCAAACTCATAGAAGCAGAATAGAGTGGTGGTTGTCAGAGGCTGGGAAGCAGGGAAGTGGGGAGTTATTTGTCAAAGGATGTAACGTTTCAGTTATGCAGGATGAATTAGCTCTGGAGATCTGATGTACAGCAGGTGTCTGTAGTTAACAATATTGTGTTATGTGCTTGAAATTTGCTGAGGATAGATATTATGTTAAATGCTCTTATCACACATACACAAATAATAAATAAAAGCGGTGGGAGGAAATGTTTGGAGGTGATGGATAGTTTTATGCATGGATTGTGGTGATGGCTTCATGGGGTGCATACTTATCTCCAAACTCATCAAACTGTACACATTAAATATGTGTGGCTTTTTGTATGCCAATCATACCTCAATAAAATGGCTTAAAAAAAGACAGTCCCTTGAGGAAGAGGAACTTCCGCCTTTGGATCATCTTTGGATTGGAGCTGTGTCATCAACTCTTCCTGGGTCTCCAGCTATTCCCATTTTGGACTTGCCAGCCTTCACAATCACTCCAGCCAGTTCCTTAAAATAAATCACTCCCTCTCTATAGCCACATATCCTATTGGTTCTGATCTTCTGCAGAATCAGACCCATGCAGTGCCTGAAGTTCAGTGGTGTTTTTGCAGAGTCCTTCCCTGATATTCCATGGGTGTTCCCTCCTTGCTCATCTCTCTCGCTGTGCATGGTTTATTTTCTTCATGGTACCAAGCATGATCGAAGATTAAGTTTACAACTTTGTGGCCTATCCCATGATTAGACTGTCAGTGCCAGGCATATGGGGACTGCTGGGTTGTCTGTTCGCTGATTGCCCCTCATCCCAGAACCACCCTAAGAGGATATGCTCCCCAGAGTCTGCATCACCTGGGCCCCTAACCTCTGGGACCAGCCTGTGGGGGTGGCCAGTAGAGGTGCTGGCAGGAGCCTGGAGGGAGGGGGAGCCAGTGTCCCTGGCATTTCTCCACCCCTCCTGCCTTGTGACATGGGGACCAGAATCCTCTATAGCTATGGCCCCTCCCCCAGTCTCTGACTGGGCTCCGGCAACATGCCCCTTGTGCCCAACTCTACATCCCTGGGGACTCCCTAATTCTCCGTTACCTCTGTTATAGCCCTTTCCTTTTTTTTTTAAAGCGGCAAAATACACATAATATAAACATTTCATTTGAATTAATTTTAAGATACAACTCAGTAGTGTTAAGTATATTCGTATGTTCGTGCAATCAATCTCCAGGACTCTTTCATCTTTCAAAACTGAAACTCTTTACCCATTAAGCAACAACTTACCATTTCCCCTCCCCTCTGGAAGCCACCATTTGACTTTTTGTCTTTATGAATTTGATGACTCCAGGAAGCTCATAAAAGTGTAATCATACAGTACTTATCTTTCTGTGACTGGCTTATTTCTCTAGCATAATGTCCTTGAGGTTTATCTGTGTTGTAGCATGTGCCAGAATTTCATTTTCAAGGCTGAATAATATTCCACTATATATGTGTGTGTGTGTGATATACATATACACCCACATATATGTATGTGTGTGTATATATATATATATATATATATATATATATAGCTTGTGTGTGTGTACATATATATACACCACATTTTGCTTATCCATTCCTCCATTGATGAACACTTGGGTTGCTTCCAAATTTTGGCTATTGTGATTAATGTTGCCACAAATGTAGGTGTGCAAATATCTCTCAAAGATCCTGCTTTCAATTCTTTTGGGTATAACCCCAGAAGTGGAATTGCTGGATTATATGGTTGTTCTATTTTTAAATTTTTAAGGAACTTCTAGACTGTTTTCCATAGTGGCTGTACCAATTTTCATTTCAACCAAGATTGTGCAAGTGTTCCAGTTTCTCCACATCCTCGCAACACTTGTTATTTTCTGCTTTTTTTTTTTCTTTTTGAAAGTACCCATCCTGGTGGGTGCATGGTGCTACATAACATTCTTTTGTGGATCCTGTCTGAGGATGCCGCTTCCTTCTGGAATACTTACAGCTTCCCCTGGGACACATACCTCCCATTGCCTAGAACATTGCCTGGCCTGGGGGAGGGGATAAGAGAATGGGTACATAAAAAGTTACATAAAATAGCAAGTATTGACCCCAGAGTGGATGCAAGTGAGGGGTGTCTGGAAGAGTGGACATCTGGCAGGTTGCTGTTAAGTGTTCAGCTGGCAGATCAAACACTGCCAGAGAACTCCCATTCACAGCAGCAGAGCTGAGCAGGCTATGCTCTCCCCTCCTTGCTTGGCTGGCCTTAGTCACTGCCAGAGCTCCAGGGGATGGATGGTGAAGGCACTCCCATCAGGGAGGCCTGGCCACATGTCAGAAGCCCCAGATCCTGCCTGGCTCCACATCCCCTTGCTGAGTGACCATGGGCTGGCCACAAGCAGCCTCAGTGCATCTCTCTCATCTGTATCTGTGCTGTGAGATTGCAACCATTCTTTGTTTCTGTAGAGTGGGGATCATGTGGCCTCACTGCAAGGTTCCAGGAGGTTAGGGGTAGCATCCTGGCATAGGCTCAAAGCTGCTGGGCTGTCAGTAATGTTTGTCTTTCATCCTGGAGGCCAGGCTTCATTGGGGTCTGTTGTTTCCGTCTCTTGACCACAACACTCTGGTGAGTTAGCAAAGCTGATTCATTGGCAGACTGACTAGTTTCTGTGAAAGACAGAACTAAGCTGGAGAAAGGATGGGACCTGAGTTCTAGTGGACTGAATGAGCTGATGAGTAGCTACTGACCTGCTCTGGGAAGGCCTCTCTGTACATGCTCCTCAGCCCTACCTTGAAAGGCAGGCTGCTGGCTCCCTGGAAAGTACACACTCATGACAGCATATGCTTTTTAGAAGGCTGCATACAAGGGGAGAGCATCAGCCCACGTGATGGGTGGGGGAGACCCTGAGGGCTGGCTAAGCCCACGCCTTCCCCAGTAGAAGACACATGCTCCGGTCTTCAGACTCCCATGCAGCTAGCATGGCCAGAGGACATGGCTGTGGTCACAGGGATGGAAGCAGCCAGCAGTCTGTGAAAGTTCCTGCCTTTCTAATCAAAGGAGCAATTCCTGTTGTCTCCGCTGTGTCAGTGCTCTTCTTCCTGCCTTGAATGCAGACAAGAAGCCAGAAACTGCTTGATTTCTTTGCTGGGGCTGCCGTAACAAATGATGGCTCAAACATTGAAAATGTATTGCCGCACAGTTCTGGAGGCTAGAAGTCCAAAATCAAGGTGTCACAAGGTTGGTTCCTTTTGAGGGCTGTAAGGAAGAATCGATCCTAGCCTTTCTTATTGGCTTGAGGACACCCGTCTTCTCCCTGTGTCTTCACATCATCTTCCCTCTATGCTTGTCTCTCTGTCCACATTTTTCCTTTTTAAAATCTTTTAAAATTTTCCAATTATTAAAAAAAATTTTTTCATTCTGTCACCCAGGCTGGAGTGTAGTGGCGTAATCATAGCTTACTGCAGCCTCAATCTTTTGGACTCAAGTGATCTTCCCACCTTGGCCTACCAAGTAGCTGGGATTACAGGTGCATTACACCATACCTGGCTAATTTTTCTATTTTTTGTATAAATGGAGTTTCATCATGTTGTTCTGGCTTGTCTTGAACTCCCAGGCTCAAGTAATCTGTCCACCTTGGCCTCCCAAAGTGTTGGGATTATAGTCATAAGCCACTGCGCTCTGCCCAAATTTTCCCTTTTCATAAGGACACCAGTCATACTGGATTAGGGCCCACCTTAATAACCTCGTCTTTAAGTATAATACGTCTGTAACAGCCTTATTTCCAAAAGGTCATACTCTGAGGTAATGAGAGTTACGATTTTTTTTAGGGGGTGCATGATTCAACCATAATATTGAATTCACTTTGCAGCCCTGAGAGACAAGCAATGGCCACTGAAGGCCAATCTGCAGAGGATGGCAGTGTGGACAGGTGAGGAGCCCAGGTCCTGGCCAGCACTGCTAAGCCATGAGCCCATGGCAGCACCATCCCACTTGAATTTATGTTATTGAGGCTGGTGTGGGGTTTGATGTAACCTGAGTGGCTTTGACCACTATGAGTCAGGTTTTCTGTATCCTGAGATCCTGTCAAAATGGTGAGGAGTCTCCTGATGTCCTAAATGCTGGGATTCCGATCTTGGCAATGGCTGAACTCAGTAATATTGGGGGTTTCTACACTTTGAATGAAAATAAGATAGTTTTCATTAAGATGAAAATCGGTTAGTTGGAGACCTAAATTCAGAAGCTTAGATAGAGTCAACCAAGCAGTCTCTACCCAATTAAACACACCCTCGTATTAGTAGGTATTCACTATTTGTTTTTTGAATACTCAGCTTGCATCCTCTGAGAAAAAGCACTTGATACCTTGTGGGAAATTTCCTCTCCCCTTGGTTTTCAGTCTTGGTGGGGCTGAAAGTCAAGGTGACTGCAGAGGCTGCCGAGGGCCAAGAGCAGGTGTGAGACCGAGGACAGGCCCATGGACTGTAGCAATTCTCCTGGAGCTACACAAGGACGGAAGTGTGCTCAGGCTTCCTTGCTGGTGGTAGAGCTTTCACTACGCTCTGGGACATGCCTGGCCCCTGACATTTCCTGGCCTGGAACTTTAGCCGTCACCTTGAGGCTACAAGACCTCCATTTTTCTTTTAATACATATGAATTTCTGCCTCATTTGTTGAGTTTCTGCTTCTGTTGCTTGTGGCTGAAGAACCCTACCTGATCTTGGGTTTATATCCTCATTCTAAACAGTGGTGAAGGATGTTCATTGATCTTCAGAGCATTCAGAAAATAACCACATTACTTCTGCCTCAGGAAAAAGAGAGACTCCCTCCCCACGTTGCTAGCTTTATTCAGATAATTTCTTCAGTTCTGATTTGATATACCTGGGGTCAGATGGAAAGTCAGAGACTTGACCTCATTCTCCCCCCACCCCCAGCCCCCATGGTACCTTTCAGCATAATGGCCAAAAACAGAAGGTGTTTCTAGATGCCTACTCTTAGATTAGTTCCATACCTGTTACAGCACTGGAAGCTGCAGGTGCCTGCCGTGCTGGATTTCAGGATCTGTAGTTTTAAAACGTCTTTTTATGCTTATATTTGGTGTCATCACTGCCCATCTGGAAAGAAGAAAAATAATTTCAGTGGAACCCAACTGACCAAAGGGCCAAGCGCAAGTTCATTGGAAAAAGTATCTTTTATATTTTTTGAGACAGGGTCTTGCTCTATTGCCCAGGTTGGAGTGCAGTGGTGTGATCTTGGCCCATTGCAACATCTGCCTCCTGGGTTCAAGCAATTCTCCTGCCTCAGCCACCCAAGTAGCTGGGATTACAGGTGTGCACCACTATGCCCAGCTAAGTTTTGTATTTTTGGTAGAGATGGGGTTTCACCATATTGGCCAGGCTGGTCTCGAACTCCTGACCTCAAGTGATCTGCCTGCCTTGGCCTCCCAAAGTTCTGGGATTACAGGGGTGAACCATCATGCCTGACCCAAAGTATCTTTAAATGTCAGTTATACAACGATGTAGTTGGCCTTCAAAAATGAAAAACAATCCATACTTGAGCTCAACAAAGTTCCAAAAATAGGCATATTTGACCATAAGGTCAATTTATATCCCTTCTAATATCCATTAATTTGTCCATGGCCCAAGACATTTTTAGAAACCTCTTTTAAGCCTTTCAGTTTTCTAATATGATTGACCCAGTTGTGAATTATTTTTTTGCAAATAAAATCTGACTCAAGGCCCTTTTCCCACTGAACTGGTAAGTTGGGTTTTGCAGCAAAGAGAACTGGAGCAGTGAAAGTCAAGTCCACTCAGCAAGTGGCAGCACAGTGTTAGATTCATTGTTGGCAGGAGGCTTGAGTCTTCTGACAGCTAAAAGAACCAAAAAGCTGCCCAGGAGGATATTCAGAATGCTCAGAATGAAGAGTGAACTAATTAAAATAAATCCACTCTGCACATTTTAAATGCAGACCTTTGGGGTTTCCATAAGACCTTTCCCAGCTTGTAGCTCCTGGATATTAATCTAGTTCAAGGTAGTTTATTAATAATATTAATAATCATAATTGCTTGAATTTGTGGTGTCTATTTCTTTGGAGAATCACAGAGGTGCTCTGTGTCTACCACCATACGGCGAGGCCCCATCCCTGACTCCCCAGGCTGGCTTAGATGGGCCTCCTTCGTGTTCCCAAAGCATACTGGGTTTACCTTTTCCATAGCTCAGCTCTGTTGTCACTTCATGCATCGTGACCCATATGTTTCAGGAACTGATGATCGCTGCTTTCCCTCCTCACTAGAAAGGAAGTTCCTTGAACCAAGGAAGGGAGTCTTGTATACTGAACTCAACAAATGGAAGCTCAGTCACTGTTTGTGGTAATGCTCTGAATTGGGTTATCTTTATTCTGATTTTTTTCCTGGAGGGCAAACTGAGGCACAGAAAAGAAGGGAAAAGATAATAGGAATTTTGTTGAGAAAGACTCCTGGCCTTGGGTCTTATGGCCTTCCAAAAAATTCAGATCAGTCCATTTGCATCTCTAAATAATAAGGCCACTCCCCTGCCCACAGCTCCACTGAGATCTGACTTAGGGATGAGGATGAAACCCATCTGGTGCCACACATGGATGAGACGGAGGTGCAGAACGACATAATGGCATTTATTTTGTGAATGGTTAGGGCACCCCTCACCCTGTGCTTGGGCTTTCCCCCTAGGCAGTTGCCTCATGGACTCACTGACATTGCTGCTGGCATGAATTTTCCAGATGCCAGTGAAAAAACTCTCTTGCTTACCACTTTGAACCATTTGAAGGAAGCCACTCTGAACTGGTGAAAATTCTTGCTCATAGAGCACTTTGCCAGTGAAAAGGTGTGTTCCCTTCAGGCAGCATGAAGGAGGATACAGTGCACATGGCAGGGCCATGTTTTAAACAAGATCTTGGAACCTGGTCATGAATGCATAGAAATAAACATCGATATTTAATTATGACCTGGTCAGTTCCTATTTAAGTCTGTGGCCTTCAAAGACTGTTCTCTTAAATGCTTCATATCTCCCCGCTACCTCCATTATTTCTTTACCCATTTCACTCTGCCTTTAATGTCTGGCCCCCACTCCTTCCTGAAGGATGTTCTGATGGCATTTTTGCTCCTCATCTGACTGAACTTCTAGGCTGCAATCTAGACTTGTGGCCATTGTCTACTTAAGATACTCTTTCACTTTGACCTTTCCTTCTCCCCTCCCTGTCTGGATGTTTAGTCTCTTCCTCTCCTTGACTGCTGGATTTCCTCTGCTCCCAGCTCTGGAGCCTCTTCTCTTCTCACTCTACAGTCACCACGCAGGCGATTGTCCCCACACCATGGTCCCCGCAAACATCCACACACTGAGGCAGCATCCAGGCCAGGCCATTTGCCTGGCTGCAGTCCACGCCTCCGCCCACCCACCAGGCAACTCGGTGCCCCTGTCTCACAGCCCTTCCAACCCACATGTTTAAAGCAGAGTCCATGAGCCTTCTGCAAGCCAGCTTTCTCCCTGGGGACCTCAGAAACCTGACGTCACCTTCGACTTCCTCCTCCTCCTCCCAGTGCCTTTCCCTTTGACATCCATTTCCTAGTTCCCATGAGTTTCATCTCTGAAGGTCTCTTCCTTACACACCAGTCTCCATCTCCACGGTCACTGTGTGGACCAAGCTGCTCTCTCAAATCCTTGGGCCACTGCAGCAGCCCATTCCTGCCCTGCACCAAGAGGCTGCTTTCAACACTCAAACTTGTTCATATCAACATTTTGCTTAGACTCTCTCGATGGCTTTCCAGTTTTAAGGAATGAAGATCAATCTCCTTAACACAGATCCTCTCTTTCCAAACACACCTTGCTCCATCTTTCCCCTCATGCTTGGCTTTCCAACCAACCTGGTCCTTGTCCAGCTTCATGCCACCCTACTTCCTGCCTCAGGGCCTCTGCTCATGGTGTTCCCTCTGCCTGGACTTTTTTACTTCCATCGTTTCATCATTACTGGGTTAACTCCAACATGTGCTTCAGAGCCCAGTTCACATGTCCCTTTGATGATGCAGCTTCTTCAGGCTATTCCAAGGCTGCCCGTTACATCCCTTTATCATGGGCTATACCCATCATTTTGCAGCACTTACCATAATTATAATTAAGCATTTAACTGGGTGATTTGTTGTTAAATGTTTGTCCCTCCTGCTAGCCTGAGTGTTTATTGGTGGCGGGGTCCATGTCTGTTTCTTTTTCATGCAGCATAGTGCACAGTGCAAGCAATATCTGTTAAATAAATGAGAAAACCCTTCCACCTGTCATGATATTACTCACACTTTTGACAGGCTTAGCAGAACTTATTTTATTGACAGTCAATTATAATCCTATAATCACAGAATTATCACAAATTTCATATTAGTGAATTTGAATCCAAGTGGATTTTATTTACTTTTTGATTCAAAACCCCTCAAATACGTAAAATTCCCCTCATGGTAAGAGATGGAAGCAGGTGGACGGGATTGTTCTTAGAGACTGTTGACAAGCTGGCTCCAGGGAAGTTGTCCCTCAGCAGCGTGGCATGTACTGTGTATGTCTGGATTGCGTTTCTATCAGGGGGAGATGAAAAGAGACTTCATCGTGACTTCACCATTTCCCCGTTGGTCTCTCACACTGCTCTCAGTGCTCTAAGTTGGGGAGTGGCTTTGATGCCTTCTGGAGGGCCAGCGTCCAGCAAACTTTTGTTGAGTACATTACCTGGGGCTCTGTTTACAGCCACAGTGTGAATGGTCATTAAGTGATGCGTTATCTAAATTATAGGGTCAGTGGATGAAATGCTGGCTTTGCCCTCTGCCTCCAGGCAATTGTGCAGGACTCAACAGCGCCATGTTCTGCAGACCTCCAGCACTTCCTCCACTGACCCAGGCCAAACTTGCATCAGATAGAGAAGGTTCTGCAAAACACCAGAGCACACTAGGGGAAACAGGATCCCTGGGCAGGAATTTTAAAATGGACTCTCCATTTGAGCCCCTGGAGAAGAGCGAAGGGTCTGCCATGCCCACTGTGAATATGTGCATGGGTGAACTGGTAGTGCCCTGTAGCCTTGGAGCCCTGAGAATTACACTCAAGGATGTGTATTTTCTTCTCCTTATTGTAGGGTCATCTTTTTGAATCAGACTACATCAAACAAACTCAATCTGAACATGTATCCCCATGAATCAGCTTTTCCTTGAGATAAGTACCGAAATACCCTTTGCACAGTCATTGCTAAATTCTAACTCTTCCAAAATGTTTTCTCACATGATGCTTTTTTTCCATGCCATGCCTCATGATGCTGTTATTATTGACTGGGATGTGCTGCTTTTTGCGGATACAATTCTCTCCCCCTCCTAATCCTTTACAAATGCCTATGCAGACCCTCGAGTCCCTCTTGGCAGGGGCGCTCTGCCTGCTCCCACACCCTCCTTCCTCCAGGCCTGTGGTGCCCTGTGCCAGGGAAGGGCAGGACCCATGTGTCCTGGACTAGATCCCTCAAGTAGTAGTCCCTCTTCCTGGAATGTCTCATCTGTCCTCAGCCACAACTGCTGACAACTTCCTCCTCTGTTCTGTTCCTCGTAGAATCTTTTCTTCCCTTTTTATCACTTACATTGCTTTATTCTTCCTTCACTGCGGTGAATCTATCTCTCCCACTAGACTTTGAGATCCTTGGTGTGAGGTCCCTGGCTTGGTTCATCTTTTACCTACAGGGTGCCTGGTGCACCCTGCTCACTGGGAAATGTTTTCAGCTCTGGTTGTTGAGTGTACTTCTTGGACCCTGGGATGTGATGACAGAGGTTTACTGCAGTGTGCAAAGGGACAGAGGTCCATGTTGCCCTTGTCTTCCTCTGGGCTCCTGGCTGGCAGCCAACCCAGGCCTGAGAAGGTCATGCAGTCCAACTTCCGCTGATCTATCCCAGACCCTCATGTGTCCCAGGTTGTAAGGATGGGAAGTGTAGGGGAGAAGACTCACAACTCCTACATGCCAAGCCCTATTGCAGGTGTCCCCCACATAACTGAGGAGCTTGTCAGGTCCACAGGACCAGAGCCCCACTGGGTGACGCTGGAGGTCCCAACTCAGGGACCACAATCACCCATGAGGAGAGACAAAGTGCCCTCAGAGGGAGGACCCAGATATTCCATGTCTCACAGCTGGTGAGTGACAGAGTGGGCTTGGGGCCGGGTCTTGGTGGTCCTGGGGACACTGCACAGAGGGAACAGTTGGTGGTCTGGCATGGTCGGGCTACTAGATTGAGCAAATTAAAAATACAGGACATTGAGTGAAATGTGAATTTCAAATAAACAATAAATACTTTTTTAGTGTAAGTGTATCCCACGCAATATGTGGGATACACTCATACTAACAAAATTATTCACTATCTGAAATTCAAATTCCACTGGACGACGACTTCCTCCTCCTCTTCTTCTTCTTCATCATCATCATCATCATCATCATCTGGCTATCTGAGGGTCTCACCAACTTTTAGCACTCAAAGTGGATCACAGTCAGAGGAAGCCAATGCAGTGAGTCAATACTGGGATGACACAGTGACAGTCACAGCTCATGTGTATGCATCACCCTGTAGTTCATGACACATTTCAGCATCCGTGATCTTGTTTGATTCTCATGACTCCTCTGAGGCAGGTTGAGTGGCCTTGTCACCATCTCCTAGGTTGAGAAACAAAGGCACAGAGAGGTGCAGGATGTTGCTCAGTGCCACACAGCATGTAAAGACAGGGAAGAACTGGGGATGAGTCAGCCTGGGCTCACCACCTTACCACCTTCTTCTTTCTCCAGGAGGAAACCCTGAACCTCTGGCCTGTGGATTCAGACTTCCTTAGGCGTGTCCTGGGAGGTGTTGCCAGCCCCGCTTATGGCTCATGGGCTGGAGTTCATGGGAGAATTGGTGTCTCTGGGGGAGAAAACGAGGGTTTCATTTCACTTTCACGTCATGTACTAAGGATCTTCTCAGCTGAGTTCTCCCAGACATCCACAGAAGTGAAACTTTTGATTGAGCCTGTAAACATGAGTCCTTCCTGTTTGGGGAGGGCTCTGGTGCTGCGGGAGGCTCAGGCAGCTGGGCTCTGCAGAGCTGGGGGCTCCCCTGCAGGCCCAAGGTGCACCCGTGAGCTGCTGAAGATATGTTCCATTTTCCTCCTCATCCCTGCCCATCTTTCCACAGGAAGCCATTGGGGTTTGCTTTGTTGCTGGGTTTGACCACTTGCCGGTAGTGTGGTTTTTGAGCCCAAGATCTTCGGGTGAATTTAATTACCTTAATTGAATGGTGCTTTCACTTCTTAGAGAAGGGGAAACAGGAAGACAGTGGAGATGGCAGGGGTTGGCTTTATCACACCCAGAAGGCTCTAACAAATTGGAATTGATTCCTCTTGCTCTTCTTTCTGGGTTGGTTTTCTGAGCCATCGACTCAGGCATGTCTGACGAGCAGTTCAGTGGAGTGAAGTGTGACAACTCCTCCCTGTCTATGCACAGCCTGGAGCCCTGCTCACAGATGGTCCTCCATCCACAGATGCACAGCACACACAGCCTCCACCACCCCACGCCACAGGGTGCCTTGCTGGTCAGTTTTGGGCCAAGCTCTCGACCTCTCTGTGCAATTCTAACAGCCCTCTTGCTTTAGAGGGGAATGTCCTTGTCTATGGTCTATGCTTTATGAGGAGAATGTCTTAGCTTGAACTAAAATATCATAGGCTAGGAGGCTTAAAATCGACATTTACTCCTCACAGTTCTGGAGGCTGGAAAGTCCAAGATCAAGGCACTGGCAGACCTGGTTTCTGGTGAGGGCCATCTTCCTGGATTGTAAATGGACACTTGCTTGTTGTATTCTCATACAGCAGAGAGAGAGACAGTGAGTGTGCACATGTATTAGCAAGCCCTTTTGTGTCTCTTCTTATAAGGGCACTGATCCTATCACAGGGGATCCACCCTCATGACCTAATTACTTCCCATAGGCCCCATCTCCTAATACCATTCCACTGGGGTAATCTCAGTGAATTTTGGAGCACACACATTCAGCCCATAGCAGCCAACAGTGAAATGGCAAAATTTACTTCCTCAGTTGAAGTCCTTCAGGTGAGGGCAGCAGACACGTGTTGAGTGTCTGTGAAGCAGCAGGTCGACCCCTGCACCTGCCCGTGCTCACTTATTCCTTGATAACACTTGGCATGATAGGCTCCCCTCATCATCTTACAGCTGATGAAACTGAGCTGTGACTGGCTAGGTCAATCGCTGGTCCCTTGCTTAAGGCCTGGGAGTGCTGAGCAGGGCCTCACCCAGTCCTCGGCCTCTGTGCCCTGCTCTCTGGCCCCAGGTTGATGCCTCCTCAGCATCTCCCATGTGGGGCTCGCTGTGTCTTTGTAACCCCTTTTACTTTTGGAAATCAGAAATTATAAGTTCATTTAGACTCCTAGAAGAAAGCGTAAGATCTCGTAAGCATGACTTGAAGCTTATTTATGTATTGATCCATTCAACAACTACTTATTGAACACCTGCTTCATGTCACCAGTTTTGGTGCTGGAGATATAGCCATGTGCAGGGCTGACCCGGGCCCTCTCCTCACGTAACTGGATGGATCCTGGGAAGTTACTGCTTTGTAAAAGCACAATTACCTCTGATTGCCTTAGATTGGTTTCCACTGGGCAGTGCCTCTTATGTGTGTAAAGCAGAGATTTGATATGCATAAGGGTCATTGTGCATCCAATCTGGCCATTTTGGCTCCACTAGCCTGATATTTGGCACATGGGAGAGGGGTGTCAGCCTGCAGCCTGGCCTGGCTTGACTGGACCCAAACTCAGGTTATAGACTGGGAAAGCCAAAGGCTCTCAAACTGACTCTGAGGCCACTGTGCCCTGGGAGAGAACAAGTTTGGCTTTGGCCAGCCCCAGGAACATGATGTGGTTGGGTGCCATGATGGCAGTGTTGGCCTGGTGGGAGTCTGAATCTTCTACAACCATATTACATGTGCAGGAGCCTCTAAATCTTGTAGCAGGTAGAAGTCCAGGATGCCCCAGGGGTTGTGGTTGAAGAAACCACCTTGCCTGGGCTTGTCAAACCCACAGAACTGGATGTGGGCAGGGGGTACCAGGGGCTGCTGCCCTCTGGGGAGACACTGGAGGAGTGATGCTTTCTCTGTGAGCTCAGCCCAGCCTGAAGCTGACTTCTGGCCTGGGTAGCCAGTCTGCCATGTCTGGATGGGTCATTCCCCAGAAGCTTCCAAGTGCTGCTCAGACCCAGGGCTGTGCCTACAGTTGAGGCCAGGGAACAAGGCACAGGGAAGGCCGGGCTTGGTCTAACCCAGGACATGAGGGTGACCAATACCTGGCATCACAGACCCAGGGAGGGACCCTTATGGCAGGAGAAATGAGAAGTCACAGGAGAAAAGAAGAGAGGAGGAGAATGGGGCTGGGTTCAAGCAGTCTCCCACAAACCTGTCCCCTCCTGGTTCCTGTTCCCTGATGACCAGGGCAGGCCAAGCGATGTTTAATAACCAGCTCTCTGGGGCAAAAAGCACTGGATTTGTAGCACTGGCTAATTTCTTGCTGCCTCCCTGATATCCCAGGCAGAGTTGGGACGAGGTGTGCTCAGTGGGCCTTGCAGGGTGCAGGGGGCTCTGGTGCACCTCTGCATCCCAGCAGGCTCTGGAGCTCGCACTGCTTAAACTTGGGTAGAGTCTCACTCCACAAAGGCTAACCTGCGAGCTGTCAGCAGCACCTCTTTGCACAGTTTCTGACCGCTTCTGGAGGTGGAGCATTATGGAGGATCACTCCTTGGAACTCCTGGTGGCCAGATGGGCTGGACTCAGCCAGACACCATCTCTGGTCAGTCCCTTCCACTAGGAAGGAGCTCAGGCCTGGCACTGCCAGCTGCTCCACGACACTCTCTCAGGTGTTCTCTGCAGACCTCAAGGGGCCCAGCCTCAGCAGCCAGATGCTCCCTAAGCAAAGAGCCCTTGGCTTCTCCTCGTGAGCTCAGAGGTGCCCTTGGCTTCTCCTGGCGAGCTCAGAGGTGCCCTTGGCGTCTCCTTGTGAGCTCAGAGGTGCTTTATAGGAGCAGCCATGCTGGCATCACAGGTAAAAGTAGGAGCAGGAAAGATCTGGAAGGGAGAGCATGTGATCCCAAACAACTCTGTTCACCCTGTCTTCCTCTCCCAGGGTTGGGTGAGTGCCAGTCCTGCTCCACTGCCCTGGAGGGGAGTTGCCTGAGAGGCAGAGATTTTGGGAGAAAGCAGGGTCAGCCTGACAGCCATGGTTCTGCTGCTCATCCTTCCTACCCTTGCACCTCCTTGTTGCACCCAACCCAAACTGCAGGGCCACCCCCACTGCCAGGCCAGCTGCTGGAGAAGGGACACATGGCTCCTTCAGGAGCTCTGGGGCCATGTGAATGGTGGGTCCCCCTGGGATCTGGGCACAGGTCCTCGTGCTGCTCTGTGCCCTTTAGCCATGGTTGCTGAGTACAACCGTGCTTGAGGGACATGGCATGTGAGAGCCTTTCTCATCTGCAAGTAAGTGGACCCCACGCCATGCACCTGGTACAGGTGCTCCCAATAGACTTTCTAAGTCCCCACATCACTGGCACTGCCCAAGTCTCTGGCCAAAATCACCCCTGGCTGAGAACTGCTGTTAGAGAATCAGGGAGGGAGCACTAGCCCAGCACCAGGCTCTTCCTGCCTTCACTCATTCCTGTATTCACTTGCTCTTCCCCTCCACATTTCCTAGGAACATCTTGCCCTGGATTCTGGAAATGGCAGGACCTGACATGAGAGTCATCAAATAGGCAGTACCAGCAGTGCGAAGAGCGGAGACCCAGCTCTAAAGTGCTGTTGTCATGGGTGTCACTTAACTGCTACACCTGGAAAAAAGGGATAATAAAAATCAGCCCGGCTGTGCCCGCCCCTGGGACTGCCCACTCCCAAGGTTGCTCCCCGTGCTGGACACAGGAATTTTCATGGAATCGGTCCCTGTGGCAGGCACTGCTTGAGAGTCTCTCGATGCTGGAGTCAGCCAAACCACCAGGTCCTGGATCCCCACCACAGCAGGGAGGACGCCTGGACTAGAAGGAGGTTCAGAAAGCCCTGACCATTGCAGCCCCGTGCCTCACCTGCCAGGTCGACAGGGAGCGAGTGAATGGCATACACATCCTCCTCTCCGTGTCTCCACAGAGCAGAGGTTTCTCCTCTACATGTAGTAAGAAATGCATTTACATCATGGCACAGAACATGCTTGGAGACATATGTATCATGGAAAACCAGACAAAGCAAAGCTTACCCTTCTTATATGTACTGCTCCATCCTAATCTAATCTATTCGTTCATTTAAAAAACCTCTTCACAACTTAGTGATTTCAGGACTCAGTAATGACTTATGATCTATAGTGATTTAAAAAAAACTCTCTGAGACCAGAAATTTTAGGCATCCCTAATTATGCCCAACTTACGGGTGCCCTGTTTCTGGTAATGCTAGATTTTCATCTGGATGGAGAATTGGAGACCCAAGGCCCAAACACAGTGACTGATCAGATTCACTTGGGGAGGGGAGGAGACCCCACCCCCTGGTGGCAGGTCCATGGGCTGGGCCTTGCCTTACTGCTCTAGCTTATGTTTCCAGTCTCCACACAGTGCCTATGCCTAGCATGGGGCCTTTTATTTGCTAAACAAGTGAGTGAATGAGTAGGTGAGAGAAATTTCTCTTATCCACTGAGTGGGTAATGAGCACCTGGTATAAAGGTACTTTATAACCTAGTATTATTAATATTTATTATTTAATTAGTATTCACAACAGCCTCATTACACAGGAGTTACTCTTGTTCTTTACAGAGGAGAAACGTGTGTAGCACAGAATTTAATACCTGGTGGTGTGGGGCTGGAACCTAGGGCTGCCAGAGAAGTGGTCCCTTTCACCTGTCTCTAGAGAGCCTCCTCTAGCAGCTTCTAGAATGCCAGCTACAGGTTAAAAGTCTCTGCTCAGCACCACACTGTGCCTTTGGGGACCCACCTGCCCCTGGCTACCTTGCAGCCTCCATGCTCCTGGTTCTTACCCACAGGTCTCCTTAGAGCTCATCTTGAGACCTATGGCCATAAGATGTCCTTCTATTCCCCATACCCCATGACACCTGGGATTCCATAGCATGGGGTGCAAAGAACTTGAAACCCTGCCCTGGCCCTTACTTACTGGGGCACATAACTCTCCAGTTAAGAGCTTCAGAATCAGACAGCTTTAGGACTTGCCACTTAACTTGTGTGAGCCTCAGTCTCACTTTGGTGACCTTGGGGCAAATGGAAAGGCAGACCCAGCAGCTTGATGCTTGTGGAAACCCCTTATGGATCAGGAAGTGGGTGGTGAAGGGACAACTGTAACCTATGACCAGATTCCACCTTGGAGAGCCTTGTCTAGACAGAAGCCCACTTGAGGGCTCCTGGAGGAAGAGACATTTGTTTTTGCTGGGATGGGGGTATCCCCTCAGGAACCATCCTTTCTCCAGCCCCTGGGAAGGGAGCCAGGCACTAAGGGGAGGGGAACCCCCTGAAAGCAGCCCTGGAGGGTGCCAGCCTTGGCAGAGAGAGGAGGTTCAGGCAGGACTCCTGAGAACTACGGGAGGGCAGGGTTTCTACAGAGTCCATCGCATCGTCTATAGACCAGGTTCTCCATATGTAAACTGGTGCCATGAGGTTGCGTGACACAGGCAGAGAAGCAGAGCTGGAAGAGCTGTCACCAAATGTTAGCCCCCTGGCAGTCCCAGGCACCCATCCTGTTGATGGTGCTCCTGCGACCTGTCCCTCACTCTGTATCTATGGCCTCACTCAGTGGGCGCAACAACTGGCAAATTGAATAGGGCTGACGGAAAAGGAATTTTAGGTGGAGAAATTGAAGGTCAGAGAGGTTAAGGAACTCACTTAAGGTCACACAGCCAGAGAGCAACAGAGCCAGGATTCAGGGCCAGGTCTCTCCAGAATGCAGAGAGTCAAGAGATGAGATGGTCTTCTATCTGCCACAGGTTTGTGCAGGGCGAGGAGTGGGTAGCAACCCCTCTCCTAGCAAATTCTCAGTTATCTCTCTCTGCACCTGGTCCCGCCAGGGAGCATTTGCTTTAGTAAAGCTAGAGGAGGCATCTGTAGGACCTGGCTCTCCTGCAGAGGTCATCTTCCCTGGCCTGGAAGCCACAAAGCTGTGTGCATCTGGGATAAGGAGAAGGGGACCGCACACAGAGCACCCCTGGGAATTCCTAAGCCTCCCACATAGGTCTGAAGCTGTGCCTGGCCTTCTCCTGTCTCTGCTGGAGGCTGGAAAGTAGCTGGTAGATGACTGCTGTCCTTTCTCCAACCAGCACAGCAGGGGTGAGGCGGCTCAGCCAGGGGAAGGAAAGGGGAGAACAGGCTCCTGCAGTGCAGTGTAAGGAGCTGACCAGCACCCAACTGCTTCATGGAATTCCTCATGGCAAGGAAAGCCATTCAGATGTGGCCAGCCTGGTTCTCCTTTTCAAATTTAAAGCTGAAAGATGCTCCTTTAACAACCATGTTTATTTCAACCTATGGCTGTGTTGATGTGAAAAACTTGGCTCCTTGGAGCATCTCCTGTTGTGTCTGAGAACAGCGCCAGCCCCTTGCCCCCCTTTCCCTTCTTAAGGAAGCATCCTCACGCTTTTCAGAATGCCCTGGGGGCTGGCTTAACAGTGCTTGATCCCGCTCAGGACTCAGGAGATCTGCTGGCCCTGAGACCGCACCTGGAGAAAGCTGATCTGGGTCTTGAGTGATGGGAGGTTGCCCCTGCTTCAGGGAGGATGTACTAACAAGTCATAGTCTCTTGGGCCACTCGGGTCTGATGCTTGTCAGTGGCTGTGGTTTGTGCCGTGTCTGCCCTTGTCCTGAGCCTGGTTCAGAGGTGGGAATATCATTTTCCCACTCAGGCTTGACCTCCCCCCCACCCCATGTGCTGAAGGTGCTCAGATCCATGACCTCTTCCGCCCAAGAGGGGAGGTGGTCACCATGTGTGGTCACTATGGGGTTGGGGTCAGTCCTGTATGGTGCCAGCTGCTCTCCCACTGAGTTGTGAGCATGAACCAGCTGAACTCTGAGGCACAGGACTTTCTCCTTGGTGACTCTGGAAGGTATAGGCCCAAGCTGGAGTTTAAGTGGGAAGAAAAAAATCTCTAAATAGGACAGTGGAGTGAGGAGAGCAGTTCTTGTATTTCTACCACGTGCTGGGAACTTTTCATACATTTGCTCAGTTAATGCTTACAGGACTAATGTGGGAGCTGTTATTATTCCCATTTTACAGAGGAGAAAGCTGAGGTCCAGGGGGCTTGCTGAGAAGTGTCAGGGCTGACCTATGAACCCAGATTTGCCTGTCCTGTTGCCCCTTCCGAGCCATAGGCTTCCAAGCGCAGTGTGGAATCCCTGAAGCACCCTGGGCAACTTCCCAAAGTCCTGAGGAGCTGGGGTGAAGCCTGTGCACCTCTCTAGGCATACTCAGCTTTCCTAAGGGAGGTTTTGATTCTAGTGATGGGATAGCCTCCTTTCTAGAGAATCTATTGGGAGCTCTGGGTATCAGGAGGCAGTGAGTACAAGACATGGGAGTTGCATTCAGATCACAAGCCCCTCATTCACTGTGCATCTTTGGGCAAGTTACTTAACCTCTTCAAGCCTCGGCGCCTGCCTCCGTGAGGGGGCTCACAAGACCTACCGTGCTGGATGGTTGAGAATGAGACCAGATACTCCAAAACTTTGCACACGGGAGGTCTGCAGCCAATGATTTCCACAGGGGAAATGGTGGGCAAACTGAGGGCAAGAAATGGCTTGCATCTAGTGGTTGTATCCCAGGGGGCCTGAGCTCTCACCCCTTGACCTCTGCAGTCTTCGGCTGATCTGCCTCTGAGGGTGGCAGACACAGCCAGGTGAGAGGATGAGCTGGTGGTGCTACTGTGGCCTGGCAACCCGGGACAGGGCAAGCCAAGGGGCAGCTCCAATGTGACCTGGCATGACCTGGCCCTCACAGGCAGGCTCAGTGGTGCCAGATCTGGAACCAACCTCCTGACACAGTGGGGAGTAGGGAGAGAGCCTCAGAAACTCCTTCAGAGGCTTCCCAAGCAAATTGGAGAGCCTCCCCTTCCCCCTGCCCTCCTCAAGCTTCAGGTGAAGGCTTTGAGGTGGGAGATATCCCAGATGAAATCCTTCCCTCCAGCCATCCTTGCAGGCCCTCAGCAGCTCAAGCCCAACTGGGAAGGGGGTTAGTAGTGAAAGAAGGGACTAACTGAGGCAAGGGAAGACAGCCCAGAGTGGTGTGGGCCAAAGGAGCCCCTGGGATTGGCCAAGCAGAGAATGGAGGATGCAAGGAAGGCCTGCCCATCTGCCATGTGTCATGGCCCAGAAGAACGTCCCTTTCCCCTTCATCTAAGACAGGGAGGTCCCTAAGTCTGGAGAGGAAGCTATTCATGGTTGATTGGTTGTTGGGATTTTCTTCCTGTCGGACTTTCCCCAGGCTGTCTGACCTGGGCTCAGAAGGGAATGCACTTTGCACTGAGCTGGCTTCAGTCTTTCCCCTGAGAACCCAGGTCAGCTGAGTTCTGCTCTTGCCTCCCCTTGACTTTAGGAGGCTGTGGATTAATCACACTGTATTCTTCCCACAGGCAGCCCCTTCCAGGGAATGTTCCAGAGTGATACCAATGACTTAAATTGGGGGTGACACATCTGAACATCAGCATGTGCTCTACATGCTCCATGTTTGGGTCTTGATAGGCCTCCACTGATCCCTTGTCCTTCCCGCTCTGTCCCATCCACTAACTCATGCCATGCAACCCTTGGAAACCAAGTAGAAACGAAGGGGTGTCTGAGATTTTTCCAATTAACTAAATGAAGCATATGATTGAGATAAAGACTATGGACTGGCTGGATTTTGTGAAATGAGGTTTAAACTCTCAAATGGAAATAAAACCAAAATCCACTCCAGCCTTGATGGGCCCTGTTGGGGAGCAGCAGCCCTGTGTGCCCCTGTAGCATGGCCTTCTCTCGAAGCCATTTGCTTCCCTCCAGTAACCCAGGGCATATGGAGTAAAATCCCAAGAGCCAATGAGGAAGACGGCCCAGTCCTGGTGCCACCAGCAGGCTTGGGTTCTTGAGATTTCTGGCAGAGACTGGAGGAATAGGGCTATTTCAAGACATGAGGCCTCCCCTCTTCAGTAAGGGTCTCCAGGGCTTCCTTAGGGTCAGGAAAAGAGAAAGACACTTACTTCTGTCCTGGCAAAAAGAAATCAAGGTGGGAGGATGCAAGGCCATCTCTGGCCCTCCTGTCTACTCTCAACAGCTTTCTCTCCCCAGGTTCCAGGAGACCTAAGCCCCTCTGCTCCAGGACACAGCATTCTACCAGCCCCCTTCTTACCCACCGCACACAGTTGTTCCCTTCCCAGTGAGCTTCTGGTCATCCAAGAGCAGACAAACTTGTTCCCAGAGACCCAGGGGCAGATGTGTGTTGGACTTGGGTCACCCGGGGAAGGCTATTTATAAATCACCCCGATAAGCACAATCTGCCCTGCTCGGCCCAGGCCACATGGACACGCTGTGTGTCTGGTGATTCTACTGCTAAACTAACCCTCCCAGCACCGTGACAGCAAACTGGACATTTCCTGTATCAGCCAGGCCTAAAAAGTGGGCCCTGGAAGGTGCAGGAGGCTCAGGAGCCAGCCAGCCACTGGTCCTGAAGGGTCTGGCTTACAAACTATTCTAACAGCAAGAACTTTCACTGCTTTTTTTTTTTTTTTTTTTTTTTGTATTAAATTGACCCATCTCAAGATGTGTTCTTGTAACACAGTGGTCAGCAAACTTTTTCTGTAAAGGGCCACATTGTAAGCGTTTTCAGTTTTGCAGGCCATATGGTCTCTGCTGATACAGTGTAGAAGCAGCCTTAGATAATATGCAAATGAATGAGCGTGGCTGTGTGCCAATAAAACTTTATTTACAAAACCAGGTGCTCAGACCACAGACCAGAGTTACCAGCCACTACTGCAAAGGGAACTCAAATGCTGGAAAACAGGACCTCATTTACTACACACATCTGTTTAATCTGCTCCCCAGGTTCCTATACTTATGGAGCTATCCGAAAGGCCTACACAATGATTCTTCTTAAGGCTATCTAGCTTTCCACACACATTGACCACTGCCGTTCTCAATGTTCAATTCTTCTCCACCAGAAAATAAAAGAGGTAATTTTAGACTCAGTCAAGCATACCCTGTGGGAGTCTGGTGGGGGCCCTCCCAGGGTGTGTAAGAACAGGCAGCCTGTGGCGGGCTTTGTTTTGGGGACACACATGCTCGCAGAGCCCACAGGCCAGAACGTCTCAGTCACCAGTTTTTCTCTTTGTTACAGCTGGTGTGACCCTGCCTGGCCCAGCGCTGGGGGAGCTAAGAAAGCCAGCCTCCCTCAGCCCTGAATGCTGAAAACCTGGGACCATGGGGTGCCCCCCATTTGACAGCGCAGTGGCCTGGGCACATCTGTTCACTCACTCAGCCATGTGGGAGCAGAGATCCCTGACAGATGACACCTAAGGACAAAGTCACACATGTACACGGTTCCGGGTACGTGGTCCCCGAGGCCCATCCAGCACACCAAGAACCTCAGCCCCAACACCAATGGGCTCCCGGCACACACATACCACCCTGCACAGCACCCTGGCACCGAACTACTTCCCCAGCACAGCATCGGCCCAGGGGGAACATCCCTTCCGCCATGAGCTTGAGCCTCCCTGCCC
Source organism: Pan troglodytes (assembly GCF_028858775.2). Classification (NCBI taxonomy): domain Eukaryota; kingdom Metazoa; phylum Chordata; class Mammalia; order Primates; family Hominidae; genus Pan; species Pan troglodytes. Next base: position 61,604,038 of record NC_072406.2, on the reverse strand, counting down.
ACGCTAAGGAGCCAGACAAGCGTCTGGGCTGTACCTTCCGCTCTCTGCGTGTCCAGCTGCTCAGGCCTCCTCGGGAATGGGAGAGAACCCCGGCTCTGCCCAGCAGCCAAGACTTCTTTCCTCTTTATCCAGGCCGCCCAAAGGTGATAGGAGAGTGGATTCAGGACCCAAGCCTCCTCTAGCTCACAAACCTACCCACCTGAGGAAGATCAGTGACCAGAAGCCGGCCAGACACGGGAAGTCCGCGAAGCTTACCTAAATAGAGACCCAGCCGGGGGAAACCAAATGGTGTTCTTGGTGGGGAAGAGGCAAACAGTCCGCACTGCAACACCCGCGTGGTGTCAAGTAACAGTCAGATTAAACAAACAGCCTCAGCTGCTATTTTTACTTCCAAATCAGCCACGAGTAACAGATCACTTGGGGAGTGAGAAATTGCTTGCCGCTTAGCCGGACCCTAACCACGATTCCAACTTCAATCCAGAATGATTGCTAAAGCTATTCCAGCACCTAGAGTCAAATAAAAATATCCCGAGGTGGGAAGGAAAACATTTGTTTAGGGAAACATTAAAAACAGGAGAGTGTGTGCCTTGGAGCCAGAGCCCGGAGCCCTGCTGATGTCCCGGGGCAGAAATAGCCCGTTTCATCATCGCCTCTGGACGACCGCCGCCCGCATTCCTCGAGTAAGGAGCCGTCCTCTGCTGTGCTTTTGGAGCAGAATAATATGCAGCTAGGGGAAGGCCAGGCTGGGTCTCAGGGTGAGAGTTACAGAAGGATATGAAATAATCGGGGAAGAGGCAAGGTAAGTGTCCACTTGGTGAGCTTGGCTACAGCAAGCCCAGTTGTTTGCAAAGTCCAAGCACCAGTGGACAAGTCCCGTTCTGCCAGGCTCTCCTCTCCACCTCTGGGAAGGGCTGGCCTCCCTTCAACCCTGAGGTGGGCTCATGCCTGTCTTCCCAATGGCTGCTTTCTGTCTCAGGCTGGGGTCACCTGCTCCCCAAACTGCCCGCAGATCCCCCAACTTTTTCCACTGGTTTTTCCTTGGCTTGTGCCATGCCAGCTCCCAGAGTGCCTTCCTTACTCTCCCAAGCTGGCCCTAGGATAGTCTGCTTGCTACCAGGATTTAATGCAAGAGTGGTTTTTTTCCCCCCTTTCTCTCCAAGGTTCTTTTTTATGCTTCCCTGACTGTGGCCTGAGAAAGCGGAGATGACTGGCCCCCGCTGGGTGTCCTGCTCTGTGCAGCCCTCAAAGCCTCTGCAAGTTTGCAGTGCGCTGTGTCTTTGGGTCTATTTGCAGACCGTCCCTTCTGCCCCTGTGGGCTCTTCAAGGGCAGCAACCTGTGTCCCAGCCCCAAGCTGGGGCCTGGCACCACCTCCAGCCTTGAACCGGCTGACAGCCAGGGCCACAGGGACCCAGGTCTATGTACTTTTGTCTAAACCAAGTCACAAAGAACAGCTCCTCCTTGCCCTGCAGACTAAGGTGTGAGATTCCAACCAGCAGGAGCATTCAGACCCGCCTCCTCCTGGGAGCCTCAAGACTTGCCTTTTGCCCTGAGAGCTTCAGAACCTCGCGGTGGGGATGATTACTTGCTGCTCCGCACTCAGAGATGCTTTGAGGGAGGCCCAAAGTGAACCCCTCAATTTTACCCACCCACCTCCCTACCTCCCCATTTGCCAAACAAACACATGCCAAAAGGTCAGATAAAAGCCATCAACTTGAGATGGGAGCCAACATTTAAAAAGTACACAGGATTTTGAGCCCTGGCTCCATTATTTCCTAGTCAGTTGACATGTCGCATACTTACCCTTCCTGAGCCTCAGTTTACCCATCTCTAAAGTGGAGAGAATGCCTGTGCTCTGTGGGATTCAGGGTCAGGGGAGCTCATGTACATGAATATGCTCGTCTATTGCAAAGCTTCCCAAAATTTTAGTCATTTATTTGTTATTTTTTGCCATGATTTTTGCTACACCTCAACCATCTGTATCAACATTTACTTACTGTTTTCCTTTAAAGAAAATTTAAATTGACTTGCTTTTTTTCTTGAACAGAAGAACTTTATGGAAAACAACAATACTTAATAGATCATGGATTTGATATATTTGTTAATTTCCCTCCCTCCCAGTACACATTGAAACAAATTTACAGTCAGTTCATATGTCATCTGTTTGACCCAAATCATTTTGTTCCAGATGTTAGAAAATGTTGCATTACTAAACCTCATTTTATGGAGGAGTTTGCTTTGGGGTGTGAGTAACATGAGCTGAAAGCTTCGGCAGGGCCCCTGGTCTTCCTAATTTGCTTTCCTCCCCTCCTTAGCACCTTCCTTCCCCAGCTTACTTTTCATTCTTCACAGGTGGAGAGCATGACCTCATGTCTTGTTTAGGATCCTAGAAACAGCAAGCTTTGCTCTGCAGCAGGAGCGAATGGTGTTTGCTTGAAGTGGCTGATTGAGGAAAGAGCACTGTGGGATGGCTGGGGAATGTTCCGGGGGCCGGGCACTGGCGGGTAGCTTTGTCAATGACATCAGCAGGAGGGGTAGGGAGAGAATAATAAAACACAGTTGACCCAGCAAGAGCCTGTCCTAGGAGCAGGCAGCCCTCAGAGCTTGGCTGGAGGCTCCATCCAGCAAGCCTGAGCATAGCTGACACCTGCAGAATCTAATTTCTCCTGGATGTCCCCCCACCTGCCCTGTGTAATAGACTCTATGTCTGTGCCAGTTACAGCGGGTATCCTGATGCAGACAATCCCCAGCCAGAAACACAGCCGCAGAACTGAGCCCAAGCTCCAGACCAAAAACTGAGCCCAAGCTCAGGGTCTGCATGGCCCAGAGCTGGCATCTGTCTGGGGGACTGGCCCAGGCAAAGTGACCACTGTCATCCAGTCCAGGAGCTGTGAGCTGCATGGAAAGAATGTGAATGAAGACACAACTCTAAATGTGGAACCATGGACGCTATGTGAGCCAGTGTGCTCCCTAGCCGTCCAGAAAAACAAGGCCCACTTGTACATTCTGCAAGAGCATAAATAAAGCTGTCCTCAGGCGGCGTGCTGTGGTGGCCCATCCTTGCAGTGGCTTCACTGGCTGCACCCCTCAGCAAGGCCTCTGGAACACTGTGAGGGCAGCACACCCACCCAACAGCGTGGGTAAAAAACGGTCTACCTATGGCCTTGCCGCACGTAGTGATGGCTAACTTAATTTTGCAGCAAATTTAATCTGCTCTGTATTGGTATTAATTAGAAATGTTCAAAAGCTGGTAATAAGGGCAGTGCAGAATGGGTCCTTCAGGCCAATTTCTGGTTCTGGGTATTTGAAGCTCATATCCCTGCAAATAACAGGAAGCCACTCACCTGATTCTTTTAACTTTGCGTCCTGGTTATATGTGACTTCCTGTCGGGGAACGTTTCTTCATTATCACCCAGCTTTCCTTTAGGAGTCATTTCTGTAAAGTTCTTCAGGACGGTGGTACATTTCCATGGCTTAATAATAATAATAGCAAGTGAAAATGCTAGCCAGCAAATATAGAATGCTTACTTTGTGTGCCACATGGTTCTAAGTCCTCACATCAATTAACCCACACCCTATACACCCCTGATCATAGGTCCCTGCATGATTTTTTCCCATCCCCATGAATCACTATCCATTGGGGAGCTAGGGAAGGATGAGACATGGAGAACTGATATTTCCTGAGCACTCATTATGTGCCAGGAAAACACTTTCTGTGCTTTGTTCCACAAAATACTCAGTCTCCCTGTACGATGGCAGCTAATGTTTCCTTTTTAAGGATGAGGAAACTGAGGCTTGCAGAGGTCCCAGGATGCCACAGCTAATAGCAGCACAGAAGATGCAGACGAGGGCTCATCTGCCCACCTATCCAGTTAGTACTCTCCCAGCCCAAGTGCAGGACACAGCCACCTGTTCTCCTTGCCTCTCCCTGCAGAGAGGGCAATGCCTGCAGGGCACCTCCTTAGCTACCGATTTGTTATGGGGATTCTGTGGCCACTGTGAGCACAGCACGAGTGTGTTTCCAAGCCTGATGGCAAGATGGTGCCTCACTGGAGGAGCCCTCACTTCAGGGGCTTAGGCCCAGCTGGGCTGGCTGCCTGCTGAGGGGCCTGAGCCGGAGGACCTCTCTTGCAGGAGCACTGGGTTGGTGGGGTGTTGCCTGCTAATGTGTAGCTCAGAGGGGCTAGAGTTATGGGGGCAGGGCCCTGTTTGTAGCTCAGAGCTTGAAAGAGCCCAGGTTGCCGAGGCCCCTTCTACAGGGCTGCCCTTCTCCCTATCTGACCAGCCTGGTGCTGGGATGGCGATAGTCACATTCAACTGAGGGTCACCCTGGCTGAGGCCTCTCCTCAAGGCTGTTCCTTTAGGATTCTTTGTTTAGGACTTTACGATGGAAGACTTAGACATAAGAAACAGAATCTGTGAAGGAAATCCAGTTTATTAAAGTGCTACCAAGTCTTACAACAAAGCCGTGGCAAGCAGCTGGGAGGTCGGCTTCCTGGTGGATCTGGGTGTAGTTGCTCATCTCTCCACACTCAGAGAGATCTGGAAGCCCAGCATTAAGAGGAGCTACTCCCTAGAGGACGGGTTGACAAACTTTTTCTGCAAAAGGCCAGATGGTAAATATTTTCAGCTTTGCAGGCCAATGGGTCTTTGTCAAAAGAGCTCAGTTAGGCCATGATAGCATGAAAGCAATTAGAGACACTCTACACAAACAGGAGTGACTAACACGGTAAATAAAACTTCAGTTTCAGAGTTTAAAAGAAGAAAGTTGATTTTCATACAATTCCATGTATTACAAATATTCTTATTTTGACATTTTCCCTCCAATTATTGAAGTGTGTACAACCACTCTTAGCTCACAGGGCTGTCCAGAACAGACAGCACAGGGATTTGGCTCATGGACAGTTTGCCGACCTCTGCCCTAGAGCCACTTTGTCCACTTGAGTGGCCACCAACCCTATGTGGCTAATGAGCGCTTGAAACATGGCTGGTCTGAACCAAGATGTTCTGTGAGTGTAAAATGCACACTGGATTTCCTTAGTACAAAGAAAACCTTGGAAAATATCTCAACAATATTCTGTATTGATTACATGTTGACATGACAATACCTTGGACATTCTGGGTTTAATAAAATATATTGTTAAAATTTACTTTCACAAGTTTCTACTTTTGGAATGTGGCTCTAGAAGATTTGAAATGACATATGTGGTGTGGGCTGTATTTCCACTGGACAGTGCTGGGCTCTGCTCCTGGTCACGGACCCTCACCCTCATTGCCTGGTATGTCCATTAGGCCAGACTCGACTTGGGATCAGGGCTGAGCTGCTCATGGCGAAAGAGTTTCAATTTCTCCACCGCAATTGCTCTGAGTTCAGTTGTTAAGCAGAAACTTTCTCAAGTGTATTCCTAGATCATGGGTATTGTTGTTCCCATTTGCTTCCACCATTGTTTCTAAAATTTATTGGGCCTTAAAATGAGACTTTAAGCGCATGAAGAAAAATATGGTGAGCATTGCCGTTTTCCAGGCACCTCCAGAAGCTGCATGCCGGGTTAGCGGTCTCATACACAGTGTGGATTGGATCTTCACAACCATTCTGGGAGGGAGGCATTCTTACCTCCATTTCCAGATGCAGAATGAGGTCAAAGAGGTGAAGTCCCTCACCCCAAATTACATACTTGGCAGCAGAGCTGGTGTCAAAGTCAGGGTTCCCTTTCTCCTCAGACCACTCTTTTCCCTGGTGCCATGTCACTAACACGGTGGTGGAAGCAGGGCCTTCTTGGAAGAGGTGCTTCCACCTCCAGTGCAGAAGCAGAGCAGGGATTCCGCAGAGCAGCCTGGCTGAGGGGAAAGAGACTGTCAAGGCAGGGCTGGAATGCAAAGCCCAAGCGTGCTGTTGCTACTCTGCACCCCAGGTGCCACCTGTTCTCTTTCCCGTAACGAGAACAGGGAGCAGGGAGAGGAAGACCACTGTGTACCTGTCCCACACCCACTGTGGCTGCAGGGTTTAGTGCAGGATTGTTTTAGCCTCAGAGGTGGACCAAGGTAAAAGTCACCAGCTCCAGCCTTACGGGCTTCTTGCCCCTCTCTGCATGCAGCTCCACCCTGCCCCAGGGCCTTTGCACCTGCCTATCGGATCCTCTGTTCGGAGTGCTCTGCCCCGATCCTGACATGGGTGCTTCCTTCTCACCGTTCAAGCCTCAGCTCAAGTGTCACTTCCTCAGAGAGACTTTTCCTGGCTATCCTATCTAGAGACCCTCACCCCGACCCCGGCTGACCTCTGTCACACCCCTCACTCTATTCTTCATGGTCATGATCACTAACAGAAACCATCCCACTTCTTTGTTCCTGGGCTGTGCTCTGTCTATGCACTCCCTTCTTCCAGAAAGCAATTCCAAGACGACATCTATTTTGCCTGCCTCATGTTCTTCCGTGCACTTCATGTGCAATGAATGAGTGTGAGCAGTGGTTCTCAAGTCCCCCGAAGGAGGAAGCACCGATTGCTGGGGCCCTCCCTCAGAGTTCCTGCTTCAGTGGGTCCTCTGTGGGGCCTGGGTATGTGCATTTCTAATAAGTCCTCAGGTGATGCTGATGCTGCTGGTCCAGGGGTCACCCTTGGAGAAGAAAGAGCACCTGTTCCTGGACAGGCTGCACGGACTCTCTTCCACGCTTGCTGTGGATGATTTCCTGGGAGCTGCTGTTCAAGAGTGGCTTTCTACTTAACTTGACTCAACAAATATTTACTGAGCACTTCCTGTGGATCAGGGACTTCTGGTTGCTTTCTCATTTGTAACCTCCTTTTCTCCTCACTACCTTTCTGAGGTGATTTACTGGCAAGAGAGCTGAGGCTTAAGAGGTTGAATAAATGGTTCAAGGTCACAGAACTAGGCATAGGTGGGGCTTGGGCTGGTTGCAGGGGGTTCTGGCACCTGGCTCAGGTGGGTTCCCATCCTGCCCTATTGCTCTCTGAGGTCTGGCCTCCCAGGAGCCTTTGGGTATGGCTCACAGGTGCCAGGTATGTCCAGCCATCTATTTCCACTTCTCTGTGTGCTGCTGGGCAGAGCCACACAGAACTCCAGGTGGTACAGCCAGGAGAGTCTGTAGCTGAGCTGCTAAGTTTGTGAATTTTGGCCACAGGGTCTTAAGCACTGCACTCTCAGATCTACCTCACACCAGCTGTGTGACCTTGGACATATGACTTGATTTCTCCAAACCTCCATTTGATACCTACGTCATATGACTGTTGCAAATATTAAATGGGATGATGCAAGTGCTTAGCATGGGTAGGTACAATAAGCTAAGGAAGTCATTTTGTCATAACTGTGATTGCCTTGGCTCTCTTGTGGTTGGGTTGGAGGGCAATAGCAGGTCTGAAATGATTGAGAACTTGGGAGCTAGGGGCTGAGGAGGCGGTGAGTGGAGGACCAAGAAGCTGGGTACCTCCCTGCCATGCAGCATTACGCAGCTGTAGAAAGGAATGAAGACCATCTCTCCATCCTTGCAGGAAGTAATTCCCAGGACAAGGGGGAGAAACATGGGTACAGTGTGTTTACCATTCACTGAAGGAGAGATTATAGATGTATGCCTATTTATATGGATTTCCTGATATTAAAAGAAAACCATAGAATAATTAAAAAATGCTTATGGGGAAGAAAGAAAACAGGCTGGTGGGATAAGGAAAAGGAGCTAGGTCTCCCTGAATCTACCCTTTTTTTGGGTAGATTTGACTTGGACCCATGACATACCTTCCAGAATTTTAAAACTAAATTAAATCAAAAAATTTTAAAAAGAAGCACCTAAAAACTGAGAGCAAAATGAAACAAATGAACCTAATGCATAGGTGGCATGATTTCACAAAAGGAAATTATATCAAATGCTTTTCAAATAAGTAATTTGATTTAACCCATAATGGGAATATACCCGAACACAAAATTATGAATTTTAAATAAAATCTTAAACTGTTCTTAGAAATATTGATAGATGACAGATAGAGCAAATAGGTAAGTATGGGTTATTTTCTTAGAAATATTTAATAGGGACTTATAAACAGAAGGCATGTCTGTGTCTCGGGTGGTGACAAGACAAGATGATGGATCCCTGTGCCCCTACCCCCAGACCCAGGGCTCATATACCACAGGGGAGGGGTGGCTCAGGAGGGATGTGTAAGACAATTGAAGTGTGACAACATCAATGTTATTTGACCTAAGGGCAGGATTTACAGTCAGCTCCTGCTCTAACTCAAGGAATAACAGATAAATGGGAAATCTTAGAGAACTTCCTGTAACAGGGGTTTGTCAGAAGCCAATGTGGTGGATTAGCTTAAATTGGTAAGTATGTTCATGTCATTCAAAGCAAGATTTTTAGTGTTAGAGAAAGAAGATGCAAATATAAAACCAAAATATTAAGTAACACTCTATGCATATATTTGAATATCAGTATGAACTCTTAATTACTTTCTCTTAAAAATTATTTCTTAACTGATAAGATCTAGAAGCCATAACCAACACAATAGCAATGAGCATCGTTTATACCTAGATTTTTGTCTCTAGATACCATTTCTCATTAAAAAGAACAGAAAATGTGTAAGAAGAGTCTGGAACTTTGGCGTCACCAGAAAGGCAAGCAGGCTGTGAAAATCTCCTGGGATCATGTGATGAGAGCCAAGGAGCTGACTTTGGGATGCTCCCACTAGGAAAGATGACGGAACAGTGTGTACATCAGTAGGGATGAAAACCGGAATGGATAGAAAACACATGCAATATGTTTAACTCATGAGTTCATAACACTACTAAGAAAAATAACAGCTCAGACAGCATTCCTTGGTCCCTTAGCAAGACTCAGGGAGCAGCATCATTCTCCTGAGAAGTGGGCCAGGGTTGGGAACTTAGCCTGACTCTGCTATGTGAACTGTACCAAATAGTCCAGGCCACTAAGTGATTGATGAAGGAGGGTTTCTCTAAAAGTAAAGATAAAGATGGAAGGCAAACTAGAATATTATAAATTTTCAAGGCTCTGATGAAATCACAGCTTAATACAATAATTGCTACTGGGTTACCTATGAAAATATACAGGAAGTGTTCTTGCCAAAACACCAAATCTCAACAGAACAAGCCTCTAAACCTTGATTTAACTCCCAGATGACAGGAAGAACAGGAACAGAGGAAACAGATAAATGACACCATAAGGGAGTAATTGGCAGGATCCAGGAAAATTGGAAAAATCTGTGGAAAATTCTGTAGGACAAGAGCCAATTTGTATAACAAACACATTGTTGAATATAAGGCAGGTGAGATCTATTGATTAAAAGACGCTAGAGACACATTGACCAAATGTCATATATAGACCCTCTCTGCATCCTGATTCCAGCAAAAATTTATAAGACAACCAGGGATATGTGAAGGCTGCCTAGGTATTTGATTAAGTTAAGGAACTGCTGCTGATTGTTTAGAAGTGATAGTAGCATTATGTTGATAAAAGAGGCTTTACTGTTCAGAGAGACCTACACTAATACTTACCAATGAAAGCCAACGCCTGGGACCTCTTCAAAGTAATGCAGTGTACAGAGAAGTGGTTTGAGGTATAGTTGAAGAAATTTTTCTGAAGTTGGGCATTTGTAGTACTATCCTCTTTACTTTTCTGTACATTTGAAATGTTCCATAATTTAAAAAATGGAAAATTCCCTGGGGCAGCGAGGACAGAGAGGGTCAGAGGGAGCTGACGAGGAGGTGGGAGCTCCTGGGAAGGAGAGAGACGCAGCCAGGGAATAAGAGAACGTGGGTGGGGCCCTGCGGGAGCCAGGGTGAGATCTGAGACTGTCCCTCAGGCCACATGGCAGAGGAGGTGGCCCGTCCTGCAGACTCCAGTCTGTCTGGTCACCTCACTTAGGGTTATTTGATATAAAGTGGCTTCAGGGAGGCCAACAGCCCTACAAACATTGGCAAGTACACAAAACATCAGAAACAATTAAACATCCAACTTTACAGATTGGTTGCCTGGGGCTGCCCTTATAAATTAAAAACTTAAAAAAGGAGAAAATATTTATGGTAGATTGTTGAGTAACCAAGTAAAAAATGGAGGTCATATATTAATGTAAAAACATGAATATTCATGCAAAAATGTATTTATATATTAAGATAGTCTCAAATACTGTATCACCAGGCATTAGAGAAAAAATGCCTAAACAACAAATAGTGAAGAAAAATATGTGTGTGTGTTGATTTCTTCTTTAAAAAACAATGCATTTTTCATTGAGGTGACTTGCAGCAGAGTGAACACCTGGTCTTACTTTGGACGAGGGACACTTTCCATTTCCCCACCCCACAAGGGTCCCTGAGGTTTTTCCTGCTGGACCCACATGAAGGTGAGTGGCTAATTTCACCTGTGATGTTAATGCCCCTAGAATGGATGTATGGGATGGTGGGGATAAAAATACCCCAGTGCAGGTGGAGTTTCTCTAGAAAGCCCAGAGCTATCTACTTTCTCCCAAAGGCTGGTCAGTGGACTTTCCCCAGGGGCCAGTGCTATGGCCTGGTGACCTGTGTCTGGGGCAGGGAGATGCTTCTTGGAGCCTTGCAGGTCCCAAGTTTCCTTTATGGCATTGTCTTTGCTTCAAAGGGTCACCTCGGCCCCAGCAGGGAGGCAGAGGTGCTTGTGTCCACAGATGGGCGGCCCAGCTCCTGCACCTTCCACTTTGTCAGAGCTGCGGGGCTTCCTGCTGGGGAAAGCAGTATGGCAATACCCCTGCCCTCACACACTAGAGGAGGTTCCTTTGCATTCTTCAGGCCGGAGCCTTTTAGAGCACAGAGTAGGAAACAGATACTCACAGTGGGATGGGCCTTGCATGCTGTGCAAGGTCAGGGCAGAGCCAGACTGTGCGCCCTCTGGTGAGCAGGTTTGCAGGCCACAGTCTTCTCTCTGGGGTCGCTATCTGACATTCGGGTCTCAACTCCTCCAGACTAGCTCTGCTTCTTGAAGTTTTGAGAGGCTTCCAGAGGCCAGAATTCAGGGAGCTCTGAGGCTTCCATGTAAGTTTCTGGGCATCCACTCGTCGCTGTTCCTCGGTGTGGTGCTGTCGGGTCTGCAGAGGGCTTCCTGTCACTGTCTCTCTTGCACTGGTTCTTGGCACAGCCCCGGCAGCCTCATCACCCTCCACTTTCCAGCCTTGGGAGCACAGGCTTGGAGACTTATGGAGAGTCACATGGTGAGTCCAGTGAATAACAGCTGGTGCCAGAGCCCAGAGCTGGATGCGCAGCCCCTTGGCCAGGGGCTTTTCCCTCGGTTTCCCACTCCTGGCCTTCATGGAGGGTCCTGTACATGCCTTTCTTGCACACCCCTGGCTCTGAGCTCCAGACATGCCTAGTATAGCCCAGGGCCAGAGGAGGCCCAAAATGCCACAGGTGTGTTTTGTCCTAAAATAAATTGGATTGATAGCAGCATTTAAAAATCAAGAGATTTTTGTGTTGATTGCTCCATTTCTGGCTCATTTTAATGGGAGATCAGGCACCACAGGGTGGCATTCTCATATAGGGGAAGGGGCTGAGCTGAGCAGGGATGTCCTTCAGACAGAGCCTGTGCCTTCCTGCGAACCACCTGCTACCTTCACTCATTTACAGAACCTGCCAGGCCAGAAGACTTCCGCATTTGCGGCTCTATTCTTGGGCTTCGGCTGTGTTGGAGACAATCACTGGATCACAACAAAGCTAACCTGCCTCCCGGTCTCACCTCAAGCCAACTGCAGTGCCAGATGCCCTGACACCTAGTCCCGTCTTCCTCCCAACACTGCCTGTGGCTGTCCCTGAACACGGGGAGCACTGGATACCACATTGACTTGAATTAAGTTCCAAGAGGACATAGAACAGGAAACCAGGAACTCTTCTGCTCACATTAATACTACATAAGGCTTATCTTCAGAAACGTTTACCTGCTGTGAGCAGATACGTCTTCATGAAATATGAAATCCACCCAAATTTATTAAGACTGCCTGTATAGTAAGTAGTGGGAACTCAAACTGAGCAGCCCTCCGTTAGCGTCTCATTATTATTATCGCGTTATTTATTTATATCCTACCCTAAGACAGACATGATGTAATCCAGTAATTAAGATTGTTATGACTGAATATTTATTAAGCACCTACAATAAGCCAGCCACTGATCCACATAAAATGAGTCTTTACCCTCAAGAGCTCTAGTCTTGCTGCCAAGCAGAGCTCAGCGCCTCGTGGAGGGGAGCAGGGGGGTGTTTAATGGATTTGTCTTCTCTGAGCAAGCCTAAGAAATGAAGCTGATCAGAAATTGATCTGAGTTTAGTCTTGCTGTTCAATTTGAATGAAATGAAAACGATCTATCGCTGGCTTAGGAGAGGACTGGGTGTGCGGAGGGGCTCTCCCCAAAGTGCCCCAGCCAAAGATGGAGGCCTCCAAGACACAGGTGGGTGGCAGCTGGGTGAAGGCCTGAGCTTTAAATTTATCCTCAGGCTGAGATTGGGCTGCTCTTTTGTGCTGCTTATAAACTTAGCTGTGTTCTGGCATGTTGCAAGCTAACACTTGCTGGGTCCCTACTGTGTGCCAGGGGCTGGGGCTGCAGAGGAGAACCAGGCACAGCCCAGGGCCTCCTGAAACCAGCTCTCCACAGGATGCCCTGCAGGCTCCTTTCTCCCTCTGCAGGCCTCCGGTGCCCCCCACAGCCTATGGCGGCTTCCTTGGCCTCTCCTCTTTCTGGTCTCTCTTTCTATCTTCTTGCTTCTTCCTCTGCACTGGGCCACTTCTCCTTAAAGGGACCTGCCGGCTACAGCCTGTACTCTGCTCCCTCTGTCTCTCCTTGGCCTGGCAACACTTTTTTAATTCTACACTAGAGTGAAGAATAAACAAATGAATGAAGCACGGAGGAGTCAATGAATAGGCACAATCGTAAATGTGTACCCAGCATTGATACAAGAACTTCTGTGACCAACGTTCTTTGCTTACAATTGTTCCCTAGATTATTTCTGTGTTTGGGAAGAGAGTGGAATGTCCGCTAGGTTCTTGTGTGCCTTTGGAAGGAGATGTTTTGAAAACTGACACAGACATGCCATGCTTCCCTTAGCACCAGCCCTGACTCCAGCATTTGGTTCAGATAAAATCTACTTTTCTTTTTTTTTTTTTTTTTTTGGAGACAGTATCTCACTCTGTTGCCCAGGCTGGGGTGCACTAGCATGATCATAGCTCACTGCAGCCTCAAACTCCTGGACTCAAGGGATTCTCCCACGTCAGCCTCCTGGATAGCTGGGATTACAGGTGCACATCATCATGCCTGGCTCATTTGTTTTTATTATTTTTATTTTTTGTAGAGGGAGGGTGTCACTTTGTTGCCCAGGAGGGGCTCAGACTCCTGGCTTCAAGCGATCCTCTCGCTTGGACCTCCCTAGATGTTGGGATTACAGGCATGAGCCATCGCACCAGGCCTGATAAAAACCTACTTTATCCTGAAAGGTGCCTTAGTCATTTCCACAAAATATCAGTTTTGTAAAAATGTTATGATTTTCTTTTTAAACTGTGGTAAAATACATGTAACATAAAATCTACCATCTTAACCATTTTTATTTATTTTATTTTTATTTTTTGAGACAGAGTCTTGCTCTGTCACTCAGGCATGTCGCTCAGTGGCACGATCTCTGCTCACTGAAACCTCTGCCTCCCAGGTTCAAGTGATTCTTCTGCCTCAGCCTCCTGAGTAGCTGAGATTACAGGCGCCTGCCACCACGCCCAGCTAAGTTTTGTATTTTTAGCAGAGACGGGGGTTCATCATGTTGGCCAGACTGGTCTTGAACTCCTGACCTGACGTGATCCACCCACCTCGGCCTCCCAAAGTGCTGGGATTACAGGCGTGAGCCACTGCACCTGGCCCTTAACCATTTTTAAGTATACAGTTCTGTAGTGTTAGGTACATTCTCATTGCTGTGCAGAACTCTTTTCACCTTGCAAAACTGAAACTCTGTATCCGTGAACAACTCCCCATCCTCCTTCCCCCAGGCCCTGCAACCACATTCTACTTTCTGTCTCTGTGATTTTGATGACTCTATGTTCCTCACATCAGGGGAATTACACAATATTTGTCTCGTGGTTGGCCTCTTACTCTTTGCATAATGTGCTTAAGATTCACCCATGTTGTAGAATGTGTCAGAACTTCCTTCCTTTTACAGGCTGAGTAGTATTCTATTATATGGGCGAACCACATTTTGTTTCTCCATTCATCTGTTGATGGACACTGCAGTTGCCTCCCCTTTTGGCTATTGTGAATAATGCTGCTACAAGCACCAGTGTACAAATGTCTGTTCAAGTCTCTGATTTCGTTTCTTTTGTGTAAATACCCAGAAGTGGGATTGCTGGATCAGATGGTAATTCTGTGTTTGATTGTTTTAGTAGCCACCATACACAGTGACTGCCCCATTTTTCATCCCCACCAGCAGTGCACAAGGCGTCCAATTTCTCCACATCTCACCAACCCTTGTTATTTTCTGTTCTTTTGATAATGGCCATCCTAGTGGGTGGGAGGTGGTATCTCATGGAGGTTTTGATTTGCATTTCCCTGATGATTAGTGATGTGGAGCATCTTTTTAAAAATAGTTTAAACAAGCATCTAAACACAACTTAAAAGAGAATCCTCATGCTAGGACATGCTGTGTGGTCAGGAACTGTTTTGTCTCACTTTGTGTAGATAAGATGGGCACAGATGGCCAAGGGCGAGAGCCTGGGTGACCCACTGTGTAGCCTCTTCCCTTTTACTCAGTGCAGAGCTTCCCAGCTTCAGGGTGTGCTCTGTCACCCGTGGAACACCCAGCACTGTAGAGCCTGTTCTCACCCCTGGTGTTTCTGCCTGAATGGGGCTGGAATGGTGCTCAGCCATATAGGGAGAAGGTTCCAAACCCTCCCAGGGGAGTCTGAGATGCAGCCAGGCAGGGGTCCGTGTGAGATCCTTGGGGTCAAAGAGGGGACACAGGTCCCCGTGGAGAGGCGGGTGAATACCTTGCCTGTGGGCAGGTTTCTCCTGGTGCTGGCAATGAGGCCACTCTGGGCAGCCCACTTAGGATCCTGCTTCCTGATGCCATCAAAAACCCTCAACAGAGGCCCCAGTTCCAGGCCTTATGAGGTTTCTATTGCCAGGCTGCAGGGTGCCTCTTCCTCATGGAAATTGAGCTGTCACTGTTATCCACGTCCCCACTTGGGGGGGTGGGACATTTGCTTTCCTATACTATTTTTTCGATTGGAACTGGTTGTGAAGCTGCAGCATCTCCCAAATGCCTCTGAAGACAGGACTTGCCTGGAGGCTTGGTACAAAACAGATGACCGGGTCTCTCCCAGGAATGTCTAATTTGGTAAATCTGGGTTGGGCCCAACAGTCTGTTTTTTTGTTTTTAAGCAAGCATCCAGCTTATCTGGAGTCAGGAAAGACTACCCTGAAGTGTGCAGAATGGCAGTGTGGTCTCGGCTTCCCTTGGGTGGTGACCCACTGCCCTGTGTCCCCATAACAAGTGCCTCTCACCACATGGTACTTCACTCTTCACCAGAAGTTCTCTAAGTTCTGCATTCTAAAAAGTTCTAAGAGGTTCTCTCAGTGTGGGCCCCAGGCTGACAGCATCAGCACCTTGCAGCTTGTTAGAAATGCAGATTCTCAGGCTCCACTGCATCAGAGACTCTAGGGGTGGGCCCAGAAAGCTATGTTTTTACCAGCAAGAGGGTTTTCTATAACCTTTGGTCTTCGCAGTACAATTCCACACATTGCCTCCTGCCACCGTCACACTTCATAGGTGGGGAGACTGGGTCCAGGGGGCGACGTGGTTTGTCCAGAGTCAGACAGCCAATGGGAGACACAGCTGGAACCCAGGCTGAAGTCCAGACTCCAGATCAGATGCCCTGTGAGCCCTTTCCCTGGAGATCACAGGGGCCTGTAAAGACAAGGGCCTGGAGCCAAGGGGATCCAGAAGGGTCTGATCCCTGGTTCTGACTTCACTGCAAGGGACATGAGGAGCCAAGAATGAAAGCAATGACATATATACCATACAGGTATGCCTTTCACATAAACTAGATTTATCCAATAAACATATAAACAACCTCCCACCTAGGACACCCCTCCCCCTCAAACAAAACCCCAATTAACTAGGGTGTAAGAGTCTCAATTACATCAAAGAGGAAGAACTCTTAAAGGCAGGCCAGACATGGATGTGATGTCACCACCACCAAGGGCATCAGGGAGAATGACATCTGCCAGAAAATGAGACTGCCATTGACCATCGTTTTAATTTAGAGCAAGATAAAGCCACTAAACCCAGGCCACACCCTTGGGGAACTATTTTAATAGCCATTGCTGTCGAAATGCCGGGCCTGCCCGGAGTGGAGAGGAAACCTCCAGTGCGGCTGGGCTTGAAAGAGAGCAAGACTTAACGCAGAGCTGTGACCTCAGGGAATGTTTTCCACCTCCTCTAAGGAATGCTGGCCACCCCTGCGCTCCCTCCCCACCCTCCCGGATGGCGGGACGGAGAGGCAATCAGAGAAGAGAGCTGGCATCTGGCATCAAATTCCAGTTTGGCCTCTTACTAGCTGTGTGGGTGTGGGCAAGTTATTTATCCACCCTGTACCTCAGTTGTCTTGTCTAGGAAGCAGGCATAATATGGCCCTGGTATTGTCGTGTTATATTAAGCATAGACAATGTGTAGGGAACTTTTAGCTCCATACTTGATCTGAGGTTGGCGGCTCAGTTAGGAGAGTGATTTGTTTGTGCTCCTTGAAAGAGGCTTTTTTTGCACAGACCCTGCCTCTCTGGGTCCAGGCTGATGGGTTAGCAACAGACAGCAGTGCCAGGAGGCTTCTTTGTCTCCAGTGAGTCCACTGGACCCAAAGCCATCACTACTGCCTCTCAATGCGTCCCTCCACAGAAAGGTGAACATGGCCCGGTCTTTGATCTCGTTTAAGTCACAACACAAAGCTTGTTGTCTCCATTTTCCTAGTGTCATTTCCTCCTAATTCAGACCCGACCATCATCTTTTCCTTTTAAAATTCTGTTGGGTCATTCCATTCTTAAAAATTTTCCATGTGCCCTTACAATTCAGTCATTTGAGCAGTGGTGGTGATAAGGGAAATGCTTACAGGTGTGTGTGTCTGTGTGTGCATGTGTGAAAGTGTGAGTGTGCGAAAGTGTGTGTGTGCATGTGTGTCTGAGAGTGTGTGTGCGTGCACTTCTGTGACATGGGCAGTTTTGTGGGTTAGAGTTTTCATGTCATCTTACCAAAAAGATACGAAGCTGATTTCTACTATTGGGGCTTAATTTTCTAAGGCCTTTACCCTGAATTCTCTGTAGATGTCATTATGTATGCCATAAAAAATAAATGTATCCTCTAAAATGTTCCGTATTTTGGAAATGCTTCAACACTGAGAGTTGGTCGTACACACAAGGGTCTCGGATGGAGCCATACGCAGCTTCATGGATGCCTCTAGGAGGTCATCGCGTCTCGTCACTCCATACCCAGGGAGACCAACGCCCTGAGGGGAAGGAGTCCCATCCAACGTATCCTGGAGGTGGAGGGCAAGCCAGGCGTTTTTTCTCTGCAGCACAATTGAGTGGGACTGGCCCTTAGAATGACCTACAAAGAGACCAAAGCAGGTGGATATCGGCCACTCTTCCTCCGGGGCTGTCTAATGCACGCGAACTCCATCACTGCCCAGAAAAACCCACTCCCCGGTTTAAAGCTCCTAAGAGTGCTGAACATAGCCTGCGGACCCAGCCACTCATCCAGACAGTGTTCCTGCGCCCCCTGGATTCTGGGTACCGGGGACCCTGAGATGCACAGTCACAGGCGGCCCCCACCAAGCTCAGCACGCTGCCCCCTGTTGGCCGCTGGCCGACCCTGCAGGTTGTGTTGTATTACCAGGGACCCTGCAGGCCTGGGCACTGGGGCAAGGCAGTCTTCTCCGGCTGTGGCTGCAGGTGGGAAGGGCTCGGCATCCAAGGGAGAGATTGCCTAAAGTTCAGGGAGCCGAAGAGGGAGCCAGGAGGTTTCCCTAGGAGGTGGGCTGGAATTTGGCGGGTTCAGGAGGTTTGGGGTGTTGGAAAAGCATTGTCATGACCTGCCCTCACTGGGGGAATATGCTTGGGTCACACACTTAAAATGGTGAGGAATTCCTACAGCTGGTGAAACAAAAATGTGTACTGCAAGTTAAAAGGGCCAGGAACCTGTCTGTGTCTTTCTCTGAGTTGAAGGAGTCCTCTTTTTGCATTTCCTTTCTCCCTTCTTTCCTGAAAAAATGTATTTTTCTCATCATAGGCAATTTTGGGGGAAAAAACGGGAAAGTGGGGAAAAAAACTGCACCCAGGAATGTTGCTAATGGGGAAGGCTATGAACGTGTGTGGGGCAGGGGTATAGATGGGGACATTTCTGAACCCTCTGCTCAACTTTACTGTCAATCTAAAACTACTCTAAAAATAAAGTTTATTGATAAAAAACAAGCAAAAACTCCACCCATAGTCCTGTATGCCATTTAAATGCAATTCATTTATAGTTTTTACTTCCTTTTTTCCTATAGTTATGATCTGGATAATTTCATAACCTTTTTTTTCATGAAACTTTATAACAAAAGCATGATCATGTTACTATGAATTCTTCTGAAACACTTTTTTTTTTTCATTTTTGAGATGGAGTCTCGCTCTGTCACCCAGGCTGGAGTGCAGTGGTGTGATCTTGGCTCACTGCAACCTCTTTCTCCCTGGTTCAAATGATTCTTCTGCCTCAGCCTCCCAAGTAGCTGGGACTAGAAGGGCACACCAACACACCTGGCTAATTTTTGTATTTTTAGTAGAGATGGGGTTTCACCATATTGGTCAGGCTGGTCTTGAACTCTTGACCTCGTGATCCGCCCGTCTCAACCTCCCAAAGTGCTGGGATTACAGGCGTGAGCCACAGCACCTGGCCAACACTATTTTTTAATGGCTTAATATTCATGTGATGGGATTTTGATGTTATGTGGCTCTTTACAAAATGTCACGATGAAGATGTTTATAGGTAAAACTTATTTAGACTTATTACCTTCAGATATGTTTGCAGATATGTAATTACTGGGTCAAAGAGACACACATTATTAAGCTCTCTATGCATACATATTGCAAAATCACTTTCCACTACCACCACCAGCAATGAGTAAGCCTTCCTGTTTGAGCCCATCTTTGGCAGCATTAGGTATTTTCATTTTACCAGTTCTTGCTAGTACGGAGCCTCAGCTCCACAGAGACACCCCTGGTGATGTCAGAGGCCAGATGTAGAGTGCTGAGTAGGGTGCCTGGTGAGCACATGGCATGTGGATTGGGGGAAGTGGTCTTTTAGTCACCACCAGGGCACGGCACCCTTCTTGGGTTCCTGGTTACTGATAGGGAGACCAAATGGAACAAGCCTGGGTGGACACAGACCCTGAGCTTCTCTTAGAAGGCAGCACAGGGTGCCCTGTGGCAGCGATGTGTAATGTGGAATGCCGCTTAGGGCATAGTCCTAGGTTTGAATCCCTTCTCTGCTATGCTCCTGGCCATATGATTATGGGCAGGAGGTCATCTCCTGAGTCTCTGTTTTTTTAATTTACTGTGAGGCTAAAAAGCTCCCAAGCAGAGCTATTTGGGGAAATGAAAAGGTGACATTCCCACAGGAGCACTGCATGTCAGGCTAGCTCTTTTCTTTGCTTTGTTTCCAAGTCCCCCAGCAACCAGGTCACAGCCTACACCTAGATGCTTGACCTAAAAAGCACTGGGTGGCCTGGCCTTGCCTGCATGTGCCATGTTCTGAGCTCTCTATGTGCTGGGAGCTCTGCAGCAAGCAGGAGTTTTCATCGTGGGGGGTGAGGGACAGCTGTGGCTTCCTTTCCAGCTCTGACAGGGCCTCGAATCTGGGGAAGTGTCAGGTGGTGAGCCTTCCATCATTCTTCCTCCTCATCTTTGGGATAAGATCCTGAGATGCAGGCTGGTAATTGCTCAGGAAAATAAAGCCTCCTTTTAATCAGGTGCTAAAAGTGCTTTCAGCAGCCTCGTGCAGGGCTGCTGACAGAAGTAGTCTCAGGCCAATTTTGTAACACTTCAAACAGCAGAGGTAAGATTGCTTCTGGAAAATTAGTGCTCCCTGCCTTGATTTGCTTGAACCACTTAGCACAAGTCAACCCCAGAGATGGGAAACACTGATGCATCTGTAACTCAAATATTGCTGCAGTCCTGGCTGAGAACTTAGGCAAACCACCTTCTTGGAGTGTTGCTTTCAGTTTCTTCATCTGTAGAATGGGGATAAATCGACAAAAACTACAACTCTTCGATTAGGAGGATGGAGGGAAGAGGAGAAAAAGTCATGGCGTTTATCATGCTGCATGCTTCTCCTGTTCTATTTCATTTGATTTTTCCAAAATTTCTAAGGCAAGAGGCATCATTATCTAGGATTTGAGTCCGTCCTGCTGAACAGCCCAAGTTCCCTTCCCAGAAAAGAACTCTGTAAATGCCAATGCACACAAACTCCCTGCTAATGCCGTAATTACTCAGGGATGCTAAAGGAAAACTGGCTTTGCCACCCACAGCCGTTGTGTTTCTTAATCCCCTTGTGCTCAAATTCCTCCTGCTGCAAGCAAAGCTGATTGATTTTAGCTTCTGCCTCCTAACAAGGTTGCTGTGCTGCCTGTTTCTCTCAGGTGAAAAGCACTAAGCAGATTACAAAACCTCCCTAACATTGGAAGCAAAAATGTGTTCAGAAAATGGAAACTTGCCCAGAGTAGCCAATTGAGGCTGCACAACTTGGGCGGCATGGGAGTGAGGGCGGCGACTCTCTGCCACCTCCCTCCTGCTCCCCAGTGCTATGGTTCTGCTGCTCATAGATAGCATCTTAGGTCAAGCAAATGGCTAAATATAGCCAGTCTCCCAGCTAGGCTGTCATCGGGGCTGTCAGCAGCACTGTCCCAGGTTTTCAGACTTAGTTTCAGGCTTCAGCTTGACAGCCAAGCTCAGTTACGGGGTGGGGCTTTTGTTTTCAAGATGAATCCCACCTCCCCTCCACTCCAATTTTAGGCCAAGGGACAGACTCCACAGAGTGCCTGGAAGGCAGATGGGGAGTGGAGTGGGGATGGAGAGAGTGTTGGTCCCCAATATCCACATGTGGCTGAGTCTTGAAGATCAAAGTCTCTGACTCCTATGCCCCATGGGCCTCAGGGAAACACTGCTGCCCACTGGGAGCTGTTGGGCCCATCAGCAGAGCCAGCATTGTCATTGTCTTACCACCAGCAGCTTGGGATCTTGGGCAGCCGCTGAAACTCTTTGGGCCACCAGTGGCCTCATCTGCAGGAAGGAGTAGCGGTAGCTTCACACTGGCTGTTATGGTGCATAAGGGGAAGTGAGGCCAAGTCCATGTGGGTGAACCGGAGGGCCTCACACAGGTGGAATTCGTGTATACTGAGTCTGTCACACATGTGCTTTATGATCAGCCCTGCCACACAGAGATCCATTTCAGTGCAGCCAAAATGTTCTGAGATCTCTATGTGCTCAGAGCTCAAAGCTCAGAAAAATGGTGAGCTCGGGGTGCACAGTCAATGTAAATGGGACTGAAAGCACGTTTGATAGTATCACAGTCTCCCCCTCTCCCCATCTGCCTCCTCTCCAAAGCGATGATCAGCTGTGGTGTTCCCTGGTCTATTGGTTGAGAATTCGCAAGGAAGAAACCAGTTGAGGCAGAGATGCACAGCTGGGTCTGGGCAAGGCTGAGGGGGTGGGGCTTAGTGGGAGCATTCCCTGATAGAGAGGTTGAGAGATCCAGGGCTACTGTACTTTACTGCTCCATCTAAAACTCCAGGAGTGTTCTTCCGGGCCAATGGCACATCCTGGATTTGTGCAGCCCACAGTCTGTGCAGCTGATGCAGTGGACCCTCTTGGGCCACCTTGTCCCTTGCAGATACAGCCTGGGTGTATGCAAACTTCTTCTTCACTCTTCTGGGCCCACTGGCTCCCGGGTTAGGGGAAGGGACTGAAAGGAGCTGAGTTGAAGTGATTTATTTTTATTAGCATTCATTCCCTCTATCCAGTGGTGCAGTGCAGTACAGTTTGTTCACATGGATTTGAA
The DNA here is from genome assembly GCF_028858775.2 of Pan troglodytes. Taxonomy (NCBI): domain Eukaryota; kingdom Metazoa; phylum Chordata; class Mammalia; order Primates; family Hominidae; genus Pan; species Pan troglodytes. The sequence continues at coordinate 61,581,948 of NC_072406.2, read as the reverse complement.
TCATCCATTTATTCTAGAAGAATTTGTTTTGTAACCACCATGAGCCAGATAATAGGGGATACAGGAGTGCACAAGACAGACAGAGTCCCTGCTTTCTTGCATTTACATCTGGGGGCTGGAGCAGGGGACTCCAGAGGAGAGCAGAGAGCAGACAGGGCCAGGCCACATGAAGCCTCAAAGGTGAGGGCATGGGGTGTGTGTTTCATTCGGTTACAGGATGCCAATGGTGGCTCCAATCAGGGGCCAATACGATCTACTACTACACTTTAAAAAGACTTCCCTGAATGGAAAGCAGGCTGTTATAGGATGAGACTGAGCAGGACAGTCAGTCAGAAAGCCACTGCAGGGGTCTGGTGGGAGGAAAGGTGGCCCCGAGGCTCATGGAGGGCAGAGAAGGGGTCATTTGGGACAGAATTTTTTCTTTTATTTATTTATTTTTTATTTATTTTTATTATACTTTAAGTTCTAGGGTACATGTGCACAACGTGCAGGTTTGTTACATATTTTCGAGTTCTTCTCAATGAGTATGTATTACTGGCCGAAGGCTTGCCTGTGAGAGATGAGGAAGATGAGCTTGAGTGAGACTCCTAGTGCTGAACCCTTACTTTCTCTGTGAAGGTGGGGGTGTCACTTATGGTCTGGTGAAATTTTGGGAAGCTGGCACATTCTCCAGCTAGCACATGGTGACTGGGCCCATGTGCCAGGTACAGCCCTGAGTGATTGTCACATATTGACCCTTTTTAATCATCACGGTAATCCTAAGAGCGACGTACTATTATTGTCTAATAATTTGCTTAAGGTCGCCTGGCCAGTAGCCCGGGCATCCTGGCTCCTTTGGAAAATCAGTCTCACCAGTGGCCATTGTCCTTGCCTCAGGTCACCAGCTTAAGGGTCTTGGCTCACTGCCATTGCTGCAGGATCAGGTACATAATTGAGAATTTGATACGTGCTTTCCCCCCTCAAACATAGGCTTGTAATTCCCCTGTGAGTTGCTAGAAGCTAAATTAACTACCCCAAATCCTGTCCCTTAAACAGGAGGTAAGCTTTGCCCTGGAGAAGTTATGGGGTGGCTGGACTGCTTTGCACGGGCCCCTCTGCTGAGGAGAAGGTCTCGCCCTGGAGATTCTAGTGGTATCTTTGAGCCCATTTGGAAGTTTCTGCAGGACAGGAGGGCTGCCACTCACAGTGTTCCCATCCAGATGTCTTCATGCAGTGGCTCTTTCAACTGCTAAGGAGCAGGGAGGGCTTGTGGGATCAGCTGACCATTGGCTGTGGTGGCTACTCTGATCAGCATCACCTGAGGGCAGAAGAGGAGAGAGTACGCAGGGAGATGAACATGAGTCGAGAATCTACCAAGCCTCTGTCCTTTACCGTACACTGAAACTTTGTCCCTGTGTGTTTTTGCATGGACCATCGGGCCAGCTCTCTGTTCACAAAGGCCTATTCTTCAAAAAACAGCGGGAGTGTCAGCTCAGAGCCTTGGGATGGGCAGTTCCACACGTATGTGTGTATTTGCAGTCCTCCTGTGGGCTGTCAAACAGTCTGAAGAAGGAGGGTAGCATTTGAGGCAGTGTTGGAAGAGAATGAGAATGAGCTGGCTGGTGCAACCTGGTATGCAGGTAAGGGAGGAAAAGGGTGAGAGCCAGGCACTGCACGCTTGTGAGTTAGGAACCATAGTCTTTGCCTTACAGAAGAAGAAATGGAGGTTCCAGCTCACCCCAGCACTCAGTGGCAGGGTGAGCCATGCACCCAGAGCTCCCAGGATGGTGCCTCCTGCCATGTGCCCCCCTTGGCTCCCACACAGCTGTCCATTGTGTTAATTGAGTGCTTCAATAGCCTTTGAAGGCTGGGTTTTGTGCTTGAATATATTGCCACATTAATAACTTCAGAACATTTCAGGCCGTGTCGAAATAGTAAATTAGGACAGGACGGGCTATATATTCAGCGCAGAGAGCTGAAGTACCATTTTATTACATGTGCCATGGAATTAAAGGCTTAATTTTCTTTTAAAAGACGGTGATGCATCATTTCCCACAGCCAGGTAAAAACAGTTAGCAGAAATGATTTATCCTTCATTCCATTTAAACATCAGAATCCAGAATCCCTGGATCTTGCTCTCCGTTATTTATCTCTGCTTGGAGGGCACTTGAGACTTTTACCTGCTGTCTAACTTGATGGACACAGCCAGGCCGTGGGCATGGTCGGGAAAGAGGGAGGCCAATAGCGGGAGCCAGTGCCTGGCTCGGGTAGCAGCCCTTGTCTTTGGGATGAGGGATGTGGCTTCCCTCACATGGGCTCTAGGAGCCGACAGGCTGCATTTGACCCTCAGGCTGGGCCACAGGCTATCTCTGTGTTCGGACAAGTTCCTCACAGAACCTGGCCTTCTCACCTACAGAATGGAATAATGGCAGAATAGAATAATGGAATAATGGCCTCCTTTTGGGGCTGTTATAAGGCTCTCATGAGATTGCAGGTGGGAAGAAAGTGAGCTTGCAGTGACTCTTGCACAATTATGTGTTATTTGCAGGAAGAAATCATTTTAGAACAGCTCCTTTTCTCTTTTTCAAAATAAAAGTAACATATATTCATTGAGAAGCATTTGGGAAAAAAATAACAGCAAAGAAAATAAAGAACATGGTATCATATTGCCCAGCGGTGGTCAGTGTTATTTTTTTCTTTTTTCAGAATACTTTTATTTTTTTGAAACCAAGTCTCACTCTGCTGCCGAGGCTGGAGTGCAATGGCATGATCTTAGCTCACTGTAACCTCCACCTCCCAGGTTCAAGCAATTCTCCTGCCTCAGCCTCCCAAGCAGCTGGGTTACAGGTTCCTGCCACCACGCCCAGCTAATTTTTTGTATTTTTAGTTGAGATGGGGTTTCGCCATGTTGGGCAGGCTGGTCTCGAACTCCTGACCTCAGGTGATCCACCCACCTCAGCCTGCCAAAGTGTCAGCATATTTTTAAAAAACAAAATTAGGTTCAGAGACATTTGCAATTTTACATTCTGACAGAACTCCATTCTATCATGATTCTGGAGGCCAGAAGTCCGAAGTCAAGGTGGAAGCAGGCGCCCTCTGAAGGCACTAGGGGCACATCCTTCCTGGCCTCTTCCAGCTTCTGGTGGCCCCATTTGTTCCTCAGTTTGTGGCTCATGTTTCCCCACGTGATACCAGAATGTGAACATTTGCCTGGTCACTACTGTCTACAAACTTCTTCCTTGTATGGCTGCATGCTATTCCTTCATGTCAATGTGCAGATAATCTATACTTATCTCTGATGATTGGATCTTTAGATTTTTTTCTTTTATGAACACTTAAAAAATCCTCCCACAAAAGTAAGAGGTACGTATTACTAGCCCATTTTGCAGGTTGTTGTATTAGTTTCCTGTGGCTTCTTTAACAAATTAACACAAATTAGGTGGCTCAGAACAACAGAAGTTTATTCCTCATGGTTCTGGAGGCCAGAAGTCTGAACTCAAGGTTTTGGCAGGACCGTGCTCCCTCTGAAGGCTCCAGGGGAGGATCCTTTCCTGCCTCTTCCAGCTTCTGGTGGCTTCCGCGGCTGTTGCCGCATTGCCCCAATCTCCGTCCCCATCTTCATCTGGCTTCTCCTGTCCAGACATCTCTTTCCTTTTTGCGTGTCTCTTCTTATAAGGGCACGTTGCCACTAAATTTAGGGCCCTCCTGGATAATTATGATATCCTCATTTCAAGATTCTTAGTGTAATTACATCTGCATTACATTAGAGCTTTGGTCACATTTATTGTCTCATTTAACCTCCCTAGCAGCTCAACGAAGTAGGCCTGTTATCCCCATTTCACAGGTGAGAAACAAGACTGAGTGAGGTTGAGTGACTTGCTCAATGTCACACAGCTAAGGAGGGCATGGAGCTGGGATTCGAGGCTTACTAAAGCTGTCCCTTCTAGGCCTGAGCAGGTAAAAGGCTGCAACCATGCTTCTTCCTGCTAAAGCTCCTCAGTCAGAGATGGACTTCTTCAGGTAGAGGTGCTTGAAGGTCATAAGACTCAGAGGCGCGCACATGGTATGGTCACTGATGTGAAGGAATCCAGGGTTCCTCACCAGTAGCTGGGCCAGAGGCTGCTCCTGCCCTGGAGAAAGCCTTCTGCCAGCTCCCAGGCCCCTGGTGCAGAGGGCAGGCACCTCCCAGCACAGAGCTGTGGGAGGGGCTGAGTAAACCAGACAGCGTGCTGGGATTTCCTCTTGCCCAGCTGTGCCCAGCACCGGATGGGCTGAGGGTGGACCCTGGTCCAACTCAGCCACTCATCAGTAGGGTCCCTGTCCCCCTGCATCCCTGGCACTGTGCACACCTTCCTGCCTGCCCTCTGTGTGATGGCCCGAGGCTGAGACGCCGCCCACTAAGTCCCTCCAACCTTGCCTTGCCAAGAGAGCAGGAAACTCAGACGTGCACAGAGGCCCACTCACCGTGACAGCATCCCCCCGAGACGGCAGGCTCAACTGCCCACGGATGGGCTGCGGTTGTGTGCAGGGTGCCCACCCTGGGCACTCACACTTCCTTTCTCGGAGCCGCAATGAGGCAGCAGGAAAGAATCTGCTCCCACCCACTGGGGCCTGCCCTTCGCCTGAGACACCAGATACGACTTGGAAGCCAGCTGGGCATTCCTATGTTAGGCCTTTCAGAAAGAGACCACAGCCTCGCTGCTCAGAGAGGCCCCAAGTGCCCTGGCGCGGCCCCCGCCTTCCTCTCAGGGCATTGCTCTTCTCTGTAATGCTCCTGTCCCCCTGGGACTGGGCCTCTGACCTTGGTGAAGCCCTCGGCCGACCCCACACCTGCCCTCTGGCTCTGTTCGTTTATAAATAGGCCCATTTCTCATCTTGCTCCGGCCCAGAGCTCCACACCCAAGCAGCAGATGCAACCTCGGGATTCCCTTTCCAGCCAAGGGCAGAACAGGACCCAACCAGCTCTTGGGCCTGAGAGATGAGATCACAAATTCTCCTGCAAATAGCAACTCACACTCCAGTCAGAAACCCAAGTCAGCTTGTGTGTGAGTTACTTCCTTGTGGCTGCTGTCACCAGTTACCTACATGCTGCACAGCTGAAAACAACAGAACTTCATTCTATCATGGTTCTGGAGGCCAGAAGTCCAAAGTCGAGGTGGAAGCAGGCACCCTCTGAAGGCACTAGAGGCCCATCCTTCCTGGCCTCTTCCAGCTTCTGGTGGCCCCATTTGTTCCTCAGTTTGTGGCTGTATCACTCCAATCTTTGCCTCTGTAGTCGCATTGACTCCGCCTCTTCTATCTGTCTCAAATACCCTCTTTCTCTTAGACAAGGACACCCATCATTGCATGTAGAGCTCACTGGGATGACCTCCTCATCTCAAGATCCTTAATCACACCTACAAGGACTCTTTTTCCCAGTAAAGTCACCTTCACAGATTTTTTGGGATCTGGACCTGAACATATCTTTTTGGGGGCCACCATTCAGGCCACTGAAGCTTGTTGTCAGGAATAATGTTTACTGAGATGGCCATGGATAGATGGGTTAAACCAGGATGCTCGAGGAAAGAGGTATGCCACAGAGGAAAGCAGACATTCGGGGTGCCTGCTGCTGCGCCGTCCAGGGCACCCTGGGCAAGGTAAATCATGCTGAAGGCAACTCTTTAATGATGAACTAACACCCACTAATCTGAGGGCTTGGGAGCAGGCTTGGTGTCGCCTTGGGCCCAGCAGCATGAGTTTGTGGGTCAGCTGCCCAGCTATTGGCTGGATTAGTGAATCGTCAATAGATCCGGTTGAGCTGAGACAGCTGGAGCAAGCAGACCACACATAGATTTGTGGCAACGTGGCATGATTTGTAGCTTGGCTCTTGGCCACCACGCCACTCACAAAGCCTGGTCAGCTGTCACCGTGTCAGGCTCTTTGCTGAGTGACGATGACCTGAGTGTAGCCTCCTGGGGCATGGTGCCCTGGAGTCACACGGACCCCCCACCCCATCCTCCACATCGTGCACTGCCCATGGGACCTTCCAGAAGCTCAGGCAGTTTTCTCCTCCGTAAAATGAGAAGGAAAAAACCCACTTGTAGCACTGTTGCCATTGCAAAGCTAGATGTTATGTCGGGGCCTGCCCCAGGGCCTGGCACACTGTAGGCCCTCAGGAAATGGTTGCTTTGATTTTGGGGGTTGGGGGGCACCATCACACACTCATTCACACAAGCTGGGACATTTCCACTGCCTCCCTTCCTCTCCCCTCTCCCCAGGTGCCACCTACCTCTGGCCTGCTCCCACAGCCTCACCCAGGTCCCTGCAACTGCAACCTGACCACTGTCCCTGCCCCGGTCTCCCTGCTGTTAGCCTGTGTCACGCAGCAGCCCTGCCATTGATGCTCTGGTTTTGTCACATTCCCTGCCCAAGTGTGTTAATGATTTCTCACCCCTGATTTCTCACCCCTGCTGGATAGGAGCCCCTCAGAATCAGCCCTGCTCACGTGGCATCTCATATCACTGTCACTGATCCTCTTTCAGGTCTTACATCCCAGCCCCAGGAGCCCTGCTCAAGGCTGCTGCCTTCCTTCCCACCTCCTCTTTCTCTCCCCCTCTCCTCTCTCCCTTCCCTCTTCTCCCTTCTGGTACCCAGCACATAGCCATGCCCCTTCCCTGTGCTGCTGTGCACCTTGTGCTTACTGCTCTGCTGAGCCTTTCCAGGGGCCAGGCACTGCACAAGGTTCTGGGATTTTGCAGTGAACACAGCATTCCAGCCAGCTTTCCTACCAGACATTGAAGGTCACAGGCCAGGGCACAGGCTCTGGAGCCAGAGTGTCTGGACTGAACGACCTGTGTGACTTTGGGCCAATCATTCCACCCCTCTGGGCTTCATTTTCCTCAGCTGTGAAGTTCTTGATTCTTTGAGTTGCTAAGAATTATCTATGCAGAGCACTGAGGATGGTGCTATGGGTGTTCATCTGTGTGAGTGTGAGCTTTCTCCATCATGCAGCTCACAGCCCAGGGGGAAGTCATATGAACAATTCTGACACTCTTTAATGAGGGAAGCATAGGGCACAATGAGAGGAAAAGGAGGGGCACCTCGTTAGCCAAGGGCAATGGATGTGGCATCCACCTCCCTGGAGAGGCCATGAGCTGCTCAGGGGCAAGGACCGTGTCATAGTCATTGATATCTTCCAGGGCCTGGCATCATGTGGGCTCCCAGAATGCAGCAAAGGTCTGCTGAATGAAGGAATGGATGGAAAGGTGGATGGATATGTGAATGGATGGATGGATGAATAGATGAATGAAATAAAGAATAGGTAGATGGACAGATGAGTGGATGGATGAACAGATGGATGAATGAGTGCATGAGGGGATGGAGGGACAGATGAATGAACGAATGGATAGACAGGCAGTGCATTTGGGAAGCGTTCCAGGGATGCCAAGTCTAGGACTGGGGGAGTGGGCAGAGAAAAACTCAGAGGCATTTCCAGGATTCATGACAGGCGTTGCTCACAACTAAGGGAGAGGACTGGTACTCCACTGGCTGGAATCTTCTGAAGAGCCTTTTGAAATGCCTTTCAGAACTGTCTTCCTGGGGCTCAGGTGGGAGTCTTTCATCTTTTGGTTCCTCTCCTCCCACAGGCCAAGGGTGGCCCTGGGTATTAACATCTCTGCACTTTGGGACTGCACCTGTGTGAATGCTCGGTGGATCCCCACAGAAGTCCCCACATGCCCTGGAATCAGGAAGGGTCTGAGGCAGAAAGTGAGAGAGGCCTGAGGTGTGGGGTCCAGAAGATGAAGGTGCTGTTCCCAAAGCAGGTTGAAGCCTGCTAGTTTGTCACAGGCTGAGGCAACAGTGACTAAACCAAGAGATCTGGACATACAGATAGGCAGTGGGGTACAGAAACTGTCGAACAGCATGAAATGAGGGGTGTCCCTGAAAATAAATGCCATGAATGTCATGCTCACGCATTCCTTATAAACAGGGTTCTCCATTGGTCATCCATTGTCACTTTCCTTTGGAACTGGTCAGTTTCCACATTACCCAACCACTTCCCAAGCCTTGGACTTGGGCTGTCATAGGCACAGGATTTTGTGTGAAGGTAAATTTCCATTCCTTCAGGCTAAATGGCCAAGAGTGCAATGACAGATCATATGATAATTGCATATTTACTTGGTTAAGAAACTGCCAAACTGTTTTCCAGAATGGCTGTACTATTTTATGTTTCTGTCAGCAATATATGAGTGATCCATTCCTCCGCATCACTTTTTAAAGACTGTAAAAGGCCAATCTGACAGGTATGTAGTGATAGCTCTTGGTAGTTTTAATTTGCACTTCCTAGTGATTGCTGATGTTGAACATCTTTTTTTGTGTTTATTTTTTTATCTGTGCATCCTCTTTGGTAAAATATCTGATCATGTCTTTTGTCCATTTTAAAATTTGATTATTTGCTTTTTTCCCCTTGAGTTTCGAAGCTCTTTGTATTTAGATGTAAGTCCTTTGTGAGATATGTGATTTGCAAATATCTTCTCCACATCTTTTCATCCTCCCAACAGGGTCTTTTGTAGAGTAAGTTTTAAATTTTGACATGGCTCATTGTATCATTTTTCTTTTTATAGCTGGTGCTTTTGGCGTCAAATCTAAGAATTTTTTGTCCAGCTCTAGATCCCAATGATTTACTCCTATCTTTCTCTAAGAGGTGTATGGTTTTGTGTTTAACATTGAAGTCTGCAATCCATTGTTTTGTGTTAATCTTTGTATAAGATGTGAGACTTAGGTAGACGTTTATTTGGATGTCTCATTGCTCCAGCACTGTTTGTCGTAAAGGCTCTGTTTCTTCTATTGAGTGGCTTTTGTAGCTTTGTTAAAAATCAGCTGGACTTGTTATGGGCTAAATTTTGTCCCCTCTGAAATTCATGTATTGAAATCCTAACCTCTAGTATCTCAGAATGTGACTGTATTTGGTGGCAGGGTCTTTAAAGTGGCAATTAAGGTTAAATGAGGTCATTAGAGTGGGCCCTAATCCGATAAGACTGGTGTCCTCATACGAAGAGTTGAGGACACAGACACAAGGAGAAGACAGCCACCTATAGGCCAAGAAGAGTCCATCAAAGAAACCAACTCTGTGGACACCTTGATCTTGGATATCCAGATTCCAAAATTGTGAGAAAACAAATTTCTGTTGTTTAAGCCATCTTGTTGTGGTGTTTTGTTATGGCACTTCTAGAAAATGGATACAAGCATTTTGTGTGGGTCCACTTCTGTGTTCTCTATTCCGTTCCATTGTTTTATGTATTTATCCCCCACCAATACCACAATGGCTGAATTTTGTAGCTCTAGAGTAAGACTTAATATTGAGTAGAGTGATTACCCCTCCTTCATTCTGTTTTTTCTTGATTGCCTAAGTTATTTGAGGTTTGTATACATAAATTTTAGAATACTTTGTCTATGTCTACAAAACACTTGCTGGAATTTTAATAGTAATTGCATTAACTCTATAGATTAATTTGGGAAGAATTGGCACCTTTACTATGGCGAGTCTTCCAATCCATAAACATGATGTGGCTCCCTTATTTAGGTCTTTTTTTTATTTCTTTCCTCAACACTTTATGATGATCAGCATACAGATCTTATACACATTGTCAATTTTATGCCCAAGTGTTTCATTTTCTGTGGAGCAATTGTTAATGACATGTTTTTAATCTTAGTTTCAGAATATTTATTTATGTATGTAGCAATGCAATTTATTTTTGTGTGTTGGTCTTGTATTTTGCCACCTTCATGAACTCACTAGTTTAAAATTTTTTTTTGTAGTTTCCTTGGGATTTTCTATGTAGTCAATTATGCATCTGCAAATAGGGACAGTTTTATTTCTTCATTTCCAATCTGTATGCCTTTTATTTATTTTTCTTACCTTATTGCAGTGGCCAGAACTTCTGATACTATGTTGAATAGGTGTGATGAGATCGGACACATTTACCTTGTTCTTGATTTAGTCGGGGAGGATTCAATTTTTTTCACTATTCAGTATAGTGTTAGCTGTACATTTTCTTTTTTTGTAAATGCTCTTTATCATCTTGAGGTGATTACCTTCTATTCCTGAATTGCTGGGAGTTTTTTTTTTTTTTTTTTTTTTTTTTTTTTTTTTTTGAGATGGAGTCTCGCTCTGTCACCTAGGCTGGGGTGCTGTGGCATGGTCTCAGCTCACTGCAACCTCCGCCTCCCGGGTTCACACCATTCTCCTGCCTCAGCCTCCCGACTAGCTGGGACTACAGGCACCTGCCACCATGCCTGGCTAATTTTTTTTTTGTATTTTTAGTAGAGACGGGGTTTCACTGTGTTAGCCAGGATAGTCTCGATCTCATGACCTCGAGATCCACCAGCCTCGGCCTCCCAAAGTGCTGGGATTACAGGTGTGAGCCACCGTGTGGGAAAAGGGTGTTGTATTTTGTCAAATATTTTTCCTGTGTCAATTGATATGATCATGTGATTTTTCTTCTTTAGCCTGTTGATATGGTGGATTACATTGATTCATTTTCAAATTCTGAATAAGTCTTACACAGCTAAAATAAACCCCATTTGGTCATGGTATATAATTATTCTTATACATCATTGAATTAAAATTGCTGTTATTTTGTTGAAGGTTTTTGCATCTAATTTCATAAGGCTATTGGTCTATAGTTTTCTTGTGATATCTTTTTCTGGTTTTGGTATCAAGGTAATACTGGTTTCATAAAATGAATTAAGGAGTATTCCCTCTTCCACTGTCTTGTCAAAATTGTATAAAATTGATACAATTCCGTTTGGTAAAATTATCAAGTGAAGACATTGGGCTTGGAGATTTATTTCTTGGGAACTTTAAAATTACAAATTCAATTTCTTTAATGGTTACAGGACTATTCAGGTTATTTATTTCATCTGGTTGAATTTTATAGTTGTGATTTTTGAGAACTTGGTCAAATTTCTTCTAAGTTGTTGAATCCATGAGTGTTAAGTTGCTTGTAGCATTTAAAACATTTCTTTTCAATGGCTGCAGGATCTGTAGTGAAATCTCTCCTTTTCTACCTGATATTGGTAATTTGTGTCTTCTCTCTTCTTATCTTTATCAGTCCTGCTAGAGGTTTATCAATTTTAGTAATTTTTTTAGGTAGTAGGTTTTTGTTTTTATTGATTTTCTCTATTGTTTTCCTGTTCAATTTTATTGATTTCTGCTCTTGTTTGTATTATTTCATTCCTTTCACTTTTTAAGGCTTATTTTGTTTTTCTTTATTGGCTTCTGCAGGTAGGAACTCAGATTATTGATTTGAAACTTTTTCTTTTTTTCTATGTTAAGCATTTAGTGCTACAAATTCTCCTGAATGATAGTTTCACTGGATATAGAATTTGAGGTTGACAGTCCTTTTCAGTTAGCACATGGAAAATGTTCCATTTTCTCCTAGACTCCATAGTTTCAGATAAGACATCTACCATAATTAATTAAAGTTTCATTTTCACTTCTCTCTGGATACTTTTAAGGTTTTGTTCTTTGTCTTTAATTTTCAGAAGTTTAATTGTCATGTGTCTTGATGTGACTTTCTTTTGATTTGTCCTATTTGAAGTTTGCTTAGCTTCTTGAATCTGTAAGTTTATGTTTCTCACCATATTTGGGAAGATTTCAGCCATTCTTTCTTCAAATACTTTTAAGCCACCTATTCTTTCTCCATTTTTGGGGGGACTGGAATGATGTGAAGTTTAGATCTTTTGTTAATGTCCAATGTGGCCTGAGGCTCTGTTAGCTTTTTGCTTTAGTCTGATTACTTTCTTTCCTTTATGTTGAATAAATTTTATTTATCTATCCTCAGGTTAATTTATCTTATGTTCTCTCATTTCTACCCTATTATTGAGCCCTTTCATTAAGTTTTAAATTTTTTGTATTTTTCAGTTTTATGGTTTTTTTAATAACTTGAATTTCCTTGCTGAACTTTTATATTTTTTCATTTGCTTCAAGAGAATTCATAATTATTAGTTGAATCAATTTTATGATGACTGCCTTATAATGTTTGTCAGATAGTTCCAGTATCTGATTCATCTCTCTATTGATATTGGTTTATTGTCTTCTTAAGTTATGATTTTCCTGGTTCTGGTATGATAAGTAGTTTTCAATTATACTCTGGATATTATGTTAGGACACTCTTGATTTTATTTGAATCTTCAATTTTAGCAGGCTGTTTTTCTGTTTAGGTTTAGCATGTAGGTTCTGGCAGTCCTCTCTGCTCTGCTGACTTAGCTGATGTGGGGAGATATGCCTGCCACTGTAGGTGGTGTGGTAGGAAGAATAATGGCTCTTCAAAGATGTCTACATCCTAATTTTTGCAATCTGTGAATATGTGATGTTGTATGGCAAAAGGGAATTAAAGTTGCAGACGGAATTGAGATTGCTACTCAGCTGACCTTAAAATAGGGAAATTACCCTGGTGGGCCCAATGTAATCACAGAGCCTTTAATAGAGGAGCAGAATTGGAAGAGATGGCAGTTTAGGAAAGATCTGACTGGCCATTGCTGGCTTTGAAGATGGAAGGGGCCATGATCCAAGGAATGCAAGTGTCCTCTGGAAGCTGAATAAGGCAAGAAACAGGTTGTTCCCAGAGCCTCCAAAAAGGAGCACAGCTCTGCCAACACCCTTATTTTAGCTCAGTGAGACTCACAGCCAGCTTCTGACCTACAGAACAGTTAAGATAATAAATTTGTGATATTTCAAGCCACTAATTTTATGGTAATCTGCTGCCACAGATACTGAATACACAGGTGTGATATGGGAAATGGGTTGGCCCCAGCCCCATTGGCAACGCTGCTCCAGGCAGATTGGACCACTGCTGTTGGCTGCTGTGAAGCAGGAGATGGGTGTTCCCACTGGGCTCTGCTGGCTCTGCATCTGCAGGCACATCAGGCCCAATGCTGCTGGCCTGTGTGAGGCAGGAGATGGATGGGCTGGCCTGGCCCTGGTCCTGCTTGCCACACATGGGTGCATCGGGCTCACTGCTGCTCCTGAGTGTGAAGCAGGGGGCAGGCTACTTCTCTTCCCAGCTCTGCTGGTGCTGCAGCTGTGGGAAGATTTGCTGACACCTTGTATTTTGGCCAGAGACAGGTTTTTTGTTTATTTGTTTCTTTTTTGTTTTTCTTTTTGCCTGTTGGCACTTCTGGGCTCCAAGCTCACTGGTGCCTAGTCTGAAATATATGGTGACAAAAAGAAAACCCAAAAAATTCACCATGGTCGTGTTCCTTTTTTTACATCCTGGAGCCCCCATCCTCCTTTCTGACCTGAACTTTGGCTCTCAGTGCTGTCTGCAGCTGTCACTGGGCACTGCCTTCCTTTCTTTCTTGGGCTTGCTCAAGTGCTTGCTGTGCATTGTGTCTTCCTTAGCCTTGGTTGCCTCCCTTGTTTTGCTGGAGTCCATTCTCAACTAACCATAAGGAAGGCTGTGAGGCAAGTACACTTTCCAAATCTTGCCATCTGTAAACATGTGTTTATTCCTTTCTCTCATTTCAGTTTGTATGGTGTGAAATTTCAGGTTGAAAATCAATTTTTCTCCCAGAATTTTAAAGGCATTGCTTCATAATCTTTTAGCGGTTAGTTTGGTTGATGCACAGCCAGAAGTGTGAATGGTTTTACCTCCTTTCTAGGAGACCCACTTTTTTTTTTTTCAAAACAGGGTATTACTCTGTTGCCCAGGGTGGAGTGTAGTGGCACCACCTTGGCTCACTGCAGCCTCAACCTCTTGGGCTCAAGTGATCCTCCCACCGCAGCCCCCAGACAAGTAGCTGGGACTACAGGCACGCATCACCATGCCTGGCTAATTTGTTTTTTTTGTATTTTTTGTAGACAGGGTTTCACCATGTTTCCCAGGCTGGGGCCCATTTTTATCTTCCCTTTCTGAAAACTTTAAGGTATCCTTGTTTATTCTTATGCCAAAACCTCAACTATTAATTACCATAGGTTTCTAGTAAGTCTTGAGATCTGGTCCTGCAAGTCCTTAAACTTTGTTCTTTTTTTTTCAAGGTTGACTTGCCTATTCTATCTAGGTCTTCACATTCCCATGTACATTAAGAATCATTTTTCTTTCTACAAACATAAAATGTCCTGGGATCTCACTTGGAATTGAAATAAATGTATAGATCAATTTGGATAGATTGATATATTAAAGAGATTGAGACTTTCCATCCAGTGATAAGGTATGTCCCTTCATTTCTCAGGTTGTCTTTTTTTTTTTCACTAACATTTAGTAATTAAAAAATATATAGATTGTGCACATTTCCTGTTAAGTTTATTTATAAATAATTCACAATTGTGTTTGCACGTCGGTCCTTTCATCCTCTTCCATTTTCTGACTGGTTACTGAGATCTTGCTAGGAGCTCTGGTGCCCTCTGAAGTCCTGGGCAGTGATATAAACAGGTCCTATGAGGACCACTGGGGACACTGACCTCTTGGTCAGTGTGGCATGTAGCACTTTATGGGTTTTGAGAGGTTGTAAGCAGGGATGGGACAATTTCAAGGAAGAATCTTCTGGCTATGGTGTGTGTGTCCAGGGGCACAGGGATTGGTAAAGCCAGGCCTGGGGCAGGGACTCTTGTTTGGGGATGTTGTCCCAGGAGTGGTCCTGGCCTGGATAACTTTGTACTGGGGCCTGTCACTCAGGAGGCAATGTCAAGGGTCCTGACTGAAGCTGCTCCCCCGAGCCGTGGGCAGTAAAAGCCTTCCCTTTCTAAGTGCTGGAAGAATGCAAGGAATTCCTTCCTTACTAGCATATGGACTCTGGAGTGGTTTGCTCTCCATCCTCAGTGTGAATGTCCAAGACTGGCCCCTTTCCTCACCCCATCTGTGTGGCCAGTTTGCCTTTCTTGGTCCTGAGTCCCTCTCCAGGTTGCCTGCTGGGGTCTGGTCACGTGGACTGTACCTCTGAGCTTGGCCGCTCACTGCAAGCTCAGCCCGGCTGCCCTTTGCGGCTTGGCTGCTGTGTGCTGCCAGTCGTGTTGAGTGTGAGTTCATTGCACATCCTTGGACCTTGAGCCCGGGCTGCTGGTCTTTCTTTGGAGAGGCCTGTGGGGGACACAACTCAGTTTCCAGCAGTCACCATCTGATAGCTCACCCACATTCCAGTCTCTTCCTGGAAAGACACTGCATCTAAAATCTAGTGACTTCTCACATAAATCCAGATCACATGCCCTTGAGGCCAGGTCAGAGAATTTCTGGAAGCAGGCAGGGCATAGTTCCTGTTTGCTGTTTCTTCTCTCTTCCATTGAAGAGGCAAGGAAAATAAGGAGCCAGTGGAATCCCCCAGCAAATGCTTACTTGCTCTGCCATGCAGCCAAACCTGCCCTCAACAAAAACTGATCTGAACTGGTGGAAGTGTTTAATCATTTTTCATTGTCACTAATGAAAATAGCACTGCCTGTGGCTGGATAGTTCAAAGTGCCCAACAAAAGAATTCTGAGTCCCAGGCGAGAACTAGATCTGGAAGATCTTGGATCAACTAACGACACACCTTGTGCAAATTTTAAACCTCCCAATAATGTCCATGCATGTGGCCTAATTGTACTACAGAGATTTTAGGATTGGTACATATATTAGTCACTGTAATTAAAATCCTGGAGTTATATTATATGTTATTTGTATGGCAGTTTGTGATGTGTTTAATGTTCCCAGTTTCAAAATTATTAAAGCTACTGTCCCCAGGCTGGCCAAAGTGATAAGCAAAATAAGAATGTGATCTTATTCCCTCTTGATGGGGCAAGCGGGGAGGGGGATGCATGTGGGATTTTCTTATAAAGAGACCAAATGCCAAATAAAGAAATCCAACTGTGAAACAGGAAAGTTGAAATGGTTTGTTAGGATCATTAATATTGCAATGAAAACTAATTAAACCTGGAGCTAGAAGGAGTTCATTAGTGGTTTGGAGCCAAGGATTCTGCTTCTGCACTGTTGGCTATAGCATAGCGGAACTTGGAAAGTTGTCACCTGGGCTTGGGGGTCACGCGGCTCTCTCGTTTTTGCAACCTCTGGAATTGGGCTTGCTCTAACGACAGGTGTTTGGCAGACACGAGCCACAAGATTTCCTTAGGGTACCTGAAGTCCTCTTAGCTCCTTTCCCTGAGAGGCCCTAGGCATTGCCACCCCTGCCTGAGTCAGACACGCCTTGCAGGCTTTGAAGATGGAGAAGGAAAATTGGCAGGGGTTTTTTTTTTCCCAAGCAATTCAACTCACTCCAAACCACTAGAAATAAAGGTAACCCACAGCTTCAACAGTAGTTTTGTGTTGCTGAAGTGCTTTCACACACATCATCTCATTCGCTCCTCTACACAGTCCTCACAAAATTGCTTTATCATTTATCTCTTCAACTTGGTGGCCAGAGAGAGAGCAGGCTGCTTTATCTCAGGCTGGATTTCCCGGGAAGCAGACTCTGAGAAAGAGTTTGGTGGGCAAAAGGTATATTAAGGAGGGCCCTTGGGACCAATCCCTATGGCAGAGAGGGGCTTGAATCATGTGTGGACAGAGGGAAAAATCAAGCTGTGATTCCTGGAGGCCCAACGGGGACTCAGCCCATACCATGGAGAGATCTGGGGCTAGCATGGCCCTTCAGAGGCATCTTGAGTTGGGTTAATATGGCCAGTTTGTCATCCTGCTTCTTTGATCTGTCATTGGATGGGGGCTGCCTTGAGAAGGGTGGGCCTTTGGATAGGTGGCTCTGTGCCGATGGGACCCTAAAGGGGCCAACAGCTGGAGGCTGCCCACTCACACCCCCCACCAGTCTCTGAGCAGCAAGTCCTCCCTTCAGGGGTTCTGGGCAGCACATTGCACATCACACCGGGGCAGGCTTGCTTATCATAATCTCCTCCCACCCCAGCAATAGCACCTGGCAAGTAGTAGGTTTTTAATAGATATTCATTAATGTCAGTAGCACATTCCCATTTCACACAGAGAAAAGCAACAGTTAGGAATGTGAAGGAACTAGAATTAGAAGGAAGGCTCCTAACTCAAGAATCCCAGCCTTTGCCATTGTCCCTCATCTGTGCTCACAAACAATGAAGAGGGACATCTGGATGACAGTCATCTGGCCCTGATGCAAAACAAAATCCAATTCATGTTTTTCATGTCCAAAGAAGATGGTTGGAGCCAGGTAGTCCAGCACTAGAAAGGCAACCCCATGATGTCATTGTGGAGAAGGCTCCCCTCTTTCTTCTCGGCACCCTCATGTAGCTCTCATTCTCAAGGTTACCTCATGGTCCAAGATGGTTGACAAAGCTCCAGCCATTATGTCAGCATTCCAGGCTGGCAGCAGGAAGGAGGCAGATGGTAGGGACTGAAAGCTGCTCTTCCTAGGTGAAGGGATTTTCAGCACTTCTCTCTCTTTCATTTTTTCCCTGAATACCCAGCCCATCATTTGGTGGAATATTGACACTGGTCACAAGAGGAGGGACAGGGGCTTGTCCATGAGGCAGAACAAACTTGGGCTTGAGTTTGAGGACACCAGAGGGAAGGATGGGCCTGCTGTTCACACTAGGGCTTGGCAGCTTTGGCCAGCCAAGGGATTTCCCACAGCTGGGGCCTGGGCAAGGAGGACAAGAGCCTGTGGACAGACAGGCCTAGGGTTTGGGGAAGTTGCTCCGAGACACCTTTGCATAGTTTGTTGCAAGGTCCCATCCCTCGTGCTTGTATTTTAGGCAAAACCAAACCAAAAAAGTAAATCCGATCACCAGACAAATAAGGCAAAAAAAGGTTTACTTTTCTTGATTTCCTGGTACTTGAGTCCAGCCCCTTCCAGTGTTCCATGAGTGGGTTATAGACGTGCCACGTATGGTTCTCCTCGGCCCTGGGTACAGCCAGGCAGGTGTGGGGAGGGCAGCCGGTCCCCTCCAATCACAGGCAGCCTTGGCTGCTTATCCCCTTGTTATACACGTGCTGTTACCCCGGCAAGATTGGGGCATGCCACTCGATTCCCTTTGCTGTAGGGAGCTTGTTTGAATGTTGGAAGCAAAAAGTGCTGTGTATCTCCAAGAGGGAGACAGAATCACTTTCTCATTATGGTAAAGATTTTTCTCAGATTTCCAAGTCAAATCTCAGGTGGCAAAGGAAATGGCCTCATTTCTGCCAGTGCCCAGAACTGCCACAGTTTACCTGCCTGATCCATAGATCCAAAGGTTCCTGAGAGCATCTCGCTCATGTTCTTCATTTTATAGCTTAGGACGCCAGGCCCAGGGAGGTAAATACCTTGGCAATGGGCATAGAAATGATGTAGGTTTAATTTGACAACATTATTAACCCAGCTCATTATCTTGAAATGATCCCATAAGAGCTTATGAGAAATGACAATTATTTAATTGCATACTTTACATAGTATATTTTATATATTGTACAATTATCACCATAATGATTAATGGTGGTTAATTCTTCTGTAGCTGAAGGCAGTCAGTGTAAGGTGGTATTTCAATATCTTTTCTTTTTTACTTCAAGATTAAGCCTAGAAAGTCTTTTGCCTTTCTGTTCACACACAGGCAGCAGACAGAGGGTGTGAACAACAGGTTTGTGGACACCACTTACCAGCCAGCCATCATTTCCCCTTGCTTGGGAGAAGAACACATCTCCAGAACATTTCAGGGTGCTCTGCAGTGCCTGAAGATTCTATCTGACTTTACTATAGTCTCCCAAATGCCAGAGTTGCAGAGGAGTAAGAATATTCCACAATCAACTCTGAACCTTCCTAGTCTACCTTTCAAGATTACGGAGATCATTTATTGAACGTTTTGGGTTAGACTTAATTGCAGTAGAACAGAGAAATCCCAAATCTCAGTGGTTTAAAAATGTTTGGAGCCTTGCAGCTCAGCATAAAGGCAACCTTATGGTATCATTGTGGAGCAGGCCCTCCTCTTTCTTCCTGGCCCCCTCATGTAGCTCTCATCCTCAAGGTCACCTCATGGTCCAAGATAGCTGACAAAGCTCCAGCCATCATGTCAGCATTCCAGGCTGGCAGCAGGAACGAGGCAGATGATGGGGACTGAAGGTTGCTCTTCTCAGTTGAAGGGATTTCCAATATTCTCACAAAACAATTAATTTCCATTCTGTCAGACAGAATAGGTCACATGATTACCTTTAACTGCAGGGAGAGAGGTGAATAAAGATTTTGACCTGTGCCATTTCGTCTAGCTGAAAATACCGGGGCTCTGCAACTAAGGAGGGAAGAAGAATAATGGTTGGTGTAGACAACCACTATCTCTGCCACAGGATTCCAGGAGATAACACAGCAAGCCTTTAGCAGAACGCCTGGCACATGATTAGGTTCTTGTGTGTTTAATGATTGCTTATGGAGTGCCTACAGTGGTTAGGGCCAAGGCTAAGCAGGAGGTTTGTCCCTGTTCTCAGGCCACTCTTGATCCAGTGCTCAGCCAGCACAGAGCTGGGGACATTCTGCTGGGTGGACAAAACATCTCTAGGCAGATCTGCTTCTGACCCATAGTGCCCTCGTAGTTTTAAAGCATGGAGCTACAGAGCCACCCAGCCAGGGTTCTGGATATACCTATGGATTGCCGGTGTCCTGTTGTCACAAGAAAGCCTTGGGGGCTATTGACAGAGGCTTCTCATGATGAGCAGTGAAGGGAACGGTGCAGGCTGGGAGCTCGAGAATCCTGGGTTTAATCCTGGCAGTGATGCTGATGTCAGCCTTTCGTATGGTGAGCCTCAGTTTCCTGGTCTGCCATGTGCATATGACGACATTTACTTTGCAGGACAATTGTGAGAACTAGTGCCCAGCGTGGCTCTTGTCTGGATGCTGATGTTATGACTGGCAGGGCCAGCAGGACTGGGCCACCCCAAGAGCATGGCAGGCCCCTTGGTCAGATTTACTGTAGACAAGGAAAAAGACAAAGGGTCAGGACAGCACTATCTACACTCTTTTGCTTTCACACAGAAATCAATTTGTTCAATGCCTTACTAAGAACAGCAAAATAATAGTGCTGTTCAATAATAAATTCCTTACCACTTAATACTAATGTTGAAAAAAGTTTACAGGAATCCATCGCTTTGGACTAGGCCCCAGCAGACCAGGCCAAACCAAAATGAAGTCACTCATGCTAAGTGACACAAAACCACACCAAAACTTTAAGGAAGCAGGTAGAGCCTCAAACAGACCAGTTTTGCCTAAAAACAGTAGATTCATAGCAACCAATTAGAAACAGCCCGGTCTGTCTGAGTCAGTGTCATAATGAAGTTCCTCTTTACAAGAAAAGTGACCTGCTGTTCACCAAAAAGTGTGGTGACCTGCTGTTCATTGATCTGCTTTTTTGATGGCTCCATTTCCTTTTTCCCACCTTCCACAAACTAACCATTCTGCTCTGTCATCCCCAGCAGAACACTCATTCTAATTTATGGAATGAAGTGTTGTCCAATTCTGGAATTCCAAGTAAAAGCCAATTAGATTTTCAAACTAAATTTGTTGTAATTTTGTCTTTTGGCACTAATACCAAAAGACCACTGAATCCTGGGTAAAGCTAATGGACAAAAGGAATCTTTAAGGTCCCATTGGTTTCCCAGCACTTGATTTCTGTAATTTGGCCAAAGCTGACTTATTTCCAGGAGTGTGACGTTCTGGGTGTATGGATGAAACTCCCACTAAGGGAAGCGGGCGCCCTTTAGACAAGAAAACAACAAAGCAGTGGGCGACTGCTTCCTCCACGGGAGTGGGGGCACGTTGGTTTGAATGGCCTCTGAGAAGGAACACCCAGGAGACTTCATGCTCCCAGGAAACTGCCTACACTGGGGTATTCAAAACACTTGGAGCTTTACTTTTTCAATGGATGATTTCGTGATTTTTCTGAAACCATCTAAAACTTCTTACCTACAATGGAGTGTGCCTAATTTGGAGCAGGTGCTGAGGGTCTCCTCCCCAGCTCAGGAGCAGCATTCCTTGGGGTGTGGTCATGGGACCATCTCCCACAGACACCTGGGGCAAAAACAGGAGCCCCACTCCAGATGGGGTGGCGGGGAGGTCAGAATCTCTGGGACCAAGCCTGGAATTCTGCATTTTAATGACTTCCCTTCTGTACACTAATGTTTTAGTTGGTTTCCAACCTTGTTCATTCTGCATTAGCTGAGGTCTTATAGAAAGACCTGATGTGAAATATTCCACTAGGGATCCACTGTGTGGCTACTCTCTCTCTGTGTGACACTCACAATAGGCCTCTATATACGTCTAGAATCTCCTTGTCATTGACAGTTTTGTGCAATTGCTCCAAGGACAGGACTAGGGTAAGGGTACCTGGGCTGCAAAATTGAGAAAGTGCTCACTCTTAAGGAGGCACCACTCTCTGGGATGTGCAAGGACGGGGTTCACACCTCAGAATGAGCACCTCCTTAAGCATACCCCAGGCAACCCCTTTGACTCATCCTGTCTCTGTCTTCAGAAAGCCCTCCTCCTTTGCAATGGCTCTTGTTTCTGGATGACTTTTTCTGATGTTGGAGGAACATGACACCCCTTAGTCTACACTACACTCGATATTTTTAGCTAATTCATTCCAGGGCTTGGCAAAGTACTCAACTTTGCTTAGCATTATCCACTATTTCTTTTCAAGGAATCTTGGATCTGTGCAACATAGGCAGTCATGTGTTAGACATATTTAAATGGTCATAGAATCTTAGAACTGATGGGGTATTGGAGACAGCATAATGGCTCTTTCTTTCACGTTTATCTGCCTTCCTTTCTCAGATCTGCTTTAATTGGGTTTATATGGTATAGTTAATTTTGCATCATGCTTTTCCATCTCAGTGGACATAACCAGGCATTAGGCCCGGGTTTCGATTCTGGCCCCTCCACAGGCTTGGTATAGGATCTGGAGCAGAGGTTCTCAAAGCCCAGTGCCTTAGCTATTCAGGGGCGGGGCTGAGAATCTGCATTTCCAACGACCTTCCTGGCGATACAGATGCTGCTAACCTGGGACCCCGGGTTTAGGAAAAATCCTTAACTTCACAATGAGTCCCAAATGGGAAGACAATTCCTTAATCATGGGGTTTTTGCCTAGATCAAATGAGACAACGTGTGAGAGCCTCATCTAACAGGTGATCCACACCTGGTCCCCTTATTCCAAGCTCTCGTCCAAGACAAGGTCCCCAACATGTGGGCTTCCATTCTCACCTTCAGAACTTGGGTCAGGTTCTCCAGGAGCAGCCCTTGAGATGAGGGTTTGTTAAGGAAGCGCTCCCAGGAGAAACCGGTGGGGGCGGAGAAAAGAGAGCAGGGAAGGATTTCAGGCAAAGTCCTGCAGAGCTCGGTGAGTGACTCCCCAGGCGGCTCTGGAGGCTGTTTCCTCTCCGAGCACAGAGGAGGCACAGTGGGGAGCAAAGCACCTCCAGAGTAGGCAGAGTGGAGTTTTCCTGCAGGCTGAAAGGACCCTGGGTCTGGAAGAGGCCCCTCACTACACAGTCGCCTGCTGGAGTAGGGGGCGGTGCAGGTGGAGGGCAGTGGGTGCCTCTGTAAGCGGCAGGGCGGAGGCTCCAGCCAGGGAAGGGGACTCCAAAGACTGCATGCCCAAGGGCAGGGAGTAAGGGGAGATATGCAGAGAGACAGGGAGAGAGAGAAAGAGAGACACACATTTGGACACACACATACAAACACACAGAGAAAGAGAGAGAGAACCACACAGCTGACATGAGGAGACGGCGTCAAAAGACCACAGGAAACCTGGCCCCCCTCTTCCTTCCTCCCACCCAGCCCTGGAGGGTGCAGGGGTGGCAGATTGGCGAAGGGAGGGGCAGCAGCTGGGGAGGAAAGGCCACACACACACAGACACACAGAGACGCTCACAGAGACATCCACACAGAGACACACAGAGGCACAGACACAGAGACACACAGAGAGAGACACAGAGACACACACAGAGAGACACACAGAGAGAAACACATGCAGACACACAGAGAGACACACACACAGACACAGGGAGACACACAGACACAGGGAGACACACAAAGACACATACACAGAGACACACACACAGAGACACACAGAGAGAGACACATGCAGACACACAGAGAGACACACACACAGACACAGGGAGACACACAGACACAGAGAGACACATAGAGGCACATACACAGAGACACACAGAAACACAGACACAGATACACAGACACAGAGACACACAGAGAGAGACACACAGAGACACACACACACAGAGACACACACAGAGACACAGAGACACACAGACACAGAGAGACACACAGAGACACACACACAGAGATACACAGAGACACAGACACAGAAACACTCTGAGAGAGACACACACAGAGAGACACACACATGCAGACACAGAGAGACACACACACAGAGGCACAGCACAGAAACACAGAGAGAGACACACAGAGACATACACAGAGACACACAGACAGACACACGCAGACACACAGAGACACAGAGAGACACACAGACACAGAGAGACATACAGAGACACACAGAGACACACACAGAGACATGCACAGAGACACACACACACACAGAGACACACACACAGACACACAGAGACACACAGAGATACACACAGAGACACACGCACACAGAGACACACAGAGAAGGATCCACACAGAGACAGAGAGACACATACATACACATATATACTGACATACATACATACACAGAGAGACACACACACACTCATACACAGAGACACACAGAGACACAAAGAGAGACACACATACATGAACATATATACTCACACACACACATCCATAAGGACATAAACTCATACATAGAGACACAGAGAGAAGCACATACACGCACATATATACTTACACTCTCACAAACAGATACATACACACACAGACAGAGATACATAAACAGAGAGATACACATACATACACACACACATACACACATACACACATACATATACTCACAGAAACACACACATACTCACACTCATACACAGAAACACACACATACACACACACAGAGAAAGAGAGAGAGAGAGAGAGAACCACACAGCCGACATGAGGGGATGGCGTAAAGAGACCACAGGAAACCTGGTACAACAGTAGAAGGCCTCTGCGCCCCCCTCCTCCTTCCTCCCACCCAGCCCTGGAGGGTGCAGGGGTGGCAGACAGGTGAGGGGAGGGACAGGAGCTGGGGAGGAAAGGCCACATCACATCCCACTTCCCCCTGGGTGGAGGGAAGAAGATTTTAACTGGATGAAAGAGGGAGATTTTGATTTAGAGCACACAAGACTTTTTAATACTTTGAAAATGCATGATCAAATCCCTGAAAGGAACCGAAAAAACTGGTTTGTGTCCAAATGTTGTTCAGGAGCAAGGAAGAGAGGTCAGATGTTCCATTCCTGAAGCTAGTGGCTGAAGAGAAAAACAGAAAGTCATTTTTTGTTTGTACCTTGGAGTCTAGCTCATTTAGTATGCCAATTAGACATAACTTTTAATGACACCAAAATATTCAGTTTGCCCTGATTTATTTAATTATTTCCCTATGGTTGGATGACATTTGAATTCTAAATTGTGTTATTTTTTATTTATTTTTTGCTCTTAAAGATAATACTGTAAAGCCTGTACACAAATGTTCATGGCAGCCAAAGACTGGAAACAACTCAAATATCCTTTAGCAGGTGAACATTGAAAAGTGGTGGTACCTCCATCCCCCGGAACCCTCCTCAGCAGCAAAAAGGAACAAACTGTCCATGCACAGCTGGGGTGATCTCGAGGGGATTTTGCTGAGTAAAATAAGCCAGTCCCAAGGGTTATGTCCTGTCCGATTCCATTTATATGACATTCCTGAAATCACATAATAAGAGGGATGGAGAACAGATTAGTGGCCGCCAGGGCTCAGGGTGGAGGGGGAGGAAGGCTGTGAACCACAAGGGATCCCTATGATATCTTTGCTGTGGTGGTGGTCTCTCTAATCTACACATGATGAAATGGCATTGAATTACACACATGCACACACGTAAGTACATGTAAAGCAGGGGAAATGTGAATAACATGGAGGTGTCAGTGCCCGTTTCCTGGTTGTAATTCTGTGTTACAGTTACACAAGACGTTCCTACTGGGGGAAGCTGGGTGAAGGGTACAAGGATCCCTGTACTGTATTTTATAACCGCACATGAATCTCAACCTTCTCAAAATAAAAAGTTAAAACAATAAATTTGTCTAACTAGAAAATGTGAATCAATGCAAAACATGTATTAGATAATGAGGTAAACGTACTTGGGACAAAGCTAATACTGTGTTGATTGCTCCTGTATTTGCACCTGGGTGCTGCTCTAAATTCTTTTTTAGGATACATTTGTAGAAATGGAATTATTGAATCAAAAGGTATAAATTTTAAGCCTCCTAATGCATCAAATTGTTTTCGGAAAATTTGCGCAATTTATTTGCATCCCTCAGAATTTATTTTATCCTGCCATCAGCAATATTGAATCATCACATTCAATATTGAATCATCACATTCAATATTAAAAACAAGAACAAAAATAACTCCCTTTCTCCTTGCCAGTTCCATATGTGCTGGACAATATCTCATTGTTTTAATTCCCACCTCACTGATTATCGGTGTGGCTGAACATTTAAAAAATATATTTATGGCTTATCGGACATTTTGCTTTTGTATATAACCCACATTTCTATTGATGTCTTGATTCACAGTAAGTTTTTTTCTTAGTTTGTAATTAATTTTCTTTTAATTTTTAATAGTCTTAATAAGACTATTGCCCTCTTATCATATTTGTTGAAAATATTCCTTTCCAGTTTGTCCTTTTTATTTTTGAATGTGGCATTTTTGATATAATCTATATGTGATATATGAACACAGATTATATGGCTTATCAGTATTTTCCTTTTTGGTATTTTTTAATTAATTAATTAATTTATTTATTTATTTTTATTATTATACTTTAAGTTTTAGGGTACATGTGCACCATGTGCAGGTTAGTTAAATATATATACATATGACATGCTGGTGTGCTGCACCCACTAACTCGTCATCTAGCATTAGGTATGTCTCCCAATGCTATCCCTCCTCACTCCCCCCACCCCACCACTGTCCCCAGAGTGTGATATTCCCCTTCCTGGGTCCATGTGTTCTCATTGTTCAATTCCCACCTATGAGTGAGAATATGCGGTGTTTGGTTTTTTGTTCTTGCGATAGTTTACTGAGAATGATGATTTCCAATTTCATCCATGTCCCTATAAAGGACATGAACTCATCATTTTTTATGGCTGCATAGTATTCCATGGTGTATATGTGCCACATTTTCTTAATCCAGTCTATCATTGTTGGACATTTGGGTTGGTTCCAAGTCTTTGCTATTGTGAATAATACCGCAATAAGCATACATGTGCATATGTCTTTATAGCAGCATGATTTATAGTCCTTTGGGTATATACTCAGTAATGGGATGGCTGGGTCAAATGGTATTTCTAGTTCTAGATCCCTGAGGAATTGCCACACTGACTTCCACAATGGTTGAACTAGTTTACAGTCCCACCAATAGTGTAAAAGTGTTCCTATTTCTTCACATCCTCTCCAGCACCTGTTGTTTCCTGATTTTTTAATGATTGCCATTCTAACTGGTGTGAGATGGTATCTCGTTGTGGTTTTGATTTGCATTTCTCTGATGGCCAGTGATGGTGAGCATTTTTTCATGTGTTTTTTGGCTGCATAAATGTCTTCTTTTGAGAAGTGTCTGTTCATGTCCTTCACCCACTTTTTGATGGGGTTGTTTGTTTTTTTCTTGTAAATTTGTTTGAGTTCATTGTAGATTCTGGATATTAGCCCTTTGTCACATGAGTAGGTTGTGAAAATTTTCTCCCATTTTGTGGGTTGCCTGTTCAGTCTGATGGTAGTTTCTTTTGCTGTGCAGAAGCTCTTGAGTTTAATTAGATCCCATTTGTCAATTTTGGCTTTTGTTGCCATTGCTTTTGGTGTTTTAGACATGGAGTCCTTGCCCATGCCTATGTCCTGAATGGTAATGCCTAGGTTTTCTTCTAGGGTTTGTATGGTTTTAAGTCTAACGTTTAAGTCTTTAATCCATCTCGAATTGATTTTTGTATAAGGTGTAAGGAAGGGATCCAGTTTCAGCTTTCTCCATATGGCTAGCCAGTTTTCCCAGCACCATTTATTAAATAGGGAATCCTTTCCCCATTGCTTGTTTTTCTCAGGTTTGTCAAAGATCAGATAGTTGTAGATATGCGGCATTATTTCTGAGGGCTCTGTTCTGTTCCATTGATCTATATCTCTGTTTTGGTACCAGTACCATGTTGTTTTGGTTACTGTAGCCTTGTAGTATAGTTTGAAGTCAGGTAGTGTGATGCCTCCAGCTTTGTTCTTTTGGCTGAGGATTGACTTGGTGATGCGGGCTCTTTTTTGGTTCCATATGAACTTTAAAGTAGTTTTTTCCAATTCTGTGAAGAAAGTCATTGGTAGCTTGATGGGGATGGCATTGAATCTGTAAATTACCTTGGGCACTATGGCCATTTTCACGATATTGATTCTTCCTACCCATGAGCATGGAATGTTCTTCCATTTGTTTGTATCCTGTTTTATTTCCTTGAGCAGTGGTTTGTAGTTTTCCTTGAAAAGGTCCTTTGCATCCCTTGTAAGTTGGATTCCTAGGTATTTTATTCTCTTTGAAGCAATTGTGAATGGGAGTTCACTCATGATTTGGCTCTCTGTTTGTCTGTTATTGGTGTATAAGAATGCTTGTGATTTTTGTACATTGATTTTGTATCCTGAGACTTTGCTGAAGTTGCTTATCAGCTTAAGGAGATTTTGGGCTGAGACAATGGGGTTTTCTAGATATACAATCATGTCATCTGCAAACAGGGACAATTTGACTTCCTCTTTTCCTAATTGAATACCCTTTATTTCCTTCTCCTGCCTAATTGCCCTGGCCCGAACTTCCAACACTATGTTGAACAGGAGTGGTGAGAGAGGGCATGCCTGTCTTGTGCCAGTTTTCAAAGGGAATGCTTCCAGTTTTTGCCCATTCAGTATGATATTGGCTGTGGGTTTGTCATAGATAGCTCTTATTATTTTGAGATACGTCCCATCAATACCTAATTTATTGAGAGTTTTTAGCATGAAGAGTTGTTGAATTTTATCAAAGGCCTTTTCTGCATCTATTGAGATAATCATGTGGTTTTTGTCTTTGGTTCTGTTTATATGCTTGATTACATTTATTGATTTGCGTATATTGAACCAGCCTTGCATCCCAGGGATGAAGCCCACTTGATCATGGTGGATAAGCTTTTTGATGTGCTGCTGGATTCAGTTTGCCAGTATTTTATTGAGGATTTTTGCATCGATGTTCATCAAGGATATTGGTCTAAAATTCTCTTTTTTGGTTGTGTCTCTGCCCGGCTTTGGTATCAGGATGATGCTGGCCTCATAAAATGAGTTAGGGAGGATTGCCTCTTTTTCTATTGATAAGAATAGTTTCAGAAAGAATGGTACCAGTTCCTCCTTGTACCTCTGGTAGAATTCAGCTGTGAATCCATCTGGTCCTGGACTCTTTTTGGTTGGTAAGCTATTGATTTTATTGCCACAATTTCAGCTCCTGTTATTGGTCTATTCAGAGATTCAACTTTTTCCTGGTTTAGTCTTGGGAGAGTGTATGTGTTGAGGAATTTATCCATTTCTTCTAGATTTTCTAGTTTATTTGAGTAGAGGTGTTTGTAGTATTCTCTGATGGTAGTTTGTATTTCTGTGGGATTGGTGGTGATATCCCCTTTATCAGTTTTTATTGCGTCTATTTGATTCTTCTCTCTTTTTTTCTTTATTAGTCTTGCTAGTGATCTATCAATTTTGTTGATCCTTTCAAAAAACCAGCTCCTGGATTCATTAATTTTTTGAAGGGTTTTTTGTGTCTCTATTTCCTTCAGTTCTGCTCTGATTTTAGTTATTTCTTGCCTTCTGCTAGCTTTTGAATGTGTTTGCTCTTGCTTTTCTAGTTCTTTTAATTGTGATGTTAGGGTGTCAATTTTGGATCTTTCCTGCTTTCTCTTGTGGGCATTTAGTGCTGTTAATTTTCCTCTACACACTGCTTTGAATGCGTCCCAGAGATTCTGGTATGTTGTGTCTTTGTTCTCGTTGGTTTCAAAGAACATCTTTATTTCTGCCTTCATTTTATTATGTACCCAGTAGTCATTCAGGAGCAGGTTGTTCAGTTTCCATGTAGTTGAGCAGTTTTGAGTGAGATTCTTAATCCTGAGTTCTAGTTTGATTGCACTGTGGTCTGAGAGATAGTTTGTTATAGTTTATGTTCTTTTACATTTGCTGAGGAGAGCTTTACTTCCAAGTATGTGGTCAGTTTTGGAATAGGTGTGGTGTGGTGCTGAAACAAATGTATATTCTGTTGATTTGGGGTGAAGAGTTCTGTAGATGTCTATTAGGTCCACTTGGTGTGGAGCTGAGTTCAATTCCTGGGTATCCTTGTTGACTTTCTGTCTCGTTGATCTGTCTAATGTTGACAGTGGGGTATTAAAGTCTCCCATTATTAATGTGTGGGAGTCTAAGTCTCTTTGTAGGTCACTCAGGACTTGCTTTATGTATCTGGGTGCTCCTGTATTGGGTGCATATATATTTAGGATAGTTAGCTCTTCTTGTTTAATTGATCCCTTTACCATTATGTAATGGCCTTCTTTGTCTCTTTTGATCTTTGTTGGTTTAAAGTCTGTTTTATCAGAGACTAGGATTGCAACCCCTGCCTTTTTTTGTTTTCCATTTGCTTGGTAGATCTTCCTCCATCCTTTTATTTTGAGCCTATATATGTCTCTGCACGTGAGATGGGTTTCCTGAATACAGCACACTGATGGGTCTTGACTCTTTATCCAATTTGCCAGTCTGTGTCTTTTAATTGGAGCATTTAGTCCATTTACATTTAAAGTTAATATTGTTATGTGTGAATTTGATCCTGTCATTATGATGTTAGCTGGTTATTTTGCTCGTTAGTTGATGCAGTTTCTTCCTAGTCTCGATGGTCTTTACATTTTGGCATGATTTTGCAGCAGCTGGTACTGGTTGTTCCTTTCCATCTTTAGCACTTCCTTCAGGAGCTCTTTTAGAGCAGGCCTGGTGGTGACAAAATCTCTCAGCATTTGCTTGTCTGTAAAGTATTTTATTTCTCCTTCACTTATGAAGCTTAGTTTGGCTGGATATGAAATTCTGGGTTGAAAATTCTTTTCTTTAAGAATGTTGAATATTGACCCCCACTCTCTTCTGGCTTGTAGAGTTTCTGCCGAGAGATCTGCTGTTAGTCTGATGGGCTTCCCTTTGAGGGTAACCCAACCTTTCTCTCTGGTTGCCCTTAACATTTTTTCCTTCATTTCAACTTTGGTGAATCTGACAATTATGTGTCTTGGAGTTGCTCTTCTCGAGGAGTATCTTTGTGGCGTTCTCTGTATTTCCTGAATCTGAATGTTGGCCTGCCTTGCTAGATTGGGGAAGTTCTCCTGGATAATATCCTGCAGAGTGTTTTCCAACTTGGTTCCATTCTCCCCGTCACTTTCAGGTACACCAATCTGACGTAGATTTGGTCTTTTCACATAGTCCCATATTTCTTGGAGGCTTTGTTCGTTTCTTTTTATTCTTTTTTCTCTAAACTTCCCTTCTTGCTTCATTTCATTCATTCATTTCATCTTCCATCGCTGATACCCTTTCTTCCAGTTGATCGCATCGGCTCCTGAGGCTTCTGCATTCTTCACGTGGTTCTCGAGCCTTGGTTTTCAGCTCCATCAGCTCCTTTAAGCACTTCTCTGTATTGGTTATTCTAGTTATGCATTCTTCTAAATTTTTTTCAAAGTTTTCAACTTCTTTGCCTTTGGTTTGAATGTCCTCCTGTAGCTCGGAGTAATTTGATTGTCTGAAGCCTTCTTCTCTCAGCTCATCAAAGTCATTCTTCGTCCAGCTTAGTTCCGTTACTGGTGAGGAACTGCATTCCTTTGGAGGAGGAGAGGTGCTCTGCTTTTTAGAGTTTCCAGTTTTTTTGCTCTGTTTTTTCCCCATCTTTGTGGTTTTATCTATTTTGGTCTTTGATGATGGTGATGTACAGATGGGTTTTTGGTGTGGATGTCCTTTCTGTTTGTTAGTTTTCCTTCTAACAGACAGGACCCTCAGCTGCAGGTCTGTTGGAGCCGTGTGAGGTGTCAGTCTGCCCCTGATGGGGGGTGCCTCCTAGTTAGGCTGCTCGCGGGTCAGGGATCAGGGACCCACTTGAGGAGGCTTTCTGCCCGTTCTCAGATCTCCAGCTGCATGCTGGGAGAACCACTGCTCTCCTCAAAGCTCAGATGGAAATGCAGAAATCACCCGTCTTCTGCGTCGCTCATGCTGGAAGCTGTAGACCGGAGCTGTTCCTATTCGGCCATCTTGGCTCCTCCCCTTCTTTGTGGTATTTTTATTGCTAATCTTAGAGGTGCCTCCTCTGTCCCAGTATCAGTAATTATTGAATTGTATTTACTTCTTTTATCTAAGGTTCCCTTTATAAATAAAAATACCATTTGATGACTAATCTATTCCATTCCCCTTGGGTGTCATGTTCCCTTTGTCATCTTGTTAGTTCTTATATTATTTTGAGATTTCTTTCTGTGCCTATTTAGTTTGTTGCATTGATCTGTTTGCAAATTCTTCCGCCAATAAAACACTTAATTGTTGGAACTTTAGAATACACTTTAAAATTTGGCAGAATAATTCCCCATTTAAAAAAATACTTCCAACTTTTCTCCCTTGTTTATTTTTTAAAGTTTAGAATTATTTCATAAATATTTGTTTCATTAAGAAATTCCACTGGTATATTGATAGTAATTGTAGTAACTATTTAATTGGAAAGCAATGAACATTCATTTATTTGTGCCTATTTCAGAGACCCTACGGCAACTTTGCAATATACTTGCAATTTCTTTTCTCCATTTATTAAAATATTACTTTATATATTTCAATAAACTTTTGTCATTTCTTTATGTTGATTACACACATGTATTATAATAGTTATTTCTGGTTATTTTATGCTTTAAAAATCCATTTTGAAGAAGTCATTGTTATTAGGCCTTTTTAGTAATTATTGCTGGTGTTTAGTGATATTCTTGATTTATGTTTATTTCTCTTGTACCTGATAATCTTATTGATTTAAACAGTTTTTTAGGTCAAACCTCTTGAGTCTTCTTAGTTTATAACCATATTGTCTGTAAATAACACAATGCTGTCTCTCCTTTCTTGGAATCATTCCACATCTGTCACCCCACACTGTACTGTACCAGCCAGAACTTCTGATTCAGTGTTCGCTAATGCTGATGATAGCAGTGGGTCTCTTTTTATACGCTTTATTTCAAAGGTAATGAAGCTGTGCATTAATGGATTAAATATTCCTTTGGAAGGTTGTCTTTTGCTCTTCCAGAATCTACCATTCAATTTTTTTAAGTGACAAGAATGTTATCTTTGTGTGTGGTTTCATCAAATGTCTTTTCAGCATCTGTTAACATCATCATTTTATAATCCATGCCAAATATGTATTACTAGATTTCCTAATTTTTAATCAAATAAAATCACCTTGATCAAAGTAGAAGTTATTTTATTGTGTTATCATATTTGATTTGCTAGTATTTTTGCCAGAACTGGCTATGTAGTTTGCCAATCCCTGAGCAAAACGAAAATGTGGAACCTCTTGTTCAAAGATTAAGAATTTCAAGATGGTGATGGCAGAGTATTAAACCAAGTACAGAGCCCCTCTTGTGTCACTGCACAGACAGCATGTTCATGAAGCTGGCCCTGAGTTTGGGTTCACATTCATACAAGAAGTTGAAATTGGTCCATTGTAGCTTTTTTGTGGTATCTTGGTCAAGTTTTGATATCTGATTTATGTTCATTTCCGAAATTGAATAGGATGACTTACCACATTTTTCATCCTCTGGGAGAGTTTATTTGGCATGATGACTGACTGTGGCTTGGAAATGTGAAAGGGGACATCCAGGCATGGCCCTGTGGCCATGGGTCATCTTTGTGAAGATACTTTACAATTAAAGTAAAGTAAATTAAAAAAAATCTTTTGATGGGAATATTGTCTATCCCCTGACTCCCAGGTCCCTAATTTTCTAAAGCCAGTTTTAACCATTTGCTCTTTTTCCAGAAAATTAAGCAATTTATCTGTATGTTTGCCCTTTTTGCAATAAATTTCAATGCAAGGTTTCATAATAATATTTGTAATTCCCTTACATGGGTTACATCCCACATAACATGACTGGTTATTTTTATTTGTATAACTCTCCCCCCACCCTTTTTTTTTTTGGTTATCTTTACTAGATATTTCTCTATTTTGCAGTGATTCTCCTCCAGCTCCCTCTCTCCATCCCCCGCTCCCACCCCCACACACATGAAAAGCCAGTTTGTGGAGGATTTATTGATGACGTCCTCTTAGCATGGGGCGTTTTCCGACTATTCTATTTGATTCGCTCTTGGAATTGATTTTTGCTTTTATCTTGATTGTTTCCCTCACCTGTCCTACTTAGCCTTGCTTTTGTTTTCTTTTTCCTGCTAACTTCTCATGCTCTTGACTCATACTTTTTCATATAATGAAAGCTCTTCAGATTATGAACTTATTTCTGCTTCCACTTCGGGCCACACTCCATATTCTTTGAAATCCAGTGTTTTTGTTTCTACTGTTTATTCCCAAGAGTCTGTAATTGCAACTGTGACCTCTATGATTCAAGAGTTAGTTAAGAACACGCTTCCCTTTTCTCTTTAATTTCCAGGGGAAGTGAAAGATCCCATCTGCTCGTTTAAACTTTGTTATCAACTTTTATTATTGTATTTCTGTTTTAGAATATTGCATGGAAAATTTCTGGTTTTTAGGTTTTTATTTCTTCTTTTATAAATGTCCCAGGATGCTCAATAACCAGGAATATTGTCTATAGGGCACAGAGTCTAGATTCTACTTGTTGATCCAATCTTATTAATTATAATTCTCATGATTTCTATGTCCCTTTTTTGTTAACTACTTGATTTTTCAGCAGTTAGAAGGCATGTGTTAAAACCTATTGCAGTCACGATTTCCCCTTCCAGTCCTTTCTTCCACACTCCTTGCAGGGCTCTCTATCTTCTGATGCCTGTGACTCTCACTGTGAAGTCTTATGAATGCTACATTTTCATTGCAAATGGCTTCTTTTGTTAGCTGCGATGTCCCTCTCTAAAGTGGTTTTCCCTAACGCTAGGCGCCTTCTGTGTTCTCCAGTGCACTCCCCACCTTTACGATCCACTGGTCCACTCGTTTGTCTCTGCCTTAGCTCTGCACTATCCATCTCCCCGGTCTCCTTAGGCATCCTGAAGGCAGGGCCTGCCTGCTCGCTCACCGCTTTCTCCCTGAAGCCCGTGAGACACTCAATGCACGTGCAGTTCAGAAACAGACAGTAATGGTCCTCTTGGTCTTGTTAAATGGTTTTCTCACCTGAAGCTTTGTTTCATCTGAAAACAATGTGATGCCTCGGCATTTTCTTTCCTTCCCCTCCCCTTGCCAGGCAGGAGAGTGGGTGCCCATCCTGTCTTCATGGCCACTCCACCTTCCGTTCTGTCTGCTCCTTCTGCCCACTGGCTCTGCCATTGCTTCTCTGGTCCCTGTGGGCTGCCGGGCAGAGTGCAGGGGCACTGGGCTGGGAGCAGGAGGCCAAGTCATGAAGCCGGCCCCGGGATACCAGCCAGCTCGTTGACCTCCTGCTCTGCAATGAGGACACGTGAGATAACGCGTGTGAGATGCTGAGCCCAGGGACACAGTGCTGGCTGCCTTCCAGCCCCAGCCTTTAGGGGAAAACAACAATAAAAATGCCACCTGCTAGACGCTTGTTAACTGACCGTGGGTGGGTTTGAGGTCTTGAGATTGTTGGCCGTTAGATCCGCCAGATGCCACCCCTGGGCCCCCAAAGAGGGACATAAGTGCCATCCTAGCACCAGGGACTGACCCGACACTGGGATACATAACTCATGCGCCCATTAGCATGTCAGGGCATCTGCCCTCCACACGGGTGGCAAAGTGATAGTGATGGTTATCCTTGTTTTCTCGTTGGGGACGAGGTTAAGAAGTACGTCCTATGTCACGCAGTGAGTTGGTAGAGAAGCCGGTTATTAACATCTTCAATTAACTCAGGGCTCTGCTTTGCAAAAGCCCCACGTCCTCTCCTCTCTCCTGATTTCTGGCTTGTATCTGCAGCACCACATGCAGTGGAGAACCCAGGTCATGTCTGACACACAGAGGCTGCAGGCATCTCATTGCTTCTTGGGAAGACAGTGGACAGGCCTTCTGATTCCCACTTTCAGGAGGAAGAAACCCAGGTGGGTTCTGGACTTCTCTCGGGTACCAGAGAGGGGAGACAGTGTCAGAACTGAGATGAAGGGACTAGGAGTCTCAGGCCCCTGCAGTATGAAGTGCTCTAACACCCAGCCTTTCCTGGCCAAACCACCCTCATCCTCAGGCCCCTGGGCCTGACCCTGTGTGGCAGCCTCTCTGAATAGGGTTTCTTTCCTGACTCTTGACAAGGGAGGCCTCTCCTGCTGTCCTGAGTTCTGCTGCCCTGACCAAAGTCAGGTGTGAACGCTGACTGAGAAAGGGCCTCTCTCTAGGCCTGGTGTACTTGGGACTGTCCTGGAAGAGGAAGACATCCGTGGACCTTACGTGGACATGGCCAAATTCAGTGTCCTCTCCTTCCTCCCGCCCCACTGCATCTCTTCTCCATGGCTGCTGGTCCCTCTCCTGGAAGTGTCTAACCTACTCCAAGGCCAAGTACCTTGACAACAAGAAGTCACTGTGCATTTTCCACTCCCAGGCTCTATTTGTTTATTTCTCTGTGCTTCTCACTGACGCAAACCACAGCCTTCAGTTCCAGAGTCTTACAGACAAACGCTTGACCAGAGCCCACAAGAGCACAGCCTTGCTCTCAGTCCTGAGCCTGGCCCTCCTAGGTTGGAGCAGCTGGGCCCAGCCTGTCCCAACCCAGGGAGCCACAGGGATCTAAACTTGGCTTTGCAAGGACTCCTGGCTGAGCAGCCCCAGCCAATGTTGGATCTCAACTCATCTAAAGTAAGAGGAATACTTTCTTGCTTCCCTTGGGTGTCCTGTGAATGAATAATTTACTATTTGTAAAGCACTTTGTAAGGTTCAGGATCATTACACAGGGACCACAGGCTCAGAAGTAGCCCTGGATGCCTGATAGCGTGGTTGTGACTATGAACCATTTATATAGCACTTTACATTGGCCAAGTGCATCCCAATCATTTATAAGTTAATTCTCTCACCACTCCAGAGCTGTCAGCTGCCTTTGGATGCTATGTTCTCTCTCCTGGAAATGAGGTTGGGGAGGTCAGGAGAGGCCGGAAGCCTTGCCCAGGGTTACCTAACACGGTGGCTTGGGGCTCAGGCCGCACTTGGTGTAGGCTGGAGCTGCTGGAGGTTTCATTTCTTAGAACCTTGTCATCAACCCACCCAATCCCCCCAGTAAGGCGTCCTGCAAGGGATTGCTATAATTTATGACCCCGTGACACTCCCAGGAACACCTTCGATTTATGACCTACTGGGTCACCCAGAACTGAATGTTGGCTTTGAAGTCAAAATCTGCTTGTGCAACTTACAAGAATTTTGACCCTAAGCAAATTTCTTAATGCTGCTGAAGCTCCAGTCCTCAGTGATCAATTAAGGATAGAAAAACCAGCCAGGCTTTTGTAAGGATCAGAAATATTAAATGAAGAGAACCTGGAATAAAATAAAGCTTAATACTTTATAGCTCTAAGCTTTTGATTACTGCCCTGGCACAGACAAGACTTTCCCTCCAAAGGTGACACAATAAGCCCATGGGAAATGATACTAAACAAAGTTTTTGATCAAAGCAATCCACTAGGACTCTACACATTTCCTGCCTTTAGCGTAGGAGCCTAGAAGTAGAAAGGTAAGGAAAACGCAAAACTGAAACTCTCACTATTTCCCTTATATGCTCATGAATCAAATTGGTTGGGATCTGCACTATTCTTCAATATTTTTTTCATTTCTTAATCCATATTTACTAAGCACTTACTGTGAACCAGGCAGCTTAAGGAGTAAAGGAATTGGCAGTGAACAAGAGAGACAAAGTCTTTGCCCTCATTGAGCAGACACCTAAAGAATATAGGAACACAAATGGGGAGGGAGTTGGGGGAAGTATGTGCTAAAGGGAGGGATGGTGTGTGCAGATGCCTTGGGGAAGGGAAGCCTTCAGAATGCAGGGGGACCTGAGAGAAGACCACTGTGACTGGAGTAAGGGAGAACATGGCAAGAAGGGTGAGTTGGGCGAGGACACCCTGAGCAGCTCATGAAGCCCGGAACACTAGGATGGGGGGTGGAGATTTAATCCCCACACAACACCACCGAGGGCCTGTAAGGAAGGCTCATCCCCATGTGATGGCTTGGGTTGCTGCATGGATCCTCAAGCCCTCGGCAGCTGAGAATCTGAGCCCTGGCTTTGTCAGATGGTTGATCTCTTGGCTCCAAGAAACCTGCAGTCCAAATCCTTTGAATATACCCGAGCGTGTAGAGCCCAGCGAGGGCGCTCAGGAGAGCCCTGCAGATGGGCTGCTTCTCGCCAAGCCCTTGGCCACAAGCAAGAGCCATCACTCAGGGCTGAGCTCTTCAGAGTTCTCACATCCCCTGACTCCTGTTAATTTTCAAGAAAACCCAATGGGCTCAGGAATATAAAGTGACTCATGTGGGTTCTCAGCTGCCAAGCTGGTGCTGGGAGCTGACTGCAGAACCTGAGACTGAGGATTCGGCAAAGCCATGGCCTCCTCCCAACTGCACCCAGTTGTCCTTTTCCTGTCACCCTTCGTGGGATTAACACATAGACTAGCTGTGGAGGGCTCACCTGCCTTCCTTTTCTTCCTTGTGGCTGGGAAACCATGCTGGGAAACCAGAGCAATTACTCATCTCAGTGCTCAGACCAATCCCCTTGGCTCCCAGATTCCTTTTCTGGGGCTTTTATGTGGACTATGGGTGAAAGAAAATATGCTGAGGAGTACTGGAGCTGTCTAAGAAGGGTTTCCTGGCCAGCTAGTAGCTTGCAATATGTTGGAGAAAGAAGACTTCAATGTCTTAGAAATTACATTTATAAAGTGGTAAAATGCTATGGCTGGAAAAAACCTTAAGATTTTCTGGTCCATCCTCTCCCTGCTTACTCAAGATAATGGCTACAATTACCAGGTCATAGTTAGTTAATTGCTAGGTGCATCTTCTTGACAACATATGTCCAGGAATCTGTGCCTAGCCCTGATGGTGATTTCTTGGAAATCCCAGTAGTAAGGGAACCCATTGTTGAGAAGCTTATGAGAAAAATAGGGTTGAAGACCAAGGTCATAAATGAACACATGAAGCACTTATACACATATTTTTTCAAAATCTTTGATGCAATAAAACAAAGGCAGCATACTAAATAAAGACAAAAGCATTGGCCTGTTACACATCATACATTTGTAATAGCAGGAAGTTTGCAATTAATTTCCATTTACCATCCCTTCTTCTCTAGAAACTTTTGATATCACTTCCTCACAATTTCAGCAAGATGCTTGTAAATTCCCTTGGCTTGCTTATAGAACAAGTTTAGGCCGGGCGTGGTGGCTCACGCCTGTAATCCCAGCACTTTGGGAGGCCGAGGTGAGCGGATCATGAGGTCAGGAGATCAAGACCACAGTGAAACCCCGTCTCTACTAAAAATAAAAAAAAATTAGCCGGGCGTGGTGGCGGGCACCTGTAGTCCCAGCTACTCGGGAGGCTGAGGCAGGAGAATGGCGTGAACCTGGGAGGCAGAGCTTGCAGTGAGCCGAGATCGTGTAACTGCACTCCAGCCTGGGGGACAGAGCAAGACTCTGTCTCAAAAAAAAAAAAAAAAAAAAAAGAGCATGTTTAAAGATAATCATATTTTTTATGTATTTTATTCTCTAGGAACTCTTCATGCCATGGGCTCCCCACCTATGTTGGACAGAGTTTTTACTAGCAGGCAACAAAATCCATACTAGTTAGAATAATCGGAAAGAGAATTTAAAAATCATATTAGTTTGCTTACAGGATCTCCAGGGAAACCAGGGAATGAACTTGGCATTCACACAGCCAAGAAAATTGCCCAAGCATACACAGAACTGTTCTAGCAAAATATCACTGCTGCCACCACCCACTGCTTGGCACCATGGCACCAGGGCACTCAGAATTCCATCTCAGCTGCTGAGAAGAGTCAGTTACGTCTGCAATCAAGCTTTCTGGAAGGTATCATGTCCCATGGTGTGGCCAGGGCCTCTTGCTCTTCACTTCATTTTCCAGTGTGTCAACTTGATGGCCACTAGGTTACATGTGGAACTCTGTCTGCAATGGAGCCTGGGAAATGTAGTTTCTAGCCTCCTAGAAAGTCCAGTGAGAAGGAAGTTGGCTTGGGGACCAACTGCACACATGGTAGGAGAAAGGTAGTTATTAGCTAGAACCCCATGCCACTACTCAGCTGTGACTTTTTGGATTAATGCATTCTTGGGTCCCTAGC
Organism: Pan troglodytes; assembly: GCF_028858775.2. Lineage (NCBI taxonomy): Eukaryota > Metazoa > Chordata > Mammalia > Primates > Hominidae > Pan > Pan troglodytes. The sequence goes on along the minus strand of NC_072406.2, from coordinate 61,542,445 downwards.
AGGACAATAGTCTTGAGAGCCAAGATTTGTAGGGAGAGAAAGCGTCTTGCAAGTTCTTGAAGCTCCTATCAATGTGGTAACAGGCAGGCCCAGCCAACATGAACATCAATGTTACAAAAAGACACAGGGCAGGGAAATTCATGATGTAATACAATCGTAGTCTCTACGACACAAGAAAAGGAAGCAAAAGCCCATCCCTTCCATCCTGGTGTCTGTAAAAAGAGAAGAAAGAAAGAGATGACAAATCTGTCAAATCAAGGTCTTCATCTTCCTCCAGAATGACTTGGTGGGGAAGGGGTGCTTAAAATATTTCTCAACTCCCAGAATATAAGAGATTCCTGGCTCAGTTTCTTGCATGTTATCTCAGGGCACTATAGACCTTGGCAGAGACAAGTGTCAATTATCACCATAGTTAACCTGCGGTGAGGCAATAATGTACAACATGCAGGAGTGCACCTGGGTTCCATTCAATCATTCGGGGATCCAGGCCCTTCCAGCCAATGGCCCTGCTGTCCCCTTAGCTCTGAGTTCTCTGCTGTATCCTCTCTATGTGACCAGCCAAAAAAGCAAATAACCAGAGACAGCAAGCCCATGGAGGGTCACATGAGAGCTTTCAGGGACCTAGCAGATGCTGGTGTGCACCACTTCTACCATCATCTTTGGCCAGAACTTAATGACATGGCTTCACCTAATTGCAGGGGGGCTGGACAATGTAGTTGCGCTGTGTATCCAGGAGGCAAATGAATGCAGAGTTAGGATCCAGACGTTTTGTGTACCTTGGTGGGAGGACACTAGATTCTAAAGGGCCAGAAGGCAGCACAAGTAAAATGTTCGTAGTAGAATGTTCAGCTGGCTCTGACCAGAACCAACATTGCTGTTCAAATGGTGGAAGTTTGCTTCTGTCTCTGGAAAACCTTGTTGTTGGTGGAGGAATTGGAGAAGGTCAAGGGATTCCTTGACTTTAGCAGGCTCCCTGCTCCACCCATTGAGGCACCCCACTAAAGACACCATTCAGCTGACAGCTCTGCTCCCCAGCCAGCACTCACTTGGTTATGCATCACCCGGTAAGTGTCCAAGAGATAAGAAATGGCGAGGAAGGGGCAGGGCCTGGGCAGGTGAGCCCTGGAGCAGGAGACCTAGATGCCGGGGAGGGAGGGCCATCCACTGGACGGTGGTCTGGCCAAACCATGAACCACCTACTGGACTTCACCACCTAACATTGACTGCTTATTGGGAGGAAGTGGGGGGGTCCAACCCCACCCTGGCACTCTTTTCTGTCAGTCTCAGGTAGAGCTATTTAGAAATCCACCCTGGAGAAGCAGACCTACGTTTTTCCTGTAGAAACAGAAGCCGTCTCTTCGTTTTTCCTATGGGCTGGCTTTATTTGGCTGCCATAATGACCTGTTTTTACTAATCATGAGATTGTCTGATTTGATGGTTAAGAAAGCAGCACAAAGACCACACCAGCCATTTTAAAAGCTAATTATTTTGATCATGAAGAAATATCCTGGGTCTTTGGTCTGTTTCACAGTCTTTGGTAAATTATCTCAAGAGTAAGTCCTTTCATAATAATTTATGTTCTACATAAACTATTTTGTTTTCTAAACAAATGATCACTTCACCAAGATATTTATAGGGGGAATGTGACAGGCTGCGTGCATAATGGCTATCTACTTTCTAAAACATAGCGACATGTTCTTCTCCCATTTAAAGTGAGTTTCTTGGAAAAATATTTGAGGCAAACATGATATGAAAGGTAATATCTTTATTACTCAAAGAGCTCATGTAGATTTTGAAGAACATTAACCCCCCAACAGAGGCATGGAGACAGAACAACTCACAAAAGAGGAATCAGAAAGATGCATCTAACACAACCCCAGCACCAGTTAAAAAATTAATGCTAATTCCCAATGGTTAGTCTCATATGGTGTAAATTGGTATTACTTTTTGGAAAGCAATTTGGCAAAATGCTTTAAGGTTCATAAACATGATCCTGTCTGCGATCCAGAAATCCCACTCCTGGAACTCTTACCTAAGAAAAGATCACAAATAGGGAAAGGCAATATATATTTGAGTGCACTGTATAAGCAAGCTACAACCTCAACAATAAAGGAATGATTTCTTATATTATCTGGTTTATGAGCTAATATGCAGCCATTTAAGAGCCAATTATGAAGACTGTGGTAGCAAGAAAAGCAAAATGGGCAGGATTTAAATGGTGTGTACATAAAATATATGCATCACTCTAAAGACCAGAAGAGAATACACAAAAATGATGACATTAAGTAGATGAAATTTAGAATTACTTATAAAATAGCTGTTTATTATAAAAAAATTCAAGCATACACAGAGGCAGAGAATGTAATAAATTCTCCCCCATCATCTTGATTGCACAATTACTTTTTGCAATACAGATAATCCCTAACTTATGATCGTTTCACTCATAATTTTCTGACTTCATGGTGCAAAAGTAGTAAACAATCAGTAGAAACTGCACTTCAAGTACTCATACAACTATTCTATTTTTCACTTTCAGTATAGTATTCAATAAATTACATGCGATATCCAACACTTTATTATAAAACAGACTCTGTGTTAGATGATTTTGCCCAACCATAGGCTAATGTAAATGTTTTGAGCAGAGTTAAGGTAGGCGAGGCTAAGCTATGATGTTTAGTAGGTTAGGTGGATTAAATGCAATTTGACGTATGATATTTTCAAGATCATGCTGAGTTTATCAGGATGTAACGCCATTTTAAGTCAAGGAGTATCTGTGTATGTTTCATATATATATTTAAAATAACTAATTTAAATAGACAATTATTTTTTAAAGGCATAACCAATATGCCATCATCACAACCAGCAAGATAATGTCTTCTATGTGTGTATGTGTTTTTAAACATTTTGACATAATTTTAGACTTAACAGAAAAGTTGGAAGACTAGTACAGAGAATTCCCATATACCCTAAATCTAGTGTCCAAATACTGACGTTATACCTCATTTGCTCTATTCATCCTTCCCTCTCATGTACACACACAAGTTATTTTGTCTAAACCATTTGAGAATAAGGTGTAGACATGATGCCCCTTTACCTCTAAATATGACAGTGTGTATTTTTTAAAAACAAAGACATTCCCCTGTATAACTTGAGTCCAATGGTTACAGCCAGGAAATTAACATTATGGTATTATAGTGTATTAATATATAGTGTACATTAACATTAACATACAATCATGATCGTGTCGCCTGTGCACATGGGCCTGTACTCAGAAGGGTCCTGTGTTTGGTTTAATGTTTTCTCAGTTGCCATTTTGATATTCTTAATTTTTGAACCAGGGACCCACATTTTCATTTTGCACAGGGCCCCACAAATTATATAGCTATTCCTGGCTATAATACTATTTTTAAAATATACAGGCTTTATTAAGCTTTCACTGGTTAGCATTCTTTGTAGCAAAAAAGTCCTGAATCATGCACTGCACTCAGTTGTTAAGTCTCTTTAGCTACTTTTCATCCAGAATAATTCCTCAGTCTTCCATGACATTGACATTTTTGAATATTATAGAATGTCCCTCAGTTTGGGAGTCCTGATGTTTCCTTATAGTTCGACTTAGGTTATGGATTTTTGGCGGGAATATTTCAGAAATGATGCTGTGTTCTTCTCAGCATATCATATAAGGAGGCATCTGATTTAAGGTTGTGCCATTCTTGGTGATGTTAACTTTGATCAGTTAGGAAAGTGTGAAGTTACTATTTCTCCTCTTTGAAATGATGAATATCTTGTGGGGAAACACTATGAGTTAATGTAAACATCCTGTTATACCTCACATTTTATCCACTTGTTTTAGCGTCAAATGATGATTCCTGTCTGAATGAATTTATTGTTATGATGATTGCCAAGTGATGACATTTCTAATTTCAAAATTTCTTATACTTTTATTAATTGTTTTCTACTGTGAGGGAGAGCCTTTTCTTCCAACAGATTGATTCATTGATTGACATCAGCATGGACTCCTGTATCCTTGTATTATTCAACCCATTATCACCCATTACTATTATTATTTATTTTGATGTTCTATTTGTCCCAGATTTGGCCATTGAGAGCCCTTCATGCTGAATCTGGTGTCCTTTAGACCTATCATTAAATTTTTTGAGCACTTTCTAACTTTCCAGCACACAGTATGTTCTAGTCTCATCTTGTACATTCTATACTCCAGTCCTGGAAACAGCTATTGTACCAAGGAGTGCTGAGTTCTTTTGGTAGAGATGGTTTTTAGAAACGAAGATCTGGATGCCACATGTACTCAGTGCTATGGAGGCATCACTGTTTCCAGTGGTCCCCGCTAGGAACTGTTTTTACAGACCTTTGTACAAATACCTATATTTACACGTCCACCACACATATGCATGGCTCCATATCTAGTTAGCTATTTCATGTGTGTGTGTGAATGTGTGTGTGTGTATCTGTATCCATATCTCCATCTTTACATTGGAACTCTAATTTCTAAATTTTAATAGTCTGTGTTTTCTCAACTAGCAGATACTAAAAATGTAACTGCTTTCAAGTGTTTGTGCCTTACATGTATTTATTTTTTAATTTCAATAACTTTAAAAAGTGACTTTTGGTTACATGGATAAATTATATAGTTGTGAAGTCTGGGCTTTGAGTGTACTTCTCACCTGAATAGTGTACATTGTACACAATGGGTATTTTTCACCCATCATCTCCCTCCCACCCTCCCCCATTCTGAGTCTCCCATGTCAATTATGCCACTCTGTATGCCTCTGTGCACCCATCACCTAGCTCCCATTTATAAATGAGAACATGTGGTATTTGACTGAGTTACTTCATTAAAGATAATGGCCTTCAGTTCCATCCAAGTTGCTGCAAAAGGCATTATTTTGCTCTTTTTTATGGCTGAGTAGTATTCTATGGTATATATATACCACACTTTCTTTATCCACTCATTGGTTGATGGGCACTTAGGTTGATTCCATATCTTTGCAATTGTGAATTGCACTGCAATAAACATACATGTGCAGATGTCTTTTTGACATAATGACTTTTCCTTTGGGTAAATACCCAGTAGTGGAATTTCTGGAACCAATGGTGGATCTACTTTTAGTTCTTTGAAAAATAATCATACTGTTTTCAATAGAGGTTGTACTAATTTACATTCCCACCAGCAGCATTCCCTTTTTACTACCTCTGTGCCAACATTTATTGTTTTTTGACTTTTTAATAATGGCTATTCTTGCTGGGGTAAGGTGGTATCTCATCGTGGTTTTAATTTGCATTTCTCTGATGATTAGTGATGTTGAGCATTTTTTCATTTTTTTTGCCATTTGTGTATCGTCTTTTGAGAAATGTCTCTTAATGATATTTGCCCACATTTTAATGGGATTGTTTTCTTCTTGTTGATTTGTTGAGTTCCTTGTAAATTCTGGATATTAGTCTTTGTCAGATATATAGTTCGCAAATATTTTCTCCCATTCTGTAGGTTGCCTGTTTGCTCTGTTGATTATTTCTTTTGCCTTGCAGAAGCATTTTAGCTTAATTAATTAGACACCATTTACTTATTATTGTTTCAGTTACATTTGCTTTTGGGATCTTATTCATAAATTATTTGCCTAGGCCAATGTCTAGAAGAGTTTGTCCAGGTTTTCTTCTAGTATTTTTATTGCTTCAGGTCTTAGATGTAAGTCTTTAATTCACTTTGTGGAACTCTAATTTCAGTCTAACACCTCATTTATCCTTCTCATTTTCTCTATATTTAACTCCTCTACTCTGACCATAATAAATGCATCTCCCGTTACCCACAATTTGGTTCTTTGTTCAATCAACTAATTTGAAGTTTGGATATTTTATGCAGTGGGTATCAGTTTTGTACACTTTTATTTGTTGTTTGTATTTGTTTCTGTCTGTGTCTGTCTTTCTTTTAGAGGTTGTGTTGGGAGATTTGGATTTAGTCATCACCATCATGTTGACCACTAGCAATAATTTCTTAACACTGTATTAATACCCTGTGCTTAATTTTCCTTGATTTTCTATAAAGAGACTTTTTATAGTTGACTTGCTCTCACAGGATCCAAACAAATTCTACATGTTTTGTTTGGTAACAAGTCTGTAAACACTATTCAGATAAGCTCCAATAGTGCCCTTTTCTCATGCTGTGTATTTGTGGGAGAACTAGATCATTCGCTCCGTGGATTCTGGATTCATCTGACTTTGTTGAGCAGGCATCACTGAGCTTGTTTCTCTGGCTTCCAGGTTTTCTTTACTTGGAAGCTGGACCTAGATGCTTGCTCGTGCTCAGGTTCAGTTTCATTTTGGAAAGAGCCCTTGGCAGATGGTGTCATGTCCTTCCTATTGCATCATATCATAAGGAGCATGGTGTCCGGTGGTCCCACTCTGAATGATGCCTGATCAACTAATGGATGTGTAACACTGATGACTGCTGTCAAGACTCATTGCCTTCAGATGGCAAAAATGTGATTTTCCAATTCTACAGGAATGACATTCCATCTCTTTCTACATTTTATGTAACATTGTAATATACTTGTAATTAAAAATATAAATACATAAGAGTGAAAGTCATACCAATATTAGTAGTAAGCTAAAGCCAAATAGCATTATCCATGTGAAAGATTTTTAATCTAGTTTCCCAGAAAGCCTCCTGACTAATTCCTCCTGAGAGTCCACTGACGTCTCCAAACTCTGAGAGGTTTATTTTAGGAATGTGTGTGGCCAGTTAAATCCCCTCAGAGAAGAGAAAGGAATTAAAATGCACACACCCCATCATGCAACAATTCCTCTTTAGGTATTAGGCACGGTGAAACAATGATCTTTCTCAGGATAATGGCTTTCCTAGCCTTGAAGACAGAGCGATTTGGTGTGTCAGTTTAAAGGTAAGAACCAGGAGAGATGTACAGGATATTCATGGTAGCAATGTTTGCAATAATTAACAGCAACAACGTAAAGGTAGTGCGGCTGGGGGAAAGACACATTAAATGTAATCCTTGCAAACATAAGAACATTGTACAGCAGGCAAAAAGCATAGACTTGAGGCTACTTGAATTAACATGGATAAATCTCAAAACCCAATGTTAAGTGAACAAAACCAAGGTATAGAAAAATGCATTTTTTGCCAGTTATAAAAATAGAAACATGCCTAATGATATGATTTATTATCAATGGTTATATATGTACTCATCAATATATATAACTAAAAATAAGTTGGAGGCAATAAGAAAATTATAATAGAGATAGTCACTGGTGGAGGTGATGGTAATGGGACTTAATTTTAACTAAAATGTCCTAACATTGTTTAATAGAGTGAATTAATATAGTACCTGTGCAATTTAAAAAATATATAAGCACAGAAACAAATGAAAAAATATACCAAAATAGTTACAGTGGTAGGTTCTAGGGTTTGAAACATGAGTCATTTTTCTTCTTTGTATTTTTAAAATTTCTAAGAATTAAAAAGAAGGGCAGAAACTTGCTTGGCAGCAGCAAACAGCTTATTCAAAAAATCATGTGCAGCAGATCCCTTGAGAGAGGACGGCTCTCACTGCAGCATGAAGGCTGGACGTCTGCCATTCTCAGGTGTAAAGATGCTTGGGAATCACTCATGGCAGGTGGAACGGAATCTCAGCAGCTTCGCCCAACACCTGTGCACCTCTCCTGTCCCTCTCCCTCTTTCCTCCCAGGCCCCTGTTCTCCTAACAAGGACCTCTTGTTAGAGTCAAATAGTTCATGCAGTGTTTACCTAACCAGCGGCACACCTTCCCATTGATGAGACTTTGTTCTCAGAGATACCTCACCTGGAAGGCCCTCCCCATTCTCCTGGCTCAAATCGGCTCCTCTGTGAGCCTCCCCTCTGAATCCCTATGCCAGGTGTCATCCATGCCTCTATGCATTTCTTCTATACCTATTATAAAATAATAATAAAGTAATAGCTACTGCTTATTGAGTACCTTGATGTCAGATGCAGGTGGAGTTATTAACCAGGCCATTAGTCTGATGGAGGGCCAGAGAGATGAGAAGCCAGGTAAGGGTTGGCAGGGTCCCAGCCCACAGGCCTTGGCTAGGGAGGGCTTCCTCTGCTTGAGGAATTCCACAGGCCCAAGAAAGCCAAACAGAAGACGGTCTATTTGACATAATCTGGGGAGTCACTTTGGGGAATATGGGAGGAATTCATTTTCAGATGTCTAGAAGGGGCTGGTTTATGACTTGCCCATTGGCTGGAAAAATTGTCCTCTTGAGGATCACTTCCATGCTGACCCACAGAGGACCCAGGACTCCAGCAATAGGGAGAAAGGACCGGACCCCAGCATCATCCCGAACTCCTCCCGCCCAGCCCAGTTCCACTCCCCGGCCTGTGTGACTCCACTGGTTCACCCCAGAGTAACCTGTAGCCCGCTGGCCTCCCCTTCAAGGAGTGGGCCTGGAAAGCCTGGCTGCCTGGTCACCACGTCCCTCCTGTCCCCAGCCCAGGTGGGCCACCATGCAGCTTTCTGTCCAGCAGACATGCTGCTTCTCAGCCTGCTGTCCAAGTCTGGGTAGGCGAGATTCCCCAGGGTCTATGCTCCAACATCCTCCTTTTATACCATCTACATCCCATCTTCTACTTCCTGTGCCTAGAGATGACATCAGGTCTCTTTCTCCTTTAAGTCTTGGTTCATCTTTCAAAGCATTCACCATGTTTCTTGTTTCAAGGCCCCAGATTCTCAGCAGCTTGGTGGGGGGGCAGGGCTGAGGGACAGGCGGGCAGGGTTGGATTCAGACCCTAAGGTCTGAATAAGCTCCTGTCTAGGGTTCTGCCTATTTGTCCAGGTGCCTTGGGTGTCCTTTGAGCTCACACACACAAAAAAAGAGCAACAGCAAGCACGCTTACACACACACAAAACCCAAAAATGTGCGCGCGTGCGCACACACACACACACACATACACACACACACACACAGCGCAAGGGCAAAACTCTCCGACAAGGCTGGAGATTGCTTTCCCTGTGTAGACCAGTGGGTGACGGGCAGGGATGCCCTAGGAGGCTGCAAGAACATGCCTGGAGGGCAGAGTTTACCTGAAGCTCAGACTCCCTGGCTCAGCAGGAGTGTGGCTTACTCCAGCTGCCCAGCCTCCTGCCGGCAGCTGGTGGCATCAGCCACTTATCGGGAAGCTTTGGGAAAGGCAGTGCATTTGAGGGAGCATTGGGAATGCCGTCATCTTCCGGAATGGATGACGGTGGAGTTTGCACGTGGCTGGTTTTATTTTTACCCTATGTTTCTGGAGAAAGCCTAATGGCTTCGAGTGCTCCTCTCTGTTCGTGAAATTTAAAAGGGGGGAAGGAGCGCACATAATTATAATCCCACAGCAGGGCCATTGGCTTGCCTCCGACTATTAGGTCCCATTAAAGATGTAATATCTGTGGTGTCTCAGGAGAAATTCCTACTTATTTATGCTTAGTATTAGGGCAAATATTAGTTAGCATCAAAACAGGATGCAGTTAAGTCTAATCTGATGTCACCAGCAGAGCTTGCTTTATAAACAAAATAAGTGGCAATTACTTTCAAGCTGAAGTAATAATTTTTTCAAGCGATTCCACTTTGTGTTGATCAGAAGCATCCGCCAAAGATAGGTGTGTTTCAGGAAATGTGCAGGGTGTGCTTTTTAATCACACTTTATTTAAATGCACAAATGAAGGCTGTGAGGCTGGCTTCTCTGCCTTCCTTCTCCCTAGGTTTCCCTCTGGGATGGTAATTAGGAAATACAACCCAATATAGGAAATGAGCATTGTTGCTTTTATGAGGATTTTAAACCAAATGGCTTTGCTACGGTAGCGGAAGTTGCTTCTCGCCCTCAGAAACCCAGCAGGTCGTTCCAGGTTACTTGGTACTTCTTGCCTTTTGGAAAATGGCTCCTTGGCCTCCTGCAAGGCATTCCTGAGAGGAGGGTGGGAAGGCCCCATTGAGGTCCTAGATCCCCATGGCTGAGGAGTGGGGCCCAGCACTCAGCCAGAGAGCAGATGCCCAGGCTGGCTGTGCAGGTGGCAGTCCTGTCCCCTTCAACCTTGTCGTCTTCCCTGGCAGCTATCGGCTGCACGGCCTATTTCTTTACCCTAGACCCTAGCAGCTGGGATTCCAGAATATTCTCCTGAGGTACAGAGTCCTTAACCTAGGCTTGTTTGCCAAGAACTTTCTCAGGTTGTCAAAGCTTTCACCCCAGGGCTCTCTCTTTGCTTTGTTGAATGTGCCCGTGCAGCCTGACCACGTCCACGCAGCTTAGAGACCCAGCAGTGCCCCCAAGAGGGTTTGGATTCTGAGGCCTGCCCTGGGCCCCAGATCTCCACCCCAAACCAGCACCTGTGCTCTGTACCCTGCACACTTGGCCCAGGATGGCTGCTCTGAGGATTTATGCCACAGACCCACAATGTTGGCTACTTTCCTGCTGTCTTGTGGGACATACAGGGCAGATTTCCAATCCACCACGACAGTTCTCACAGAGGAAACCAAGAGCCTTTCTTGCCAAACTCTATATTCCTCTAAGTGGCGAAGTTAAACCAATAGCATCGAAATGACCAGGGAGCTGTAGGAAAATATGCCTGTATGCTCAGAGACCTGAGGAGCTGTAACCCCGCTGGGGGACACTCAGACACCAGGACAGTCCATCAGATCTGAGCCCTGAGGCAGCCCCATCTGAGTGTGCGCTCCTCACATGCACTGGTTCCAACACCATCCTGTTCTGGCTCCTCCCATTTTTTCTGAGGAGGTCTGGGCCATCCTGAGCCCTGTTCCACTAGCAGGTTCAGGAACTCCAGGACCAATGTGTTTTTCAACAGAAGTGTGACAGGAACCCCTGCTCCCCCATTGACCCCTCTAGCCTCTAGCAAATTCCCTTCTCTCCTGTTTCACAGGCAGCTTCTTGTGAGGGTTGTGGACTTCCCCGTCATCCCCACTCTCCTTCCACCTGCTCTCTAGCTCACTGAAGTCTTACTTCCGTCTCCCCATCCCACTGAACCTGTTCTCACCAAGGAAAAAAATCCCCAGGTGGAACTGCTTCAATGGTCAGGGGACACATTTCAACCTTGTGCTACTTGACTTCTCTGCTGCATTCAACACTCACTGGGCAGCCCTCGCTTCTTGCTTTCCAAGGCACCTTCTCCCAACTCTCCTCCAACCTCCTGGACCATCCCATCTCAGTCACCTCTGTTGGCCTCTTGCCAGCCTTATTTCTGAATGTTGGTCTTCAGGCCATCTCCTTGCCCCATCTTTGCTTTTTGCGCTTTTAGGCAACGCATCCAACATCTTCCCTTTGATGCTCTGATACCCCTGGAATTGTTGCTGCGAAACTAGAGCTTTCTCCTAAGTTCTGCCTGGGGATGCCACATCACAGAGGGCGAAGGCTCAGGACAAAGAGAATGGCCACACCTCCTTCTTTTCCTGTGTTTCCATTCAAAATAAATGGCCTCACCATCTTCCACTCACTCAAGCCAGTGCCCACTCCTCCTCCTTCATGCCCTGCATTCAACCCCTTCCTCACCTTTCTTGTTATCGCACCAAAGGTCAGGCCTTACCCTCTCGACTGCACCTGCAGTACCTCATCACCTGCAAAGTAGCCTCACTCTATTGCACAGGGACTCTCTCTTTCTTTCTACATATATTTTCCATATATTTTTGAAAATAAATATTCCAATGCTAGGCATTTCACCCTAAATACTCTGCAAGGTCTCGTCTAAGAATAAGAGTGGGGCAGTCTCTTGCAGTGGAAAAGGACTGGGATTGATAGAAAGGCCTGGACCCACAGCCGACCTGGGCCAGTTGCTGAGCCCCTGTTGACTTCCTTTGCAGAGTGGGGCTCTGTGCATTTCTCTGACCCACAGAGTGCTGCGGGGCTCTGTTGTTAATGTGCCTGATCCATTGGAGCTGGTCACACTGGAGCTGTAGGCTTCTAGTTCAAGCCCCACCAACTTTCTTTTGCAGCTTGCAGGGGGAAGGCAGAAAACCAGCCGGGGGCAATGGCCAGCACTGAAAAGGAGAAAAAGGGAGGCCTTGTTAGTTTAAGTAATGTGTCCAGAAGATAAATCTTGTGAGAAGGTCTGTGTATGGTTATGCATGTTTGGAAATGTTTTGCGTGTCATGTTGGCTTGGTAGGAATAGAATGTCATGATACAGCAGAAACCGGTGGATTTCCACAAACACATCACAATCAGCAGGAAGAGAGTGTCTTGGTCAGCAGGACAGCAGGAGATGCAGGGCTGATAAAGAGGAAGAGCTCCCAGGCTTTCCCCACTTCAGAGAGGGAGGCCTGGGTGGAGCTGGGAGCAGTGGTGCTGGAGACAGAGTGGGATCTCTTGGGGAGGGCTCAGGCATGGACTGAAGTGACACTGAGCCTGTCAGCTAAAGATGGCCCTGAGCTGTCCCTTGACCACTGTGTATGAGTCATTGAGTAACGTGAGTACATGTGGCCCGGCCCGCACTCTCGGCTGCATGGAAGGAGACCTGGTTGGAAGCTGCGGTGCTCATTTCCTGGAGGCTCCTCTGAGCTAACTCCTGCTGGCTCCAGGGCAGCCTGTGTCCGACCACCCCTTGCCCACCCTCTTAGCACCGAGCTCCCAGGTCCAGCACATTTTGCTTGTTACCCTTTGATTTACATATCGGACAGTCACAACATCTACTTGAGAACTATTTTAGGAGCCCTCTGGTGTTATCAGGAAGCAGCAGTAACATAGCGGAGCTGCCGGGAATTTTTCCCTGGTGTTTGTATAGGAGCCCACCTAGGAAGCATTTCAACAATCAGTGGGGCTCTCTTCTTGCTGATGATATCATGGTCCCATGAGACCATAACCCCCAGAATGGGAAGCTGCCAAATCAGTAGGCCACCACTTTTTGATTTGGTACTCAAAGATTTTTGGCCAGAGGAACCTTATCAAGTAGAGATGATCCCTGATTTAAGATGATTTGATGTAAGATTTTTTGACTTTATGATGGTGCAAAAGCCATATGTATTGAGTAGAAACAGTGCCTTGAATTTTGAGTTTTGATCTTTTCCTAGGCTAGTGATATGCAGTATGATACTTTTACATGAGATATTCAACACTTTATCGTAAAATAGGTTTTTTGTGTTAGATGGTTTTGCCCAACCATGGGCTAATGTAAGTGTTCTGAGCACGTTCAACTAGGCTAGGCTGGACTGTGATGTACAGTAGGTTAGGTGAATTAAATACATTTTTTTTTGAGACAGAGTCTCACTGTGTTGCCCAGCCTGGAGTGCAGTGGTGTGATCATGGCCCACTGCAGCCTTGTCCTCCCAGGTTCAAGAGATTCTTGTGCCTCACCCTCCAAAGTAGCTGGGATTACAGGCATGTACCACCATTCTCGGCTTATTTTTGTAATTTTTAGTAGAGATGAAGTTTCATCAAGTTGGCCAGGCTGGCCGTGAACTCCTGGCCTCAAGTGATCCACCTGCCTTGGCCTCCCAAAGTGCTGGGATTACAGATATGCACTACCACACCCAGCCTAAAGGCATTTTTGACTTACAATATTTTTTAACTTAGATGGTTTTATTGAGATGTAACTCCATCATAAATTGAGGAACATCTGTATCACATTGTTAGAGTAATATTTTCTTGGCCACAGATGCCAGCACCATGCTTCCTGTACAACCTATAGAACTGTGAGCCAACTAAATTTCTTTTCTTTATAAATTACTCAGCCTCAGGTATTTCTTTTGAGCAATGCAAGAACGCAAGAATGAACTAACACAGAAAACTGGTACCAAGGAGTGGGGCATTGCTATAATACCTGAGAATGTGGAAGTGGCTTTGGAACTGGTTAATGAGCAGAGGTTGGAAGAGTTTGGAAGGCCCAGAATAAGTCAGGAAGATGAGGGAAAGTCTGGGATTTCTTAGAAACTGGCTACATGGTTGTGACCAAAATGCTGATAATGATATGGAGAGTGAAGTTCAGGCTGAGGAGGTCTTAGATGAAAATGAGAAAGTTATTGGGAACTGGAGTAAAAGTCATCCCTGTAATGCCTTAGCAAACAGCTTGGCTGCATTGTGTTCATGTCTAGGGATCTGTGGAAGTTTGAACGTAAGAGTGATGACTTAGGGTATCTGGTGGAAGAAATCTCTAAGCACCAAAACATTCAAGATGTGGCCTGGATACTTCTAATAGCATATGATCAGATATAGGAGCAAAGGAATGGCTTAAAATTGTAACTTGTATTTGAAAGGGAAGCAGAGTATAAAAGTTTGGAAAATTTGCAGCCTGGCCCTGTGGTAGAGAAGGAATCCAAGCAGCCTTTGGAGTAACCACTTGCTAGAGAGATGTGTACAACTAAGAGGGAGCCAAGTGCTAATATCCAAGAGAGTGGGAAAAAGGCCTCAAAAGCATTTCAGAGATCTTAGAGACAGCCTCCAATCCCAGGCCCTGAGACCTAGGAGGAAAGAATGGTTTCAAGGGCCAGGTCCAGGCCCCCATTGCCATGAGCAGTCTTGGGACACTGCTCCCCACATCCCAGCCGCCCTGTCTCCAGCCTCAGTTCAAAGGGGTCCAGGTACAGCTCAGACTGCTGCTCCAGAGGGCACAAACCACAAACTTTGGCAGCTTTCATGTGGTGTTAAGCCTGCAGGTGTGCAGAAAGCAAGAATGAAGGAGGCTTGGCAGCTTCCCCCTAGATTTCAGAGTACTTATGGGAAAGCCTGGGTGCCCAGGCAGAAGCCTACCACAGGGGCAGAGCCCCCACAAAGATACTCTACTAGGGCAATGCCAAGGGAAAATGTGAGGTTGGAGCCCGAACAAAGTCCCCACCAGAGCACTGCCTAGTGGAGCTGTGGGAAGGGGGCTGCTGCTCTCCAGAGCTGAGAATGTTAGAGCCACCAGCAGCTTGCACCCTAAGCCTGGAAAAGCTGCAGACACTCAACTCAAACCCATGAGAGCAGTTACAGTCACATGGACTGTGCCCAGGGAAGCTATAGGGGCAGGGCTTCCCAAGGCCTTAGGAGCCCACTGCTTGCACCAGTGTGCCCAGGATATGGGATATGGAGTCAAGGGTTATTTTGGGACTTTAAGGTTTTATGTCTGCCCTGCTGAGTTTTGGAATTACATGGGGCCTCTTGCCCCTTCCTTTAGGCCAGTTTCTCTCTTTTGGTATGGGAATGTTTACTCAGTGCCTGTACCACTATTGTATCTTGAAAGTAAATAATTTGTTTTGATTTTACAGGCTCATAGGTGGAAGGAGCTGAGTCTCAGATAAGACTTTTGACTTTGGATTTTGATAAGTTAAGACTTTTAAGGACAATTAGGAAGGGACGATTGTATTTTGCAATACGAGAAGGACATGAAATTTGGGAGGCCAGAGGTGGAATGATATAGTTTGGATGTTTGTCCCCTCCACATCTCATGCTGAAATATAATCCCCAATGTTAGAAGTGGGGCGTGGTCGGAGGTGTTGGATTAAGGAGGCGGATCCCTCATGAATGGCTTAGTACCATGCCCTTGGTAATGAGTGAGTTCTCACTCTGAGTTCATGTGAGATCTGGTTGTTTAAAAGAGCATTGAATCTCCCTGGTCCTTGCTGTCTCTCTCACCATGTGACATGCCTACTTCCACTTCAGCTTCCACCATGAGTAAAAGCTTCCTGAGGCTCCACCAGAAGCTGAACAGATGCTGGTGCTATGCTTCCTGTATAACCTGCAGAACCATGAGCCAATTAAAACGCCTTTCTTTGTAAATTATTTAGTCTCAGGTATTTCTTTATGGCAATGCAAGAATGGAGTAACACAGTCACCTAATCTTAAGACTGGAAGGGACTTCCTTTAGAAATCACCGTGTCACACTGGGGCTCTGAGATAGATTTTAGCCTGCCCAGAGCCACTTAGTAAGGCAGCAACCCCAGCAAACCCACACAGATCCCCTGTTAGTCTGTGATTCTGGTGTTCATCACATCTCTCTAAGGAGAAAGTGACAGGGCTTCAGGAGAACATATTATGTCAAATGTGGCCAGAAGGTCTGGAGAAGTATGTTTGTTGGCCACACATCCCATTTACAAACAAGGAAGCAGGAGAATGCAGTGACTTTCCAAGGGCACACAGCATGCTAGGGAGTCATTCCATTAATGCTGTGACTGGAGGACACTCTTCCCACAAACAGCACATGGGGCATGGAGGCAGGTACCAGGGCTAGACAGAATGATGGGAACCTGTAAACACAGGCATGGTGTCCTCCCAGGGTTCTCTGAATTGTCCTTGCATCTACTCTCCAGCTCCCCAGGTCTGGGTTCCTCTGGTGCCCTGCCTGAGCCCACGTACCTAATCATCTGGCTGCTCATGACAGTGATGGTCTGACCTTCAAGCGCTACCCTCACTGGCTGCTCTGAGGCTCACAGTCAAATTCTTGGGCCATGGTGTTGAGTGAGAGAGCAGACAGACATTCTTATGCTGCAGGAGGGGCACAGAGTTGTGGGATCCTAAGGGGGTTTTGTATCATGACAGAAGGAAGTCACCTGCATCAGGTGGCAGAAGTCCCATGGCATCTCCGCTCTGGAGGGCTAGCAGAGGTGAGAACAGATGACTATTTATCTCAGGGGCAGAGGGCTGAGGACTAGTGACCCCAAGCTTCTCCCCAGACCGAAAGATGCTTCAGAAGACTCCCAGAGCCTCACAGCTAGGGGGGAAGATGGGAAGGAAAATGATGAACTATCAAGGTTCCAGTCCTGGCTCCCTAGCTGGGTCTCCCCAGAGCTGCTCTGATGGAGTTCCTCAGGCTGGCTGAACCCCCACTGTCCTGGCCACAGTCCGTCCCATGTACCAGTCTTTCTGCCAGCCCCAAACCGTCTTGTACTCCCAGAGAATAAAGCTTGTTTCTTTTGAGGTCCCAGAGCTGTAGGGGTGGCAGGATAGGGGCATGCTTTTGAATGTGGGTGGTAGCATCACATAGAAGTGGGTTCAAATCCTGGCCCCACTATTTACTGCTGTTTGGCTTGGGCAGTTAGTATAGTCCTTACCCTCATTTCCTCTGTGTGCAAATGGTGATAATGATAGTCTACACCACATTGAGCTGTCATGAGGGCTAAATGGCATGAGTGCAAAGCCCCTGGCACTGTGCCTGCTTCAGAGTACAGAGCTTGGCGGCTGCAGTGGTGACCACGACCAGCTTCAGAGACCTATGGAGCTTTAGAATCTTACAGACCTGAGGTTGCACCCCAACTCTGCTATGTGTTAGTCACCTGCCCTTGGGTAAGTCCTCTTCCCTCCCAGCCTCAACTTTCCATTTAATGGTTGCCCCATAAATACCTTTCCCACTACAGGCATTCTGCTACTTAGGGGAAATTTTGAGATGAGAGAATGCACATAGAATCTTGCAACTGGGACAGTTTAAAACAACCACTTTTCTTTAATTTTGTGAAACTTGATGCTCATGTTGATATTAGATAAGATTTGGCCGGCTAAAATCGAAATGATAAATTAACCACATTGGTCACATGTATTGGGAGAGACTCATTCAAGTCCATCAATGAAGCTTTTAAAATTCAAATTCAATATGAGTATGTTCAGATTATTTATTTATTTGTTTACTTATTTTTGTTTTTTGAGATATGAAATAAGAGTTCAAGGTTTGACCATCACTGAAAGAAAAAGTATATATAAAAGACCTGGCATAGAGTTTGAATTTTATACTAAGACTACATAGGCCAGTGTTGAAGTGTTTATGCAGGAGAGTAACATGAGCTGCTTCATGTTTCCAGTATGTTTATGCATTACTGTGGTTGCTAGGTGGAGAGGAGATCATAGAGGGGAAGGAGAGGAGCCAGGAGAGGAGTTGAAGGTATTGAGGTATTGAAATAGCTCCAGTGAGAGGGGTTGATGACTTGGACCAGGGAGGTCACCATGAAGATGCCAGCTATGGGTTCTGTTGTGATGCTCAAGCATGGTATATTAAGGATAGCGGATCAATGTGTGCACCTCCCAAATTAGGGGTGGGAGAAGCTAGCTGGGTGGATAATGAGGCCAAGAGACAGGCTGAGTCTCTTGGGATATGGGGGATAGTCCCCTTTCCCAATACACCCCATAGTTTCCCAAGGCTTGGTAGAGCATCCCAATTTTTTAAGTTGTGCCTGGTGGGACCAAGGAGTTAGTAGAGACATAGACACACTACAGGCCAAGAACAGGGAAGGGGCTAGCCAGAAATTCTATTTTCCTCCTGTTAGGTTTCAGATGCCAGCTGGAGATGCAAGTGGAGAGATCAGAAAGGCAGTTGGGTATGGAGCTTTGCAGGCTGGAAGTGGGGATTGGCTTGTGAGTAAATATGAGAACCAATAGCATTTGGAGGAAAGCATAGGTGAGACTTGGAGAAGAAAGACCAGAAATATGCTTTGGTGCTAATGTTCGTAGGTTGGGTGTAACAGAGGAAGACAGCCAATGAGGCTGAGAGGAGAGCTGTGGGGGGAGAGGAGGAAAACAAGCAGAGAGTGGTGTTTACAGGAGCCAGGAGAGGCTGTGGCCAAGAAAGAGCTGTGGCCACTGTGCCATTCAGGAGGCAATAAAAAGATTTGACTCTAGCCAGGTTTATGGTGACACTGACAAAAGGAATTTCAATAAAGCAACAGAGATGCATGCCCACCTGGAGTGAGTTGAAGAGAGCAGAGCAGGTGAGACAGTGTAGATGGCCTTTGAGAGAGGTTTTGCTGATATGGAGTGGAGAAATGGGACAGTAGCAGAGAGAAGGAGGAAAGCCAAGGGGATTCTGGTTGGTTTTCAGATGAGCCCCTAGAGCATGTGTGCTGTTGAGTGATCCAGCAGAGGGGAGAGGCTGATGCGGTAGGAGAGAAAAGGGTGGCAGAAGAAATTAAAACCTTCAGAAGGTGAGTGGGGATGAGACTGAGGATGCAAGAGGTGGAACCAACTGTTCACATGAGGCAGGGCACTGTGAGGGGGACTCATGAGACACTCACCAGCATCCTTTTCTTCTGTGCCATGTCCATGATACGGGGTTGCCCTGAGCTGCAGTGGCACTTGTCACATTGAACCAGAGAACACAGAGGCCAGACTCTGGGTCCAAGTGCTACTTTATGAGTGCACACTGGGAAATCCTTGAAAGGAGATGTAATCCAGTCTCTGGCTCTCCCCATTCCCTCCACATGGGTCTGCAAAGACCCTCCAAACTGAGGTGCCCCCGTCAGTCAGGGCATGTTGGGGACACTCCACTGTCTGCATTCTCCTGATAAAGTTCAGGATGGGGAATAGAGAGGACTTGTATCACACTTTCTGCCATGTAGCCCAGCAGCAAGCTAGTGACATCTACTGTGCTGTCCTGGGACCACAGAGAGGAGGGGTGGGGAGGCATACCTAGTTATGACAGAGTTAGAGATAGTCCCCTTTCCCAATACGCCCCATAGTTTCCCAAGGCTTGGTAGAGCATCCCAATTTTGTAAGGTGTGCCTAGTGGAACCAAGGACTTAGGAGAGACATAGACACACTACAGTGGGTCTAACCAGGGTCTAGTGGCTGAGATTAGGGAATACACATACAGTATTACAGCTGGGACAATTTCTACTAGGAACTGGCTGGAGATATGGCTGAATCAGTAGTCTGAGATTCCCAGGGGGCTACCAGGGCCTGCAGATCAGAGAAGCCATCACAGAGGGAGCACCCATCATACACTGTCTATGCCATGGACCAAGTGGGATGAGTCCTATTTAAAGCATGAAGTCACCAGAGACCTGATAGAGATGGGAACTAAGAAGAGGGCATCTTCCTCCTTTTCTCTCCTCTGTTGCCTTATAAACAGAGTTTAGCATCAGGCCCTGGAGCAATGAAAAGCCATGAAAAGGGAAGAAGTCCTGAAAAGGGAAAAATCCTGATATAAATGAGTTTTAAATCTTAAGTGACGAGAAATCATACAAAGACTGAATTTATAGGAAAATGAATCAATTAAGTGTGTATAAAAGATAGGATGGGGTAGGGAATCAAAAATTACATTGAGTTGTAGAAAAGAAAGTTTCCTTTTTGCACACCTGTGCTGGATAACTTTCCTTTGTCCCCCCCCCCCCCCAGTTGTCTTGCTCACGCTTCTCCACTACTCTCTGCCCAGGGAGGCTGAAGTGTAGGGATTGTATCAGTGGTTTTCATCTGGACTTGGCCAATGGAGAGCCCTGGGAGGGAAGACAGTGAGGTCGGGACGTCAGCTCTCAGATGCCTCCTAGCAGTTGTCCTGAACTTGTTGCCTTTCTCAAGGCAGCCGTCCTTCTTATAAGCACTCCTTTCTCTCCTCCCTTCAAGCCTAGGTTGGTAACAGTTCTAAAATACTGGGTGACATATTCTGTATTAGCCTATTGGGTCATTTTTTTTTTTTTTTTTTTTTTACCTGTGTTGTTCAATCTTCTCTTTTCTTACTGAGTTTTATGATCTGCTTGTTTTGCCAGTTACTGAGGGAGATGTTTCAAACTTCAGCGTGCAGAAAGGAGCGCAGGAAAATAAAAACAAAACAAAACAAAAAAACAGAAAAGAGAGAGAAAAGAACAAAGAAGTAAAACAACAGCAACTCCAAGTAAGTACTGTAGAAACAAACTGAAAGTAGGGCTAGAAAAACAACACAGGAAGTTCAAGACCAGCCTGGGCAACATGGCGGAACCTGGAACCCCATCTTCACATACATACACACACACACACACACACACACACACACACACTACATAAAACATTAGAAAATAAAAATGTAAACCGTTGTGGTGGCACGTGCCTATAGTCCCAGCTTCCGGAGTGGGGGTGGGGGACCGGAGGTAGGAGGATGGCTTGAGCCCAAAAGATTGAGTGACCCTGTCTCAAAATAAATAAACTAACCAACCAACAGTAAACATAATAACAAATAATAAACGACAGTAACAATAAACAAGTGGGAGAGAGCAAAGGTAAGACCCCGGTATTTCCTCTCTCTCTCTGTCTCTGTCTCGCTCCATCTCCTATAGTCTCAGCTACCTGGTTGGGGGGCTGAGATGGGAGGGATCACCTGAGCCCAGGGAGGTTGAGAGGCTGCAGTGGGCCGTGATCACACAACTGCACTCCAGCCAGGGTGGATTTGCCTATTTCCATTTTAGTTTTGTCAGTTATTCTTGTACATATATTGAGGCTATATGGTTAAATGTAAAATTTTAGTATTATTTCATCCTTCTGGTGAAAGTTTTCTTATTATCAAATGTCCCTCTTTATTTCTAATAATGCTTCTTGCCTCAAAGTCTGATATTAATATGACTTCAACTTTTATTTTAACTTCATGTTTGCCTGACACATCATTTTCCATTAAGAAACTTTATTTATTTATTTATTTATTTTTAGAGCAATTTCAGGTTCACAGCAAAATTGAGAAGAAGATACAGAGATTTCACACACACCCTTTCCTCAACTCATGCATTCTCAACATTGCCAACATGGTGCATTTATTATTATTATCAACAACAAATTGTGCATTTGTTATAATTGTCAAAAACAAATTACACATTTGTTACAATTGATGGACTACAATGATACATCATTATTACCCAGAGTCCATAGTTTATATTAGGGTGCACTCTTGGTGTTTTACCTTCTGTGGGTTTTGGTAAATATAGAATGACATATAGGCACCATCATAGTATCACAAAGGATAGTTTCACTGCCCTAAAAATTCTTGAAATTCTCTGTGCTCTGCCTATTCATTCCTCCTTCTCCCCAGCCCTTGGCAACCACTGATCTTTTTACTGTTTCCATAGTTTTCCTTTTCCAGAATGTCATATAGCTGGAATAATACAGTATGCAGGCAGCTTTTTCAGACTGGCTCCTTTCACTTAATATGCATTTAGAGATCCTCTATGTCTTTTTCAACATTTTATTTTAAACTGTTCTGAATCATCCAAAGTGTGTCTTTTGTAAGTAGTTATCTCCTTCTAGTCTAATGATCTATGTATTTTATTGAAATATATATTATGTTTAAACTTACTGCACGTGCAGAGACATTTACATTTATAATTACCCCTTTGTCACCCTTTTCTATTTCTGCCTGATCCATGTTCTATTTTCTCTTTTTTCTTGCTTCCTTTGGATTATAATTATTTTTAATTCTTCCATTCTTTCTCCTTTATTAGCAAGTTTCTTATGTATTATTTTACTAATTTTAGTGGTTATCTTGGAGATTGCAGCAGGCATCACTGACTTATTAACATCTAATGTAGACTGATATTTTTACCACTTTCCATACAATGTAAGGGTGTTATTCTTCAATTCCATTTACCCATCTGCCTTATGTGCTTTTGCTGTCATGCATTTCAATTCTACTCCTATTTAAATCCCACAAGACATCATTATTATTGCTTTACACAGTCAAGAGTTATTTATGTTTACTCACATATTTCCTCTTTCTGTTGTTCATTATTCTTTTTTGTTTGTCTCTCTGCTCCACTCTGGAATCATTTTCCTCTGACAAAAAAAAAAAAAAAAAAAAACCTTCTAGTATTTCCCTTGGTTGTCAGCCTGCTGGTGATAAATTCTCTTTGTTTGCCTGAAAATACCTTTATTTTGCTGTTATTTTTGCTGGATCTGGAATTCTAGGTCTGTAGTTGATTTTCCTTCAGAACTTTGAAGATGTGGTTCCATTACCCCCTGGCTTCCATTATTTTTATGGAGAAGTCTATGTTTGGTTTTACTGTTGGACCCTTAAGTTAATCTAACATTTTCCCCTCTCTAACTTCTTTAATATTTTCTATTTGTCTTTGATATACCACAGATTTACTTTGATGTGTGTAGCTGTGGTTTTCTCAGCATTTATTCTGTTCCGCTTAACCTTCTTTTGAGTCATCCTTCTTTCCTACGTTAGAGATTGGAAAATTGAGCTAGAGTCGGTGTGAAGGATGGCCTATGGCACCTGAGGCTTTGGATCTTTTGGGTCAGTGCTGACCAGTCCCAACAGGCCCTCTGATGAGCTTACATCTCACCTCCCTCCACTCACTTCCCCCTTGCTTCTGGGGTTCCAGTACAGAGTGTAAACAGGTCTATCAGATCTGGAATGGTTTGGCGCTATGATCTGAATGTGTGTCTCCCCCAAGATTCATATGTTGAAATCTTAACCCCCAAGGTAATGGTATTGGGAGGTGGGACCTTCGGAAAGTGACTAGGTCATGAAGGTGGAACCTCATGAATGAGATTAGTGCCTTTATAGAAGAAGCCTCAGGGGGCCCTCTTCCGCCTTTTATTCATATGATGTGAGGACACAGCTAGAAGTCGCCATATATGAATCAGAGAGCGAAATCTCATCACACACTGAACCTGCTGGTACCTTGATCTGGGACTTCCATCCTCCAGAACTGTGAGGAATCAATGTCTGCTTGTAAGCCACCCAGCCTATGGTGCGGTGTCACAGTAACCTGAATGGACTAGGTCACTGGGGTTAAGAAAAGTTTTTCCAGATCATCACCATGCTCAGACTGGTGGGGAAGGTATCAGACTCAGTGCTACCCACCACTATTGATTCTCCCTTGTTAGAGATATTCTAGAAGAGTGACTAAGATCCAGCTACCAAATCAGATCACCTGGGTTTACATCCCAGCTCTGCTGTCCTCTCCCCTACCAGTTGCGTTACCTAAGGAGGGTCATGCAGCAATCCCTCAATTTCTCATCTGGAAAATGGGTAGTAATAACAGTGCCAGCTTGTGGTTAGCACTACTTCCTAAGTGAGTTTTTTCTTTTTTTCCTTTGAGGAGCAAATGAGTTAATATTTAAAAGTCATTAGAACAGTGTCTGGAATAGAAGCTCTCTATACCTGTTATCTGTTGTGTTGACTAAGTGAGGAGCCTTGTCCCTGCCTTCAGAGCACATGCTGTGAGTGGGGCTGGTGAACGTGGATAATGACAGATCATGTAGCATGCAGGGGGCCTAAAGGGAAAATGGTTCCAACTGGAGCAGCCAGGGTCTCTGTGGGTCTGGGTGCCAGCAGAGTGACCCCCAGCTCTGGCTGCTGTGTGCAGCACACAAGGAGAGGCCCAGCCACTGAGCCAGCTTTTCAGGCAGGTTGGTGAAACACTTCAAAAGAAAGAGGATTCTGTTTAGTCCAAACAAGATCATGGGAGCAGAGGTGTGCGCTCCTCACTGTCTCAGCACTAATAGTCTTAGCAGCCATTTGGCTTCGTTTCCACATTCACCAGACACTACAACTCTCATTTTCCCCTCTAGCAATTAATAGAGGAGACATCCAGAGCTATTTCAGGGAACACGAAGAGCCACTCCAAGTGGCCAAATTGTTACCAGTATGCTTGGAAATACAACATGGAAATAATGCTCCATTCCAGGGCAACTTCCCTTCTTGAAACACCCAGGAGACAGATGTTATTGATAGGTCAATCCCTTCACTGACTTTTTAAATTACGTTTTTACTTTGGAGCATCATGGCATTGTGAAAAGCTCAGATTTTGGAGGCAGACAGGCCCAGATTTGGATTCTAGTTCCTGCTGTGTTAACCTGGACCAATTCTGCAGCCCTCCCAACCCCATCCCTCATATCTTCAGCTGGTGCCTCCTGGCACTACTAGAAGGACTTCAGCTGGGCCGTGTGGGGAAGAGGAGCTCATTGCCCCACCAACTTTGGGCAGATGGCTCACCCCAAACCCCTGCCATGAAAACCTTGCATGATTCCAGATTCTGATTTCCCAGGAACTTGCATTTTCTTGACCACTTCTGCCTTGAGGTCTTAAATTCTTTTGACAGGGTGAGGGGTGTGGGGGGGTCTCTGTGCATTGCACTGATGCAGGTGTGAAACTTAGTCCCTGCTCTGAAGCCACAAAACACACACAAATGTGGTTGAGAGGGGTCAGGGAGATTAGATAGAACACCACAGTGTAAAGAACTTAAATTGCTTATTTGATTCCTCTTTTTCAAAAGTTCCCTCCATGTGCCTTCCACAAAGCTTATTGTTGGCCTGTCTCCACTGATGTCCCCATTGTCTTATCACTTCTCCGTTTCTTCTCCTCCCTCCTCCCATCTGCACCAGATAACACAGGGACTTCAAATTTTTCTCCCCAGAATTCACATCCAAATCATTTGGGGGCTCAGCAGACAAAATGGGCTTTTATTAGACAGCATTCTCCTTTCTTTCTTCCTTCCTTCCTTCCTTCCTTCCTTCCTTCCTTCCTTCCTCCCTCCCTTTCTTTCAATGGAGTCTCACTCTGTCACCCAGGCTGGAGTGCAGTGGCATGATCTCGGCTCACTGCAACCTCCACCTCCTGGGTTCAAGCGATTCTTGAGCGTTCACCTTTCTGAGAAGACAGCTAAGATTATAGATTGCAGAGTTCTTCCTGTTTTTGTTGGAGTTGCTTTTATTTGCGCTTCCCCCCAAGCAGAGCCTTGGAGATGATGCCAGGAGGTAGGAGTGAGGAAGTAGGGAGAGGGAGGCAGGAAAAAGCCTGTGAGATATGTATTAGCAAGACAGCTTCTATAGATGGCAGAGACTCAGCTCTGCAGGAACCTCTGAGAAGAGTCACCCAGAATTGTCTGTTTAAAACCCACAAGTTTGGAGTGTGTGTCTACTGGCTCTAGGAAGCCACAGCTTCCCATATTTCCAGGCAGCACATGAGCTGAGTGAGATGCTGTGCTTTCAGAGAAAGCTCAGAAGCAGAGAAGCAAAGAGACCGAAGGCTTGTACCTTGGGATATGTTAGCATGTGTGCTAGAAACTGTCCACTTGCTGTGGCTCAAACTGGAGGTGCCATGCTGATCTGGAGTGAGACACTTACAGCATGTACCACACAGCAGAGCATGTGAAGGTGCCCAGCTCAGTGCCTGTCATTCAGTGGAAAGTCAACATCCTTTCCTCCACTCCCTCCTTTCCTCCACTCCCTCCATTCCATCCTGGGACCCTTCCTTCTGTCTGGCTCTCCATGAGATGTTGACAAGGCCAGGATTCCAGCTGGGGCTGTTTGATTTAATTTCAGTGCCTTCTTTCCATGACCTCGGCAAGTATTTGATCAATTGAAGAGGTGAAACAAAGATCAGTTTCAGTTCTCAAATTGTTGGTTTGCATCTCTGGGAATTAGATATTTGCTAACTCTGGTGAAAAGAGACTAGAGAGCAAAGATCTGGTAAGCGAGTCTCTGTCTGTAACAGCATATCAAATTGAACTTGTGTTTTTCTTTAAGTGTGTACTGTTTCAAGAGAGAAAATGAACAGAGGTGGGGTGAGAACCATGCACGGGAAGGAGAGAAGGATGAGAGAGCAGTACCTTGCCACACGGTGCATCGTGAGAGACAGACAGGATGGGCGGGTGACAAACCTGAGAACTATTTCACATTGGTTCTTTCAGATACATCACAGACTAGTTTTCAAGCGTGGCCTCTACAGAAATGAAATTCAGGGGAATAAGCTGGTCATAAGGAAATCATAGGAAAGACTCCCTTTTAAATGTTTTATGTTTAGAGACAGGGTCTTGCTCTGTCACCCAGGCTGGTGTGCAATGGCACTATCATAGCTCACTGTAACTTTAAACTCCTAAGCTTGAATGATCCTCCCACCTCAACCTCTGGAGTATCTGGGTTTACAGGTCTGTGCCACCATGCCCAGCCAATTATTAAGAATTTTTAGAGACAGGGTCTCTTTATGTTGCCTAGGCTGGTTCCAAACTCCTGGTCTCAAGCAGTACTCCCACCTTGGTCTCCCATAGTGCTGGGGTTATAGGTGTGAGCCACCATGTCTGGTCTGAGACTCCTTTAACCTCATTGGCTTTCACCCATGACTGCTCACCTACTTTTCTAGACTTGGCTCTAAGTGAACTTTTACTCTTTTCTCAAATCAAATTCACTTTTGAAAGGAAAAAATTGGCCTCCTCGGAAGAGAAGCAGAAGTCACCGTGACATGAGGCTGACAAGGCATGGGGCTAAGAGAAGAGCAACCAGAGCCAGGCCGCCATTGATGGTGTGATACGGGCAGGTCCTTTCCTAACCCCAGGCCTCACCTGCTCCAGGCCAGTGGACCTGGTCACACTCTAGTTCTTCCCTGCCCTACTAGCATGTGCATTTTCCCTTGAGGAGTTTTCATGAAAATCAGTTTCTTGGGGAGTCAGCAGGCCCATGGGCGATAGAACACAGAGAAGGCACTCATGGTTTTGAGACACCACAGAAACCAGTTGCAAGGGGAAATGCTTTTGAAGGTGAAGGATGGAACATGTTTGAACTATCAAAAGATTTTTCCCTAACCCAACTCAACGTTAGAGGCCAGGATAGGTGTTACCTCCATCCTGAAAGCAGTGGAATTCCCATATTGTCTCTTGTCCTAGATCCACACCCAGAATCCCTTGTTACTCTGAGTAGCACTCAGGGAAATCAATCCCACAGAAGGCTGGTTCCTAACTGCTGATACAGACAGACTCTTCACTTTTGGATCCACTCTTTCTATGCAGTGGTTCTTCAAAACATCAGAGCTAAAGGGATTTTTAGACAGCCCAGATAAATCAATATGGTGGGTACTATGATGACTCCTTTTATGAACAGGCTTTGAAATGCTAAAGATCTTTCTAGTGAGGCCCCAAGTAACCCTGAACCACTCTGAGGAACACAGCTTATACACTCTTTAGTCTAAATTCTATCATGGGCTTTTGGCCAAAAGCAATAAGATCTGACCCTAGCTGCAAGCCCTTTGTACACGGAGCTATATAATAAATTTCTTTTTTCTTTTGTGTAATTTTGTATATGCTGAAAAAAAATGATCAGATAAAATTATTCAATGCAGTGGCTTCTATTAAGTCCATCTTGGAACTGTTATCAATTTTCTTCCTCATGGGAAAATAGATTTTCAGAAAAGGTGAATCAGGTTGTTCCCAACATCTGCTTATTTGCTCATCTGTACATTTTTAGTGGCTACCATTATAAATGATGTTTCTGGCCAGGCATGGTGGCTCACCCCTGTAATCCCAGAACTTTGGGAGGCCAAGGCTGGTAGATCACCTGAGGCCAGGAGTTCGAGACCGGCCTGGCCAACATGGTGAAACACCCTCTCTACTAAAAATACAAAAATTAGCCAGGAGTGGCGGCAGGCATCTATAGCTTCAGCTACTTGGAAGGCTGAGGCAGGAGAATCGCTTGAACTTGGGAGGCAGAGGTTACAGTGAGCTGAGATTGCGCCATTGCATTCCAGCCTGGGTGACAAGAGTGAAACGCCATATAAAATAAAATAAAATAAAATAAAATAAATAATGCTTCTGGAGAACAGCAAAGACAATGTGAGTGTGGGGTCCCAAGGAGAAGGGCTTCCTTGCCCAGGCTGAAGAACGAAGAATTCCCTGTTTGTTCCTGTGAAAGCCTGGGGAAGGAGGCAGAGGCCTGAGGGCCAAGTTTTCCTGGAATGTCCACTCGTGGACTTCCACTCCAGCAGCTCTAGCAGGAAGAGCCCTGGCTTCATCATGGCTCTTTTTGGGGGTCCATAAACCTGGATTCCACACCTTACCTGGCTTTGCAGCTGCATGGGCCAGGACGTAGTGGAGTGGTGGAATGTGTCCTGCCCACTGTGTGCCTGCTGTGCTGTCACTGGGGGCAAGGATGGGAGAGTTGGAGGGAACAAAGGAAGAGCCAGTGAGGGGGCTCTGCTCCCATGCAGCCTGAGAGCCAGCTGTAAGCCCCATGTGCTGCTTGACTACAGGGCCCAGGAGTGGGGCTGGGGGGAAGCAAGGCCAGGTGAGGATGCAGAGTAGCTGAGACCAGCATTCTGCTGTCTTTGTCTGGAGAGAAGGCTGTTAGTGCCCAGGCTGTTAGTGCCCAGGCTGTAGCCAGCCCTGGTGCAGGGGGTCCATGAAACCCCTTTTTCACTTGATGAGGGGTGTAGGGGTATAGGAGATGAGAGCTAGGCCAGACAGCTCCAAGAAGGCCACCACAGAGCTAGAACCACTCCACTTGAGAAGCCGAGAGCAGGGACAGCTGGATTTGGGGCCAGGAGGACTCAGAAGGACGGAACTACAGATGAGGTCTGCTTCCGATGCACCCAGGAAGTCAGGCAGGACTGAGGCTGGGAGAGTTAGGGTGAGGTGTTCCTGTGTGTGCCAAACGCTGTACTAGATCCAATAGCAAACACTCCGCCAGTGGCACACACGGGCCGCGCCACCTTGCAGGTGCCCGCTCATTCGGTGCCAGGCACATCTTACAGTTCTCATTAATCTGATCCTACAGATGAAGAAACTGAGGCCCAAGGAAGTTATGTGACAGGCCCAAGGTGACACTGTGTATAAATGGGAACACAGAGTCTGGGACCCAGGCAGGCTGGCTTCTGGGTGGAGGTCCTAACCATGCACTAATAACCCTACTAAAGTCCTAACCATGCACCAAGAGGCCACCACGAGCCCTGCTCCTAGGCACAGCTGGTAAGGGATACAGCCAGGACCCAAAGCCATTATTCTCTGCTCCAAAGCCCAGGACCCCTCTATAATCTCAGCCCCAGTAGCTTAGGACAGAGCTAAGCATCCTCTGTTTTTTCGACAGCTGCTCCTCCACTAAGCAAACACTGCTCGCTCTCTCCTGCCTGTCTATTTTTGATCCTGGGCTCTGCGTCCTCCCTTAGCATCCCTCCCACCCCCAATTTTAATTAGAGTTCATGATCCACTCAAGAGCTCGTTCTGTGCATCAGCTCCCCCGGCACGAGCTGCTCATGTCTCTAGGCTCTTTGCAGCGAAGATGACCGAGAAGAGGCCCCACAGCTTAGAGCACAGGTGATCTGCCAGACAAACCTCTGGGGAGAGCAAAGGATAAAGCCGCGCCTGTACCACAAAGGCCATTCTAGAGGATAATGTTTGACCCTTGAGAAAGCTCTTCCCAACTGCTCAGAAGCAGGCAAAGCTCAGAGCAGGATGTGACAGGACTAAATTCCAGTGGAAATGACAGAGGATGTAGATACGTGGAAGATAATTGTCCCGATTGGGACCTAAGGCAGAAGTTTGGCACAAATGGAGCTTGCATAAAATAAAATGAAATAAAATCTCGAAAGCAAGGGACAAATACACGGAGCTTAGTGCAGCTCCATGACTTACATACAGCTGCTGCACATTTCCACCGAGGTTGGATTTAGGTTTCCGTGGGCAGAAGTCACTGCAGGGCTGAACCCAGGGATGGTTCTCCTGGAAAAGCCCCACCTGGGGCCATCTGACCCGTCAGATGGCACGTCCTGCCAGGGGCAGGCATTGAGTAGTGACTGAGCTGGACCAGGGCTGAGGGCTCTTTTAGAAGTGGGACCACTGCTGTGACGTTAATAAAAGTTTGAAAAATACAGAAAATTGAGAGGAGGAGACATTGATCCTCTCCTAGGCATACAGCCCAGATACAGCTATTATTGTCATTTTATTATATTTCATTGCAGCCTTTTTCTTCGCCATGTATTTTTGTGAGCTTGCTGTGTAAACAAATTTTGTACACTGTCTTCCCCCCAAATGGGCTTCTCCATGTTATTACTTTGTAAAAATTACCTTATTAGTTGCTCTATATCCTGTCAAGTGAGTTGGAATGCTCCTCTTTGAACATCTGAGTCATTTCTGACTTTTCACTATTGTAAGGACGTTTGTACATAGGGTTATTTTCCATATTTGAGGTTACGTTTTTATAAAACACCTACAGAAATATAGTTCACATATCAAAGAGCACAGTTATTTTTAAAACTCTTGTTAAAAATTACCAACTGGCCCTCTCAGTGTGACAGTCTGTGGGCCTCCCTAAGATTCCACCTTGCAGCGTAGGCTTTGGCTTCTCTGCTATTTTCTGATTCATTCATTCATTCATTCATTCATTTATTTAACAGTTATTGAGTCTCTGCTGTATACCAGGCACTGCTGTGTGTGCAGCAGAAACAAAAAGGAATTGGACACATCCCTGCTCCTTGGAGAACTCTCGGTCCAGAGGAGAAGATGGATGACAACACAGCATGACGTGTGGGGTGGGGGGAGTTGTGTGCCATGTGTGGTGTCTTTCTGGACAGCCCTTGTGGAGACGCCTGTGGCTAGGCTCCCCCTGGGGACAGGCTCCCATTCCCTAATTCCAGTGTTCCCAGGAGCACCTCCCACGCTTCTCCTTTTTCCAGAATCCCTCTCCTCTTGCCCGCTGCCCAGCACGGATCCTCATATTCAGGCCACAAGATGCTCAGATCTCCTGAGCTGATAACTGTGTCTTCAGCTTCCTATCCATGCCAGCCCTCTTCAGACAGACCATGTAGTCAGATTGTCTGACCTATTTCATCTCCTGCTGCTTCTGTCTTTTTTCTCTGTAGCCCAGGATCTCCTGTACAGGTTGCCTGAGCCGCTGAGCTCTTTTCTCCATACATCCCAATCAGTCCTGAGTTTCTCAGCCTCCTGCCTGGGATGCAGAGAAGATGCCTAAGTAGAGGCAGCAGCACGGTGCTGGAGACATAGAGCATTTCCACCATCCCTGTGCCACTTGGGTGGTCTTTGGGAAAAGATCTGGGCAATGGCCCTTCAGAGAATTAAATAAATGCAAACAATTCAGGGAACAGAAGATTGGTTTTTTTGCAGCTTCGTTAGGTGCAAGCTGTTGGTCTGAAGTTCTAATGTTATTTTCATTTTTTTCTCTGTCATAACCTGTTTTGAGGTAAGAACAGTTCATACAGTTGTTTTTTTTTTTTTTTTTTTTTTTTGCCAACTTTTGCACAGAGACAAAGTTGATACGAAGGAAGTCGTTCGTCCCAGAGGACAGTAACAGTAACATTTTAGCTTGCCTCTAATTACAGCCACCATGACAGTTCATATGTTGTAGCAATAAAAATAACCATAAACCTTACATAATCATTAAAGTTAAGCAAACAGCCCCTCACTGCATCATAATGTACAGGTAGTTGCTAATAATCCAGGAACAGCATTGGGCATTCAAGGAACATCTTTCCTATCTCCACAGTTTCTTAAACAACTTTAGAGACATATTTTTATTAAGTATATGCAAGGCAGATGATCTTAAACCTCAAGAAGAGCGTGCATAATAATTGTGTACTCTTCTAATGCTCTCCGAAGACCTATTCAGAGTCCATTCTG
Source organism: Pan troglodytes (assembly GCF_028858775.2). Lineage (NCBI taxonomy): Eukaryota > Metazoa > Chordata > Mammalia > Primates > Hominidae > Pan > Pan troglodytes. Next base: position 61,510,416 of record NC_072406.2, on the reverse strand, counting down.
AAAGACAATAATATATCAAGAAGTTCTGCAAACTTCCTCCTAATGAAGACATGCCAATTTGAGACCAAGAATGTGGCCTCAAAGGACAAAATAACCACTGCTCTCAGTCTCTCGGTGTTTTGCTACTTTATTTCAGAGTGATTCAAAATCTAATTAAATTTCTAAACTCTAATGAAATTACAGAAGAAAAATCATTTAGGATTATATTATGTACAATTACTCACAGCTGAAAATTACAGTTACCCTCTTTCACCAGGACAGAATCTCTTGGGAAATCCCTCATTATTTATCCACCATGTAAATCTGACACTTCTCCCACTATTTACCTGTTGGAGGTAAAGCCAAATTAATTAAACGTATATATCCTGAGCTGCAACTAACAGGTGGGGAGGGAGCTCAAGGAGAGGGAGGAAGGATGTGGGCTGAGATCCCCTTAAGTAAGCATGTCTAGGATGTGTGGGGACAGACTGACACTGGGCAGATGCTCAGGGTCTGGAATCTCTTGGGAGCAGAAGCATTGCACATGGGGGGAGTGGGGCAAAGACTTGGATGATGAATTTAGGTGTGGATGTGCATCCCAAGCTTTGCTTGGCTTTGAGAATCTTAGCTTAGATAGAAATATGGGTTAGAGAAGTTCTTGCCACCAGAAGATTGCTTAGGGATCGTGGCCTGGATTTCTGTACTAAAAGAGTTCAATGACTTTATCAATCCATACTAATATAGATAATTAGGAGATTTTGAGTAGTCAGCAGCTGGTTAGTAATTCCATGAAATCCATCTGTTTGAGGTTTTTCATCTTGAATGGAGAGCTTTGAAGGTGTCACCATAGTTACAAATATCATAGTACACTGAAACAAGTTTGGCTTTGGGGAACTTGGACTTCCAAAAATATAGACAAGATAATTTAGACCTTAATTCTTCCCATTAGGAATGCCTAGAAAAAATAGATAAAATATATATTTTAAAACATCTGTTTGAAGGTAGCAGAGAGATAACAAGGCAGTGAAGAGTTATGAGAATAAGGTCAGGAGGTAAAACTGAAAAATGAACTTGGACTTTTAGAAGTTTTTCTTCTAGAGGCATTTTTCAATTCCACAAGAGGTGGCTGAGAAGCTGAGAAGTGAGTAAAGCTGCAAACAGCTTTGAGGGCTAGAACTCAGAACCCGCCAAGGAAGAGGAACCCTGGTAACCCTCCCAGCTTTGGGTCAGGATGCGGAAGGACTAATCCCTAGGAGAATGGTCAACCAGAAACAAACTCGTCCTTAAATGGTCTGAAATCCAGCTTTAATTCATAATCATCTCGGAAATTGGATTTAGGGGTTGCAGTTTTGCTAGGGAAATGTAGAAGACTGTCAAAAGCAACATGAATCCATTTGAAGGAAAACAACATTGTCCCAAGGTTAAAGTAATTTGATAATTTTTCATTTACAATGTCAGAGTCATTAAAAAATAATGACCAGGCATAAGAGAAGACACAGAATTTTCTTTGGTGTGTTTCAGAACATACATACACACACACAGACAAACATATGCAAAAAAAAAAAGAGGGAACAACAGGCAATAAAAACAGACCCATAGTTGATTCAGAAACCAGAATATATACTTTCAAAGAACTATGCTTACTTTGCTCAAAGAAATAAAAGATAAAACTGTGAACATTGGCAGAGAACTGGAAAGTATAAAAAAGAATTAAGAAAATCATTCTTGTGACAAATTTCGATTAAGTGAAAATTGTAGAGTACCAGAAGGAGAGGATAGAGAGTATTAAACAGAAACGATATTTTAAGAGATAATGGCTGAGAATTTTCTTTAACTAACAAAAAAAAATCAAGTTGCTTGTTTAAGAAGTCCTGAAAACTCCAAGCAGGATAAATCAAAAGAAAATTATACTTGAGCACATCAGAGTAAAATTGGTGAAAATGAAAGACAAGTAAAAAGATTAAAGGTAGACAGAAAAAGAAAAAAAAAATCTACAAAGGGGCAAAAATAAGATAGGCTGCCAGAGATATATTTTGGTGAGAGTAATGAGGCTTAAACTTCAGTGTTCTTCACTTACATGGGACCTTCTTGGGCATTTCCTTACGTGGTCAAAAGCTCTCATAAAATTTGCTAGTAAGAAATTTTAACTCTAACTGTTAAGACCACTCCTTTTCCATTCCAAGTTCCCTGCATGTACTAATCACTGTGATGGTTGGTGTTAGAGAAGTTCTAGGAGTTTTGGGAATCAGGCAGAGGTGAAGGTGAGTTGGGGATTTACTTAGTTTTGGTTTAATGGGATATAGTTGTGTGGTTCTTGGTTACTTTCACATATATCATTATGGTTTAGAAACAGTTCTCCGTACCACACAGAGATATAAAGTCAAAGGTTGCATCAAAGTCTGCATGTGCCTCATGGTGGTTGGCAGTGGAAGAATGTGGATAGTAGAGAAAAACAAGCAAAGGAATGAGCAAACACAAGGTTTGGAACATACAGGAGCATAATCTAGTCAATGGAAAATTCTTCCACATCTCATCTAATATGTGAGAGAAACTTGATAAGGGTTTCCCCAATTTTGGCGATGATCATAAACATTTTTTTCTACATTACCAGTAAGAGTGGCACTGAAGAAACTTCTATAAACAATCAGTAACAAAAAATAAATTCCAACCATGTTAGAAGAACTTTCCTACTCTTTATAAAAGATGGTTATATGAAGAAACACAAAAGAATATGTAGCAAAAAAATGGAGGAAAATGTATTCTAGTCTTTTTAGGCAGTTAATTAATAAACTATTATTTAGTCTTTTTAAGATTTTTGATATTTGTATTATTTTTAGCTTTTTATAAATTTGTATTTTATTGTGATTTATTCTCTCATTCTAAATAAATATTCACTTTTGAACCAAATTTTATGTTCTTTTCTTAAATTAGCTTTCCCACATTTTGTAATCTTTAGACTACACAATACCTGGATCTTCTACTGCAGACAGCTGTTTTTAAAAAATATGTCTTTGTTTAACAACACATAGACAACAGATTGAGGCATTTTATAAATTTTCACATAAGTTGTTTTATAAATTTTTAATAGTTTTATAATTATGAGGTGTCCCCATAAACAAATATTTTTAAAGTGATAAAGAAAAATTATTGCCTCTATTTAATTCTGCTGATATCTAGCAAAAAATATCCCATGCAAATGAAAGTGATAAAGACTTTTTCAGAAAAAAACAGAATTTGTCTGCTTCAGACTCACATTGAAAAATATACAAAGGTATTCTTCAGGAAGAAGGAAAATGCTCACAGATGGAAGTTTTGAGATGTGGGAAGGAATGAAGAGCAATGAAAAGAATACATTACTATACAAAAGAATCATCATCATCATCATCATCATCATCATCATCATCTCATTATTCTCACCATCACCTAGTAGGGGTTAGCATCCAGCAGGGCAAGGTACCTTCCACCAACAACACTCATTCCTACCTCACACTCAGTCTCTTTTTTTAAAAAAACTTCTTAGCTATTCTTCAACTTGTGTTTATCTGTATAAGGTTTAAAATCAGCATATGAAGCTCCTAAAAATTCACCTGGAATTCTTATTGTCATTATATCTAAACTATGCATTTCAGACAGCTATCATCTTTAGAATGTTAAATTGTTCCTAATATAAATGTGATGTTCTTTGCGTTTATTCAAGTCTTCTTTAATGTCATTCATTGGAGATTTATGTCTCCATAAATGACTTGTGCATTCTTCATTAAATTTCCAGATAGTATAAAATTTATGCTATTATTGAGCATGATGTCTTAATATTTGGAAATATTTTTGGATTTATTTTTGATGCCTTAAAACAAAGTTATTGCTTTATATGGTTGCTTTGTGTTCAAATATCTGGCTTAGCTTCTTTATTAGTTTTTATAATTGTATATTAATGCTGTCGAGATTTCTATTCAGATAATTGTTTCGTCTGGAAGTAATAGCAATTTCGTTTCTCCTTTTGCAACATCAAGAACTCTTTTTGTTTTTAAAGACGATAAACAGGTTTTGAACTTTATTAAATGTACTTTCTGCATCTGTTCAGATAATCATATAACTTTTTGCCTTTGATCTACAGATATAGTGAATTACATTGATTGACTTTCTGACTTCAAACCATTCTTGAATTTCTGAAAAAAACCTTTTTTTGGTATAGTTTATTAGTTTTCTTAAATAAGCAGTAGAATTGTATTGGTTAATATTTTATATAAAAATGTGTATGTTCATATGTGAATATCTTTGTTTGTTCTTCTCTTATCTGGTTTTGACACCCAGCTGATAAGAGCTTTTATTAAAATAAGTTGAATAGGTTTTACTTTTTTTACTGTAAAAATTTGTGTAAGAATGATTTGTTCCTGTAAAATTTGGTAGAGACTAATTATAAGGCCCATCTAAACATGGACTTTTTAAAGGAAGAATGTGATTACCTTTTCAATTTTTAATGGCTTTTGTATCTTTAAATTATCTATTGTTTCTCATTTTAATTTTGACATTTTGTATTTTTACCAATTTTTGTCCATTTCTTTAAGGTTCTTAATTTTAGTGTTGTAAATCTTTATAAAATTATTTTTTAAACTCTGGGTATCTTATTTATTTATACATTTTTTCTTCTTTCCCCATTGTAAGTCTTGCTAGATGTCCATTGTATTAGTGTTTGTAAATAACCGGTGTTTTGTTAATCATTTCTGTTGTGGGTCTCCTTTCTCCTCTTTTAACCTTAGTAATAAATCTCTCAGCTTTACATAGGACACGTGAGTGAAAGATAACATTTCCCAACTTCTTTGCAGTTAGGCACAGCTATATTACAAAGTTCTTGCCAATGAGATTTAAGAGGAAATGATGTGTCATAAAACTTGTATTCTCTCTTTGTTGAGTATAAATGCATTAGTATGACCTTATTTATAGTGTTATTTAAATTGTCTAACTCCTGCTTATTTTGTCTGCTTGATCTCTCAGTTTCAGAAATAGATGTATGACATTGTCCAGCTAAACCTGTTTATTTCTCCCTGTGGTTCTTTCAGTTATTGCCTTATGTATTTGAGATTACTTTTTAGGTGCCTAAATGTGCCTGATCATTATATTTTCTTTACTTATGTATGTATAATATTCATATATATAATATTCAGTATGTATAATATTCATCTTTCCCATGTAATATGCACCTTAAATTGTGTTTTATCCCATATTAAAATTGCCACCTTGTTTTTATATGTGTCTGTTACATTTTTTGTTCCTTATCGTCATCTTTTATGAATGTCTTTAAAAAAATATGTCTTTGTTTAACAACACATGGACAATAGATTGGGGCATTTTATAAATTTTCATATAAGTTGTTTTATAAATTTTTAATAGTTTTATAATTATGAGGTGTCTCCATTTACATACTTCAATTTTTATTGAAGTTCAGTACACATGCAGGGAATGTATATTCAATATATATGCAGGGAATGTATACATATGGGTACATATCAGAAGAATTTTCACAAAAGAGTACACTGTGTAAAGCTCCCAGTTCATTACCAGCAACCCAGATCCCCTGTGCTCCCTCTCAATCACTCCCACCCCAGCAGAAATCCTATCCTGGCTTTTCAGTGCAGAAATTAATTTGACCTCTTTTTGTACTTTATGTAACATATCTGACTTCTTTTGCTTATACAGTATTATATGAGAGAGACCCACCTATGTTGTTGTATAAAGATGTTGGTTGTGCCTGTTTATTGCTGTATAGAATTCGATTGTGTAAATATATAATTGTTTACCTACTTAATTATTAGGCATTGTGATGGTTTCCAGATTTTTGCTATTTCTGTTTGGGCTATGAACATTCGAATACCTTTCTTCTGGTGAACATACACATGCACATATATCTCTTGGGTATATGCATAGAAGTGGAATTGCTGGGTCAGAGTGTGTGTGTGTATTTAACCTTCATTGATATTGCCAAATATTTTAGTGATTGTACCAATTTACCCTCCTACCAGCAGTATATGAGGGATCTGTTTGCTTGATATTTTTACCAACCATTGGAATTTTCTGTTTTTATCCTTTTAGCTCTTCTGGTAGGTATACAGCAGCATCATATTGTAATTTTAATTTGCATTTCCCTGCTAAAAAATGTAATTGAGCACCTTTTCATATATTTTTTGGTCATTTGGATGTCTTTGTGTGTGTGTGTGTGTGTGTGTGTGAAGTGCCTCCTCAAGTGCTCTGCCCATTTTTCTATTGAGTTGCTTGTCTTGTTTTATTGATTCCAGGGAATATTTGCTATAGTCTCCCTATACATGTATATTCTGGAGATGAGGCCTGGGTCAAATACATGCATTATAAATGCCTTCTCCCACTCTAGGTTGTATTTTTACTCTTAATGATGTTTCTTGATGCACAAAATTTCTTAATTTTAATGAGGTGCAATTTATCAGTTTTCTCTGTTACGTATTTTAGATCTTAGGAATTCTTTGTCTACTCCAAAGACACAAAAATATTCTTTCCATTCATATTTATTTTACTTATTTTGTAATTATTTCATAATTTATTTTTGTAGTATTCTTTTATTTTTCCCTTTACTATGCTTTTTGTCATTTGTTCTTTTTCTCTTTTCTTAGGTTTCCTTGGACAGGCTGAGTTTTCTTTTGTTCGTTTAAAACTTAAGCAGCCCATTTTTATGATTCTGATGCTTATCCCTAGCCTATTATAATCCATCCAGATGTTTTTCTCCCCATTAATTTCTTGAGTTTTGCAATATCTGTATCTTTATTGGAATAAGATAATTTTGTTAGCATAAGTTAACTTCTATCTGACATCGTATCTTCACCTCATGTTAATATCATATAGAATTTTAATTCTTAAAATGTGTGTATGTGTACGTCCATAATTATTTAAAAAGTGAAAACAGTGGGGAATATGAAAATGGGGAAAAGAGGGATTTTATAAAAAAAACACATGAATTTTGCCCATTTGTTAATTCCACATTTGGGCAATAGACTTGAAATTTTTGTTTTTGTTTTTGTTTTAACACTAATTTCTTGTGCCTTTCTTTGGTTTCTTAAATTTCTCTTTTCTGGTAAAGTATTTCTTCTGAGTCCTTTCAAAGAGATTCTGACATTTTGCATGACTGAGACTATATTTTGTCTTTGCCTTTTAATGAGAGTTTGGCTGGATATAAAAGTTTTGGTTTTAAGTTCTTTTACTTTAACTCTCCATTTTATGGACACATCCATTGTTTCATTTGAGATACGGGGTCTAGTCTGATTCATTTTCCCTTGTCAGTGATGTTCATTTTCTCTCTTAAAAGTCTTACAATGTTCTTTTTTTTTCTGTGATGGTATTAAATTTTAGTAAAACACACATAGATGTTTTCCTTCCTTATATATCCTTTTCAACATTCTTTGAGCCATTTCTATGAGAAATTCAATTTATTATTTATTCAAATATCCTTCACACTCTTAATTTTTTTCTCTTTTTCCAATTCTCCATGTATTTCAATGTTGACACTTTTTCTCCAAGCTTCTTCTTCTTTTCTTTTTTTTTTTTTTTGAGACAGAGTCTCAGCCTGTTCCTCAGGCTGGAGTGCAATGGCTCAGTCTTCACTCACTGCAACCTCCGCCTCCCAGGTTCAAGCGATTCTCCTGCCTCAGCCTCCCGAGTAGCTGGGATTACAGGCATGTGCCACCATGACCGACTAATTTTTTGTATCTTTAGTAGAGACAGCGTTTCACCATGTTGGCCAGGCTGGTCTCAAACTCCTGACCTAGTGATCCCCCCATTCTTGATATTTATTTTATTGTTTCCATTCTCTTATTCTTCTTTCTGGTGTTTTCTGAGAGATTTCAGGAAAACCTGAGATTTGAGAACTCAGTAATGAATTTTCTGTTATGTTCTTTCTTTTATCTCCTCCATTGTGTTCCTTATTTACATACTTTCATACTCAGTGACTCTATTTTAATTATTTTTTATGACTGCTCATTCCTGCTCAATGTTTCCAACAGTCTCTCTTATCCCTGCATATTTTTGTGTGCTTACGTTAAATTACTTGTTTTACTCCCCGTTCCATTAACTGTAATTCGTCATCATCTGTTTAGTTTTTCACTTTTCACTTCAGATGCCCCGTTACCTTCCGTGTGAACTCATATTATTTTAGGACCATCAGCTGTGCTGGTTGGTGACCAGCACTGGAGGACCAGCACCGTCCCGGCTCCACGGGTGCCTTGTTAAGGTAGTTGAGAGCATGTTTCTGGTTTTAGGATCTGGGTTCAGGCACTCCTTATTTGGACACCTAAGCCCACCCCCTAAGCCTTAAAGTTTATCTCTTTTCGTGGGGCTGCTCAGAAACTCCACGTGGCCCTGCTCTCAGTTATTATTTCTTCGCAGCAACACTGTGGACGTGCGTGCCCTGAGAGTGTGGCAAGATGGAGGCAGTGTCAGAAAAGGCTCAGGGGCTGGCCGGTTGGCTTTCACTTGTTGGTATTGATCTCCTCTACTCTGGTGTCTTCCTGCTGTGAACACATCACCTCCACCTAGCATTGGGCTGCCCTGCTATTCTTTTGCTTCATCCAGGCAAGTGGGGTGAGAGTAGGTCAAGTAGAGGGCTTCCCACAAGCCTGAACCTGGTGCAGGGTGCCCGGCCTCTTCTGCTCCTGGCTGCCAATTCCTACCACGCACACTGATGCCCAGCTGCCTCTGTCTCCTCAAGAGTTTCTCACTGTTTTCAGTTTAGATCCTAGGGCTTCATCCATTTTCTCACTTTTCAGAGAGAAACTCTGTGCTGATCTACCAGGGACCCTATGCCTGTCCATTCAGGAACCTGTGATAAGTCTCCATTTATTTAAGTCATCCATTATATCTCCCAGTATAGATTTGTAGCATTCATCTTATAGGTCACTCAAAATTGAGCTCGTTTTTGTGAATCAACATTGCAGAAAACAACAACAATAGCATTGACAACACACACTTAAATTTACTATGTGTTAGTCAATGTTCAGAACAATTAATTCACTTTATCCTCATAACAACCCTATGAGCACATTTTCATCTCTCTTTTACAAATGAAGAAACAAAGACAAAGGTCAGGTCTAGGGTCAAAGTCATCTGGCCCCTTAGTCTATGCTCTTAATCACTACCTTACAGCTGACTCTGAATTTCTTTTTCAAAAGCCTCACTTAACCCCAAGACTGTTTCTCTCTCGAACATTTGTTTCTTCTTTTCCATCCCAAGTCTTACTACTTAGTAAACAATATATCCTGGTGTGACTATTAACCAAGTAGATAGGTCTTTGAGATTGTGTAAGTAAGAAGAGATTTTTCATGTAGGTGCATTTTCAGAATTTTTACCTATAAGATGACACTTTTTATTTTTATTTTTATTATACTTAAAGTCCTACGGTACATGTGCACAACGTGCAGGTTTATTACATATGTATACATGTGCCGTGTTGGTGTGCTGCACCCATCAACTCGTCATTTACATTAGGTATATCTCCTAATGCTATCCCTCCCCCGCCCCCCCCCCCACAACAGGCCCCGGTGTGAGATGTTCCCCCTTCTGTGTCCAAGTGTTCTCATTGTTCAATTCCCACCCATGAGTGAGAACATGCAGTGCTCGGTTTTCTGTCCCTGTGATAGTTTGCTGAGAATGATGGTTTCCAGCTTCATCCATGTCCCTACAAAGGACATAAACTCATCCTTTTTATGGCTGCATAGTATTCCATGGTGTATATGTGCCACATTTACTTAATCCAGGCTATCATTGATGGACATTTGGGTTGGTTCCAAGTCTTTGCTATTGTGAATAGTGCCACAATAACTTTTTAATACAAAGTAAATTGTCTATATTTAATTCTTGTGATTCCAGAGCTGAATCACATCCGAATTGAGAATTTGTCATTGACTTGAGGCTCATTTCCTAGGCAGAGAAGCCAAGAAACATGTTTATTACTCCTGAGAAAATGAGGTGGGGTTGTGAGACCCCCAATATTTGGTAGTGTTCTCAAGATGCTTCCTGCATGATATAAGATGACCAGATATCAGGACCTCCTTTACTCACGGTTGAGATAAAGAAACAAGGCCTCTGGGTGGCTTGGTATTTTTGCTGTTCTTCAAACTCAATGGGGCTGAGAATGAAGGTCCTCTTTTCAACAGTGAGGAAAATACTGTATGGGCCATAGTTTCCTAATTTCACACAGCCTTCAGGTGGCCAAATATAGATGAAATCAGATGCCCAGATTGAAAGAGCTGCTCTGTCCTCCAGCCTCCCTTTGAGCTGGGCTCAGAGAAAACCATGCCTTGGTTTCCTTGGCTGGGAGCCCCTGGGCCAGGTCTCCTGGGCTTTAACCCTATGTATTTCAAACATGGCTTTTGTCCATGGCTTTCCCAAAGTCCATTCAGTGGCTCACCAGCTCCTTGGCTCCTATGAGGCATTGGAAAAAAATTGAGGATGAAAGTTGCCCTTAGGTTTTGGTGATTTCATTATTTCAAGATTGATTATGTTAATAATGAAATTTACATTAGTACTTTAATGGACTTTATACTTTTTACCATGACCTGGACATATTTGGGAAAATTTAGAACCACAGTATTATTCTTGGGTTAGCAACAGAAGTGTGCATAGCCATACAGAGATAGGGAAAGAAATGAAGCCAGGTGTATGTAAAAGCTAAGAGAGAATTTTTATAATCAGGAAAGAGTATTAAAACAGCAACATATACATATGTATTTATGGTAAAATTGGGTCATATTTATGTGTAAGATTCCCTCTAGACTCCCCCTAAATGCACACATATTCTTATTTTAACTCATATCTTCTGCTAACTATGGGCTGAGGTGATATGGTTTGGCTGTGTCCCCACCCAAATCTCATCTTGTATTGTAGTTCCCATAATCCCCATGTGTCATGGGAGGGACTTGGTGGGAGGTAATTGAATCATGGGGGTGGTTACCTCCATGCTGTTCTTGTGATACTGAGTTCTCACAAGATCTGATGCTTTCATAAGGAGCTTTTCCCTGCCTTTGCTCTGCACTTCTTGCTGTTGCCATGTGAAGAAGGACGTGTTTGCTTCCCCTTCTGCCATAATGATAAGTTTCCTGCGGCCTCCCCAGCCATCCTGAACTGTGAGTCAATTAAACCTCTTTCCTCTATAAATTACCCAGTCTTGGGTATGTCTTTATCAGCAGCATGAGAATGAACTAATACACAAGGTAACCCTGTTCTTTAATTGCAAAAGTTCTTGCACAGATGGGCTGCGGCCACTGACCATGTCTGCTTCCAATCTTCAGCTTTCTTCTTTCCCTAGAAGCAGGTATCCACACCCATTTGCTTACTGAAAGTCAGGCGAGGTGGTAATGAGAAAGGAACTCTCATTTCCTGGTGAACACCCTTCTGCTTGGTTACCATTGTGTCAGATGTGTGCCAATTTTGGTCGTTTCCTGTCTTTCACTTGTTGTTTTGACCTTCGATTTCAAATAATTCGGTAGCGAGCATCCTTAAATATCCATCCGTATACTTTTGTTCAATCATTTCCTTGAACTATGTTCCTTAAAGTAGAATTAATGGATCAAAATTGGGGTAAATTTTTAAAGCTAGAATTGCTAATTGCTAGAATGCATGAAACCGTTACACTGTCTATCAACACAACCTTGCTGGCATTAATATTTGTTTTAGTTACTTCTTAATTATGCAATCTTCAATAAACATCAAATTCTCCATAGTATATGTAGGTTTTGAATAAGGACCTTTGCCAAACCTTTGAGAGTGAAATGTGATGCTATTATAATTGTACTAAGATAGTGGGCATAAACCAGGACTTAAGGAAAAACTCAGAGTCTGACCTTCCTACTAACAAAACAAATACCCATGCACCTACCTCACGATTAAAGAGCCAGACCATTACCTATGCATCTTACTGTCTGTTCCTTCCTCTCCCCTCCCTCTGCCTTGCTCTGAGAGATTAATCTCTCCAGAATGTTGTGTTTATCATTTTCTAGATTTTTAAAAATACTATTTAATGAAGAATATATATGTATCTTTAGGTTCTTTATTGTATAGTTTTGCTTGGTACTGTGCTTCATAAAATTAATATCATTCTGGTTATACTCTTTCACAATTTGATTTTTCATACAATATTGTTTCTAAGACTTACCCAAATTGTCCTAGGTTGCTGTCATTTATTCATTTTATAGCTATATGCTATTCCATTATAAAAATGTATCATAAATTATTTATCCATTTTCCTGCTGATAGATTTCATGGTTCCTCCAAGGTCTTTTTTGCTGTGACCAGTTATGCTCTATGAACGTTCTTTTCTGTGTTTCTGAATGTACATGTGTGAGAGAGTCCCTGGGTATATGTTCAGGAGGAATACTGTTGAATCACAGGATACACTAATCTTCAACTTTACCAAAGAATAGAAAATTGCGATATCACACCATATTTTTTCACATTCTCACTTACGTTTAATATTACCCAAGATTTTGATTATTGCCAATCTGAAAGTGTAAAATGGTGTCTCACTGTGGCCTTCATTTTCATTCCTCTGACTACTAATGAAGTTGAGTGGAAGATGGTATTGACACCACAGATTTATTTGAGACAAATCCCCAACTTAAGGATTTTTGAGTTTTTCTATCCATGGTGACACACTTTTTGTTTACTTAGATCCTCTTTAATGCTATGCACTAGTGCTTTCTCCATGTGTCTTGAGCAACTTTTGTTAGATTCATTATTCATATATCTAAAACAAATGTATTATATATTTATTATATTCCTTAAATATGTATATATATATTATTTTTGGTCGTGTGGTCTAATTATTACTATTAGTTTTTATGTATTTATTTAATTAACAAAATTGTATGTATTTATCAGGTACTTGTTATTTTAAAATACGTACATATTATGAAATAGTGGTTGTGTAATTTTATATTTTTAATAACATGTTTTCTTTTTGTTACTAGTATATACAAATTAAATTGATTTTTAAAAATACTGACCTTGCGTTCAGCCATATTATTATTTTTAACAATTAGTCTTGGAGTCTTAAAGGCTTTCTGTGTAGACAAACATATCAACTAAGAATATAAATTTTTATTCCTTCCCAATCCTCATTATTTGTATTCCTTTTTTTTTTTTAAATTGTACTAATGAGACCTTAGACAATTTTGAATAGAAATAGTGATAAAGGGCATCTTGTTCCTAATTTTAAAGAGATTGCCTCTTTGTGGTTCACCATAATGATGACGCTTGCTGCTATATTTTAGCAGATATCTTTTCATTAGATTAAGAAAGTTTTTATCTATTTCTAGTTTATTAGGAGTTTTTATCATGAATGGATGATGGATTTTATCAAATGCTTTTCTGTATGTATTAAGCTAATTTAACTTATTTTCTGTTTTAATCCATTAAAGTGGTGAATGACTTGGTCATAGTAGTTTATTCTATATGTATATATATATGTCATTACATTTGATTTGGTAATTTTTAAAAGGATTTTGGCCTCTATGTTATTTAGTGAGATTGGGATATACTTTTATTTTCTTGCTTTCTTCTTGCCTGGTTTTGGTAAAAAGATTATCCTAGCCCCACAGAACAGTCAGAAAATACTCATTTTATTTCTATTATCTGAACTAGTTTGTTAATATTGTAATTTCCTAGTCCTTAAAGTTTCTAAAATTTTTGTAAAATTCTGTAAAACAGTTTGGAATGATATTTTCTTTGTGGCAAGATTTTTAACTATTTGATTCAATCTTTTGAAAGGCATCAGGACCCTTCTGTCTTGCTGTTTTTGTCTAGCACATTTCAGTAACTTACACTTTCCTGAGATTGTGTCCATTTCATCAAAGTTTTCAAATTCATTGGCATAAGATTGCAAATAATGCCATTATTGCTACCTTTTTGGACTTATTTATTCTTAATATTATTTATTTTTGTCTTCTCTCTTTTTTAATCCATTCTGTGAGGAATTTTTCATATTAGTTTTTTCAGAAAAAACTTTTAAGATGTGTTTATCCTCCCCATTGTATCTTTGCTTGCTTCTGGTTCATTCATTTTTGCTCTCATATTTATTGCTTCCTTTCTTCTGCCTTTTTTCTGGGCTTATTATTTTTTCAAACTTCTCAGACTGGTTGCTTATCTCATTCCTTTTTCAGTTCTTCTTTTCTAAGTATTTACATCTATGCATTTCCTTTTAATTATTACCCGGCTTGCATTCTACAAAATCACATGTGCAACATTTTCATTATCATTCAGTTCCAGCTATTTGTAATTTTCACTGTAATTTTTTCTTTGATCTATGAGTTACTTAGAAATGTTTTAAAATTTCCAAACCAATGGAAATTTCTATCATGTATTTTTGTTACTGTCATTTCATTCAATTACCTTGTGGTAAGAAAATATGGTCTATATGTTACCTTTTCTTTGAAATTTTTGAGACTTGTATTATGGCCCAGTGTGAGACCGTTTTGGGGTGTAAATGTTGCATGCATGCTGAATTGAATGGCTATTTTCTAGTTGTTGGGTGCACAGTTCTATGTAAGGCCAATAAACAAATCTGTGTGCTGAATCCTCCCTATCTTTAAATTTTTAAAAATTTGATGTGTAATGATGGAGTTTGGCAGTTTTTTGTGACTTGCACTAAAGGTGTTCACATGAGACATGAATCCTGCGAGCTCCCTGGCTGGTCCTGAGGGTGCAGTGCTAAGGACAGAAGAGTCCCAGGCTTGGTGGCCTTGGAGGAGGCCCCACACCCGAGTGAGGGGCAGGATGTCAGAGCTGCCGGAGTGGGGCTCATTCTTTTCTGATTGGCAGTGCAGTGACCTTCCTCACCTAGATGACCTGGAAAATATTCCTGCCAGGTGGGCTGGAGGCTAGGCCGGCTGAGCATGAGATAAGAAAGTGAAATGACTTCTTTTTTTTTTTTTTTTTTTTTTTGAGACAGAGTTTCACTCTTGTCGCCCAGGCTGGAGTGCAGTGGCGCAATCTCGGCTCACTGCAACGTCTGCCTCCCGGGTTCAGGCGATTCTCCTGCCTCAGCCTCCCAAATAGATGGGGTGAATTGAATTCTTCATTCAACAAACACCGCTGGGAGCCTGCGCTGTGTCAGGTGCTAGGCCAGGTGCCCTGGGCCCTGCCCTCACAAGCTCCTGGGCCAGTGCGAGCCATCCTACACCAGTGACAGGAGCAGCCTCACGGTCAGAACTGGGCATTCATTACAGGGGTACGGGGTGGGGCATCCGCTCTTCTGGGTGCATCGTGCCACGCCAACAAGACACACACCATCTTGCCAAGGTGCCGTGGCTGGGTGCCAGGGCATCTCGTGAGATTCTAGTTTACGGGGCGTTTTGAGCCTCTGCCTGTCTAAGCAGGGAGCAGGCTGCATTTTCCAGACTCGGAGGCTATGGCAGAGTGAAAGCAGAAGTAGCTGCAGATGCTTCCCCTCCTGGGAGTATGTAGGACAGGTTGAGCTCCCAAGGATGTTTGGAGAGGTGTTTGGGAGCAGAAGTTCATGCTGATGTTTAGGTTGACTCACCCCATGCGAAAGTATTTTGAAATCAGTTGCCGACATTTGAAACTTATTGATTTCACATAAAAACAGAACTGCCTGGTGTGGCTGGAAGCCCTGGGCCTGGCCTGAATGTAGCTCCACCGTCCCCAGCCACTGTCTACAGATTGTCAGGTCTGCACTGGCATTTTCTTTCAATACACTTAGAGGAAAGTGAAATATTTTTCTTACACATGTTCCCATGAACTGGGGCAAAATTAAGAAAACTCCACATATTCCAGGAGAAATAAGAGAGTATGTTTCTTGGTGCAGGTGGAGACTGATCTTAATTTCATCAAATGAATAAAGTGTGGACAGATGGAACTTGAAGGCACCCAGATGAAGCCAATTGCTTCTCTCATGACCAGCCTTCTCCTCTGATGTCCATTATTTATGTGAAACTCAGAAGGAGCCACAGCAGCCATGCAGAAGGACCCAGGGGGCATCTGTGGCACCAGGGCAATCGGACTGCCTCTGGCTGGACCTTGGCAGGGGATGGTGCCTGTACACGGAGGGCACATGCAGCCCGAGGGGCATAGGCTGCCAGCCAAAGGCCTGGGTTTCGAGTCCAGCTCTCACATTTACTGCTGCGTGGACTTGGACAGGTTGCATGCTAAGATGGCATTGGGCTCAGTAGCAAGTGCTCACGGTGTTGGCTGCTACCGTTCGGGATTTGACTGAGGGAGCCCAAGAACGAAAAGAGCTCAATTTCTGCCAGCTCAGTTGGGTGGGGGACTCGAGACTTATCATTGAGTTGATTTATATTTTAAAAAGTGACATTTCCTGCACATTTGGGTTTTTGGCTGAACATCTAAGCATTGTGACAACGTGCAGGTATAAAGGAGTACAGGAGCATGTGGCCTTCAGTCTGCTGGCTGAGCCTGTGTGACTACCAAAGTTCCTCCAGGCTAAGGACCTGGACATGGGGCCTGTAAACTTGGATGGGAAAAAAATTACATCTCTGTTCTCTAACCTCTAAGGAACACTTAGCATCTTCTTCTAATAGTAGTGTGGCAAACGAACCACAGAAACATTACCACCCAGTAACTTTATTCCTGGTAGGAATCACAGGTCTTTCCATCCACATTCCAGCTGTTACAGGTATCTCTCAATATCGATTCCATTTATCACCATGTCGAGATGGTGGTAGCTGTTTCATCTGCTGCCAGATCTTGCTATTTACTGTGTGGATAAAGAAGCATGTATATTTCTACTTCACAAGTTTAACAAAATATTTTGATAACTGTGTGTTAATACTACTGATTTCTACTATGATCCTTATCTATTTTAGATTGGGGATTTAAAAATCTTATTCTGAGAAGAGAGTGATAGGCATTCCTAGACTCAGAGGCTCCCATGGCACAAAAACAGTGACCGAGCTGGACTATTGGCTGGAGGGGCATTTCCTATTCCTGCTCCAAGGCAGAGGCTACTGCAAGGGCTGGACTGCAGGGCAGACCGGCTTTGCCCACATTCCTCTCTGAGACTTACTAGCATGGGTCGTTAGGCAAGAAACCGCACCTTACCGCACTTTGTTCCCACACTCTGTGGGGAGGATTATAGGAGAGAACACTGGGTATAATACCCCAGCATGTACAATGGGTCTAATCACAGCCAGCTTCTGGTGGAATCCAGGATGACAGGGGCTTCCTTCAGCCCTGTCTTCAGAGAGGCTGAGAGGAACTGAACAGCCTCCTGGCTGTGACGGTGATTTCCTTCCCCATCAGTCACGTGGGTCTTGTCCTGTCCCCAGAGCCTTGGGTCACATGGCTCATTGTGCCTGCTCTGCCAGCAGCCAGGAGCCAGGAGCCAAGAGCAGAGTGCCAGCATGAACTTGGGGGTCAGCATGCTGAGGATCCTCTTCCTCCTGGGTAAGTGGGGACTGTGGGGGTCTCTGGCCCGGGGGAGCCTCAGTGGGCAGGAAACTGGGGGAGCCTTAGCCCACTGGGGCTTGATCCCTAAAACATAACTCTGTCCCTTTACACAGATGATGTTTCTCACTTTGATCTGGTAGTGAGCAATGATCTTGTTTGTCTCATTCCAGCTGCAACTTACAAATGCTTCTGAGCTAAAGGAGAATAGGAAGGGTCATGGCAGAAGGAGCTTCGGGCTTGGGATCTAGAAACATCTGGGTGTAAACTGTGGCTCCATTGCTGATAAACTAGAGTAAGCATCTGAAACTCCCTAACTTTCTGAACCAATGAGATGGGAGATAATCATGTTTACTTTTTGGGATTTCGAGAGAGTTAAGTTAAATTTAATTAAGTCAAATCAAAATACTGACATAGAATGAGAACATTTAGCCATGTAGATACTGGTATACATTTAATGTTGAATCAGAATTCTCATGCAGTGAAGCAGACTCTTTGCTACTCAGAGGTATCTTTGTTTTTAAAAATTATCTTTAATGCATTCCTTGAAAGAAGGAAGAAAGGAGAGAGGCAAAGACTAAAACAAAGTAGGGCCAAATGGAGGGAGAGAAATATAAAGTCAGAGAAGTAGACAGAGAGGGAGAAACTCAAAGAGAGAGAGAGAGAGACAGACAGAGACATAGAGAGATGGTTAGAAATATGCATAGATGGAGACAGAGATGGAGAGAGACACATGCCTTTACGAAGTCCCCTCTGATATCAACTGTTGTTTCCTAAAAAGGCAGCATACGTCCCTCATATATACAAAGACGTTCCTTCCCAGAACTTGCACTGGGCCAAGACTCAATGGGAAGCAGTCTGTCGCCAGATTAAATCTTGTGTCTCCAGACCAATAGGTTGTATCCTGAATGCGGGCAAAGTTAGTGCTGTGGGCAGGTTTCCATCTAAAGTCTGCACTAAGCAGGGGAGAGCAAAGACTTTGGCCTTGGGAGTCAGCATGTTAGACAGCCAGCCAGCCACATCATCCATCAGTTTACACATGGAAACGGGCCGTTGGCAGTGACTATGAAGGGATGTCAGGCACCAGCAAGCAGCAATTAAGGGTGTGCATGGTGGTTAGATGCAGTGTGCCTGCCCAGAGATGTGGTGGAGGGTAAGAGAAGTTGTAACCCTTATTTCTGCTTTTGACTTATCTGGATAAACAAACTAGTCTGTCTGGTACAAAAAAAGGAAGTTAAATTTAAGAAATCCAATGAAAAATGTGCAAATTATATAAACAGGCAATTCACTGAAGAATCACAGACAATAAAACTTTAAAATGTCCAGTCTCACAAATAATAAAAGATCTAACACCACCTCGCATTTTTTAGTGTGTCGATGTGCTGGGTGCTCTGCCGAAGATGTTACATGAGCTCATTTGGTCCCCACAGCAACTCTGTGCAATAGGTGCCACAATCACCTGCATGTTCTAGATAAGGTTTTAATCACTGGGCCAAGGCATCACAGCTCGTTTCTGCTTTCATATACTATTGATAGAGGTACACAGTGGTTAGGAGTGGGTATCCAGTACGAGACTCCCTAAATGTTCATCCCTGTTCTGTTGTTTACCAGCCTGGAAAACTTGGACAAAGAATTAATCCTCTCTGTGCCCAGTTTTCTCATCTGTAAGTTGGGGACACCTCACAGGACTATTGGGAAAATGAAATCTGTTACCACATTTAAAGCACTTAGCATGGGATGTGATACGTGTTGAGCACTCACTATTGGATATGAGGGGACTCATCTATTCACTCTCTCCAGAGGGCAATTTGGCAAAATCTGGGTGTCAATGTAAGCAAAATGTAAGATGTTCATAACCCTTCACCCAGAAATTCCACCTCCAGGAATATAACCTGATGAAATAATAGGGTAAAAGCCTCCCAAAATATTTCACAGGGTATTATTCAACACTGCCAAAACCACGGTGGAAACCAGAAACAAGTGACTATCAGTAGGAATTTGACTAGGTTAATTATGCTTTAGTATTTCCAACAATATCCAATATATTTAGTTGAAAGACATGCCTTTCTATGAGCTGACACGGATGAAACAGAAGTGATGAAGTGATAGTTACAGGTTAGAGTTCCGTAGTAATATTTTGCATGTGTTTAGTCTCCTTCTTGTTCCTCTTCTTCTTCTTCTTCCTCTTCTTCTTCTTTTTCTTCTTCTTCTTCCTCCTCCTCCTCCTCTTCCTCCTCCTCCTCTTCCTCCTCCTCCTTCTTCTTCTTGAGATGGAATTTTGCTCTTGTTGCCCAGGCTGGAGTGCAATGGCGCGATCTCGGCTCACCGCAACCTCCACCTCCTGGGTTCAAGCAATTCACCTGCCTCAGCCTCCCGAGTAGCTGGGATTACAGGCACGTGCCCCCGCACCTGGCTAATTTTGTATTTTTAGTAGAGATGCGGCTTCTCCATGTTGGCCAAGCTGGTCTTGAACTCCTGACCTCAGGTGTTCCGCCCACCTCGGCCTCCAAAAGTGCTGGGATTACAGGCGTGAGCCACCGTGCCCAGCTATCCTTTATCTTCTTAGGAAAAAGAATTATACAGCATCTTAGTTTCTCTGTATTGGCATTTTTCATAATGATTGTATATGTTGTTAATTCCAGTAAGTAAATGTTTGTGAACAAAAAGCGAACATGACAGCCTGTTGAAAGCAAATGAAGGAAACGTTGGGCTTCCCCTTTATTGACTGGAGAAAGGGGCCTAGAGCACTATTTAGTGCAATCTACTGGCAGATGGGGGTCTGTGAGGGTGGGTGACTAGGCCAGTCACCCAGGGTGTATGAGAACTGTACCTCAGGGGACTTGGGGGGCATGGGGGCACTCTCTGTCCAGTCCCTCTGTGGCATCCAGGATCCCAAGTATGACTGGGGGACCCTGGGATGAGAAGCCAGGCCAGTCTTTCCCACACACAGAGTAGGTAGAAAGTTTTTAAAGAAACAGTATTTGAATATTCTTTAAATATTTTCAAACACTGAGATTAACGGAACAGACATTTATGGAGCCAACACTCTGAATTACCAAATGTTAAATTTTTTTCTAGATATATATTTAAAGGTAGGTAGCTAAATCAATGTATCCATCAGAGAAACAGAACATAAGAGGTGGAGTTTGGCTCTCTTCCTCCTCTTGTTTTCCTCCCTCCCCAGAGGGAGAGGCACCCCAGGGTTGGCTGTGCTTCCTTCCTGGGTTACTTTGCAGCTGTTAAAAACTGCAGGAATCCGCCATAGCATACTGAACACGTTGCATTATCTACCCATTCTGATAATATGGGTCAAATGCATTCATCCCAACTACTCTACAAGTTTCCGCAGAAACACTGCCATTTATCTGATTATTTATCCATTCCCATACTGTCAGAATTTAGGTTGTCTCTAACTTGCAGCCTGATGGCTGATGCTTCGATGAGCCCTCTCACCCCACCTCCTGGAACCCACCTGCAGCTGTTTTTCTAGCTGACACCCCTGGCAGGGGAAATGTCGTGTCAATTCTCCTTTTGTTGGATATTGCCAAATTGCTCTCCACCAGGGGGTTGTGGCCATATCTGTTCCTTACATACTCAGTAATACTTGATACTGCCCAACTTCTCAATTCTTGACAATTAGAGAGGTATAACATTTTATCTCAAAGTTTTTATTTTAGTTTGTGTCTTCCTAATTACTATTAAGAATAACTACTTTCTCTACATTATCAGACAGCCCATTCTCCTTTTCTGTAGATTTCTGATTTTATATGCCTTTCTCCCAAGTTGTATTTGATTATTGGTCTTTTATGTAGTATTCTGGATATTAATTATTTGTATATTTCATGTGTTGCAAATATCTGATCTCAGTATGTTGCTTATCTTTTATCTTTGTGGCATCTTTTGTTGTGAGAAGTCTTTCAGCGTGATGTAATCACATTTATTGGTCTTTTCCTTTTTGTGTGCTTGGTTTTTCTGTGTTAAGAAGCATTTTAAAAAGTTATTTTTACTTTAAAGTGGTTGAATTTTTTATGATTAGGTCTTTAATTTATTTGGAATTTATTTTTATTTATGGCCTAAAGAAAGGATCTAATTTTAATGTTTTCTGTATGGGACATCAGTTGTTGCAATATCACCTGTGTAATGATCTTTCCTTTCTTTGCTTTGCAATGATTCTATATTGCAAACATATTCTATGTCTATTCTGTACCCATTTAATATGTCTGAACCATTAATGGGCTTCATCTTCTGTGCCACTTTTTGCATCTGTCTCTCTTTGAATCATGCCACAATGTTTTATTTGCTATAGCTGACTAATCTTGATAGCTTGCAGGTGAAATATCTACTGCTTGTCACTGTTGTTGCTAGAATCGTTTTGGCCCTTAATTCACTTCCTCTTACATGTAACACTCTTTCCTGGAAAGTGTGATAAAATTTCACTTCCTGAGAGCCGACCGTGGGCCAGGGCTGCTCTCAGCACTCCCACGTGGACCCTGTTCATTTCTCAGCCCCAAGGCAGATACTTTTATTTTAGTCATGCCCATTTTTCCAGACAAGGAAACTGAGGCACAGAGAGATTAAAGTAGCAGGTGAGTGGCCCAGTTGGGATTCAAACTGAGGCATTTTGATGCCCCAAAGCTGAATTTTTAGCTCTAATGACAAACTGCTTCTTAGTCGGGAATAGAAAGGACATTGAAAAAACTGAAGTGACTTTTTAACTTTTTAAAAAATTTTTTTATTTCAAAATAATTCAAACTTTCAAGAAAAGTATAAGAATAAAAATAGTACAAAGAACACTCATATGACTGCCTATTTTAAATAATTTATCATATTTGCTTGATAATATATTGCCTCTTTCTCTTTCTCTCTCTACACACACACACACACACACACACACACACATACACACACAATTTGTTTCCTGAAACAATTGAGGTAAATTTTGTATACCATGGGGTTTCTTTTAACCCTTAAATACATCAGTGTTTATTTCTTAAGAATATATATACCACAGTACAATCATCAACTTTAGGAAATTTAATGTTGACAAAATACTTTTATATAATCTATTTATCATATTCTAATATTTTCAAAGGATCCAATAAAGTCCTCTATAGCCTTGGTTTTGCATCCAGGCCAGGACCCAATCTACGACAGGTATGGGGGGGGGTGACCGACTGTGTCACATTAGCATTCCTTAATCTGGTACAGCCCCTGGGCCTTTGTTTGTCTTTCATGATAAAGATATTTTTGAAGCGCACAGCTTTCAAACCCCACCTTTTTCCCCCACAGAACATTCTTCATCTTGGGGTTTGCCTGATAGCCCCTGGTGATTTGATTCAGGATATCCATTCCCTTCCAGAAGACTGCATGGCCAACACTGTCCTTCTCAGCTGTCTACACTTAGAGGCACGGGATGCCTGAGGAAGGCTGATGTATTTTTGCCATCCTGATAAAAAAAACCTTAAAACTAGGTTTTGGATTATGGTTGTCACAATTCTAAATAAATTTCTACTTAAATATCAACCAATCAGTATTTTTAAATTTTGCTAAAATATTGATCTAAGACTAGCTATTGAAAATATCTGGTGAAATTTCTAGGCATTTTATTAGAGGTCTGCATCTTCCTTTTAAAAAAGCTGTCATATAAAATATTCCTGTGGACTCTAATTCCATCCAAAATGTCAGCCATCTATCTCAGTTTTAATTCTGTTGGCAAGCATCTGCTGAAATCTATGTATTATTATAATCATGATAATAAGAGAGATACAATATCACTTTAATTACATTCCAGGGCCTAAAACATTCTTCACTGAAGGAGCCAGAGTTATTGAAGAGAGCAGAGTCTTTTTTTTTCTCCCTTAATTTATAATGAAAAGATGGCAGAGGCCTGGGTAAAGAGAATTAAATTCGTTTTTATCTTACAAGTCAAAGTCATCACTTTATTCCTTGGGTCTGAGTCCCTGAGATCTTTGTAAAAATTTTTCCTGACAGCTGTTCCCCTGTTCCAAGTTCCTGCCAAGACAATAGTTCAGAATCACGTGGTGTGTGAATGTTAGTAAGGAAGAATCCTTGGTACATTTGTTTTATTTTGCTGCATAACAAATCTCTACAAACGTAACAAAAAACGAATACACCAGGGTCTCTTGCAAGTCAGCAGAAGGTCAAGGAAGAGGCTGAAACCTCAGGTAGGCAAGAGATATTTCCTGATAGGGCAAGAGTTCCCCTAATGACTTCTGCCCATTTTTCTAAATGAATTGCTTGCTTTTTTCTTTTACTGTTGAATTTTAAGAGTTCTTTATATACTCTAGATATGAGTCCTTTGTCAAATATGTGGAGTGCAAATATTTTCTTAGTCTATAGTTTGTCTTTTCATTCTCTTAACAGGGTCTTTTACAGAACAAAAATGTTTAATTTTAATTGCCTAACTTATTAATCTTTTTTTTCGTGGACTGTGCTTTTGATAGCATGTCTGAGAAGTTTGCACCAAACTCTAAGATCTCAAGATTTCCCCCTAAAATTTACATAGTTTTATGTTTTATATTGAAATCTATGATCAATTTTGAGCTCTTTTTTGTATAAAGTATGAATTTAATCAAGGTAATTTTTTAACCTTGGATATCTAATTGGTCCAGCACTGTTGGTTGAAAAAATGATCCTTCCTCTATTGAATATATTTTGCCCCTTTGTCAAAAATCAGTTGGTCATACTTGGGTGGGGCTAATTTGGGGTTCTCTTTTCTTTTCCACTGATGTGTCTGTCCTTCTGCCAATCCCATACAGTCTTGATTTCTGTAAATATATTAAGTCTCAAGGGAGTAGAGTGATTCCTTCTACTTTATTCTTCCTTTTCAAAAAAGATTTTTCGCATTTCTCTTTCCTTTATCTTTCCATGTAAATTTTAAAATAATCTTTTGTACATCTACAAGAACAGTCTTGCTGGGCTTTTGATGGGAATTACATTAAACCTATAGATCAATCTGGGGCGATTTGACATCTTTATCATGTTGTGTTTTTCCATGAACTTGGTATGTGTCTCCATTTATTAAGATCCTTCTGGATTTTTTTCTTCAAGGTTGTGCTATTAGACTTACACCTGCATAATTTATGAGTGATCGTAAGTTGTGTTGTATTTAAAGTATTTCTTTCTGTGTATAATTGTGAGCATATGGAGACATCATTGATTTGCATATGTTAATCTTATTGTATTCCACCACCACATACTCTAAAGAGAGTTATTTTTCAGATCTCTCGAGATTTTCTATGTTGACTGTCATGTTCTCTGCAAATAGGGTTAGTCTTATTTTTTCCTTCCTGAATAGTATGCCTTTATTTCCTCTCATCTTACTAGGCTGACAAGAACGTTAGTACTAGGTTGAACAAGTGTGGTGACGGCAGATATTCTTGCTTTGTTCCTGATCTTAGTAGAAAAGTATTTTGTTTCTCACCATGAAGTTTGGTTTTAGCTGTAGGTGCTTTTGCAGATATTCTTTGTGAAGTTGAGGAAGTTTTCACAATTGTTCATGGAAGCAGTTTTATGGCTACCTTGACACCTCTGTCAGATGACTCTAACTCTGTGTCATCGAGGTGATGGCATCTGTTGATTTTTTTTTTCATTCAAATAGAGATTGTCCTGGTTCTTGCTATGACAAATAATTTTCCACTGAAACCTGAACATTTTGGATTTGATGTTATGAAACTCTGAATCTTATTGACATCTTCAGTTTTAACAGGCCTCCTCAGATACCATTCTGTCGAGAGAAAAGGGGCATTTCCTCATAATTGCTAGGGGGGTGGAGCTTGACATCCTCTCTGGCCGCCACTGACACCTGGTGGGAGAAGGACTCTGTGTTACTGTGGGGTGGGGTGCAGGCTAGGTTCTAGGACATAGCTCTAGAACCTGCTCAGTAATTAGCACTTGTTTGAGTCAATTATTGCCAGAAGTGGAACGTCAGCCTCGGGCTTGGGTGGGCTTCCCCTTTAGCCCTTGCAGATAGCACCCTGCTGGGAGTACCCAGGCTCATCACTGCTCTTCATGTGTCCCTTGCTGACACTGTGGGGTGGGGGTAGCCTCGTGGTGGCTGGGCAGTGGAGGACGTCCTGACTCTTTCCTAGCAGGAAGGGTGAGAGGCACCTTGTCACTGCCAGGAGCAGGTGGAAGAGCAGGATCCCACAGGGTCTCCACTGACACCCCTGGGGGCGGGGACTTTTTTATTCATTGGGCATGAAGCCCTCTCTTCCCCATGTGACCCTCTGACACCACCCTCTTTGGGGAGTGGGGGCTCCTTATACCTGAGCAGTGAGAGTGGAAGCCCAGGTCTCCACTCGGCCTCTGTTGATGAGGGTGGGGCTTGGGGTGAGGGCACAGTTTTTTCTGTGCTGTTTGACCGTTGTGGAGTGGTTATCACCTAAAAGTCTTGTCTTCCTAGGCTGAACCTTTCCCAGTCTTTGGCTTATGGGAGCTGGCTTTTCTTGGGGCTTCTGTGTCTGTGCCCATTGGCATTACAGGGTTGCCAGCTTCTCCGGTTCCCATCTGGGACATCTGAGGCAAAAAGAAAACCCAGAAATTCACTGCCCTGTTATTCCTGAGTTCTGAAGGTGCCTAGCCAGTCTGCCTTCTTCTCTCCATTTTTGGGGGTCTTTTTATATTTGTTTTTTAATATAATATTTAGGGATTTTAGCTATGCTTAGTGAGAGGAATAGGGAAAAGTAAACCTATTTCATCTTTCCAGAAAAGTAAGTTTGAAAAGAGTTCTGGAGGATGGGTGATTCAGAGTAATGCTCTTTGGGGAGGGACCCTGGGCTGGCAAACCTCCCTCAGACACACAGTCCTGATTCTAGAAGCCCCTGAAGGGAGTCTTCCCCATGGGGTGAAAGAAGGAGTGGGGATGTAGGCAGAATGACTGCTGGGGAGTCTCTGATCCTCAATCCCTGATGAGGGTCACAGCTGGGTGGCTATAAAGCCGAGCCCCACCGACCAACACACACTCAGCAGACCTTTTCACTAGCTCCCAAATTAAACCATCTCCACTTCCTCTTTAAAGTCACTATAAGCATTGTTGTCACATCTAGACCCTCATTTATCCACCACAATTGCTTGAACTGCTCCCTTTATTAAATTTGATTCCATGAAATAACTGGATAATGGTTCTTAGTGAGATGGACTGGGCTCACTCTCCCCTGCTTGTCTGAGTGAAGCAGATGGTCAGTTGGGGAACTCCTGCCTGGACCCCAGCTGCAGCCAAGCCCTGTTCACACCTTTGCAAACTCTTTGGCCATGTTATCGAGAAGTCACTCTTCAGGGCAAGAGGTGAAGGACCTGGAGCTGGACCCACAGGCTGTCTCAGAGGACTGGGACACACAGACACCCAGAGCTTTCTCTTTGATTAAGCAAATATCGATTTTCACCAAGGTCTACTGGCACATGAAAATAAGTAAGTCAGGCTCCAACCTGAGGAGCTGACAGTCTACAGGGGACAATTGCAATGCAGTGTGTTAAATACTGAGACGAAGGACTCACAGAAGAAAAAGGAGAAGCTCTTGAACCAAACTAGAGTATCCAGGAAGGCTTC
Organism: Pan troglodytes; assembly: GCF_028858775.2. Classification (NCBI taxonomy): domain Eukaryota; kingdom Metazoa; phylum Chordata; class Mammalia; order Primates; family Hominidae; genus Pan; species Pan troglodytes. The sequence goes on along the minus strand of NC_072406.2, from coordinate 61,483,436 downwards.
CTGGAGGAGGAGTCTTATTGAATGCTAATTGCGTACATCTCTGCCTAGGTGAAATCCTTCAGCAGCTTCCTATTGCTGCCAGCAAGTACTAAAGTGTTTACTGTGTCACTGGCCTCCTAGCCCTGTCACGAGCCATGCCCTGTTATTCCTGCTCCCTGGTCTCAGGGAACATCCATCAGGTTACTGTCCAGCCTCCTCACATGTCATCTGTTTTGCATGGGATGATGCTGTTCCCCTCCAGGGCCATAGAGATACTCCCACTCCCCTCTGTACTGTCACCACCGTCAGGGGAGAGATCTGGTCTTGCTGGGCCATTGCTCTAGAACCTGCTCAGTGATTAGCACTTGTTTGAGTCAATTATTGCCTGAAGTGGAACATCAGCCTCGGGAGCCAGTCTGCAAGAATGGGACAGGTGGCGTGGCATCCTAAGAAGAGAGGACAGCCTCTGCTGAGGCCCCGGGCAAGGGCAGCATGGACTAAGGGGTTGTGCAAGAGGGGAGAATGAGAGGTGACATGGGCCAGCAAAAGAGGAGGGCTTGATGAGCCCTGGGAGGACATTGGGCCTTATTCTGTAGGATTTTAAACAGCCTTACAGGAAGAGTGCCTGGCTGCAGTGCCCCAGATGGGTTGGAGGCAGGGAGACTTACTAGGAGAAGGCAAATGGATAGTCCAGGAGAGGGGAGGCTGGCTGGATTTGTCCCAGGCAACACCAGCAGGGTCATGTTGGCTTCTGAGGCCCCAGGGCACTCATCTCTCACAGCTACTTCCCTGAGGCAAGCAGTGTGTGGCCTGAGCTCAAGGTGTGTGGCTGAGTAAACTGGTGTCCATCCCAGCTCCTGGCCAGCCCATGCTTAGCCCCACCGGCATACAGTGTTGGACAGGCAAGGCCAGGGCTGTGTGGCAAGGAGGGCTGAGCAGACCCAGGCAGGGCTCCCTGAGCTAACCCTAGAGTCCTAAAGAAAAGAGACCCTCCCAAACCGCAGATGAGCCCTGATTGTTGAGTCACATGTGACACATTAAGATACTTTGGTCAGTTTGTAATGACTGTTCACCCTCCATGCTGCTGTGAGACTCTTCCTCGGAGCCAGTGACTCAGGCTCAGGCATGGAGCCTGAAGAGGTCACGTCACTTCCTGGGGCTTTCCCATGAAAAGAGGCCACTGTCCCCAAGAGAGGCCCTTGTCCTGACACTGGCTCTAGGACCCCACATACACACACAAATGCAAATGCAAAGACTTTTCTTCTTTTTTATCTTGTCAGGAAATGTTTTGAAAGTTCAGGAACCGGGTCAGCACTCAGGCAAACAGAGAGGGAGGTTTGTGTGCAATGGCTTAGTGCAGCTGAAAGTGAGGACCCGAATCGGGGAAACCACAGCCTGTGGCTGCCCTGGGAACTAGAGAGGGAGGGAGGAAATGCTTTTATTTCAATTTCCAAAAGACCAGATTCCCAGATAACTGCACCTGCTCCCTCCACCTGGTGGTTTCCTCTGGGGACTGAGCATTGCCCAGAACTCTAGGAGAAAAGCCAGGGCTTGGGTAAGGGAACTCGCTGGTGAGTCTGATGGCTCAGGCGCCATCCTTGGTCCTGGAGGGTCTGTGGTTCAAGGTGGCCCAGGCCAGGCCTGGCTTCCTTCTGCTCTACCCATCTGACCCTGCCTCCCCTGGGGGCAGGCAGCAGGGCTGCACCTCCCCCTCTGGAAGGGGCCCCTGAAGAGTGGACTGCAGGGCCATGGGGTCAGGGGGACTTCGGCTGGACCATGCGTGGGGCTTGATCTATAACTTAAATATTTAGACATGTGGCATGCTGTAGGCTCTGCAAATGTCAGGAATTGTCTTAAAAAGCTAACTAGAGTGGAGATGCCTAGCACGGATGCTGGTGCCTCGCAGGGTTTACGAATGATCTGTCCTGGTAAGTGGAGGCTGATGGGTTTACTAAGGGGCTCTGGTGCAGGCTGTGTGCTGCCGTTTCCTCTGCAGCATCATGACCCCTTTCCCATGGTCCAGGACAGCTGTCATCCCACAGCCCTGCTCCCTGGATGCGCATTCCCCTCGGTCAGGTCCCTCAGGACTCCAGAGCAATGCTTCCCAGAGGCTGAAGAGCACAGTATGAATATTGCATGAATAATAATAACCCCACCACTTAGCGGTTATGCAACGCTTTCCTCTTCCACAATACTTTACCATCATTAATTAGTTATTCTGCACGGCTTCCAGCCGCCCCTGCTCTCTCTGAAAGGCATGCCCTGAGAGTTGCTCCTGCAAACAGGCCTGTCCTGGTCTGAAGCACCAACATCAAGTGGCCAGGCCCCTCTTCACTGGGATTGTACAGGCTATGGGAGGCCTTGGTTTGGCCACTTCTCGAAACAGCAGAGGCTTGTGCCCTTGCTGGGGAGCGCCACCTCTTTTCTGACCTGAGCACCTTCCCAGAGTGCCTCCCGGTGTGCTTGGCTCCCTATTTCACTCATGGCCCCTAGGAAAGTGGCAGACACCCATCTCAGGTGGTGGCGTGTTTGCTTGTGGAAGGGCAGCTGCTGCCTGCACCTCACTCTGTGCACACACTCTTTCCGGGGACTTGTCCAGCCATGCTCTGTGTGCAATGGGGCCACTGAGCTGGGAGCCATGTTGTGTCTGGTCCAAGGCCACAGGCTGAGCAATGGGTGGCAGAATGGGGACTCAGATCTCTTGGTTTCAAATACCCTTCCCTCCCACCCACCATGGGAGTCATGGTGAGGTTTCAGATCCCCACAGAGAGGCTCAAAGGTGGGGCAAGTCCTTTCCCCAGTGAGTAGGGTCGGCTGGGTGTCCGGCTGTGGGGCCTCTGATCTGGCTCTCCCTGGATATCACTGTCCACCCAATCACGACAGCCTCAGGCTCCTCCTTGTTCCAGAACCCCCGTCTTCCTCAAGGCTTCAGCAGCCCCTTCCCAGGTGTGGCTCAGTGCTCACATGTGTCACCACCCCTGGTCAGAATGGACCTGGGACTCCAGGTGGGGGGGGGCCCTGCCCCCTTGGAGGAGCTCCTAGCCCTGGTTCAGGCCCAGGCCAGCTCTCCGCCTCCACCCCTCCATTAGCCTGAAAAGGTATTGATCAGTTTGGCTTCTGTGAGCTGAGTGTTTTAATCCCACTGTGTGAATCTTTAAGAATTAATTAGCAAAGAGTGCTCAAGAAAAACAAAGTGGGCACCAGTTTTGATACCTCCTGGTCACCCGCCGTTATTGTTTCCCTCTTAATTATGATGCTATTTCTGGAAGCTAGAGGCAAGCTCCCTGGTGCATCTCAGCCTGGGGTGGCCTCTGCATGGCCCTCCGTGGCCTCCTGCTTCTAGTTCCTGCCCAGGGTGGCGTGCGGCGAGGAGAAAAGGCACAGAGGCATTGTAGCAGGCAAGATATGAGTGGCCAAGCACTCCCACCTCTGGGAGCAGGGTGGCCATAGGACTCTCCCCTCTGCTTTTCTGAAAACCTTATCTGTCCACAGTGCCGGCCACATCTTATGCCAGTATCCCCAGCTGCTCTGACCCTGCTCAGCTTCCTTCTTTAGCCCTCAAGCCCTCTGTACCTTCTTGAATCGCCTGGCTTTTGCTTGTACCTTGTCCTCTGCCTGGTCACATTCCCTGTCTGGGCACATTCCATTCCAGTCCCTGCTGCCACCTCACTGAGACTTTATTAGCTCCAACTGGTCCTTTTGTTTTTAATTTAAATAATGATCTCTCCAGGGGAGCTTCTGTGACACTCCCAGGCTGGGTTAGGTGCCCGCCTTGGCCCACCTGGCTGGCTAATCACTGTACTTTCACGCATTAGCAGGGACCGCCGTGTGTGGAATTCCTTAATCACTGCCTGTCTTCCAGAAGCCTTAGCGTCAGGGTCGCAGGGGTCCTGAGCTGGAGTTGCCAAGCAAGTGGTCTGCTCTGACACCACGCATATTGTCTTTCCGTGGATGGGGGGCGGTCCATGGAAATCAAGGAGTTGTCTAAAAGCTCCCAGAGTCCCCCTCACACCACCCCCTACCACTGCTTTGCACACCTTTTTCCCATGTGTTCCTTTTGTACAGCTTTGCCAGGTAGGTTTGGGTTCTGCCCCAGCCTAGTTCCTTGCACAGAAAGCAAGGACCACAAGCAGGCATGGGAGGGGTCGGCAGACGTCCTGTTTAGAGTCATGCTCTGGTAAGACTGGAGGGTGATTGAGGAAGAGAAATCTCAGGTGGTTCCGGGGTTTGAGGTGGGGACTCTGAGATTTCTGCAAGTCATGGTCTAGAAGTGTCTAGACTCCAGCAAGAGCCGAGCGATGCTGGAAGTAGGAGGACTGTGTAGCCAAGGCCCATGACCTATGCCCCTGCATTCTGCTAGAGAGAGGGCTGAACAGGTGCTATTGCACTTGGGGTAGGTGCACTTCATTTCCACTTTCAAACAGCCCCGTGGAGTGCCTGAGAAGCAGACCCATTTGTGAACCCTGAGGCAGGGGCAGGGGCAGGGCCCGCCAGCACCCATATCACCCAAGCCAGCTAAATTTAAGAAGTATAACTTGTGTTTCACTCTGACCCCAGGGTCCACTAACATTGCAGGGTAGCACAGGATAAATGGGCAGAAAGGCAGGGTTGTCTCTGGTGAGTCTTTTATATGTCAGCATCCTGCATCCCCATTTTCAGATGAAAAAAGGGAAGCCCAGGATCAATCTGCTGTGTAAAGCATAGCTGGACTGTCTCCCTTGACTCTACACATCTGATTTCTTTTCTGAGCCTCTTGGCTCAGAAAAGTGTGTGCCAGCTGGGCCTCCAAGGCTCACAGTGGGCTGGAAGATGGAGCCACTACCGTGTACATGGTCTCAGAGCCACAGGGGAAATGCTATCGCCCCCCCTTGTCTCTCTGTGGCTGAACTGTACTTGGATCCTGAGCTCCGTACCACTCAGTACTTACACTAGATCTTATCTCTTCAAGCCATTTCTGGTTTAACACTCAGTTCAGACTTCTCCCATCCACCTTTCTCGGCATCCCCCAGGAGAAGAGTCCAGCTTCCGAGGGCTCTCATGCATCATCTCGCTCTTGGGAGAAACAGCTTCCTCTGGGTTGTTTGTGGCCTTCATGCCATAGAGCAAGCTGCAGACTGGGGCCAACAGTGCGGGGGAGAGGTGTGACACATGGAAGGGGTGATCCTGGACTGACGAGAGCAAGGGGGACTTTCAGAGGAGTGGCTTTGAAGGATAAATAAGCACTTTCCACAGGGATGAGGGAAAAGCATTGCGGCAAAGAGAGCAGCAGCCTGTGCAGAGGCCAGGAGCCGTGTGTGTTGCATGGCTCGCACGTCCCAGTCCAGCTCGTGTGGGGCTGTGTGGTGTAGCTCCTCCTTCACAGCCAGCCTTCTCTGCTCCTATCTCCCAGTCTCCAGTGATGCCCTCTCAGGACCCACTACCGAAGTCATTAGGACTCCTTTGGTTGCAGATGACAGTTACTGAGCTCAGATAAGAGTAAGAAAAAGAAGCTATTTCCTTACTGAGGTGACTCAAAAGTCCAGGGAGAAGTGCTTCGGGCACAGCTGGATTCAGAAGCTTCAAAGCATCTTTAGGACTTGGTCTGGGCTCAACCTTCTTCAGCAGGGACTTCAGTCTGCAGGCTCCCTGCAGTGGGCAAACGCAGGCCTCCCTTGGCCCCATAGCTCTCAGCTCTGGAAGACATTCCTGCTTCTCAGTTTCCCCTGAGGCTCTGAGTTGGGTGTCACTGGTCTGAATTGGATCTTCTGCCCCACCTGTTGACCAATCACAGTTGACAGGAAGAATAAATGTGCTAATTGGTCAGGCAGGGTTCACACATTCCCCAGGAGCCAGCCCTGTGGGAGTCACGTGGAATGCCTCCTGGTGTGCTTGGCTCCCCACTTTGCCCATCACCCCTAGAAATTGGCAGATGCCCATCTCAGGTGGTGGTGTGCTTGCTTGTAGAAGGGCAGTTGCCACTTGCACCTCACTGTGTGCACACACTCAATTTGGGAACTTGCCCAGCCATGCTCTGTGTGCAATGAGGCCATTGAACTGGGAGCCGTGCTGTGTCTGGTCCAAGGCCACTGGCTGAGCAATGGGTGGCAGAATGGGGACTCAGATCTCCTAGTTCCAAATATCCTTCCCTCCTACCCATCATGAGGTCATAGTGAAGTCTCAGATCCCCACAGAGAGGCTCGAAGGTGGAATAAACCCTTTCCCCAGTGAGTAGGGTTGGCTGGGAGTCTGGCTGTGGGGCCTCTTGTTGCTCAGAGGAAAACTGAGGTGCTAGTTAGGAGAGGAAGGCAGGCCGTGCACCAGTGTCCACTCTGCACCCTGTTCCCACTTCCTCCAGCTTGTGAGACTGAGGCTTGGGGAAGGCGCTGAGCTTTGCCTGTGACACTCTGATCTTTTATTCAGTGTAAATCTTGTCTCCCTGGTCACTCTGTGAGCTCCTTCATGGGGGACTTGGGTCTCTGGTTGCTCTTTGATTTCTCCTAGGCACTGGGGCCCCCTGGAACACCCTATAGGCTCTTTATTTACATGTGTGAGCCCTGTTAGGAGAATAAGGAAGCCTGTCCTAGACATTCAAAGCCACTTCCTCTAGCTGAGAATGTTGGAATTCATGAGCTCTAAAGTTAGGAGCCATTCTGCAACATTTAAGTCCCAAGAAGACTATGGCCGTGAATCATTGACAAACACTTAGGGCAGCCTCTCCCTATTTTTAGTTCAAATACTTATAGAACGACATCTGAGTGCACGCACGCCTACTGGCCCACAACTGGGAATCCCACAGCCTGATTCTGCCCAAATAAGGGTGGCAAAGAGTGCCAGTCCCCCATCAAGGGTGGACCCAACAGGTGGACAGCTCAGAGAGGCCTGGATGCCGGGGATGGGCTCTCAGCAGGTCAGATTCCAAGTGAGATGGGGCAAAGCTAGGCCGTGCCTTCAGCTCTCTCCAAAATAACTCATCTCAGCTTGTGTAGAGCAGCCCTGCCATCTTCTTCCCCAGGAGCTGGGGCGGCTGCCCTCCCATGTTTCTGGGGGACCATAAGACAGAGGGACATCCACTCTTGCAGAGGGCTCCTTGCTGTTGGGAGAGCCACTTACAGAGCAATCTGTGTGCTGCAGGCCTGAGGTGGGAATGGCAGCTGTGAGGGGGCTGGAGCCCACTATTTTGTCAGGGAGGCACAGAGTACCAGGTCCAAGTGGGGCATCAGGGAGAAAGCAGAAACTCTAGAATCTAGAGCCCATCGAGTGCCCTTGTGCAAATTAGGAAAAGCTCCTATGGTCAGAGGCTGATCTGACCACACATGGAAGCTACACAGATGGAGGCTGTGGAAAGCCCCCGCATCTCAGCAAGTCCTCTGGAGGTAGCCCTCTGCCCTCTGCTCTCTGCTCTAGGCAGCAGCAAGGGCTGTATTCTGGCTCTCTGACCCTGCCCAGTGTGAACAGTTCAAGGGAGGCGGTCAGCCAGACTTATGCAGTCGGTGGTAGCAGTCAGATGGGGTGAAGCCAGATTTGGCCAGAACTGTGCCTATTATGGCCTCAGCAAATCTACAGGTTAGAAGGGTGCCTGCTTCACACAGCCTTACCTCAGTCCCCTAGGACTCTCCTGTGGGTGCCAAGCTCCCTCCTCCTTCTTGCATGAGATCTCGGAGAATTCCCACAGAGAAAATGCAGTGCAGCTCCTGCTGGTCCTCGTGGGCTTCCTCCTGGGGTCTTCCACAGATCTAAATGCAGCCGAGGCACTCCAGAGACCTCTGGCTGTGATGTCCTAGCAGGCCTGCTAGGGCCAGCCATCCTCCAGCTACTTTACAGAGCCAGGGGACATCAGCCAGTGCTGGAGGCTTGCAGGGGGTCTACGGCCCAGGGGGCCCTCCCCAGTTCATGACCCTAGCAGGATGCAGGGGCGGGGCCGGCCAGGCTGCTGTGCTGAGCATGGACCCTCACCCAAGGGCTCATGAGTGTGTAGAGTCACAGCTCCAAGCACAGGAGGGCTGCATGGAGGGATTTCCCTCCCTGAGGAGGGGAAAGGCTGCCGCCGTGGCTGTAGGGCTGGCTCGCAGGAAGGGCTGGGCCCTTGGCTGTTTGAGTGCACAGCTGGGTTATCTGCCCACGTTGGTCTCCCTGCAAGTGACTCAAGGTGGTGGTGGAGTTGGGGTGGCAGTGGGAATTCACTCAGTCCCTAAGTCAGACCGCAAAAATAGAGCCTCTTTGGGGCCAGGGATTAGGGGAAGCCTCACAGCTTGGAGGGGACACAGGATGGGACATAGAGGATGGTGCCTAAGGGACTGGCCTCTTTTTGGGGGTGAGCTGAACCTCAGCCAGGGGTCCCAGCCACAGAGAGGGGCAGAAGGAGCTGAGGGTTCAGGGCAACACATTTGGGGGGTGAAGTCAATGAGGAAGGACGCAGGACAGCCTGGCGAGAATGGAGACCTTGATGCTGTTGGAGAAACCAAGGCCAGGGCTGGGGCCTTTTGATGTTAGGGCTTTCTCCTCTTCCTTTCTCTTCCCTCTCAATGATGGTCTGAGTGACTCAAGCACAGCCTGAGTGTGTCTCTTGAGTGTCTCTGTGTGTACCTCTGTCTTTCTCACCCTTTCTAACCTGAGTCCTTCCTTCCTCTCTGCTCAGATTTCATCTCAGGCTAGCATGAAGTTTCCATGCCAACACTGCAGGTGAGAGCAATGCCCACCAAGGGAGGATGGGAGGGGGGACCAAGAAACATGCTAGTGTGGCAGGGGGAGGCCGTGGGGTGAGGCTGGGGCTCAGGGGTCTGGCCCCACCCACTGAGGCCCTGCCCTCCCCTGTCCTCCTGCCTTCTGCCCAGTAAAGGCAGAGAGAGATCAGAGGTGTCAGCAAAGGGTCCCGTCCCAGGAAAGGGTGAAGACGTAGCACACACAGCTCTGAGTTGGGAGCGTCAGTCTGGAAATGAACTCCCACCCACAGCCTTCCATTGAATATAAGCCTTTGCCCCATGTCCGGAACGATGTTCAACCTAGCTGGAGCAGCAGGATTGATTTAAAAAAAAACAATAAGACAATGGAATGAAGCTGATTGGGGCTTCAGAGAACAGACAAAATCAGAGTCATATTGTGTGTGGTGGTGTCTGTGTGTGTGAGCAAATGTGCTCACATGGGGCTTGTGATCTGTGGGAAAGAGAGAAGATAAGTCATTGAATTTTCAAAAATATCTGTGATTAGAACAAAGCTGAGAACTTTTGCTTCAGAAAAAGCTTGGGGAATCTTTACCAGTCTAAAAAATTAGACTGCCGGAAAAAATTCTGAACTCTAGCAGGACAATTTCTCTCTCCACCAAACACACACAGAGCAAAGCTGTCCCCTGCAGAGCTCCAACCTACCACGCCACTCTGGGCATCACTGAGTGTGGTCAGCAGACAGGGTTGGGTGGAGGATGTCTTTGCTATGATGCTTCCTTCATCATACCATCTGGTCTTTCCCAGTGAAGTCACTTGCTTCCCTTTGTGAGAAACAGGAGTGGTAGCACACTCTCCTGCCTTTGCCTGGAAGTTTCAACGTGAGACTCAGACTTGGATCTCACCATTTGCCCATCCCCAGCCCAAGTCCATGCAGCCCTAGGGCTTGATGGTTTTGGTGGTGGTGTATCTGTTAGTTCACTGGATTCACATTCACGTCTGTAGGCCTTCTTGGACTCTCAGTGCAAACCTGCCACTTCCCACTTATCTTGGCTCTTGGGCAAATTAGCAAGACCACAATGCCTCCCATTCCTCATTTTGCGAATGGCAATAATAACAGTACTTATCTCACAGAGTTGTTGCTGTGAGTATTACATATATTAATGCCAGCACTGCACCCAATGTCCGTCTCAGAGTAAGTGGCCAATAAATGTGCACATTTCTCTCCAAGGACCTCACCTCTGGATCACTATTTTAGGGCACTGTTTGTGAGCAGTATCTCCTGTCTTAAGGTTTCAAGGCCTGGCTAGAAGAGTGAGGGACCCTTACAGCATGCTCTCTTTCCTTCTTTCTTTCCTTCCTTCCCACCCTTCCTTCCTTCCTTCCTTCCTTCCTTCCTTCCTTCCTTCCTTCCTTCCTTTCTTCCTTCCTTCCTTCCTTCCTTCCATTCACCAATGTCTATTAATGCCTCCTGTGGGCCAAGCACTGCATCAAATGCTGGACACTATACCATGCAGCCCAGAGCGAGACCAGCCAGAAGACGTATTGATGTGTTAATATGTGAGAAGCTTTTAGGATGGAGCCTGGAGCAAACTAGTGCTATGTAAATGTTGTTACCTATTGACATGGTCAGTTATGGCCGGCAAGCACCACGGCTATGGAGCACACTGGGATCAGCTCACCCAGGTCTGGGGAGTCAGGGAGGAAGTGGCATGGAGCCAAGACCAGGTAAAGGAGGAAGGGAAGAAGATGGGGTCAGGCAGAGGGTGTGGCTCCGAGGCAGGGCAGGAGATGCCCTGGCTGTGTGGGGAACTAGAAGCACCAAAGCCATGCTGAATTAAGGAGGGCCTTGGGAGCCACAGGGGAGCCTGTGGAGCAGGCTTGGGTCAGAGTTCAGGTCTTAGAAACTGTGCTGAACAGCTGACTGAACTGCATTGGGTGGAGAAGCGTTCCTGGTCTGAGTTTTGAGGGAAGCTCTGATGTCTCAGCAAGGCTCCAAGACACTCCATGGCAATTGGGAGCCCACCTCTGTGCTCCTGGGGGGTACATGGGGTAGGCTTTCCCAGGCCTCTGAGACTGGGTAGCTGGGACCACAGCCAGCTCTGTTCTAACCAGGCTCTGGGGTTTCTTTCTTTGCAGATGTAGGAGGAGCTCAAGTGCTGGCAACAGGCAAGCCCCCTGGGGCTGAAATTGGTACGTGGCTGCCCATGTTACTCTGTGCACAGGGTCAGGGGCAGGAAGGAAGCTCCCAAGACAAGCAAGCAGAGGGCCGCAGTGCTGGAATTGGTTCCCTGCTGTCAGCATAGGAAAAGGGGCACCCTAACCTCCAGGTCCCCCAGAGCAGCTGACAGCTTTATTTCGGGGGAAAGGCCTTGCATTAAAGCTCATCCACACAGGGGACATGATATCTCAGGGCCACAGATGCGTGGCTCCAGCACCCACTGAGCCCTGTGCCACAGCCATGGGCCCTGACAGCATGCTCTGCCAGGCTCACAGCCCTCATCGGTGCCTCCCTCCACCTGCGAGCTTCCAGCCTGTCGGCCCCTTAAGGGCCTCATCTGCTGGCCAGGCTCAGTCTGCATGCCTCACCCTCTGAGAAGGCTCTGGACGCCCATGACTCTAGGCCAACCCAGCCTCTCCCGTCATGAGCTCCTTCCCTGTCCTCCCCAGCTGACTGCAGGCTCCTCAAAGGCCAGACAGGCCTTGTCCATTCTCCTGCAGTGTTCACCACAGAGCAGGCAATTAACACACACCCAATGGATGAGTGGATGAATTAACGAAGGGATCAGTGAGGAAGGGCTAGGAGGCTCAGGTGGCCAGAGAAATGAGCCACTCACCTTTTGGGCAGGGGTAGCCAGGTGAGCTTCAGGGAGCCTTGAAAGGTGGCAACAGTTTCTACGGCTGAAGGAACCAGGGATGGTGCTTCTGAAGGAGGGGATGGGGTGCAGGCAGAGGCTAGGAGCAAAGGGACTCATGGGAGAGTAGAAGGTGAGGCTGGCCTCAGCCAGTGGGAGGTGGTGTGTTAAGGGCCACATGCATGCTTTGGCCCTCATCTGGAATGCAGAGGGAGCTGCAGGTGACTGAAACCCGGTGTTCAATTCCTCCCTGCGTTTCAGATTTCAAGTACGCCCTCATCGGGACTGCTGTGGGTGTTGCCATATCTGCTGGCTTCCTGGCCCTGAAGATCTGCATGATCAGGAGGCACTTATTTGACGACGACTCTTCCGATCTGAAAAGCACGCCTGGGGGCCTCAGTGGTGAGGGATGTGGTGCTCGGGCCTGGCTCTGCCCCACCCAGCGAGGCACCGAGGGCCACCCCGTGATGCTGGCTACAGCAAGAATGAACCCACAAGCGCAGAGCCCAACAGGCTGTAAAGGAAGGCAGTGACCTCTGCGTGTTTCTGTCTCTCTCACTAACCCTTTGCCTCTGTTTCTCTTTCTTCTGTCTCTATCTCTCTCTGTCTCTCTATTTGTGTTCCTTTTTCTGTCTCCCTTTTCATGTCTCTGTCTTTCTGTGTCTCTTTCCCTCTGTACTTTTCCTTTCAGTTGCTCTTGGCAGTCCTGAGAATCACATTTCCTGGTGAAAGGTGGGAGAGGAACTGAAATTGGCTTCACACAGAAATTTCTGTTCTCTCATCCAAATGATGAGATCAAATAAACCCAGTCCCAGTAGGCAGCGAGGTTGGTCCTAAGTGTGGGTGGATGGTGGGAGGTTCTGTTGACACTGACTTTGTGGATCAAGATGAATTTTTTTTCATAAATTGGGAAAGTCCTTCTCAAAGCAGTACTGAGTAGGCCCTCAGAGAGAAACTGAGCTGGCTGACATGCACCATGGCACAGCCCTCTGCCTCCTTGGCACCCAAAGTGCAGTATTGATTTGCATCCCTTCTCTCAGGGTATCATCCCCAGACTCATCCTCTGTTGTATTAGATGGCTCACTGCAATGACGGTGCAGTTTTCCATGGGGTGCTTCTGGGGAGAATAGAGCCTCACTGCCTTTCTGGAAGATGTGATTATGATCCGTGAAGATAAGCAGAAGGGGCTGGTCTGGGCCGGGAGATGAGGAGGCTTCCGAGATGCTGGGGTGTGCATCGCCCGAGGGGCTTAATAGGCCATGGGAGTTTGCTTATCCTTGAGTTTGCTTATCCTTGTGTATCCCCACAAATAAGGGGAGGAAACAGCCTCTTCATCACTTAGCAGCCAGGTCCCGGATCTCTCGAGGGCAACCGTGAGTGAGAGGACCCAGGAGAGGGAGGTGAAAGCTCTAGGGAATGCTCTGCACCTCTTGTCACACGACCCCCTTCCTAATGCCCGGCTTTCTCTGTTTAGACACCATCCCGCTAAAGAAGAGAGCCCCAAGGTAAGGTCACTGCCCACACAGTCAGGGAGGGGTATCGTGTTCTCTCCTGTCTTGACCGTGCCACTCCCTTGCCTGTCATCCCCAGCCTTCTCTGCACTCTGGCATGCTTTCTAGGTGACTAGAATGCACCTCGTGGTCCCCTCCTTACACTCTCTCCTCCTCTGGACCAGTGGGCAGGTGTCACAAGAGTGAGGGCCACAGGCTACAGCCGTCAAAGGGAGTAGGGCTCGCCTCTGCACAGCCTGGATTAGATCCTGTTCCACCCCCACTCAGACCCCTTCAGTGCATACCCCTGACTTTCAGAATGAGGCCTCCAGCCCCTGTCACTTGGGAGGTCACATGTGGTTTGTCCCAGGTTTCTGGGCTTCCCTGCTGGCATCAAGGTACCCTGCTCTTCTGCACAGAGCCCACGTCCTCAGGGACGGTCCTGCCTTGGGACCTTTGCACTTGCTGTTTTCTGTAATTGGAATGCTCTTTGCCAGAAAGCTGCAAGCCTCGACCCTCTTTTCCTTCCTGCTTCAGTGTCACCACTGCATCATAGAGGGCCTATTTAAGGTACAATCCCCTCTCGACTCCAGCCACCATTCTCTTCTTTTTGCTTGGCTTTAGTTTTCTTTATAATTCTTTGCACTGGCTGATGCTATACGATATATTGATTTGTCTATTTTGCATGGGTTTTTTTCTAAAATGTAAGCTCCGGGCGGGTAGGGTCTTCCTTTTCACTTCTGTAGCACAGCACTTAGCACAGTGCCAGGGACAAAGTGGACACTTGCATATGTGTTGAATGAATGAATAAATAACCGAATATGAGGCCATGGGCTAGGTGCTGGGGGTCAAGGAGAGAGAAGTAGGACAATCTCCCTCAGTCTACAGGGGAGACAGGCAGGTCCCAGGTGGTGGCTGCACAGTGGGGGTGGGGGTCCCGGGAGGTCTATGGCAGGCTAAGCATGTGTTGCCTTGTGTCTTGGGGGTGCAGAGGGCTGCATAGCCACTAGGAGGTGCAGGGGAGCCTCAGGCTACGTGCGGAAAGACTAAGAGAAGCTCATGAATGCAGAGGGAACCCTAGTATATGTAGGCATCATGGGTAAAACCTGCAGCTGACAAACATGCAGTGTGGCAGAAGCAAGTGTTTCATATGACGATGTGGAAGGAAGCGCTGGAGAGATAGGTAGTTTCTATGCATGTACAGTCACAGGGGCTTGTGTTAAGCAAAGGAGTCTGAAATCTGTCCTGAAACTTCTGGTCACCTACAGATGGGTTCTAAGCAGGGGAGAGATAGAATATTTTTTGTTATATGGTAGCATGGAGGAGGGCCCAGCTGCAGCCAGGAAGATGTGCTGGAAGCCCGGACAGAGACTGAGGCCTGGTGCAAAGCCCTGCTGGAGTAAGTCCAGGTGGAGGCAATGGAAAAAATGAAAGATGGGAACAAAGTTAAGGAGGAGCTGGCCCAGGGACCTGGGATGAGGGACTGAGACAGCCACTGGAGGAGAGAAAAGAATCTAGAACAGCTCAGAGTTTTCTCTGAGCAGGTGCCCTTTGGGAAGTTGGTGGGGGAGCAGCTTTGGGCAGTGAGCTGGGTGAGATGATATTTTTTTGAACATGGTGAGCTGAAAGTTTCTGGACACTTCCATGTAGAGGAGATGTCTAGTAAGTGGCTGGCATTTAGGACAGAGGTCTGGGTTGACACAGGGATAGTGGCTTTTAGAAAGTACCCAGAGCCCAGTCTCACCCTCCGGTTCTTCCATGGGACCAGGGGACTGGGTAACTTCCAAGTAGTGTCTATTGAAGGAGCGGATGGATTAATGGCTGCATGAGGGATGAACGCATGGTGCATTGTGGCTGCGGGTCATGACTCATCAGCCCTCATGGATCATGCGCTGGGGATGAGCTGGACATGGATTTTCTTGAGAAGTTCACTTTTTTTTGAGGATTTCTCCTCCTACAGATATTCTAGTTTTCAGCAGTGGTTTCTGATTGTGAAGCATTAAAGCACATTTCATCAACTCTGTCTCCCAGCACACCATCTCTCCTTCTGTTTCTGACTCTCACTCTCCTTCTCTCTGTCCCCTCCCATGTCATCCCCCCACCCCAAGTTTCTGTCAGTCCACTGGGTCCTGGGCTGGAGAAGACAGGATATATAACTTATCATCCAAGACAGCACTTTGTGAGAGTGAGAAGAGGCTCTGTAAAAGTTGCACCAGGATGATGGGTGTGAGCCTGGACTGTCCTAGGGAAATAGGGATGTGTGGTCAACTTAGATTGAGTGGGCCTGTGAAGTGTCCAGGCCCCGGTGGCCACACAGCACTCCTCTTGCTGGCCATGTCACGTTCTCTGCACCTAGGGCATGTAACCAGCTTCAGGGGGTTTTGGAAATGTGTGGTCGAATTGGGGATATTTCAGGTTGAGGGACCAGAGATGCCATATGTCCCATCTCTCTCTCTCTCTCTCTCTCTCTCACACACACACACACACACACACACATGCACATATTCACACACCCAGACCCACATTGGCTGAAGTTGTCACATTCCTTTTTGTAGAAGAAACATGCCGAACAGCTCCCAGTGCCCCCAAATCCACTGATGCGGGAGAGTAGAGTTCCATGCTGGCCAGCTCTTCACACCCCTCCCTTCCCCCCGCCCTAAGAGGCCTTTGCCCTGGGAAGCTCTGTGTTCTTCTAGACCTAGGGGGGTTGGCACAATCACAGGTTCTCCTAAGTGTGCAGCTGGGGCACCTGGCCAGGAGGGTGACCCAGTCCCCGCTGACCCAAGGGCAGCACTCAGATGGCTGTGGGTTGGGCGCTGAGTCAGCATCTCCCACCATGGAATCAGGGTGGACTGGCCATTATAAGGGTTTTCACACAGGGCTCTTGGAGGACATGAGGAGGCCATGGATTGAGTCTGGAAGGGTGAGAAGGATTGACTTCCTAGAACCTTTGTTGCCTTTGTGGGTCTAGGTAGCATCTGTGGTGAGGAGTGCAGGAGGAGTCTGTTTTGAATGGATGGGCTGTGTTGGCCATGGTGAAGACCCTGGCACTATGTGGCCTCAGGGGCCCTCTGCTGGGTGCTTAGGTACCCAGGCAGAGGACACAGACTGCTGTGGCCAGCTCAGCCCCTGTGGTCAGGAATATTGAAATATGTGGAGATTCTAGCACAGTGACCTTCTCACCACAGGGAAGGCTCTAAAGTACTGGAGCTCCACCCAGCACAGGGACACTACCTTGACCATCTGAATTCCTGGCACACATTGAGGGGGACTTTGAGTTAAGGCACTTTGCTTTGCAAATCGCCAGACCTTGAAGCAGACCATGCTTCAGGGACATCTTAGCCATGGACTTCACATAGAATGAAATTTCACAAAGCTTGATCCTTAATCCTGTTGTGTGTGTGCGCACGCATATGTGTGTGTGTGCATGTATTGCCTGTGTATATGTGTGTGTGTGCATTTATTGCCTGTGTATATGTGTGTGTATGTGCATGTGGCCATTCATGATGGACTCTGACACACATACATCTGTGTGGGAAGATGCTGCTGTGAGCAATACAACACAGACCCATTTGAAAACACTGCTGAATGAGCAGTCACTGTGCTTTTTATGTTCTTATGCATGATCATCTAAGAGGAGCGTCTCTGTTATATGTGTTTTTTGGAAGTTCTGGGTTATTTTGAGCTATCAGGGCTATAGAAGGCATTTTCCATAATCCAGGAAAGATGGCTCCAATAGTTATTCAACAATGAACTTTCTGAAAGCAAAGTTCGTGAGAAAACATGAAGGGATGCTAGAGGTAGCAGGTGGGTGAGGGAGGCAAGAAATAAAGGCCAGGAGAGAGGGAGGCTGGGAGGCAATGGCTGGATGGGAGTTTATACCCCTGATAATTAATACATCACCCTCACCACGTGCAGGGAGCTGTTCTTGGCAGGTAGCGTAACAGAGCTCCTCTGCAAATAGAGGGACTTTCAGAGAGGAGAAGCAGGATTCGAGTTTCCAAAACTAACACTAGATGGAGTCAGGCTGAGTCATGAGGAAGTCAGACCCAAAAGAGCAAGCTAATGACAAGCAAGCCACTCTCTTGCAGCAAGTTTTGCATTGTCTTTCTGGCTTCTAAGACTTAGGCAACGAACACCCTTTTATCTTGTTTTGCAGGCGAAACCACAATTTCTCCAAAAGGTGAGTTGTAAGAGTGATCACTTGTCTTAAAAGGAGGACAGGCAGTCTCTGCCCCATGGGGCTGCATGGGTTTTCGGCATGACCTCTCCCTCCCCTGGCCACGCGGGACGGGCAACCATGGCCATGGCCAGGAGCCCTCATGCCAGGACAGCTGTGAGACCAGGAATCAGCATCACCTTGGGACGTGATGGTACTTGGCAAGATTTAACATGAAGCTGTGGGGCATTTGCCCAGTTAGAGCTGAGAAAATGGTTTTAACAGGATAGGTAAACTTTTTTTCATTCTCCAAGACCTATCCTACGATAGTGTCCAATCTAATAATTAGCCAATTTAGTCCATTTGTTGAAAAAAATTCCCAAACATCTCTTCATGTCATCATGCTATCAGTTTGGCTGGGTATTTGTATCTCAGTGCTGCTTTGGGGTCTTGGAGAGGACGAAGCCTGTATGTGGAGGGCTGGTCTACAGAAGGGGACAGGATCTCGGACCCCTGATTGAATGAGCCTATGGATGAAGACTCCTAGGAATGAAGGCATCTTCACCAGGGTTTTGAGAATCATCATTTCACAGTCCACATTCCCCAGCTTGGCTTTTCCTCACCTCATGCCCCTTGCATGTGCCAAACCCACTGAGAATTTGCTCCCTGTCTGACCAGCCCAGGATGGTCACACAGGCCTGGGGCAATCTCTTGACCTCACTCTCCTGCTTTATGAAAAATTTTCAAATCCAAAGAAAAGTTGAAAGAACGGGACAATCAAAATATATACACCCTTCACCTAGGGTCACTCACTGACATGGTGCCCCCTTTGCTTTATCTCTGTGTACATAAGCCTTTTTTGACTGATCTACTTGCAAATTAGTGTAGATATCATGATATTTCACCCCTGAATACAGCACCATTGTGTTTCCTATTGTGTATAATCACAATGCAGTGACCACTCCTAAGAAAATTAATGCTAATTTAATATCATCTATTATACAGTCCATATTTAAATTTCTCTGGTTATTTCAGAAGTATCTTTTATTGCTCTATTTTTTATTGTGCTATTTTCCAATCCAGAAAAAATATTTGTATTTATTTTGTCTTTTTTTTAAGTCTCTTTCAGTATTGAACAGCCCCTCTGCTTTTTATCCTTACGGCATTGTTGATTGAGAAGTCCCTAAGCCCCGTTGTCTTATACAATGTCCCATTTTCTGGATTTGTCTGATTGTTTTCTCCTGAGTAGATTCAGATTGAAGTTTTTGGTCGGAAATACCATGAGGTGATGTTGTGTATCTTTCGTTGTATTGCATCACTGTTGGTGATGCTTCGTTTGCTTGGTTAAGGGAGTGATCACTAGATTTCTACATTTGTAGAAATTAGAATTTTCCCCTCTGAAATGAATGAATAATACGAGGGGTGGCACTTTGACACTATATGAATATCCCGACCCCCAACAATTCCTCACCTAATGATTTTATACCTATTCATGATCCTGCTTCAAGCAGTTTTTGCCATTGGTGATTACAAAATATTGACTTTCTAATTCCAGCATTTCTTCTATATTTAATAGCTGACATTCATCCACAAGAAAGCCTTTTTATTCTGTCTCCCCTTTCTCTTTCTTTTGTTGAGGATTATTACTGCGGACTTCAATGCATTTTAATCCATTGCCATCATGATTCTTTCTGATGCCCAAATTGTTGCAAATTTGGCTAGTGCAAGTCACTTCTTGGTGGCCTCTGTGCCCTTTAGAAAGAACCCACTAGTCTTTGAGCACATGCTAGACTTCTGACAACACAATATCTCAGGCTCACCTTGTCCTGCTCCCAAGGGTAGCACAAGGGTCTAATTTTCCCAAGGGTCCCTGTTTCTCTCTCTGTCTCTCTCTCACTCTCTCTCTCTCTTTTATTTTAATTTTTACCGTGGAATGATTTTTAGAAACTAAGATCTGGGCACAATGTGTGCTCAGGGCTACTGAGTTGTCATTGCTTCTAGGCCCTTTCAATGGGCAGAGTCACGAAACGTGCATTTAAATTACAAACTCAATATCATAAGATTTTTCCTAAGCTTTCCCTAATCCATGTGTCTAGATTGCCTTCTCCAAAGTAAAAACCCTGCTTTTCCACCACATAATATTTTTACTCATTCTCTATTCTATAATACACACAAAATGCCTCCAGAAATGAGAGCACTATACAGCTATAGACCCACTCAGTAAACTTGCATATTTCTTTGCAGTGGCTTTTACCCTTAGAATTTAGCCGTCTAGGTGTGCACAGCCAGAGTAGTGTGTTCAAATGAAATTAATTATATTCTCTGTGTGGTTATGCTATCAATTGGATAGAGAGTCAGAAACACTTGTTTTAGTGTGTATTATATTTTACTATTTCCTGTTTCAATCTTTTAAAATTTTAATTTACATAGTTTTGTTTACACAGTTTATCTCTGAATCGTGTGTCATGTACACAATTCAGAGATAAACTATGTAAACAGATAAACTCAGAGAAGTGTTTCTCTTGTAACTGTCCACTCCACTGTGTTCCTACCTACTGCTTTGAAGTTGCTATTTTCAATAGTTCCTGGTTTATTCTTTCTGTGATACTTTTACAAAAATATATTTAATTAAAAACACTTTTATATAGACACACTTTTTAAAATAAAATTAGGAGATGTTTACATATAGATGTATATATCTGTGCATATATACTTTTCCCAGCACTTGGATGGTTTTATTGTTTACTTAGATGTCTGATCCATTTGGCATTTATTCTGGTGTGTGGTATGAGTTAAGATCCAATTTTTTCTTTTTCCGAAATGGCAATTGAATTATTCCTATACTATTTTTTTAAACCACCCTATTTCCCCAGTGTTTCATTTGCCACTTTTATAATGTTCTAAATTTCTGTGCGTACTAGGGTATTTCTAGACTTTATTCTCCATTGGTATTTGCGGTTATTCATGTGCTGAGAGCTTCCTGGAGAGGCTGAGCCTAGAGAGGCTTCCTGGTGTGCTCTACCTTCTGGTGGGGCTGGTTCCCTCCACCCGCACACATGTTGTGCTTCCTTTGCAGGGGACATTCTTGCTATTTTATTCCAGCTATTCTTTCATATTTATTTTTCCATATGAACTTTAGAATCAACTTCAGAATCTTTCCACAGAAATAAAAATCTTTCATGGTGTGGGAGCTGGGGGAGGTCCCAGTGGAGAATTTTATGATGATTGCTCTGTGTTTTTGGTTATTGGGTTTTTGTATAGACCAAAGCAAAGAAAATAAAAACAACACACAGAAAAAAAAAGAAGCAAACATCCTGGTATTTAAATTGGGGTTGCATTATATTTACATTATATTACAATATATTACATTATATTACATTATATTATATTTACATATTAAGTTAAAGATGATTTACTTCTTTACGATGTTAAGTGGCTCTCCATGGAAAAGAGATAATTTTTTCATAAAAAATTATCTGATTTTGTGTGTTTCTGTTTTTGTGTGTTTCAGGACAGTTTTCAGATTTTACTCTTATAAGATTGTCATATTTTTTGTTATATTTATTCCTAAGTATTCTGCCTTTGCTGCTTTCAAAATGGAGTTTTTGCCATTATGTCTCCTACCTGGTCATTGATTGTATTTTGATTTTGGGGGATTATGTTAGCATTATAGGGGTTGCCTTGTTGAATGCTTTTATTATTTGTCTCTGATTTCTTCTCTGTCCCTTGAGTTTTTACGATATTATGTCACCTGCCAAAATACAGATCTTCTTTCCCAATTCATATGCCTTTAATTGTTTTCTCCTCTCTGATTGCATTGGCTAAAAACACCAATGTTAAATAATAGTGGAAAAAGTGTGCATACAACATGCGTCTGCCAGACTTTGATGGGAAATCCACTAGTGGTGTCCATCAAGTAACATGCTGGCTCTAGGGCTGAAGCACACATATCTTATCATGTTAAGGAGCATTCATCAGTTCCTATTTTACTGAGTTTTAAAAATCAGAAATGTGTGTTGGATTTTGCCAAAGATTTTTTTCAGTATTAGCAGGCATAAATGTATCCTAACCAGATGAACCCTGGGGCTAACCAGAATGTATAGGCATCCTCATTATTAGTTTTACTTTGTTTCTTTTTGTTCTTCTTCTCTCCTTGTTGGTCTATGTGATTCTTGGAGGATGTGGTCAAAGATTTGGGTTAAGTAGCCACTAAATCACATGGTATGCAACATGCTCTTGCTCTTTCTCATGATGCCAGCCCGGAGTACCATGCAGCCTAATTCACCTACTAGTCCAGACAGCAGATGCTACCCTAGACTCTGCCAGCCTTATCTCGTTTTCTCCAGATCATGCCTGGCTCTCTGGTGGCTGGTGACTCACCCATCTGCAGAGGTATCGCTACCTGTCAGAGAACAACTTCATCCATAAGGTAGCTCAGCAGTGCCCCTTCTTCTGCTCAGGGCAGCCAGGGGTGGGAGGAGGCTGCTCTCTTGGTCTGCCCATCTACTCTGGGCATTGATATCTCAAGTGCAAACCTGGCTAACTCCAGCTTCTTTAGATCCCTTCCTTATCAACACCTGAAGGGGCCTTTTAATGCAGGGCTTGTTAAAGGCACTAGGAAGGATGAACACTCTGCTCAGGCTCTGGACCTCTAAACCCCATTTTCTTCTGAACCTTCCAGCTTTTGAAGGAGAAAAAAACCCCTGACGGCATTTTAGGCCCTTGCTTGGAATTCCTCCCTTTACTTTTCTCACCACTTCCTCTCACCATATCTTGCTGGTTTCCAATGTCTTTCTTGTCTTTAACGTTGGTTCTACTGCCATCAAGCTCTATATCCCTGACCATTACATGTGTCCTCGGTCCTCAAATATGGGGTAGTCAAGTATGTGCTGTCTGTTTTATGGCCTTTGACGTGGCTTGTCCCAAAGATGCTTCACTCTGTCCCGCCTTCCTGCTGTTGCTGCCCCATCTCTCATGAGGAGATCTTAGCTGTCAGGAGACTGAGACTGAATATACACAGTGGAAAGTCATACACAATTTTGCATCATTCAATGTAAGCATATATACCATTCTATTATATTCTAGATGTCTATGTGAAACTACAGTGAGGGTGTGAATTTGGTTTCAAGGCATGGAGGTATAAGTGAGGCCCTTCGCAGGGTCTGCATCCTACTTTCAGTCCACATTCTATTGTTTCTGAGTCTGGTTTGTTGACTCATCTTCTCTTCCATGTTTCCCCTTTTTTTAGACATCTATGCTGCCCTTCCCTTTCATCAAAGCTGGTACACCAAGTACAGAGAAGTCTCACCCTCTGTAACAGCTTGTAGTTCAGATGTGAAGGCATTATTTTCCAGTTCCATTCTCATAGGTCTATCTATCTTGTTCCTCATAGCATCTGGCCAGATCTGTGCAAATTCACCAATTACAGAAAGTGACAAGTTTCCCAAAATATGCCTATTAACCTCGAGGAATGACTTCTCTTTTTGTCATCAAAGTGGATGAAGTTTTGTTTGCCTTGGGTTTGGCAGGCAGAAAACAACTTCCAGGTTGAGCTCTCCCCTTTACCCAGAAGCCACTGGCCTTCAGTTCCTTTCTATGTTGCACAAGGAAGTGGCCCACCTTGCAGGCTTTGCTGATGAGCTTTTATACCTGTTTAATTGTGTGAATTGCATAAACACATGCAATAATTAGAGCATAGTTGCTCTCTCAATAAGTCTTCCAGATGGTTCTCTTCCTTTCCAGAGATGCACAGGTGATTGAGCTGTAGGTGAGCAGTGACGTGAAGAGGGGTTCTAGCCCCGTGGAAAACAGCCCATGGTTAACATCTCAGGATGTTCTTCATTCAAACACCTGAGGCTGGTAATGAACTTTCACATGGACTGAATATTGGAGGCAAATAATAGAAGGAATAGAATATACAGTGCCTCTGTCCTGAAGGAAAATATCATGCCTCTTCTGGAAGAAACGGACTGCACAGAGGAAGGATTGAGCAATTTAGCCTGCAGTGGAAGAAGGTGGACACCAAAAGCTTCACCCTGTGTTGGAGCTGTTCATGCTTCCATGAGGGCATGGTGTCCATGTCCGTGGAACCTACCACAGAAAATGGCTCATGAAAAGGGGAATCCGACCCAACACACAGCTTCCTACACACTGCCATCTTATCAACAGTTAAGCAGTACTTTGTAGAACGATTAGCTTCACCCTCTTAGCTGCCAGGAGATCACTTCTTAAAGATGGACTATGTGAAGATTCGGGAGTCCTGAAACATGGGGACTCCGGGATGGTCTATAGCCCTGTCCATGATGAACACTGGCCTTCTGGAGGGGAAATGGCAGTCTGAGCTGGCGTGGTAGGAAGGGCTTTGGTGTTCATGGAATGGGCCTGCTGCTCTCAGACCTGCAAAGGATGGAACCAACGAAGGACCAAATGAGAAAGCAGATGCTGTGCCTTGCAGAGGGCCATGAATGTCAGTTATTATTTTTCTCCTTATACAATTATTTTGTGGTTATTATTACAATGTAAATGGCTGTTGCATAGAAGACATGACTGGTGGAGGCTGAGGAAAGCCATGCCATTCTACAGTTGCCATCAGGCTAAGGCCCCATGAGCATTTCTCTCCCTTGTAATATTAACTCTGTATTTCTGGGATCACATCACGGAATATTCTTTGCCTTTCCACTTTCCAGGAAATCTCTTGGACTGGGCTACCCTCCTTGTGTGTGATGAAAGATGAGCTATATTTCAGAACAAAGTGCTGTGTTGTCATAATTTGCCTGGACTCCCAGGGTGTCTCTTACCCAACTTGATAATGATGCTGTTCATTAGCAGCCTTTGTTAACTGATAACCAAGAGCGGTAATGTGATACTCATAAGCAATTTTCTGTGTGTAGGATAAAATAAACCATCTTGTATGGGATCTGCTAATTGATTTGCTTCCTTCAGCAGCATTTTAATTAAGACATCTAGTTTGTGAATGGCAGAAACACTTGTGAACTGAAGGTGAATGCTCCTGGAATTTCAGCCACTGTTTTATCTTCTGTACACACAGCAAAACCTCAGTGTTCTCTCCCCGACCCCACCTCATGACATATTTTCCCAACACCACCACTGGACTCTGGTTTTGTTTTAGCCCCACACAAGGTTTCCCAAGTGAAGAACAGAGAGAATTACGCTGAAGGCCAGTGTCCTCTCCTTGGGTCATAAACGCTGACATCATCTGGGAGGCAGATGGGCAGGAGGCCCTGACATTGAGGTCTCTCTGGCTTACACTCCAAACCCAAGCTCAATATCTTCCTTCTGGATGTCCTTCTAGTCCTATTGGAAGCCCTTTGAAGCCCCCCTCAACAGCTCTTCTCCATAAGAGTAGCTCCTGGGGATGCAGGGTCCAATGGGCAGTAGCTCTTGGAAGTGACTGAAAGGAGTCCTAACAAGCCATTGGGTCTGCAGTGTAGCCTCATGAGTCAGGGCCATTCCAGCATGGTTGCCTCACCCTGTGGTTTGACAGTATGCTAGCAGAGGCCAGAGTCTGGACTAAGCCCCATCCTCCCAGCCTTGTAAGTTCTGGGACCCTAGGACACATACAGCTTCCCCCAACACAGCCCACCACAGCATGGAGAACATCATGCCCTAAGGGAAGGGGACAAATGGTTCTCAAATGTCAGAAGGAAGAGTCAACCTGCACAGGGAAGCAGGTCGCAGATGGCTGCAGCCAGCCAGGTTCTAGTGAAGTGGATATGGTTTAGGGCCTCCAGGATTCAGTACGGGAAGGAGGGGAAGGTGAGATGGGACAGGGTTATCTGGCAAGGTCAACAAATTAAAAATCATCTATATATGTATCAATCTATATAGTTAAAAGTGTGTTTAAATTGAATCTATACAAATTAATACATAAATATGTGTATGTATGGGTGTCCTTCTCTGTGTGTTGAAAGTACACATATCATGCAATTTTAGGAAATAAATGCAGATTTGGAGGAGTTAATAATACTCCTTTCTAAGCAGGCAGGGTTGCTTAGACATAGGGATGCTGAGCTGAACAGAGCCTGAAGATGCAACCTTTCCATCATCAAAGTTGGAAAACAGCTAAGAGGCAGACAAGCTAGGCAGTTGGAAATAAAAATATCAGCGCTATTGTGACTTTCAAACGAGTCACGGCATGCCAGCATCCCTCTGCAGCCTCTAGAGTCCCTGCGGCATCCATGCTGCAGTCCAAGCAGGAAGTGAGCATGGCCCAGGTGGAGTGCTGGCAGCAAAGAGGCAGAGAATTGGGGGTGAGGGTGGGGTTGGGATGGACCTTAGGGAAAGAGATGCCAGCACTTGCTGGTGGATCGATCTGTCAGGGAGGCAGAGGGAGTTCAGCACAACCCCAGGTTCGGGAGTCATTGGATGTGGAGAGCCTGAGGAGTAATGGCCTTAGAGAGCTTTGCAACTGGGTCTTGGGTCTCCTAGGCTATTGGGGAGGCAAGGATGGGCTGCATTTGGAGAGAGTGAACCTCACCTTTCTACAGGTGTTCAAACCTGCAAATCGGGGTTAAAAGCACGTGTCAACGATTATTCTAGAACATGCTCTGGGATTTATGAGAGAAGATGGGGAGAGCCAGCTTGGAGGCTCCTTTCCCCTGAGATGGAGTGTGCAGGTTGGCTGCTTAGACAGAAAGAGGCTGAACTGGGCAGACCTGAAGATGCAGGCAGAAGGGGTAGTGGCCTGCGACAGGAAGTCCATACTGGGCCAGGTGCAGGCTATGACTGATTCTTTCCCTTCTAAGTCATTTGTCTTAATCTCGGATTTGTCAAATTAATTAATCATCCTTCAAAGAATATGATTTTTCATGAGTAGATTATCATCAGATGACAAATGAGTGGCACATCTCCCAGGCTCTGTATACAGATGCAGAGAAGTCACTCAGGCCTTGAATGTCCCAGCCCCCCTTAGCAGCATATCCTATGTCCCAGTGTTCA
The DNA here is from genome assembly GCF_028858775.2 of Pan troglodytes. Taxonomy (NCBI): domain Eukaryota; kingdom Metazoa; phylum Chordata; class Mammalia; order Primates; family Hominidae; genus Pan; species Pan troglodytes. The sequence continues at coordinate 61,457,359 of NC_072406.2, read as the reverse complement.
CTGTCCTGGAATTTTAACGGACTCATGACTGTCTTTTCATTTGTGGCCCTGCTCTGTGCAGTACAGAGCAGTGGTAGAGTACATGAGCTCTATAACCAAATGCTGCTTTCTGAGCTGGACAAATTATTTAATGGTGCTATGCCTCAGTTTCTACATCTGTGCAGTAGGCTAATGGTTGTACCTACTCCATAGGATCTTTGTGAGAATTAAACGAGTAACGTGTGTAAAGTTCTTAGCACACTGACATGTTGTCAGCACTTGGTAAACATGAGCTATTAGTTATCATTGGTTTGAGGCAACTTTTACACAATTCCAAAATTCAGAAGACGAGATTATGGAAGTTTCTGTTTCATTCTTAATTTACATATGTATATGTATAGTTGTTTTTTTTTTTTTTTTTTTTTTTAGACAGGGTCTCACTCTGTCGCCTGGCTGGAGTTCATTTTCACAATCACTATTCACTGCAGCCTTGACTTTGCCAGGCTCAGATGATCCTCCCACTTCATCCACCTGACTAGCTGAGACTACAGGCGTGTGCCACTAATTTTTGTATGTGTTGTAGAAACAGAGTTTTATCATGTGACCGAGGCTGGTCTCCAACTCCTGGGCTCAAGAAATCCTCTTGTCCTGACCTCCCAAAGTGCTGGGATTACAGGCATGAGCCACTGTGCCCAGCCTCTTTATATATTTTTAAATAAAGTTTTTATTTTAGAACAGTTTTAGACTCACCCAAAAGTTGAGAGCATAGTTGAGAGAGTTCTCGAATGCTCCACACCTAGCCTCCCCTGTTATTAACATCTTTCATGGGTATGGCACATTTGTCACAATTTAATGAGCCAATATTGATACATTATTATTGACTAAAATCTACACATTATTTGGATTTCCTGTTTTTAACTAGTATCCTTTTCCCGGTCCAAGACCCCATCCAGACCACCACATGACATTTAGTCACAGCATTACCTTAGGCTCCTCTTGGTTGTGACAATCTCTGAAACTTTCCTTGATTTTGATGACCTTGACAGTTTTGAAGAACTCTGGTCAGGCATTTTGTAGATTGGTCCTCACTAAAGTCTATTTTTCTCATGAAGATAAATTTCTTTTAAGCTAAGTTTAACATAAAATTGATTATAATTATACAAAAACCAAGTGTTCACCAATCTTTATTATTGCTCATAAAATTAGCCAGATAGCTGGCAAATCCCACTTAAGTTTGAACTGGGTAGGCTCAGTAAAAAGGAAAACTTTGCCTGTGTAAATAATGCAAAGCAGATGTTTCTAATGAGTGAGGGGCTGCTCTGGTTAGCATCATGCAATTGCCATGTGCTTTAGGTAGCAACACAGTCCGGGAGAGCACCCAGGGCTCCGTGTAAGGCAGGGTAGATTGGACACTGCTGTCTTTCCTCATCAAGAGAACACCAGCCACCTGTGCTCACTCTGTGGCTAGGAGCTCCTGGTAGTGTGCTCTGAGCTCTCCAGAGACATGGATCAGAGCTGCTCATTATTTATCTTAGCAAAAAAGGAACCATAAGGAAGCTTTTACAATGTGGTTCTGATCTTTATCCTGTTTCCTGAGTTTAATTCAAGAGATGGCAACAAATTGTGAGTCAAGCACAACTGCTGACTGGCAGAAAAGAAATTGAAACCAGGTCCAAGAATCACCCCAAACATGTTCTGATGGGGTATTTGCAGCCAGCAGCAAGGGCTCTGCTACTGACTGACTCCAAGGAGTGGTATTTTGTGGACTTCCTCCCACAGCAGTCAGAGGATGGGGCTGTGGATGGTGCTCCTCTCACCTCCGTTGGCTTCTGAGGTCTGCTCTCATTGACGGCTCCTGCTCCTCCTGTCAGCCTTGACCTGGGTTCCTTCTGTCCGGATGGAAGTGGCACTGACAAACATAAGGAAATGCTCAGTCTCAAAAGGAAAATAAGACACAATGGAACAGGAGAAAACCTTCTCAGGGGATGGTGGCAAGCACCTGTTATACCCTGTGGTTACTTTACTCATGTAAATTATATCTGCACTTGTAGCCTAGCTTTTGAAGACACAGCTGCATGCACTCTAACAACCCACCATTATGATCAGTGTGCCCCTTTGTGGATGGAATCATTCCTTCTCACAGTTTAGAGTGTGGGCTCTAATCCAGCTGGCTAAGGTCTAATTCCTCCTGGCCTATTGCTTACTATGTGTGCGCAACCCCTGACAAGTGACTCAACTTCATCTTAGTTTTCTTGTTTGTAATGACGATGATGGCCCTAGGGGGTTGCTATGACTTGCCAAAGAGTTATTGCATGTAAAACACTTGGAATAGTGTCCAAAATGTGTAGGTGCTCTATAAATGTTCCCTCTTCTAAAGTACGGTATGAGACACCATGGGAAAAAACAAGGAAGACATAGATGTGGCCTTAACAGAGGAAACCACAGGCAAACAGGGTAAGTGAGTGCTACTTTTGAGGTGTGAACAGGGTGCTGTTGGATCCCAGGAAAAAGAGAAAATCACAGTGGCCAGCAGAGCAACATCTCTGTCTGGACACAAAGGAGTTTGTTGGTCAGAAAAGCAGACAGGGCATCTGGCACCTGGCAGGGTGTCTGGCACCTGGCATGCCAATGCCTGGAAGCATGAAATCACATGGCAAGCTGGGATGGGTAAGTAAGGACATTGCTGTGCGCAGAGCTGCGGCTGAGTAGAAGGAGGGTCAGGAAGTCTATGGAGACAAACAAGGTGCTAACGTGTTCAGCCATTTGGTTGTCTGGATTTTGTGAAATCAATTTTCTGTTTCACAAAGCGAGTTGCAGAAAGACAATAGGTAATTCTGTGAAATGGAAGTTGAGAGATGCGGAGGGAAGATCCAGGAGTTCTAGTGCTCATTTAATAGGTGTTCTAGGAGGAGGGAGCAGACAGAGCAAAAAAAGGACAGATCAGACAAGAGAACACAATTTACCAGAGCTGCCAAAAGATACTAGACCTTGGCTTCAAAGGAGGATCCCGTGAGTAACTGGCCCTTAAAAGAAAAGAAGTAGGTAGGTGAGCTCCACATTTATTTAGATCGACTTCTGAGGACCCGTTCCCATTTACACTGCATACAGGGCAAGAGAGTTTAAGCAGGATGTGACAATCTTACTGTGCTAGGAAGACAGAGGTTGGGGCTTGACGCTGTCATAGTGGCTAGAATTTAGGGGAACAATCCCAGAAAGGAAGCAACTTTTGATTTTGGAAGAGACCCCAGCTCTGCTTCAAAATTCCCCTTAAATTGATGGGTGACTCCTAAACTTGGCATGCACAGAATGAAATGCCAAGGGGCTCAGTGGAAAACAACAGCTGGAAGGCTAAAAGGAGCTGAGCAGAGATTTCAGCAGCTGTCCTGCCATTGAGAGACGAAGTTTGAAGTTTAAATCCTGCCAAAGTATTAATAGAAGGACTTAGTGTGATGCTTAATTGTATGTATCAGCTTGGCTGGGCCACAATGCCCAGATAGTTGGTCGAACATTATTTTGGATGTGTCTGTGAGGGTGTTTGTGAATGAGATTTACATGTAAGTTCGTGGACTTTGAGTCAAGCAGATTGCCCTCCGTAACTTGGGTGGGCCTCATCCAATTATTCGAAGGCACGGACAAAGCAAAGCCCGAGCAGGAGGGACTTCTGCAGCATGTGGCCTTCAGGCTGGAACTGCAACCTCAGCTCTTCCTGGGTCTCTAGCCTGCTGGCCCAAACTGCACGTTGTACTTGCCAGCTTCATAATTGTGTGAGCAAGTTCCTTAAAATAAACCACTTTATATAATATATATATATACACACACACACATACATATACACACACACACACACACACACACACATCTTGTTGGTTCTGTTTCTCTGGAGAACGCTAATATACTTGGTAAGCACAGCTGGCTTCCCATGAAAACCAAGACTAGGGGTTGTGCTCTAGGACTAGAGACAGAACTGAAATAGACTCAGTCAACACAGCCTAAAACCAGGATTCTCTAGAATCAAGGTAACTTACCAGTGATGTAACTTGCCAGACTAATGATTTGTGCCCAGGACTTAATTTTAAAGGTGACTGAAAGACAACACAGAGAGCTCATGTCATGGAAGCAATAATTTATTACAGTACTTACACTTCCTAAGAGAAGGGGACATACCATGTCCCAAGAGGCCACAGGGAGGAAGCACCAGGTTTGGTCAAAAGGTAGAAAGAGCCAGAGAAAAGCATGGCCCAGAGCCTTTATTGAGCTTTGCATGGGAAAAGCAAGGCAGGAAAGGGGAAGCAACTTAGTACTGGCTAGTGTGGATAGGGTTGGTGGGCTCTGGTCTCCAGTTGTCTGAATGACTGGCCCTGAGTGATTTAGGGCAGGGGAAATACTGGCTTGGTGTGTGAGAGTTAGGTAAAGAAGGTGGTTGGGGCACACACTCAGGATAGATGGGAAAGTTTGGGATAAATTTTTTTTTTTTTTTGGAGATGGAGTCTCACTCTGTCACCCAGGCTGCACCCAAGGTTCAAGCGATTCTCGTGCAGGTGCGTGCCACCACTCCCAGCTACTTTTTGTATTTTTAGTAGAGATGGGGTTTTGCCATGTTGGCCAGGCAGGCCTAAAGTGATCCGCCTGCCTTGGCCTCCCAAAGTGCTGGGATTAGAGGTGTGAGCCACTGTGCCCAGCCAGGGATAAGATTTTTCAGGCACCTAGGGAAACTGGACTGCAGGGCAGATATATACAACAGTAGCTGTTAGTTTGGCCCTGTAATTAATGGATGCTTAGTAGACAAATACAGAATCTAAGAAAACATAGAACAACTAAGCATCAACACTCTTCAAAGGAAGATAACAGAATCCAGAGTTTCTATAATGCATCAACCACAATGTTTAAAGGAACAATACCAGGCAATCAAAAAAGCAGGAAAACATGACTCTTAACAAGAGAAAACAGACAATAGAAGTAAACCCATTATAATCCAGATGTTGAAATTAGCAGTTAAGGACTTAAACAATTATTGTAAATATATATATATTTTTTCAGGTGAAATGAACAGAAAGGTGAACAGAGGGGAATCCTTGGCAGGCAAATGGAAAGTATAAAAGAGTCACATGGAATTACTAGACTTTAAAAATGCCATATCTAGCCTAGGTCTTTGCACTTGCTGTTTCTGCTACCTGGAAAGCTTTTTCTCCAGATTCTCGAATGGCAGATCACTCTCTCCACTCAATGTTCTTCCCCCACATTATTCTGCAGGGAGGCCTCCCCTGAGAACACTCCTTTAGTTATATATTCACTTACCATGCTATATTTATCATGAGGGCACTTATTGCCACTGGCATTATGTTATGTATTTATGCTTGTATCCATCTATTTTTTTTTCATCCTCCACAGTAATGCCAGCTTCTTTAGGACAAGGATTTTGTCTTTTTCACTGCCGGGGCAGTGCTGGGCAGAGAGTAGGTGCTTAGTAAACATTTGTTGCTATTCCTTTAAAAATATCCAAATAGTATAAGCAACTATAAAGAATATTTTTATAGAAATAATTTGAACATCCAGATAAAATGGGTTATTTTCTTCCCAAATTTAAATGACTATGTTTGCTCAAAAAGAAGTTGGGCCTGGGTGTAGTGGCTCACGCCTCTAATCCCAGCACTTTGGGAGGCCGAAGAGGGCAGATGACCTGAGCTCAGGAGTTTGAGACCAGCCTGGTCAACATGGTGAAACCCTGCCTCTGCTAAAAAGACAAAATTAGCCAGGCATGGTGGTGCGCACCTGTAATCCCAGCTACTTGGGAGACTGAGGCAGGAGAATCACTTGAACCCCAGAGGCAGAGGTTGCAGAGAGCTGAGATTGCACCACGGCACTCCAGCCTGGGCAACGAGAGCAAAACTCCGTCTCAAAAAAAAAAAAAAAAAAAGTAAAAGAAAAAAAGAGGTTGGGAAACTAGCTAGGATAATTACCATAGGGAGAAACGGAAAATAAAAGTTGCACTAGTTACTGCCTAAATCTTCCTCACTGAATCCCTATCAATTCACTGTCCTGCTAACAGTCTAAAGCAATATCTTTTCCCACATGCTCACCCATGTTTTTTGCCTTTTAAACATTTTGCTATTTTTTTTCCTAATTGAAATCATTTCCAATGGTTTAGTCAGTCTTTTATTGCGTGCCATTTCTAGTTTTTTTGTTACTGTAAAACACATGTAACAAAAATTCTTGTGTATATTCTTTTGGCATAGACACAAGAATTTTTCTAGGGGCAGATAGAATTTTTACTCCTAAAACTGCAGTTTGCATGTGGCATTTCCACTGTGGAAGAAGTCTGAGCATTAGTGTTACTGGGGAGGCTGGTCTCCAGGGTTTCTGGAGCACTGACATTGGAACAGAAGCATGTTCCTCTCTGGCCTCTTTGAGTTTACACCTCAGGTTTGGCTCCGATTATGCCAGGCTGCTCTTGGAGGCAGAGAGGTCAGAGCTGCTTCTGCTGCTTCTGTGGGTGAACTTGGTTGAGAGAGCCCCCAGATAGGAGAGCAACATGGACAGAATGAACTGTGAGACCAGAAAGGCAAACAGGGTAGCAAGGTGGTGAAAACAAGCTAAGATTAGAGATCAAAGTCAGCCCAATGTCTGAGTGAGGTGAAGGTGGGGACGCTGTGACCACAGCAGTAGGCACAGGCATATGTTAGGCTCAGGGTTCCGTGGGTGTTGAGAAGGTCAGCAGGGGAGGGCCAGGGTGCATTCATTGCTCTTCTCTTTCTTGGGAGTAGCTCGCTTAGAGATGAATTTTATCCCCACTACCTGGGTGAACAGATATGGAACCAGCCTTCAATCAGGATACAAATCTCCAGGAGCAACAGCAGGCACCGAATCCAGAAACTCTTAGCTCATCATGGTGGCCGTGGATCTACTACAGCTCAGCCCTGAGGAGTGAGCAAAGCTGTAGACAAACACATGCAGGGTTTTATGCCCCTGAACCCTAGTGTGCTCCTCCTAAGAAAAAGCCCAAGGCCACTGACACCACTTCCTAGAGAAGGAGTTGGGCAGAAGAGCTGGTTGGCAGGAAGGGGATCTGCCTTCAAAAAGAGTTTCCACAAGTTTCAAGGGAGTGAAGCTTTGTAGAAAGAAAATAATGTCCAAAGAGGGATTGTTTGGGGAAGTTTTGCCACTTAAAACCCTCAATGTCCCTTCAAGGAAAGATAGATTCCAGACAGGAAGGGCATGAAATGGTCTTAGGCAAGCTAAATGCATCTTCTCTCAGTGACTTTCTAAATGGGCATGGTAATGACTCACCCAACATTAGGGAAGAGATGGTAAAAAGGGGAGAAAGAAAAGAACAAAATCAGAGGACAGTGACAGGAGGTGACTTTGACACCTGGAACCTGCAGGCGGGGGCAGGTCACATTCTCAGACATCACGTGGGGGCTGGAAGGGAGCCCCTCTTCCACTGCCGCATTCTGAGTGGGGAGCCTGTGCTGTCATCTGAAAGCCATGAGGGAGAACATTGCAAGGTCATATTTGGGCCCAGGCCAGTTGAGAAAACTTGTGGATGTACTGCAACTTCTAAGCTTCAGCGATTGTCCGCAGAACCAGTGAGGTATTCTTCTGCCCAAAAGGAAACATCTCCTCAATTAATGATAATTTACAATATGTGCTTAGCATTTGCCTGGCACAGTTTGAAATAACCACTGTAGAGCTGTGTTCACTTTTGCAGGATGGAGACATGGTAATACCAAGTCTGGGCTCACACTGGTTCTTTATGGGGCTCTGCCGCTTACAGGAATTGATGGATGGGTGGCTGGAAGAGCTGTGGGCTGGGGCAGGTGTCCTGAGCTGGGGAGGGCAGAGGGAGGCACTGGGAGAGCTCAGGTGGGAATGGATGAGGATCCGGCTTGCTGGGATGGAAAAAGCCTGCACTCTGTAGATGGACATGGGCCTTTGGCTCCGACGCCTGCTACACAACTCAGCAGCTCTGTGACCTTTAAGCAAATTCACCTGGAAAATGGGGAAGAGGGGCTCAAAAATCATCTGCTCCGGGACTACAATACTTGATGACGTAATGAAATTACCACCCCATTTAGAAAGTCACTGAAAGGGAACGGTTTAGCCTGCCTGTGGCAAGTCATGTCCATCCTGGCTGGAATCCATGTATTCTTGAAGGCAAGTGTGCTCTGCACCTGGTTGGTGGTGTAGGTAAATGCTGACTGTTTTCTGTTCTACAACCATGGGGCTAAGAAGACAGTTCTGGGTGGGCCATCCCTCCCAGCAGCTGGAGCAGCTAATTCAGGTCTCAAGTGTCTGAAGCCTCAGTCATACCCAACTTCCCCCAAAAGGGTTGGAATTCTTGGCCACACTCCCTGGGGCAGTCCCCACAGCTGGAGAGGCTGCCCTGGCCTCCCCCAAAGACCCTCTCCACCCAAGCCTGCCCCTAGGGTATCTCTTCCTGCAGCCAGGCCTGGAGCTTGCTTGCCCAGCTGGCTTTGATCAGGCTCACTCTGAGCCACATGTTACCGTCTTCATCTGTTACTGTTTATGTTTCCTTGCAAACAAATGTCACATCTTTCCCAGGAGCCTCTTCCCAGCCAGTTAGGTTTTAACCCCTTGTGGTCAGAGGCAGGTTTCCACTCCTCAACCTAGCCTCTTTTTTGCACCCAGTGAACCGAATGCTCTGGAACCCAAAGGCTGATGTCCATTCAAGGGATCCAGGCTAAGAGACCTGTCCAGGGGACTGGCATGGAGCATCTTAGGACAGAGTGGCCAGGAGTCATGGGGCTTTGTAAAATCTTGCTTGTGGACCTATATGTTTTTTCCAGCCTCATTAGCTTTTCAAATAAAGCTGGAAGTAATTTATTGCTTATTTTCTTACACAGTTATCATAGAAAAAGATTAACAAAAGGATGGGAATCTCTTTTTCGTACAAAGAAATGTTGCTAAGGCTTGTCATGTAAAATTTCAGACTTTACATGTGTGTGTACATATGCATGCATGTTCTAGGTTTTATATAACTGGGATTATTTGGTATATGCTTATAATCATAATATCGTGAACAGATTTTCCCATGTGCTTTATTCACTACATTGAATTCCATTGTTTAGTTGTTCCATAATTTACTTAACCTAGGAGTTCTCAAACTCTAGCAGGCACCAGAATCAATCCAGGGAAGGCTGATTGAAACATAGATTGCCAGGCCTCACTGCAGAGTTTCCCAACCAGCAGGTCTGCCTGGTGTGGGGCCTGGGAATTTGCATCTCTAACAAGTTTCCAGGTGAGGATGATGCAACCAAACCAACTTAGCCCAACCTCCACCTCAGGCACTTAGGTTGCCTCTGAGTTCACTCCCATAAACAATGCTGTATTGAACATGGGCTGATGAAAATGGGCTAATAAAGGCACAGTTTTAATTTATTAAGGGGTCAATTTCTAGAGGTAAGATTGTCAAGACAGATGGTACCATAGGTTTAAAGTTTTTGCTACCTATTGCCAGAACATTAGTTTCAATTTATTTTTCCATCAGGGGACACCAGTTCTGGACCTCACGTTGATTTAATTCTTGTTTTTCTAGTGAGAAGGGCCCACCACATCTAGCTAATGTCACTGAAAAAGCTAGGTTCCCACCTTTAGAGCTATGTGAACCCAGGAAGCCCCCTCATCTGTTTGAGGCTCAGCTTCTTCATTCATTAAAGGGGAAAGAACACTGCTCTGCCCGCCTGTCTGGGCTGTAGTGAGAATCATGAAATGATGATGGAGCACCCTTCCTAAATTGCAACTTGTAATCTGAAAGATCAAAATAAACACCGCTGTATCAACTAAGACAGACACCAAGGTTAAGGAAACAAAGTTACCTACAGGTTGGTTCAGGGCCTGGCTGGCATGAGTAATCTCTATATTCCTATGGCTCCAAACTCCCTAACAATGGTGCTATCAGACCCCTCCCAAGTCTGATTTACAACTGAGTCACTACAACTCTGATTGGACAAAGGATGCCCTTACCAACATTCTTTCTTGATAAGCAATTGCAGACCTTAAGCCATTTTCAGCAGCTTACAGAGGCTGTGCACAAACTGTCTTTGTGTCATATGGTTCACCTTTTGTCATAAAAAGCCAAATTCTACTTCTTTTAATGCTAAAACCCTGCCCCAAAGTGAACATGGGATGTATGTGACATACATGTTTACCCACTGTGCATGCACTTGACTCTCCTCATAAATATGTACAGCTTTTCCCCCAAACCTGCTGCATACATAGGATACCAGCCTTGTGAGCCGTGAAACCCAAATTGCCCTTCCCCTCTTCGAAGACAGAGCATCTTGGTACTTGCCAGAGACTGTCTCTTTACAGTTCACCAACTGCTATCACCAATAAGGATCTCCTTTTCACTATTTAGTGATCCTGGTGGTCTTTTGGATGACAGACTCATGTGCAGGTGGGAGGGTTCTGAGCATTTCCCTGACCAATTAAAATGCAGCCCATATAATGGGAACTGTTCTAGAAAGTTAGCATTATTGGGGAATAGGTTGCTTGAGGGTTTATATTCACAGCCACAACTGTTAGCTCAGGTCGTCTCCTATGGGAACCCCCAGTAGTGTGATGGTAAATATTCAACCACTTGCTCCTGGCCGGGGAGGGGGAGGCCCCTGGTTTTAGCCTTTGCTTATTACCATGGTGTAAATACTCCCACCAAGCCCTCTAACAAGCTGCCACTGTGTCTTAAAATGTAGTAAAATAATTAGGATGTGGAGTGTTTGAGTATTTATTACTTTCATGTTTAATATAATTTATTTAATTATAAGTTTATACTACTTTTAATGTTGATAATGGCTGTGTTTAACAACTGGCTTGCAAAGTTCTTGAAAGATTTAACAACTGGTTCTCATTAGCCAGTACCAGCTGGCCCCAGCACACTACTAGATGCCCCTCTTGGCCATAAACTCATTAAAAATGCAAGTCACTATGCCATTCTTGTGGAGGAAAGGTTACACTGGTTATATTGACTTTCATTTTTTACATGTGACTGAGGGCTACACATTGGTAATCTGACTTAGTTTGATTCCAAATGTTTGGCACTTATATTTTAAAATAGTCCCAGGCTTCCCGAGGATTGAACTTTGGGGTCCTGCTAAGACATCTGGTGCTCACACCACGCAGCCAAGCTCTCCAACACACATCTCCTGTGGAGACAGGCCTTGCAACATGGGGGAAGTAGGCTTTGTTTCCAGAAGCTCATCAATGAGGTCTTGAGAGATCAGTTTCCAGTTGCTGCTATTCTGCCTTTTAATTTTCTTGGTTTGGCTTTATTGTGATAGATTTAATTTGCTGTGGGTTGGGTGGTGGAACCTACCATGTTACTGCTCCTGGTCGCATCACTGCCATTTGTGGCCTGAAATTTCCGAAGAAGCCAACTTGAATATGTGAATTCATTGTGGTTCAGATAAGAGCCATTTACACCGCTTTCACTAAGGCAGGAAAACAATAGGAAAAAATAACCTTTTGGCTTGTTTGGTGATATTTTACCGTAATGTATCATGACCTGTGAATTTGTGCTACATAAATAGCTTAATAAATGCTGTTTCCAATAAAGTAAGAATGTATTTGCTGAGTTATCTTCAAAACAGGAAATTGTTTCAAAAACATGAATCAAAATTTAAATATGCAGATGCTGATAGTCTTGTCTTGCAAAAAATAATTCATACTTTCTCCCTTCTCATCTTTGTCATATTTGTTGAATTCCTGAGAGCCAGGGTGGATTTGGTACGGCTTCTGAGGAGAGCTGCCTTTCCCTTAGAAGGGAGCCCCAGCTGACTGCCTGTTTCACACTATGGCTGGCAGGTCCCTTTCTTCCCCGGACATGGATGGCCATGGTGCTTGCTGGTCAGGTGGGAGCCACACTGCTCGGCCATCTCTAGCCACTCCCTGTTGTGCTGTGGATGTGCCAGATCTCAGTTCTGCTCCACTAAAGTTATTGCCTCTGTGAGATAGTCATGTGAACATGCTGGCACTTGGAGCAGTGGAGGATTGTTTGAACCAGTCCTCCATATTAGAGCAAAGCTCACAGACCTAGAGCAAATCTCACAGGCCTGGGGTGTGGTGTGTGTGTGTGTGTGTGTTTGTGTGTGTTGGGGGTGGGGAGGTGTGGTGGGGATGGCAGATGGGGTGTTGGAAACCAATGCCCCAGCCAATGTCCAGCCAGTCTCACTGCACTGCAGGGGGCATGACTGAATGGACTGCTTCCCCTCTGGCTGCTAAGCCTTGGCCTGGGCTTAGCCTTTCTTGGGAAGTTTCCTGTGGGAATTTGACATGGCCTGATCCAACCTTCCCAGAAGTTCTCCACCCTATGCATACTTTATTCCAGGAGGGCCAGGGATCCATTCAAGACTTTGGGTGCTGTGCGGGAGATGGGACAGTTGCTGGCCTCCTCAGGACACTGGGATTATCCATTAAACAACTGCATCATCTCTCTGCAGGACAGGCTGGGAAGAAGCATCTTCAGCCATGCCTTTGAAATAGCTATTCCAATTGTGGGGATTAAAATAAATCATCCCAGCTCTGCTCAGGAGTTTTCTGTGAACGTATTTTCTGCTTTCCAGCCACAGACATCCATTAGTCTTGGATGTGGGCTAAAAGGAACATGGAATCAAGCACAGCACACTTTGACGTCAAGGTGACTCACTGTCAGCCTCTGGGTCCTGGGGTCTCACCCTCACACACTTAGACATCAAGGTGACTCACTGTCGGCCTCTGAGTCCCCGAGTCTCACCCTCCAAGTCAGAGCTGTGCCATGCTGCAGGAAAGTTGGCCCAGTAGAAGACAGGAATGGCTCCTGAGGGCTGTGTCCAGCGTGGCCTGTGGCCAGCCCATTTTGGACATAGAGAGAGAGAAGACCCCTTTCCCTAGAGCTCCCACCATGGCTCTCCAAGAACATACACAGGATGTGGCCAGTGCTGGGATCCTGTGGGATCCTGGGATCCTGGGTCACGTGCATGGCATCCAGCAAGGAGTCTTTCCTCTCAGCTGAAGCTGCCCTTCCAAGGAAGCGTGTGTTGGAAGAAGACACTTCTGCATCCCACAACCTTGTTGAACATTCACAGCCCTGCTGGGCCAGAGCTGAGCAAAATGCAGCAGGCTCCAGGCGAGGTGGGGCTCTGGGGCCTGGAGCACAGCCATGCCACGACTGAGGACCCAGCCCCAGGGACCAGCCCCCTCCTGGTTCCCTGATGAGAGGGAAGGCCTTGGCTATTTGTGTGGGCACTCTGAGGTGAAGGCCAAAACCCGAGACAGCGCCAAACAAACCCACCAAAGGAGCAGCCTGTTATTATGTCTAAAGAAAAACAAAAGCAAAACTCCCTTTCCTATTTTCTTGGGGGAGCTGAAGAAGAGTCCTCCGGATTACAGTTCCCTGTGGCTGAGCTGAGCCTTCTGTGGTCCACTGACTCACTTCTTTTAAAATAGTTACAAGAAGCAACAGAAAATGAACCCAAAAGATAGTACTTCCCTACCCCACTTCTCAGTTTGTCTGATAGCTTTTGGCACTTTCTCTGCAGCCCAAGCACACAATGAGGTCATCCCTAAGCCCTGAGGACTGACCTTCACTGGGAAAAATTCCCACTCTGAACACCACCAACCCCACTCCATGCAAACCTGCTGCGCAGAGTCCAGGCAGCTTCCCACTTCTCCCCTGCCCTCGGGTGTTAAATCTGATAATAGGAGAACTTTGGGAGGGTGGCAAGGCACCTGCCCCCTTAGAGGGGCCCCACTTTCGGTGTGGAGAGAAGAGCAGGATCATTGCCCGTTTGCAACACCTTTACACAGTGGCTCTAGCCACAGAAATGCCACGATTAAGACCGAAGCACCACCCCTTGGCCAAATGGACAGATTATTTCTGGACTCCCATGGACCCCAGAATGAATGATGTGATTCTCCCCACAGCCCAGATTGGGGCGCAAGCCAAGCTCTGGAATTAGAAGTGAAGAGAGACATGGCCTCTCTGCTTCCTGCTGTGGCTGTGGCCGCTTTGTTTCCGGTTAGCCTCCTCAGCTGGGAAAAACAGAGGCTGGGAAGAGTAGGTTTTGGAAGAAAAGTTAAGACTAGAAAATATTCCAGGCCTCTTGGATGAGGTTTAGGGCTCGCATGCAATGTGTGCAATGAGCTGGCCAGGCGTCAGAGCTCCAAGAAAGTGCTGCGTTGGTCCTTTTGGGGGTTTGCACACCAGCCCTGCTGGCTGCAGCAGTGAGGCGCAGAGGTTCCTGGCAGGGCTGGAAAACCCAATGGAGAGTGGCAGGGGGATGGGTGGGAGCCCTTTGTGGGTGGTCTCAGCTGAGCATCTGCATGGAGCAAGCAGAGCGGCTGGGGCAGAGGCTCTTCCCATAGACGGAAACAGCCAGAGGCCATGTGAGTGAGGAGGACAATCGCTCACCATCTGAGGGGCTTCACTCCAAACTAGCCCCAGGGAAGTAGCCCGTAGGAAACATCAGAGCAACCTGGCCATGCAGCCCTGCCCCCAGGCCTGAGATGGAAGCCACTTCTCTCCCAGCTTTCCCACCCAAGGCTCATCAAACCCCTCTGAAGTGCCAAGCTCCCTATCTCTAAGGAGGGTTCACAGCGTATAATTTTTGAGAGGATTAGGAAGAACGTATATAGATTCTGGGTAAAGAAAGACCCGACTCAAGGGACTTTGGAAAACATCGTTTGGGTCCCAAATTGTAAAGTTTTTGTCTTTATAAAAGCAACCGTATATAAACATTGCAATCTAGTAAGTTGTTTCCTATGGGGTAAGAATGGGAACCATCCTCCCAAGTTGTCCTGGGAAAACCACAGGGCTCACCTGGCCCCAAGGTTTCCCTGACTGGGCCAGGAAGAAGCACAGAGCACAGATGCTGGTTAACGAACTAGCTCACTAGAACATATTTAAATATTACAAGGGAAAATCAAAGTCCATTGAATTACCACGCCCTGTAAAAAATTGCCCCAGAAACTAGTGTGTAAAACACCTTTTCTTATGCTCACGGTTTTCTTATGCTCACGGTGGGTGGGGAATTCCAGGAGGGCTTGTCTCTGCCTTGTGATGTCTTGGACCCCAGCTGAAAGACTTGAAGTCTGGGAAGCAAAATTATCTGAAGGTTCCTTCACTCACACATATGGTGGTTGATTGAGACCTTTGCTGGGGCTGCTGCCTGGAACACATCTATGTGGCCTCTGCATGTGGCCTAGGCTTCCTCACAACATAGTGGCTGAGTCCAAAGGAGAAGGGAGACAGAACCAGGAGGAAGTCACATCTTTTATGATCTGGCACTGACAGTCACAAAACATCACTCCTGTGCATTCTGTTGATTGAGGCAGTTACAAAATCCACCCCAGTTCAAGAAGAAGGACGCTGTCGTGCTATCAGAAGAGCATGTGGGTTGTGATATAGATTGGTTTGGCCATCTTTGGAAAATTTGGTCTCGCACAGCCCCACCTAATCTTTTTCCTCTTTCTTGAGGTCAACATTGTTTTCTCTTGGGTGTGATTATTTTCAGATCTCCTCTGTGCCTTTTGATACATAGACAATATAGAATTTGGTCAGTGCTTTTGAGGGAGTGTGTTTAATTTTTACATAGGTGGGGTCATCTATCTATTCCTTGTACCTTGTGTTTTCATTTAACATGAATTCACTTATCAGTATGTATAGATCTCTTTCTTTTTATCGTGGTGTAGTATTCCACAGTTTGATTATGTTGTAGTTTCTTTATTTTGATGGATCTTAGGAAAGTCTCCTGTCTTTATTTCTATTATACACAATGCTGCAATAAATATTTCTCTAGGTGCTATTTTATGCACATATCACATAATGTGGCTGTTCCCTAGGAAAGAGATGATAGTAAACTGCTTAGGAAGTGCCTGCCCACTTTTAATTCTATGGGTACCACCAAACTTTTTGAGAAAGGTAAGGTACACTGTTCCAACAGAGAATAAAAGTGTTCATTTCCTTACGTCCTCATCAGCACTGGGTATTGTCCATCTTTTTAACTCTTACCTATCTCATGGGTGAAAAGTGCTATACTGTATACTACACATTTTTAAGTTGTAGCTCCCTTATTACAGTAGGACTCAACATCTTCTCATATATTTATCATCCCTCTGCATTTCTTCCCCTGGAAACTGCTTGCTCGTTTGCTTTTTTTTCCAGTTCCACTGAAAAGCAGAGGAATGCAAATTGAAACGGTGAGTTTTTTAAAGCAGTGAAATTAGAAAAGATGACAAAGTTTCTCAATGCTTGTGAAGACTAATATTGTTTAAGTTGAGAAAAACCACCTTGTAATTACAAATGTTAACATATTTTCTTTCTACACATTTTTCATTAAAGCGTAAGCTCTGAACCATTATGAAAATATTCTTAATTGTTTTACATGAAGTGAGACCAAAGTTGATTCAAAAAAATAGCGAATATAATTTTTCAGCATAATTTGTTGGCTGAGTCTCCTTTCCTCCCAGACTTGCTGTTTACTTTGCCGCTTAACAATTCTCCATGATGTCATCTCTCTCTGAACTGCCTTCCATCCCCCAATGACCTACTTATTTTCTGTGCTGGCTGCCCCCTCTTGTTTTTGTAAGGCAAGTCTTTGTATTTATTTGTTTAAAAAGGGTGCACTTACACTATTTCCTCTTTTAGCCAGGGGACGGAGTCTTCTGTTTAGGTCAGGCGTGACTTTCATGGCTCAGTAGAGCACCATGGTGTCTTCCTCCACACAGTGGCCTCACATTCTAGAGAGGAGGGTATTCCTTGGTGCTGGGCGTGTGGGGGATGTTGATGTTGCTTGTGGAATATTGGGATTATTTTCAATCCATCACCTATCTGAACTGTTTAGTATTTGGGATTCAAAGGAATAGAGTTGATGAGACTGACCAAGGGTGGGAAGAGATTAGCCACAGAGGGAAGTGGTAAGAAGCTTGTTGGAGGAAATGAGTGAAGTGCCAGCGTGTTGCAGAGCAGAGAGATGGCAGGTGAACATTTTATCAGGCTGATTGAGGCTGAAGCGTGGTTTGTGCAAATGGAGAAGGAAGAGGCAACTCCCAGAGTCCTAGTGGGAGAGAACCAACCACCCTGGAACTGCAGAGATCCAGGGAGCACAGAGGAGGCAGCTCCCAGAGGGAGTAACACCTTTTTCAGCCCAACGTGTTCATCAGCTATTTACTCATTATTTCCTGAGTGCTTGTTAATATGTAAAACATTGATCTAGACACTAGAGATATAATGAGGTGGATGGAACGAAGGAAGTCCCTACCTGCCTAAGCTTACATCTAAGGAGGAGAAGACAGATACAGGTAAACCCATGAGATACACACACAGACATTATATACAGCCTAGGGTGGTAAATGCTATCATGGAAAAATAAAGCAGGGTAAGGTGACAGAGAGTTGTAGGGCCAAAGAAAGCTCTTTTCCTGGGGGTGCCAGGCAGGCTCCTCTGACCAGGTGATGTTTCAGAGGAGACCAGAAGGAGAGAGAGCCACACAGGAACCTAGGGGAAAGCCTGGAACAGGCACAAGGAAGAGCAAGTGCGAGAGCCCAGAGCCCGTGAGGGGAGGATGCCGGGCATGTCCGGGAGCAGTGAAGTGTCTGGAGTCACAGGAACTGAGCAAGGGAGTGAGTAGAGGAGAGGGGAGGGGAGGGGTGGGGTGGGGTTGTGGAGGGTTGAGGAGCTAAACAGGGTCAGCATGGGGACTTAAGATGGGGGAGAGAAGGAGAGATTTTCCACATTGGGAAGCAGGGTCATTTTATGTTGGCTGCTGACTGTATGTATGTGAGCCTATGTATGGTTAATTAATCTGGCATGAATTTGTGTGCATGTATGTGTGTGTGGTTAAGTAAATATGTGTGTGAATTTGTATGTGTGAGCATGTTATGTGTCTATGTGAACACACGTACATATGTTTATGTTACTGTGTGTGCCATATGTGTTCCAGCGTATATGTGTGTCTGAGCGATCATGTATGCATTTCTTTGTGTGTGAGTGACATAGTATGGACATGTGTCCCCTTCAAATCTCATGTTGAAATTTGATATCCAATGTGAGAGGTGGGCCTAGAGGGAGGTGTTTGGGTGACGGGGACAAATCCCTCATGAAGGGCTCAGTGCCACCCTCGTGGTAATGAGTTCTCACTCTTAGTTCTGTGAGAACTGAGTGTTGAAAAGAGCCTGTCACTTCCTCCACTCTTTCTTCCTTCCTCTCTTACCCATGTGATCTAAACACACCTGCTCCCCTTCCCCATTTGCTGAGAATGGAAGCTTCCTAAGGCCCTCACCAGAAGCAGATGCTGGCACTATGCTTTGTGTACAGGCTGCAGAAACATGAGCCCAATGCACTTCTTTCTTTTATAAATCACCCAACCTCAGGTATCCCTTTGTAAGCCACACAGATGGACTAAGACAGCGGTTCCATGCATGCTTAAATGTATACAAGTGTCTCTGTGTTTATGTGTTTGTGTTTTTGTGTGTGTCTAAGGAGTTAAGAGTATGTGTGTTTTGTGTTTGTGTGTGTCCATGATAATACACAAGACAGAAAAGGAGTTCCCATGGGGAAATGAGAACATGTTGGGAAGCCTGTCCTGGTATCCAGCCTCAGCCTCTGCCCTCGCCATGGGTCACAGAACAGACCAGTGCCATCGATGAGGTCACACAGTAGAGCTAGGATCTTAGCGACCATGGGGAGCTCAGTGTCCACTCTGGCTGGGGCCAGCTGGAGGCCTTCAGTACAGCCCCAGCCAACTCTCACTGAACAGCTGGAGCACCGACACCCTGGGCACTCATTTCAAATCATGAAATGCCACTTCACAGACCACAGGGGAGAACAGTCACCAACCGATGGGACCACCCTCAGCTTGACCAGCCCTGAGTCCACTGAGGAGAGTGTGGAAGTGTTCTGGCCAGGTAGGTGAAAAGAAAGGCCTGGAAGGTCAGCCAGCTGTGCTCCCTGGGAAGGAAGCCCTGATGGGAAGGGACAGTGCCAGGTTGCCTCCTGATACTGTTACCAAATGGTTGTGTTGACCATAAACATAGATGTGGAGGGAAAGGAAATTGATATTTATGGGACACTTGGTGTGACTGAGGCTGTTATGAGTATATAAGGTGTTTTCAGGGGATATGAGGATGAAAATGTAAAATGTTTATAATTATGTATTTATTTTAATGTGTATTTGAGAAAACAACACGTCCATCCTGTGATTTCAGCAGCGAAATAAAAAATTCCTTTATAACAAAATGATGAAAGTTAATCTAGAACATCAATTTGAAGACCGCTGGGACGTGTCTGTGGGCAGCACCTAAGTGTCACACCAGCTCTGGGGGCCCAATGGCTCCACCACTCATTCAAACTCCATGCCTCTCTTTCCTACTCTGTTGAATGGGAATCCTAACAATATAATTTCTTAGGGTTGTTTTGAATATTAAACTTGGCAAGCACTTTCATGGCAAGAGGGACACAGTAAGTGTTGAAGGAGATAGTGAGATGCCCCCTCGGGAAGGTGAAGACAGGTCACAAATGTTGAAGAGGATAGTGGGTCTGGGTGGCTTGGCCAAGGCACTTTGCATGTGTTGTTTTTTAAATGGGCTTTACTGAGGTGTCTTTTATGCACACAGACTTCAGCAATTTTAAATGCACAATTTAAAGAAGTTTGACACATGTACATTTGTGGAACCACCAACACAGTCATGATAAAGAAGATTTTTCAAAACCCCTAAAAGTCCCCTTGTGCCTTATTATGACCAGTCTCCTCTCACCCCGTCCCCAGCTCTGGGCAACCACTGAGCTGTTCTCTGTTGCTAAAAATTTGCCTTTTCTAGAATGTCATCTGAATAAAATCATATACGACATGGACTCTTTTTTTTTTGTTCACATTCTCTTATGACTACATGGCCTTTTTAATTGGCTTCTTTTATTTAGCATAATGCATTCAGGATTCATCCGTATGGTTGCACGTCTCAGTGGTTCATGGATTTAACAGGTTGCATCATATGGATACACCTCAGTCTGCTTACCTATTCCCCAGTTGATGGTCTTTTGCTTGGTGATTACTCTAATACATTATTTGATCCTTATCATCATATCCCTAATGTGTATATAACTCTGTTATTCACCATTTAATGGTCTTTCTCAGTTGAGTCAAGGATTTGGTGATTGCATTCATACATTATTCAATCATTACCACACCCTATGAAGCAGGCATTATCACCATCTTCATTTTTTCAGGAAATGGGCAGAGGGGGCGGTGTTTGCTCAAGAGCTCCCAGAGCCTGTACCCTTTCAGAGTCTGCGGCTCCTGAAGGTAGATGTGGCATTGACCCCTTAAGGGGCACTGATGACAATGTCCTTCTGCTTCTCAGGGACTATACAGAGAGAAGGGTCGTCCCCACGGCCGGGGCCTGCCATTCCCCGGGAGGAGGGCCTCTACTTCGCTGCCAGGGCCCGGGGGATGCTGGACTGGAGCAGCTCCCCATCCTCAGAGTCCTCCGAGTACCAGTCCTACTCCCAGTACCAGTCATGCTGCTCCTGCATGTGCGATGAGGACAATGCTGCTCCTCAGAGTGTGTGTGCCTTCTACACGCACGTGCAGACTGTGCGGGGTGTGGCTGTGGCCTGGGAGACCGAGGCCGGCTTCGAGCCGGTCAGCAGGAAGCCCCGCATCCATGAAGCCCAGTTCATCAAGAGGCAGAGGTGGAACGGCTCCTCCTTCGAAATGGCTTCCAACACCGATATGCGCTGGGACCTGGAAGCCTGCAAGAGCAACTGCAGCCCCGAGCCCGAGGACATAGACCTGCTGGAGTGCTGCCTGCAGGAGCTGCGGGAGCCGCCGGACTGGCTGGTCACCACCAACTACGGGGTGCGCTGCGTGGCCTGCTGCAGGGTCTTCCCCTCCCTGGACACTCTGCTGGAGCACGCCCAGCATGGCATCCGGGAGGGCTTCAGCTGTCAGATCTTTTTTGAGGAGATGCTGGAGAGAAGGCGGGCTCAGGGCCAAGCACATGACCAACAGCTGGAGGAGGAGCAGAGTCCTTCAGACAACAGCGAATGTTCCCGGCCCCAGGGTGAGGTGCTCTCAGCACAGCAGCAGGAGGAGCAGAGTCCTTCAGACAACAGCGAATGTTCCCGGCCCCAGGGTGAGGTGCTCTCAGCACAGCAGCAGGAGAAGCAGTGAGCCAGAGGGGAGATACCCAACCCTGCCCTCACCTCCAGGGCCTGGGACTGCTCCTTCCCCAGCCAGCAGTATCAGAGCCACTAGGGCAGGGAGAGAGGACCAGGGTCAGGGGGAAGGAAAGGCATGGAGTGTAGAGCAGCGAGGGCCGGGAGACTGGAAGGAACCCCCTTCCTGCCCTAGGCACAGCATCTCCACCAGAGTCCATTTCAAAACCCAAACGAGAGGGCTTTGAGTGTTTCTGATGGCAGGCACAACATCTGAAACCCACAAATGCATGGCCAGAGGGATTTCCATTTTTGCCGGTGGATCAGGCAGGTCCACACTTGCTAAGTATATGTGGGTCACAGGACAGCCAACTGCAAATTACTCTTCAGCCCTATTTTTTTCACTATTGAAAATCTGTCATATGCCCTAGTTCTATGTCTTATGTTATTGGGATTAAACTTGAATAACACAAAATTGAATGCAGTGACTAACTGAGTGAACCATGCTGTCATATTGGACACATGGGAAGTTGCCATTTCCATAGGTTACAAACTAGCAGAAACACCTGGAGACAGGCAGCTTCTCAAGGTAGAGCAGGAGGCTGGGGATGTCCTTCTGACCTATGAGTTCATCTATGTCAACTGTACATTTTTAAGTGGTGCCATGAAATTCATCTTCATCCTTCTCCCTGTCTCAGGGGGCTGTGTTCATTCAAGAAAAATTAATTGTGGACCACTGTGTGTTTGACATGCTGATGGAAGACATAGTCCAGCCTCTGTTGCTTCCAGTGAGAGACAGTTAGAATGGGCAATTGCAAGGCAAGGGGATGAATGACATCAAGGAGGTTTGGGGAGCCTAGATGAGGGGCCCCAAGTTCAAGCTGTTTGATCAGGATAAAGAACTTTCCAAAAAAGATGATGCTCCCAGGGGCTTAAAGGAAAGGCTAGACCAGGGTTCCTCAACCAGCACTGTTGACCCTGCATGCTAATTATTTGCTGCGGGGGCTGTCCTGTCTGCTGCAAGATGTTTACTGGCATCCCTGGCCTCTACCCATCCGATTCCAGCAGCATCCCCTGCCCCACAGTTGTGAAAATCACAAATGTCTTCAGAAATTAACAGATGTTCCCTAGGGACAAAATCACCCCGGTTGAGAATCACTGAGCTAGACAGGAACAAGGCTGTGAGGAGAAGAAACAGACATGATACATTTGGGGAATTGCTAGCTACTTGATCTGGCTGGAATGCTGGGGGTATTTGTCTCTCATATAATTTATAAAGATGTGCCAGACATTGAAGTGGACATGGGGAATAAGTGAACAAAGGGAAAAAGGCAAACATGGATGCTGCTCTGTGGAGCTTATAGCCTGAGGGCATGCATGTAAAATAATTATGAAAGTTCCCATTTCATGACCTAAAGGGTCCTGTGTGGCCGGGCCTTTGCTACTTTCTCCACACCATGTCTTAGCATTCTGTGCCTCACTCACCGTGCTCCAACGACATGGGCCCCTTTCTTTCCTTAAAGGATTCAAGTGTTTGTGCTTCAGGGCCTTTGCCCTTGCTGTCTTCCCCAAGTAGAACGCACCCTTGTCTGTGTCTCTTCTGGCTGTCCCCTTGCTCATCTTTGAGGTTGCAGCTTAAATATCTCTTTTTCAGAGGGTCCTTTCCCAATCACGCTGCCTTAGCATATGCCTTATTCTAAGTGTGGATGGTTTTAAGAAGTGACATGATCAGATTTATATTTTAAAAAGCTCACTCCACAGTGTGTGGGATATGGATTGGGATAGCAGCAAAAGAAGAAAATGAGAAGTGGAGAGATCAATTAGGAGGCTGTTGAGGAAGTCCAGGCCAGGAATGGTGGTGACTTGGACCAGGCTATCCCAAGCCAAGAAGGAGAAGAATGGATGCCTTCAAGACTTATTTGGGGAATAGAATCCAAAGGCCTTGGGGAAGGGTGCAGGTGGGGGTAGAAGAAAGGGGTTTGTCATGGTGGATTCCCAA
Organism: Pan troglodytes; assembly: GCF_028858775.2. Classification (NCBI taxonomy): domain Eukaryota; kingdom Metazoa; phylum Chordata; class Mammalia; order Primates; family Hominidae; genus Pan; species Pan troglodytes. Next base: position 61,434,239 of record NC_072406.2, on the reverse strand, counting down.
GTTCCTAGGAGGAGCAAATGTGGGTGGCTGTGCATTAACTGATATGGGGAAATTTGGAGGGTGATTTCCGTATGAGTGTGTGTGTGCCAGTGTTTGTGTGTGAGCATGCATGTCTGTGTTGGACATGCATATCAGCATGTGTCTGCACGTAGACATACAGGCATAAGTGCTGGGAGGCAGGTGACAGAGGTGAGTTGAGACATGGTCAGTTCTAAATGCCAATGGCACATTTGAGCAGAGATGTTGAGTGGGAAGTTCATGTTATTTAGAAGATAAGTCTAGATTGGAAATGTAAATGAGAAAGTTAACTGCAAATAAATGGTACCATATTGAAAAACCACAACAGTGGATGGATGACACTAACTAGGGTGCTGGGGTAGAGTTAGGGTGAGCCTTGTGAAGTAGGGAGGAATGGAGTGAGGAGCATTTCTTAGGAATTTTCTTCAAAGTCAACAAAAATAAGAAAAGATAATTTTCAGGAGTGGTGAGCAGTGTCAAATGCTAAAGAGAGTTGGAGTGAGCTGAGGACACAGCGCATTTCATTTGATGCACGAGGTTGCTGACAGTTCTGAGGAGAGCAGTCTCAGCAGCTGAGAAGGGCAGAGGTCAGATGGGCAATGTTCAGCAGCAGACATGAAACAAACTGCTGGAGGTAAGCATTGGACATCTCTGCAGGCAAGTCTGATTAGAAAGGAAAGTAACAATGGTTGTAGCTGGACAAAGATGGCAGAGAGACCAAGTTTATGCCAATGGAAATGATCCAATAGAAAGGAAGAGACAGAAAAGGTGGAAAAATGGGGAAATCTAAGGAGAGGAGCCAAGCAGGAGAGAGGAGGCTGAGCTGACATGGAGAAACCGGCCTTGAAAAGGGCGGCTCCGAGCTCCTTGTTGCATGCAGATGGGCAGTTAGTCACACAGGGCTTTGGGGTCAAAATTAGGGAACTTGACCATCCATCCTGAAAACTACAAGGAGCTCTGGAGAAATCTGAAGTCAGATTTGCATTTGTGAAGATCACTCTGGCGAAAAGGGTCAAGAGTGGATGACAGCCAGCATCGTTGGTGACAAGGGGTTCAGCTAAAGTGTGGGTGGCAGGGTGAATTCAGGGGAAATTTAGAAGATTGAACCATAAAGTGTGGCTAGTGTGTGATGAGGATGGTGAGAGTAAGGAATCCAGAATGACTGCTAGGGCTTTTTTCTGGGTGGCAAAATGTCGGAGCCATTTGCAGACAATAGAGAAGGAGAAGGTTTGCTTGGGATGCTGATAAACCCACCTTTGAACAAGCTGAGCTTGAGACAGAAACATTCAGAAGGGGGCTACTCGTAAGGGTGTGGAGCTCAGAAGAGTGATCATCTGCCTGTATGTGGTGAGCTGTGGCCATGGTGCTTTCCATGGGCTTCATGTGGGATGCATTCCTTCTGCTGGTGCAAGTGCAGCAGGAAGCCATGAGGTCATCTTAGAAAGGGCATCAGAGGTGGGGATGATATCTTAACAGCCTTCTAAAGGTGCAGCAGAGGCCACAAACCTTTTGAATTTGGTGTGAAAGGAGCTTGAGGATCAGCAGGAAGTAAAAACAGCCCCAGTTTTATGAAACTCTTCTCGGAAGAGCTATCTGGTGTTTGTGGGGGCTTCATAGGCAGGTAAAGTCCAAGGGACACTGTAAGGGAAGGAGAGTCTCCTGAGCCAGAAATAGTGAGTACTAATGAGGAGAATAGTTTTATTTTTATTTTTATTTATTTATTTATTTTTTAATTTTATTATTATTATACTTTAAGTTTTAGGGTACATGTGCACAATGTGCAGGTTAGTTACATATGTATACATGTGCCATGCTGGTGTGCTGCACCCATTAACTCGTCATTTAGCATCAGGTATATCTCCTAAAGCTATCCCTCCCCCCTCCCCCAACCCCACAACAAAGGGAATATCACCACCGATCCCACAGAAATACAAACTACCATCAGAGAATACTACAAACACCTCTACGCAAATAAACTAGAAAATCTAGAAGAAATGGATAAATTCCTCGACAAATACACCCTCCCAAGACTAAACCAGGAAGAAGTTGAATCTCTGAATAGACCAATAACAGGCTCTGAAATTGTGGCAATAATCAATAGCTTACCAACCAAAAAGAGTCCAGGACCAGATGGATTCACAGCCGAATTCTACCAGAGGTACAAGGAGGAACTGGTACCATTCCTTCTGAAACTATTCCAATCAATAGAAAAAGAGGGAATCCTCCCTAACTCATTTTATGAGGCCAGCATCACCCTGATACCAAAGCCGGGCAGAGACACAACCAAAAAAGAGAATTTTAGACCAATATCCTTGATGAACATTGATGCAAAAGTCCTCAGTAAAATACTGGCAAACCGAATCCAGCAGCACATCAAAAAGCTTATCCATCATGATCAAGTGGGCTTCATCCCTGGGATGCAAGGCTGGTTCAATATACGCAAATCAATAAATGTAATCAAGCATATAAACAGAACCAAAGACAAAAACCACGTGATTATCTCAATAGATGCAGAAAAGGCCTTTGACAAAATTCAACAACTCTTCATGCTAAAAACTCTCAATAAATTAGGTATTGATGGGACTTATCTCAAAATAATAAGAGCTATCTATGACAAACCCACAGCCAATATCATACTGAATGGGCAAAAACTGGAAGCATTCCCTTTGAAAACTGGCACAAGACAGGGATGCCTTCTCTCACCACGCCTATTTAACATAGTGTTGGAAGTTCTGGCCAGGGCAATTAGGCAGGAGAAGGAAATAAAGGGTATTCAATTAGGAAGAGAGGGAGTCAAATTGTCTTTATTTGCAGATGACATGATTGTATATCTAGAAAACCCCATCGTCTCAGCCCAAAATCTCCTTAAGCTGATAAGCAACTTCAGCAAAGTCTCAGGATACAAAATCAATGTACAAAAATCACAAGCATTCTTATACACCAATAACAGACAGACGGAGAGCCAAATCATGAGTGAACTCCCATTCACAATTGCTTCAAAGAGAATAAAATACCTAGGAATCCAACTTACAAGGGACGTGAAGGACCTCTTCAAGGAGAACTACAAACCACTGCTCAAGGAAATAAAAGAGGATACAAACAAATGGAAGAACATTCCATGCTCATGGGTAGGAAGAATCAATATTGTGAAAATGGCCATACTGCCCAAGGTAATTTATAGATTCAATGCCATCCCCATCAAGCTACCAATGACTTTCTTCACAGAATTGGAAAAAACTACTTTAAAGTTCATATGGAACCAAAAAAGAGCCTGCATTGCCAAGTCTATCCTAAGCCAAAAGAACAAAGCTGGAGGCATCACACTACCTGACTTCAAACTATACTACAAGGCTACAGTAACCAAAACAGCATGGTACTGGTACCAAAACAGAGATATAGATCAATGGAACAGAACAGAGCCCTCAGAAATAACGCCACGTATCTACAACTATCTGATCTTTGACAAACCTGAGAAAGACAAGCAATGGGGAAAGGATTCCCTATTTAATAAATGGTGCTGGGAAAACTGGCTAGCCATATGTAGAAAGCTGAAACTGGATCCCTTCCTTACACCTTATGCAAAAATTAATTCAAGATGGATTAAAGACTTACATGTTAGACCTAAAACCATACAAACCCTAGAAGAAAACCTAGGCATTACCATTCAGGACATAGGCATGGGCAAGGACTTCATGTCTAAAACACCAAAGCAATGGCAGCAAAAGCCAAAATTGACAAATGGGATCTAATTAAACTAAAGAGCTTCTGCACAGCAAAAGAAACTACCATCAGACTGAACAGGCAACCCACAAAATGGGAGAAAATTTTCACAACCTACTCATGTGACAAAGGGCTAATATCCAGAATCTACAATGAACTCAAACAAATTTACAAGAAAAAAACAAACAACCCCATCAAAAAGTGGGCAAAGGACATGAACAGACACTTCTCAAAAGAAGACATTTATGCAGCCAAAAAACACATGAAAAAATGCTCACCATCACTGGCTATCAGAGAAATGCAAATCAAAACCACAATGAGATACCATCTCACACCAGTTAGAATGGCAATCATTAAAAAGTCAGGAAACAACAGGTGCTGGAGAGGATGTGGAGAAATTGGAACGCTTTTACACTGTTGGTGGGACTGTAAACTAGTTGAACCATTGTGGAAGTCAGTGTGGCGATTCCTCAGGGATCGAGAACTAGAAATACCATTTGACCCAGCCATCCCATTACTGGGTATATACCCAAAGGACTATAAATCATGCTGCTATAAAGACACATGAACACGTATGTTTATTGTGGCACTATTCACAATAGCAAAGACTTGGAACCAACCCAAATGTCCAACAATGATAGACTGGATTAAGAAAATGTGGCACATATACACCATGGAATACTATGCAGCCATAAAAAATGATGAGTTCATGTCCTTTGTGGGGACATGGATGAAATTGGAAATCATAATTCTCAGTAAACTATCGCAAGAACAAAAAACCAAACACCGTATATTCTCACTCATAGGTGGGAATTGAACAATGAGAACACACGGACACAGAAAGTTTTATTTTTAAAAAATCAGTATGGGAGAGAATTGAAATAAGGCATAATATCTAAGCTCTGAAATTTCAGCCTGTAAGAGACAAGTGTTTTTAAGTGCTAAATTCTGTATTCTAAGGGCAAAGCATCATTTTAAACACTTTATGAATAGTAAATCATTCAGTGCTCTCCACAATCCAATGAGGTGGATCCTACTATTGTCCATGTTCTGTTGGTGAGTAAGCAAAGACCCTACAAAGGTCATATGGCTGGTGTACACCAGCTTGGCTCCAAGCCTATGTTCTAATTGTCACACAGAGATGCAAACTTCAGTGTAAAGACAGATGCAAGGTATTTAGGAAAGCAAATATGTCAACTGCACAGGCTGCATTTTCTTTAGATTAAGTAGCAGCAGCTGCAGATGAAGAGAAACATGATGAGTGTTCAGGAAAAATGAAAGATGACAGCAACCTCGGGTAAGCAAACTATTAATGTAAAGGATAACTTCAGCTGACACGGATGGAGAAGAAGAGAATAACATTATTCTTAAGGTTGTGACTTGTTCTTTAACTATAACTGAAACTCAACTGAGTTAAACATTCATTTGTGGTTTAGACATAATTTTGCAGATACCTGGGACCTCACAGACAGGAGTAAGGGAAATCCTTCCAGAGGTGTCAGGGGACCTCAAACATTTTAAATTGTGAACCACTTTAAACCCTTTATTTTCCCAAACTATAGAAGATGGAGCTTATGTTATAAAACCTACATAAACCTCATAACAAAGCCTGAAAAAGATGGCACTAAAAAAGTAGGCAATATGTCGATCTCACTTATTAACACAAAATAATAGTTAATCTAGTTTAACAGACTACAAAAACAATAATTCACCATGACTGGCCTGGCATGGTGGACTCACGCCTGTAATCCCAACGCTTTGGGAGGCCAAGGGCAGGTGGGTCGCTTGAGCCTAGCAGTTTGAGACAAGCCTGGGCAAAATGGCAAAACCCCATCTCTACAAAAAACAAAAAATACAAAAATTAGCTAGGCATGGTGGTGCGCATCTGTAGTCCCAGCTACTTAGGAGACTGAGGTGGAAGATGACTTGAGCCTCGGAGACTGAGGCTGCAGTGAGCCATGATTGTGCCACTGCACTCCTATAGCCTAGGCAACAGAGTGAGACTGTCTCAAAAATAAAGAGTATTTCATCATAACTCAATTTGGGTCATCTCTTGACTAAAGATAGTTAAAAATTATTAATTCTAACAGTGCTTTGTATTGAAAGAAAATTCTTATGATTTTCTCAGTAGATATCAAAAACAATCAGAAATAAACCAATGCACTTATGGTCAGTAGATTTTTCAAGAGTGCCAAGATAATTTAATGGGGGAAAGAATAATCTTTTCAGCAAATTGTGCTGGGACAACTGGATATCTGTATGCAAAAAGGTGACATTGGATCCCTACCTCACAATATATATTAAAAAAAAACCCTAAAAATCAAAGACTTAACTGTAGTAGTCAAAACTATAAAACTCTTAGAGAAAACATAGATGTAAATTCTGAGAATTGAAAACATATGTCCACATAAAAACTTGTACATGAATATTCACAGCAACATTATTCATAATACACATAATTCACCTAATACAGAAAGTAAAAACAACCTACATGTTTATCAGATGATGAAAGAATAAACAAAATATAGCATATCCATACAATGGAATATAGTTCAGCCATAAAATGAAGAACTGATCCCATGTTATATACGGATGAACCTTGAAAACCTGTGAAGCGAAAGAAGCCAGACACAAAAGGCAACATAACGTATAATTTCATGTCAATGAAATATTCAAATAGGCAAATTTATAGAGACAGAAAGCAGATTAGTGGTTGCCAGGGATTCAGGGGAAGGGGAGGAACGGGACAGACTGCTAACAGGTATGGGATTTCTTCTTAGGGTGATGAAAACGTTCTGGAATTAGTGGCAATGGTTACACAACTTTGTGAATATGCCATAAACCACTGAATTGTAGTATGTGAATTGTATCTCAATTTAAAAGACTTATAATAAGTACAACAACCATTCCTGTAATAAGTTCCTTAGAAACTAAGAATAAGATTTTTTTCAGATAACATAGAATATCTCAAACAAAAGAGCAAAATATCTACATGTACTTCCATTAAAATCAGATAAAAAATGTCATGTATTACAATTTTTATTTGACATTGTTCTAGAAGTTACAACCAATGCATAAGACGTGAAACAGAAATGTTGTATACAATAGACAGAAAATCATTTTCAGAAAAAGATAATATACTTTGAAAGTGCAAATGAATTAATTAAAATCATGGAAAAAATAATCAAAGGATCAATATATAAGATGGATTTCAAGAACTTCCTTTTATATTAGACATGACTAATTAGGAAATAACATGGAAAATATTCCATCCACTAGATAAGTAGCTATTAACAGAAATATTGCAAGAGTGATGAAATGTCTAAGTGATTATTTTTAGTTAGTAATTGTTGATAAATTTTATTTCTTCTGTAGTTTTTATTATTTTATATTTTCTATATTGATCAAGTATAGCTTTTAGAATAAAAAGGCAATAAAACATTTAATCAAGCATTACTTTGTGTGCACCTATACTCTTAGCTACTGGGGAGGCTGAGGTGGGAGGATGGCTAGTACCAAAGAGGTAGAGGCTGCAGTGAGCTATGATTGCCACACTGCACTCCAGCCTGGGTGACAGAGCAAGACCCTCTCTCTAAAAAAAACAAACAAAATATTACCTTAGTAAGAAGTGACTTTGGGGACCTCCTCAGTTCACACTTGCAGTCTGCAAGCCATATTGTAAGAACCCCAGATCTTAACTTCTTAATCCTTCGTTCTTCAGAATTAAATTAGCTTTAATTTTAAGAGCACTTTATAATAGATGATGGCCCAGCCAACTCAAGGCAATTAAATTACATCATTCTTTTTGAGATGTGTCCTCATTGTTTACCAAGGGTGAAAGCTATGAGAGGAAGATCTTGAGAGAGAACCAGGGTGGGAACTCAGTTGACAGAGGGTAAAGATGATGAGTCTGGGGACGGAAACAAGATGGCATCAACAGGACCATACAAGAAGAAGTGGAAGTTGAAGAGAATGAAGGAAAGATGAAGTTCAATAAGGCAGATAGAGGTGGGAAGAGAGAAGTGGCAGGTGTTAAGAATAACATGTAATGCTTTGACCTGAAATGTGACATCACAATGGGGTCCTGGAAGGGGGATTGTGGGGGAAAACGAGGGTCATGTCAAAGATGGTGGAGTCCTGACAGACCTTTCATGAGAGTTTCTGTGGTGCTCAGTAATGGGTTAAATTGTGTCCTCCCAAAATTCGTATGTTGAGGGCTGGGCATGGTGGCTCACACCTGTAATCCCAGCACTCTGGGAGGCCGAGGTGGGCGGATCACTTGAGGTCAGGAGTTCGAGACTAGCCTGGCCAACATGGCGAAACCCCATCTCTACTAAAAATACAAAAATTAGCTGGGCATGGTGATGGGTGCCTGTAGTCCCAGCTACTTGGGAGGCTGAGGTGGGAGAATCACTTGAACCTGGGAGGCGGAGGTTGCAGTGAGCTGAGATCATGCCACTGCACTCCTGCTTGGGTGACAGAGCGAAACTCTGTCTCAAAAAATCATATGTTGAATCCTAATCCCTAGCACCTCAAAATGTGACTGTATTTGGAGTTAAGGCTTTTAAAGAGGTAAATTCATATGGGAGTGCCTAATCCAATATGACCAGAGTCTTTACAAGAAGAGGAGATTAGGACCCAGGCACACACAGAGGGAAGACTGCATGAAGACACAAGGAGAAGATGGCATCTGTGAGTGGAAAAAAGAAGCTCAGAAGAAACCAACCCAGTGACACCTTGATCTCCGACTGTGTCACAGAACTGTGAGACAATACATTTTTTATAGTTTAAGACACCTGGCCTGTGGATTACGGCAACCTGAAAAAATGAATATAGATTCTGAAGAGCAGGAGACAGAGACAGGAAGACAGCAGCCACAAAGGCTCAGGGAGGTCCACATTTCAGGTAGGGAGGCTTCCCAGGTGGGGTCCTTAGGGGCACAAGCACGTGGTGAGCACTCTGTCCGCATTTGTTGATGTAAATGCTGGTAATAGCAGAAATACATTTGGGAGCAAGCAACTCACTTTTGGTGAACACAGGGTGGTCTCTGGCCTGAGCACAGAGGGTGATGTGGGCACATGTCAGAAGGTTTTGCAGAAAGAGTCAGGCGTGTGGGGATGTGGTGCTACTTTCAGCCTCAAATGCTTCCCTCCCTGTGACCAGAAGGTCCCACAGAAAAATGAGCTGGGCACAGGGACAAAGAGGATGTGCTGAGCTGTAGAAAAGACAGAGTAAAGAGATTCATGAAAATGTCAGGTCTACAGCCCACAGCCTGGGTACCAGAAGCCAGAGCTCATGTGTGCACGTGTGTGCATACATTTGTGTGTGTGTGTGTGTGTGTGTGTGTTACCTGCTGCTCTGCACTGGGCCATGCTAACACCTAGCTTGGGCCAAGCACAAGGACCCTGTGAAGAGGCTCACAAATGACTCCTGACTCCTGAGGATTTATGTACCATCTGCTGCTGGACTTACTGCAGTCCCTCCAAGCACACCCTCAAGGACTACTGAGCTGGGGTGCCATCAGTCTTGGGAAAAGAGAGAGAGAATTCCCTAAAGCAATGTTTGGCAAACTTGACTACTATTCTTTTCAAAGGCCAAGAAACATTCCTATGGAGCCTGCCTTGACTTCAGTTATTGCTGTGGAAAAAAAGCAGCACAAACACAAGCAGCTAAGCTTATAGTTGCTTTACAAGTGCAAAACAAAAACCAAATGTGTAAATTAAACACAATTGCAAACAGCAATAAAACTCAAACTAACAACATTAGTTTAATGTGACTATGGGTGTTTGTGAAACCGATTTGCCTCTTCTGTGAGTATGGAACTGAATGCCATTCAGATTCTCCTGATGGGTGATGGGCTCTCATGCCAAGGGCTGGGAAGTGAGTCAGAGCCTTACAGGAGTCGCATGCTGATAGAGCTTGATGCCTTTACCTCCATAGGAGTCAAACTGCCACGTGTGTCAGACTAGCTCATCCTAGACTTTGGTTACAATCCAATGCTTCTCTAACACTTTTAGTCTAGACTTGCTCCAAGCTGGGAGTCTTTGTGTCTCTGTAGAGGACTTACAGAGGTCTTATTCCCTTATTTCTAAGTTATTAAGAATACAGAATGGGAATTTCCCTGAAGCCTAAGTCTTCTGCTTGGATTCACAAAACATCAGAACTGCATTTACTGTAACATCTTTGACATGGGGAGGAAGCAATTTATAATTAATAGTACCTTACAATAGATGAAATAATGTAATATGTATGATACTGATCAATAATTACATGATGCCTATGAGCAGCATATATATAAAAACACTGAGATATCATAAAAGTAATAAACAAGTTTTAGTTTTAAGTTTTACTTCGAAAAAAATGAAAACTTACAGAAGTTGCAAGAATAGTACAATGAATTCCATATGCTCTTTATCTAGATCTACTGACTTTCCCATTTGCCTCTCTCTCCCTGTGTCTCTGTCTCTCTTTCCATATATATATTATACAATACATATTATAGATAAACTTGTTATTTTTGCTGAACCATTTAAGAGTAATTTACAGTCATTCTATTAACACCAGATACTTCAGTGTGGATCGCCTAAGAACAAGTGTAAAGGCATTCTCTTTCATAATCATGCTCAGGAAATGTATGTAGTATACAATATAGTCCATTTGCCAGTCATACCAATAATGTCCTTTTTAGCATTTTTTTCCTGATCCCACATCAAGGATCTAGGATCATACGTTTCACTTAGTTGATAAGTCTTTTTAACCTCTTTTACTCTGAACAGTTCTTCAGTCTGTCTTTTGCTCACTGAATGTTCAATAAAAGTAGAAGGCATGGACTGAGATTTTTAGTCTTATACATCAGTGGTCAGTTCTAAGATGTTTTCTTTGTGGTCAGTTTTATAGACATCTGTTTGGTTCCTAGTCCCTCCCTCATTTCAATCACCTCCATCTGGAGCCTTCTAGGAATCTGGGGCCATGTCTTTCCATTTCCTGGGAGCTGGTCCAGGTTGCTGCATCCAGCCGGCCTGCAGAGCCCTTGGCATCAGCTCACAATCACGCCCCTCTATTGGGGTCACCAATGAGGTTGGTTAGAAGCTATTTCTATCTAGACATCCTGTCAGGCCTATAGCTTCACATTTCTGTACATTTCGGGAAAAACAGTGCAGTCCGTACTCCTTCCCCAGTTGTGCAGGGAGAAGACGGTGCTGCAGGTTTCATGTAAACTCTGCCCCAGGGGCCTTAGGCATATCTTTCTGATTGGATGGCTGCATTGTCTGTAACCACGATCTCTCCTCTTTCTTATCCTTTCCCTGCTCTCTCAGTCACAGCTGATAACTGCTTTTCTCTAGAGTGAACTCTCTTTTAGTGGCAATTCAAGCATGTAGCTGACTGCTTTTAGCTGTAAAATGCCTGTGAACAATAGGGAGGAGCAAATATTCAAAATTACTTTTAGAAACCTAGACTGAAAAAGTAACACTTGGAAATCTGCTAAACACCTTAGAAGAGGGGTGTTTCGTTTTGCTTGATGGTCTTAGTTTAGGGATATATTTGCTGTGTGCAAGGTCCATTACAAAACCATGCTGTACTCTTCCATCTCTGACCCAGGTTCTAACAAACAATTGGATAATGAAAGAGGAAAAGCCCCGGCCTGCCAGGTGATAGCAGAATGCCCTTGTTGGAGAAAATCTGGATTTCTAAGATTCTTTCAGTGGCAACTGGTAGAATCCAGGATTAGTTGAGTAGGCTCTCCATATAGCTTAGTGTCCACAGGAATCTGGATCAACTTTAGAATGGTTTGAACACCCTCTTTTTATGGGGTAAACAAAAAATAGAATTGGATTGTATTATTCTTCCAATTTGGTACAAAGTAAGACCTGATAGAGCCAAGGTATGGACAAAGAAGCCTGTGAAGGATTTTCAAATGGTCCTAAGCTTGTGAATGAGTGAGCAGGCAGCAGAGCTAAGAAAACCATTTGGAAGGCCTTTGCCAATGTAGTCCAGAAGAGCTGAAAGGCCAAGTCTTATCCGGATCACTGGCTCTGTCTCCCATGAGGGCTGAGTATATTCCCTTGTTCCTGTGTTCATGCAGCAAAGGTTTTACCAGGATGATCAGTTAGATTATATGGGAAGCTGAAAAGTACCAGCAGCGCACACAGCTGTAAAATCAGCACAATGTTACCTGTAGCAGAAAAGTGCAAGAAAAGCACTTTCTAGCCTCAAATCTTTGGCACAACCCCAGTTTGGTAAAGACGAAGCAAGTCAAGGGTGGCAGGTTGAATTTCTGCTCTGTTTTGCAATGGGAGTTGGATATTTAGCAATATACAATGACCAAAGCAGGAGTTGCCTCCTCCAAGGGTGGCTAACACATCTAAGGGGTCCCTTCTGCTTTTCACCAAGTGGGAGAGTAAATTGAGACCAGCAGGTTGAGGTGGGAGGTTACCAAGGATACCAAATGGCCCTGCCACATCTCTAGCTGCTCTTAGTACAGCCATGTCAAGACGCCATTTTACATGTGTCACCTTCACTTGACAAATGAAATTCAGAGAGGTTGTGCTGCTCCAGGACCCAAGGTTGTTGCCCAGCCAGAGCGGGTCACAGATCCACTTTCAGAACCAGTGCTCCTCTTCAGACATCCTCCCTCAGTCTGCCAAACACTGCCCCAGGCTCCAGGGCTGAGTCAACAGTCTGCAGTCAGAGTCCAAGTTCCCAGTTCAGACATTTGGTGCCCCACAGAACCTTGTACGGGTCCCTGGTCTTCTTTGAGCCTGAATTTACTAATTTGTAAAATGAGGCCTAGGACATTATGTGGATGGGACATGAGGCTCGTTTTCTCATGTATAAAATTGGTTTCCAAACTCTGGTCTGGAAGCCTCACTTGCTTCTAGTTTGCATTCCTGGGCTGTAGGAGTCCGTCTGACCCCAGTTCTAGTCCTCACTTCTTGTCCTTGGCATCATAGCCAAGTACCTTTGTTGCCAACTCACTATCGGGTCCTCAGGCCCTTCCACCAACCCAAATTATAGATGGGGCTGCTTTCTCCAGCCTGACTGCCTTGATGGTCAGTCCAGTCCCTCTAGGGCCCTGGCCCACAGATGAGTCTCCTAGCTGGAGGATCCCATGGGGTCCAGAGACCTCTGGAAGTGCCTGGGGTTCAGAGATGTCACAGAGCCTTTGCACCCACTGGCCTGGGGTGCCTGAAGAGGATTGTCCCTCTGGGGAATGCCCTGGGGCTCACACTAGTGGGCTGCACACTCTTTCCATGCCACCCACACCTCCTCACTCCCTTAGAGGGAAGGAGATGAGGGCCCTGTCTCCTCCTCCTCCTACAGGGACCCACTCCCAACCAGGGCCCACCTGCTAGCTGCTGCTACCCCTCACTGGAACTCCACAAAGACCTCTCCTGATAGACACACACAGAATAGACCTAACATGTGCTTTTCTTGCTTGGAGATGGGTTAGGCTCAGACCCTAAGTTTAGAACAGTGGCAAAGAGACCAGGCATTGGCTCAGAGTGACAGGGCTCCGTGGTTGTGTGACATGGGTCTCTTTCATGTGGCTGCTTCTGCTTCCTTATGTATAATAATAATAGTAGTGTTCACTGACACCCGTGAATCGGGTGCTGGGGCAATGCGTTAATGGGAATGGTGTAACTTGGTCTTCCTAAACACCCCAGAAGGGGTGGGCCCATTTCCCCATTTTACAGGTGCAGGAAACTGAGGCACATGGAGATTACAGAACTGTCCCAGGGCCTGACCGCGGCGGGGTTCAGTAGCATCTGGAAAATCACTTTAGCCCAGGCCTGGCTGAGGCACTGTAAATGGGCAGTTTTGTTAATAGTTTCCACATATTCTGGGCTGGTCTGTGTGGACCCTCTCAGTTTTCCAAGGGTTAGCACCTCGGACCCCGCCCTCCATTTCAGGGCAGCAGAAGGGGCTTCTCCCCCCTCAGCTGCTTGTTGGCTCCCGAGGGTCCTGTGGAGTGAGCGCAGGAGGCCCACGACCAGCAGGTGAGTCTCAGGCCAGAGGTTCCCTGGACGCGCCCCTACCCCCTGGCTCCCAGATCCCGCCTTCCCTTAGGAATAAGTGCATCTGTGGGCAGAGGACCGCCGGTCGCACTGCAGCTGTGTGTTCTGTGAGTCACCAGCGATCACCTTGCAGAAACTCAGTTTTCTCATCTGGGAAATGGGGCTGTTGAAAGGAGACGCCACAGATCCTGGAGCGAACCGATCGCGCGGCGGCTCCCGCGCCCGGTGCTGGCCTCGGGACCCAGCAGCCCCGGCCCTGCGTGGCAGGCGGCCCAAGGGGCGGGCCGGGGGCGGGCGCGGGCGCGGGCGCGGGGCGGGCTGGCGGCGGCCGGGCCAGGCGGCGGCGCTCTCCCGCGTCACAGCGCCGGGCGGCGGCGGGGAGATGCGGCTGCTGGCACTGGCGGCGGCCGCGCTGCTGGCGCGGGCTCCGGCCCCGGGTAAGCGCGGCGGGGCCAGGCGGGAGCGGGAAGGGTGGGGGCCGGGCGGCCGCGCCGGGGAGGCCGGGGCTCCGGGCCTGGTGGGGAGGCCCCGCCACCTCCGGGCGCGGGCGGGGGGCGGCGCTGTCACTGTCGCCAGCGCGCTCCGGTGGGCTCGCCGAGGGTCTGGCGGGCGCAGCGGCGCCTCCCCAAGGTTCAGAGGACGCCTCCCGTGAGCGCGGTCCCCGTCCCGACCTCGCCTGGGGCTGGGTACTCTCGCAGCAGCCGAGATCTTCCCAGCGGCAGGCCCCGAGGGGAGATGCAGCAGGAGCGCAGCCCAAGTTGGTGGTTCGCTTTCCTTTTTTCCACGGCAGTCAGGACACACAACTCTTGGCAGGTTCCTCGGAGCAGCAACTTCCCTTTCACTCTCTTCGGAGAGTTACTCCGAAGACAAGTCAGGAGCGGCTGGATCTGCCTTGGCCAGGAGGTGGGGAACGGGGACTTGATCGTGGGCCTTTTGAGGTGACCAGGCCTGGTGAGAGGGGCATCCACGGCTGGATGCAGCGATGCCTCTCCACCAGCACCCTGCTTTGAGGACAACTTCTTGGTCCACACTAATGGCTTTCATTCGGGTTTTACTGCTCCCACTTGTAAGTGTCTTAAGAATTTTCCCTCTTTATTCCCCAGAACGCTGTCTGGCTGCCTCAGGGCAGCAGGGGCCGTACTGGCTGGAATAATAGTAATAACACAGGTATCGATGGTCACTTTCCCTGGGTGCCTATCTGGGCCTATCTCATTTAATTACAACACTTCCAAGTAATAATGACTACAACACGTTTATATATCCAAGTATTAAAAAAAAACATGAACTTGGTTAATCTCACCAATAACCTCTGAAGGAGGTGCTATTATTATCCCTATTTTATAGATGAGGAAACTGAGGCTCAGGCCCATGAACGGACTTGCCTTAATTCAGTAGGCTTGTAAGTGGTGGAGCTGGGATTTGAACCCAGGAAGCCTGGCTCTGGGCTCTGTCAATAACCACTAAACTGTGTTGCCATTGTTTTGAAAATTAGGAAACTGATGCTCAGAAGTCATTTTCCAAGAGTGATCTGGCTACCAAGTGTAGAGCTGGCATTTGAGCCAGCATTAATCCATAGATCCCAGTCTGAGGAGGAGGCACTTGGATAACAGTGGGAAGAAATCCATCCACTGTCCCCCAGCTATGAGTGCAGCCAGGCTCCCAGTGAACCTGAAATCCTTGCTGCGGGAAATGTACCTTTTCCCAGTTGTCACTGTCTCGGCTGGAAAAATGATGAGAAGTTTGCCTTGGACTGGTGGGCAGGGCCAGTTCTCGTGGTCTCTGTGGAGTAGCCAGCAGCCAGTGGTCCTTCCTCTCCCAGGCTCCATGACCACCTTCTAATTGCAGGAGCTGTCAGAGTGGGTGTCCCAGAGATTGTCTTTTGCTGGGGATCAAGGGCATTCTCACATTTCCAGAGCCCTCGGGAGCCTTGAGAGCTGGAATTCAGGAGCCTTTAGAGTCTGCCCTGGCTGTGCCCATGGTCAGCCCTGGAGAATGATAAGATCTCCTGCTTGTGGGACACTCACTGTGTGCCACCCACTTTTCTAAGTGCTTCATTCATGACTCCTCACCACGATCCTGCTGGGAGGGGCTGGCAGACCCATTTTATACATAAGTACAGCTTCTTAACTGCTGTACTTTTCTGCCTCTCCATTTTGGGACTGAGCAGGACCCTAGTGGTCACCTGGTCCCATGTCTCATTTTACAGGAAAGAAAACTGACAGACAATATATTTACGATAGCAAATCTGTAGGCTTGAGAGGTGGCTGAGCTGTCTTTGAAGCAAGATGGCCTAGGTTCGAATTCCAGCTCTGCCACTTACTATGTGAGCTTGAACAAGGGCTTAGCCTCTCTGTACCTCAGTCCTCTTGTCTATAAAATGGGAACAAACAGAGTATCAGGATAAATTGAGAAAATACATCTAAAGGGCATAGAGTTTGTACCCGGCAGGTATTAGCCTCTATCATTGGGCAAGGTGATATTTTTATCCTGGATGGAGCTATTTTCAGGTGATAGGCTAATGTGAGTGAATCAGTCCATGGGCTAGGTCTGGCATCACCTCTGCTTAGTGCTCAGTAAATACTGGCTCCTGGTGCCAAAGACTGTTAAGTAATATAACTGTATTTCTTTCAGAGATTTAGCTGTATGAATTCAGACTATCCTTTTAATAAGAAAGCTCACTGCTGCTGATCAGTACTGACAGTTTGCATTCCTTATAAACTTAGAGGCTCTGGTCTCCCTGAAGTGAGCAGGTGCAGTTTCTTCAGGCAGAGAGGAAGTGGGAGGCACAGAGCTACGAGCACATCCGTGGCCTGCTCAGAACCGAGGGACTGTGCCCACCTCTGCATCCCAGATGAGGCTGCTGCCTTGTTCTGTTAGTTGTCCTTACTCCCTCACCTGGAAGTGGCCATCTCCCACTTCACAGTGAGTAGGTTGTTCTATTCAGCTACAACGGTGTCCTAGGCTGTTTTCAGAGTGGTGTTAGTCCTTTTCATGACATTATTCAAATATAAGCAAGGGGGTTAGACACCTTAACTTTTATCCACAGGAATTTGAGATTCGTCTACAAACGTAACCAGCTACATCGCTTGTGGGATCCAGTGTCAAATGAAAATGTGGGCCTCCTTGTTAAAATGTATTAAAATTTCAAGATAGCAACAGCAGAGATTAAACCATGTTGGGGTGTGAGGCCTTCCAACCATGGGGTCCTGTGTGCCTGCAGGTCGTGGGCCCACGAAGCCCACTGTACTCACAGGACAGTGTGCATGTCACTTTCTATTGCTCCCACCTCCTCAGTCTCAGGGCATGCAAACTCTATCTGTATTTTAAAGGTGCTTTTGCATTGGAGCCTATGCTTACTGTGAAAGGCATCCTTTTCCCATTTTTCGGATGAGGAAGCTGAAACTCCAGGAGGCTCACACCTAACAGAATCAGGTTTCCGGCCTGGTTCTGTCAGATGCCAGCCCCTGGCTCTCTACCCAGCCCCACCAAGCCACTGCTTCTGTGTCTCATCGTTTCTCTGCAACTACCAGAGAAGGCCTGGGACCATAAACATCCAGTGCTTAGCCCATGTGGTGCCCAGGACTACCAAGTCCCAGAGCATGTGCTTGTTGGAGACATGGGATTTGCTGCAGCAGGAATCCTGTCCCTCTGTTTGTATCAGTCTCTTCCCTATCAGTTTTGTTATATTCTTCCTTCAAAAAGTGGCCTTGGGGAACCTGACTGGGGTAGGGAATGCCTTCTGAGGATCATGTGTTGGCAAGGGTGGCTGTTGGGCCACAGTGGAGTACAGTTCACCAGGATGAACTGACCTTTCCATTTCCAGCCTGTACAGGGTCCCTCTTGCCTCACAACATTTGCAGAGGTGGGGCTCCCTCCTTGGAAATCATTCCTTGTTGCTGCCTTGAACTTTATTTCATTAGCTGCAAGTGAGTCTTTAGCTCAAGCTCACATCCCCAGAGTCCCTTCCCCTGACCCCGAAGTCTAGATCAGGATCTTGCCATGATTTTCTTAAACCCTGCACTTTTCTCTGTGGCATGTGACACTGTAGTTATATTCTCCCGTCTTTTCCCCAATGAGTGGCTGCCTTACCCACTGGACTGTCCACTGCACAAGGTCAGGAATGTTGTTTTCTTCTTCACAACATGCCTGCTGCATGAGGCTTAAGCTGGAGGAAGCAGGAACTGTGAGTGGAGAGGTACAACAGGGAGGGGGACGATGGGTCTCCCTCCCACCTCAATTCTCCGCAACACAGGGTCACAAAACAAGAAATTAATTTCTTCTTCGGGCCTGAGTGACTTTGGCAGTCCTTCCTAGGCCAGGAGAGGGAGGATCTGCCCTGCCTGGCTGCTCCATCATCTACCTGGTGGAGGAGGGGGCGAGTGACACCATCAGGTCCTGCCCCTCTGACAAGCTGGGCATGCATGGACTGTCATTCAGACTGAGATCCAGAGGGAAGAGCCTGGGCTCCCGGGGGCCCTGTACCCTGTCTCCTGCCTCTGGACACTGCTGCACCTGCTTCCCCTTGTCCTGTCCTCTGATTGCCATTGGTGTTCCCTCTGCTGAGCCCTATGGTCCTGATGACTGCGGGGGAAGATAACGGACTACCTCTCTCTTAGTATTGAAATAAACACCCAACTGGCTCACATTTGCCAGCCCCTGGGTGCCCTAACTGCATTCCCTCTCCTCCCTCCTGCTTTGCCCCATCTCACAGTTGCCTGGATACATGTGCCACCTTTGTTGGGTTTAAGGCAGGGCTGGGGAAGAGAAGAATGTTACTCAAGGCACCCAGCTTTGCTGAGAAGGCTTGTCACAGGCACAGGGACCCCACAACCTGAATAGCTTGTGTCCTCCAGCAAAGCTTTCAGACTTGGTGGGGGCCTGTGGCCATCAGAGTTCTAACCACACCACCCACCTCCTGGTGCTGAAGGTGCAGGTAGAGGGCTGGAATGAAGCTTGCTGTGAACAGGGCTGGATTAGTGTGCTTACGCTGTCATAACAGAGTACCATAGGCTGGGGTACTTACACAACAGAAACGTCACATTTTGGAGTCTGGAAATCCAATCAAGGTGCTGGCAGGGTTGGTTTCTCCTGAGGCCTCTCTTCTTGGCTTGGAGATGCCGCCTTCTCCCTGTGTCTTCACAGGGTCTTCCCTCTGTGGTGTTTGTGTTCTTATCTCCTCTTCTTATAAAGACCATTGATACTAGATTAGGGCCCAGCTTAATGACTTTATTTTAATTTAATTACTCCTTTAAAGACCCTATCTGCAAATACAGTCCCATTCTTAGGTCCTGGGGCTAAGGCTTCAACATATGAATTTTGGGAGGACACAATTCAACCCATAACAAAGGTCTTTGCACTTTGGTAGAAGAAACAGAAGTTCGTGCCATTTGTAAGAGAATATGGGGCAAAATGAAGGCAGGGAGGTGCGCCTATAGAAAAAGAGGGTTCATCCTGGAAGGCTAGAGAATAGTCCTTTCCCTTTCCTGGGATCCCCTGACCCCGTCCTGAGCCACAGAAGTGGAAGGGTTACTAGCTTGCCTCCAGGAAGAAATCTGGCCTCCCATGGGGACTGGAGCACTTGGCACATCCTTCTGGTTTCAGTCACTATAAATAATCCCTCTTCCATGTAGCATTAATAGGAGGAGCCTGGGGCGTGGGGTCCCGGCTGCACTCTCATCCCACCCATCTTGTTTCAATTTCCTGCCTTCCTCAGCTCTCCTGGCCTCCACTGGGAAGCTCTTGAGGGCGGGGTGGGGCTGGACTTCAGTTCTGGAAGCCAGCTGCTGCATCGTTGCTGCTCTCTCTGGCTGCCCAACCCCGGCAGCTGTTGGAGCTGGGTCAGCCAGTGTCCCCCAGCTGCTGCATTCCTCACCAGGGAGCTCCTGCCGTGGGAGCTGTGTGGACTTCACACAGGGCTTCAGCAGTGAGGAAGAAATGTCTTCTGACTAATTTAACATGGCCCATGGGCCAGGTGCCTGCCAGGTGGGCGAGATGCAGGGGGAATTGTGGGGCCAATTCCTCTTCATTTGCCTTGCAGGAGGGGCTTCTGATGACAGCGGGATTGCTACCAGAGTGGGTCCCTCCTTTGGCTACACATTAGTCTGCAGCCCTAAGTATCTCCCGCATCACTGTAGACATAGAAGACCTCATACCCATCCAGCGGAGAGTCCAGCTGAGCCTTAACCCTTTTTCTTCTGAGCTCACTTCCGTATATATCAAAGACTTTGGTGTTTTAATCCCTGGGGACCTGTGAATGGAACGTTGTATGACAAAAGGGACTTTATGGGTGTGATGAAGTCAAGGCTCATGGAATTACCCTTGAATATCCTGTGGGCTAGTGCTTGTCTTCTGAGAGATGAGAAAGAAAATTAAGGAAAAATGATCCTGAAATCATCTGTCTTGAGGTGTTCAGTTATTAAATCAATAGTGGAAACTGTATAGGAGGAAGACCTGTTGCCTGGATTTTTACAATGAAGAATAGTTTGTATCTACCATCCCTCCCCCAGCCCACCGCAGGGCCACCTGCTTGCTGCTCCACAGCCTCCTTGTCAAATGTTCAGATCTTGCTTGATCTGTTTTTCCACTTTCCTCCTTGCTTCCCTGCAGCACTGCCCAGGGGTCAAAGGTTTTGGTGGCTGTGACATCTGGGGCCCAAGCCCTCTTCTGTTACCAGATGGTGGCATTTTGGGACTGAAAGCTGTGCTTTGGGATGACCACGGGGACACCTGCTTGTGTGGGGGGGTGGAGGCGAATGGCTTCCTGGAGTGATACATGGGGCAGTACAGGGGTGGGGACATGGAACCTGGTGAGAAGACAGCCCTGACTTGGCAGAAAGAGGTTCCAGGCATCCTGTGCAAAGCATCTTTTCTCGGGCCCTGCCTGCCAGAGGGCTGTGCTGTGAGCACCGGGCAGCCTGGTCGCACTGGGCAGCCCAGGGTGCACCATGAATCGTGGCTCCTGGGAGAAGACTTCAGCAGTCGGCCTCTCTGAGGTCTACTGGTCTGGGTGGTGGAGTGGGCGCTGGGGTGGCTCCATCACAGGTCAGCTCAGGGGCAGAACAGTGGCTGGGAGTGGGCAGCCCTCGGGCTGGTTTTAACTAAGGAACCAAAGGACAGGAAGTTGTGGATGGGGCCTGGAATTCCAAAGTGTCTTTTGGGTTGTTGGGAGAGTCTCTCATCCCTCCTCTTCCTGGGGTTTAATCATTCTTTATTCTTGCTCTTCAACTCTGAGACGATGGATCCTACAAATAGGAAACCAAGCAACCCCTGTTGTCCCAGCTCACATCCGACCTTACTACTCATCTGCCCTGGGTACAGTTGAAATAGCGGAGTCAGGGAAAGGGGCCCAGCTTCCTGGTGGACAGGCCACCAGAGAGAGGGCCCTACCCTGCCCTGCTTCAGGGCGGCTCCCCACCCACAGCACAGCTGACATCAGGCCAGGGACAAAACTGATAAAAGTAGGCCTTGGGGAGGGGCAGGGGCCGGGTGGTAAGGTGTGGGGAGTGGTGGGGGGTTGGATGTGGGCTAGACATTTTTAAGAAATTCCAAAAATCTAAATCTTTTACATGAAATTTGAATTTTAAACGTCAGCAACTAATTACAAAATTTTGAAAAATACTTCTGGGTCAGGAGGTCATTGTTTAGCATCCCACATGGACAGGGTGGTCCCATAGATGAGACAGTGGGGGCCCACAGAGGCTCACCCCCAGAAGAACACCTCCTCTGGAGAGGTGAGGGGCCGCCTGCTTCTCTGGCCAGGCAGAGCACCAGGATGCCCAGTGCGTGGAGGCATTTCCTGGCTCCTAGACTGTGGACTGCCCACAGGGGGACTTGGGGCCCTCCTCATCCTCTCTTCTCCCCTTTTTCTCTGCAGAGGTCTGTGCGGCCCTCAATGTCACTGTGTCCCCGGGGCCTGTGGTTGACTACCTGGAGGGGGAGAATGCCACTCTCCTCTGCCACGTCTCCCAGAAAAGGCGGAAGGACAGCTTGCTGGCCGTGCGCTGGTTCTTTGCACACTCCTCCGACTCCCAGGAGGCCTTGATGGTGAAGATGACCAAGCTCCGGGTGGTGCAGTACTATGGGAATTTCAGCCGCAGTGCCAAACGGCGGAGGCTGCGCCTGCTGGAGGAGCAGCGGGGGGCGCTCTACAGGCTCTCCGTCTTGACACTGCAGCCCTCCGACCAAGGGCATTACATCTGCAGAGTCCAGGAAATCAGCAGGCACAGGAACAAGTGGACGGCCTGGTCCAATGGCTCCTCAGCCACGGAAATGAGAGGTGAGGGTCTTGGTCTCCCTGGGTAGAGGTGGTGGTGGGGCAGGCCAGTAGGCCCCCCTTTGCAGCCACCACCCAGGGGCTCCCGGGTTGGCTGTGTTGCACTAGAACATATCTTGTGGGCCTCTGTTGGTCACAGACATGAGTCATGCCATGGGGTGAGGGTAGATCTTTACCTGGACACTGGCTAATGTGCTGTGTAGACACAGAAGTGAGAACAGAAAGGACCAAGTGCCTGCCCCAACATGGCCCAGCCCAACCTCTGGGCAAAGCCTCTTATGTGTCTGAAGTTGGACTGCTGTGTGCTGTCAAAGGTAAACAAAGCTGGACCCTGATCAAAGGGGTCAGGGCAGATTTTATTCAGCAGTAGCTATTGCAGTAGAGAAGAGAGCCTGGCATGAACTGGACTCAACTCTGATTTGTGCAGACATGACTGGTTGTTTTAAAAGGAGAATGAGTGAGTGGGGGTGAGTGGGGACTCAGTAGAGTCAAAGAAGTGTGAAAATTGCAAAAAGCAGTAGGGAGAGGTTTGGCTTATGTGGAGCCATCTGGGTTTGCTAACATGCTTATCGAAGTTTGAAGTTTGGTTTCTACCTTCCCACAGAGATGGGGAGATGGGGGTTCCAGGTGTTGGCTGGAACAAGCAGTAAATGCTTTTGGCAGCCTTGAGTTTTCTCAGGCAGGCACTTTCAGGAGGTCATCGTAGGCATAGGCATGTGGCCTTGAGCCATTAGAAACTATGTTAGTGTTTGTTGGAGTCTTTAGGCCAAGACTGAGGCTTAGTCGAGAAGGGGCTCTGAGGAGCCCGGCTGGAGTTTGGCTAAGGAGAGCATGTTTGTCAGTGCTCAGCCTCCCACCCAGGTCTGTGCAGGCTTGATGGCTTTGGCTGGGGGGTGCCGGGCACCCATGGAGGAGGCACACGTTGGGAGGTCTTGCTGTGAGTCGTCAGGCCTGGGAGCAGGGCAGGCTGGTTGCCCAGTGGAACTGATCCAAACTTAGGCAACAGCTCGCCAAGAAATTCATGAGGAAGTGGGCAGAGGACCAGGGGTAGCCCTCCCTTCCTGAAGACAGATAGGAGGGATGGACAGCATTTCTGCAACATCTCAGCTACCAAGTGCCATATTTTGGGGTTGTCATTTTTTTATCACCAATGTTTCTATTCAGGAAGACACCTCTCACAATTTTAGTAAGACTTCCTATTGTGCACTAAATTTTGCCTTTGATTGCTTTGAAATTGAATTTAGTTTGGCACAAGATCAAGAGGATCACAAAGTACAGCTGATAGTCTCAAATACAAAAAAGGGTCTAATTTTATTGTACACATATAACAAAATACTCAAGTCCTTAGTGATGTTGTTTTGACAAGCCTTTTTAAAGGACAAAACTTAGTTGTGGAAAGTATTTTTAATGTCCTATATGAATAAGGGACATAGAGTAAAATAATTTATATACAGAGTCTTTACAGTAGTTCAATTTTACTTGTCTTTGGAGTTTGCTTGTTGTAATGTTTATAAGTACAGAATGAGGTATTAAATAGAATGTGCAATTTTTCTCCTTAAGCAAATTAATTCAAGAAAACCAATGACTATTGGCTTATTATTTTCACATAGAAAACAAGACATCAGATCATCAAGGGCTGGGCCAAGAACCCACTGCAAATACCACTTGGCTGTGAAACACAAGATCTTTTATATATACAAGATATATACATACATATATATATACACACATATATATACACACAAGATATATATATATACACACACACACATATGATACGTGTGTATGTGTGAATTGTGTTGTTTTTGGTCTTTGTGTCACAGTGTATTCTGGAGTCACAGACGAAATATCTTGGCAGTGATGACATTCTGCCAAATAAAACATATAAAAGCTTTGCTACCTTCAAGTAAGCAGAGTCATCTAGCTTGTTGGTTAACGTGAATCTCATTGCAGTGAGTGAAGCTGGGTTCAGTCTAGAACATTTGTTTGGGAACTTGCTCCAAAAACATGAGGTAGTTTTTAACACTTCACTGGAAATAAGAATCTTTCCCCACTTCTTCTCTTGCTCCCCCACTTTCCTGCCCTGGTCCTCTGGTTTCTCTTCCTTCCCCTCCTCAGCTCCCCTTCCCTTCACTCCCCGCCTCTTTTCTTCTTCGTCTTTCCTCTCTGTCTGTCACTCTTTCTCTCTCTGCCTCTCCCTCTTTCTCTCTCTTTCTGTCTCTCTCTCTCTCTGTCTCTTGGTATATCTCTCTCTGTCTCTCCCCCCGTCTCTCTCTCTTTCTCTGTCTCTTCCTCCCTCTGTGTCTCTTTGTCTCTCTCTGTCTCTCTGTTTCTGTCTGTCTTTCTATCTCTTTCCCTCTCTGTCTCTCTCTCTCTCTCTCTCTGTCTCTCTGTCTCTCCCTCTCTCTCTCTGTCTCTTTCTCCTTCTGTCTTTCTCTTTGTCTTTTGGTCTCTCTCTGTCTCTCTCTGTCTTTCCATCTCTCTCTGTCTCTCTCTCCCTCTGTGTCTGTCTCTCTCTGTATCTCTGTCTCTCTCTCTCTCTCTGTCTCCCTCTCTCTGTGTCTCTCTCCCTCTGTATCTCTCTGTCTCTCTCTGTCTCTCTGTGTCTCTGTCTCCCTCTGTGTCTCTCTGTCTCTCTCCCTCTGTGTCTTTCTCTCACTGTTTCTCTGTCTTTCCTTCTCTCTCTCTCTGTGTCTCTCTCTCTTTGTATCTCTGTCTCTTTCTCTCTCCGTGTGTGTCTCTGTCCCTCTCTCTCTCTGTATCTCTCTCTCTCTGTATCTCTCTATCTCTCTGTGTGTGTCTCTCTCTCTGTATCTCTCTATCTCTCTATGTCTCTCCACTTCTCTCGCCCACTCCCCTCTGACCTCTCACCCAGAAGTGGTTCTACCCTCTCAGCGGAGCTCAGCCTCCCTTGCCATGTCTGCTCCATCTCAGCTCCTGGGCAGGGCCATGATTTGCTGATGGAAAGATTCAAAACGTTAGGAAGCAGTGACCATATCTTCTAGAACATTCTATTTAGGCTTCCAGGGGACTGTTCCAAGGCAGTTAAGGAAAAGCAACCCCAAGCAAATGGCCTGAAACCAGGCAGGCTGTTTGGGTTGGAGCTTGTCCGCCCCAGGCTGGGGCTGTGCAGAGCCTTGGCTGCCTGTTCTTCCTGGGCAGGGCCAGGAGAGGCGCATGGCTGCAGCCTCCCAGAGCACCTTTCCCGGTGTCCTGGGCCTTGCTCCTCTCCAACGGCCTTATTTTCCTAAATTTCCACCTCATGTTCATAGTTGTTGTTGTTGTTGAGACAGAGTCTCCTTGCTCTGTCACCCAGGCTGGAGTGCAGTGGTGTGATCTTGGCTCACTGCAGCCTTTGCCTCCTGGGTTCAAGCAATTTTCCTGTCTCAGTCTCCTGAGTAGCTGGGATTACAGCTATGCGCCACCACACCCAGCTCATTTTTGTATTTTTAGTAAAGGTAGGGTTTCTCCATGTTGGCCAGGCTGGTCTTGAACTTGTGACCTCAGGTGATCCACCCACCTCGGCCTCCCAAAGTGCTGAGATTACAGGTGTGAGCCACCTTAAATGGAAAACAAAAACACAGAACAACAAGGATGAGAAGTTCTGTGGTCCGTACCTTTGGGTTAGAATATCAAACAGGAGCTCTTGGGGGTTTGAGTGCCCCCGACCCCAGGCCCGTGGTCTCTCTTGTCTAACCTGCTCATGTCACCTCCCTCCTTTCAACAGGAGTCTCCAGCCATCCAGTGGAGAGGGGAGCTTTTCTTGGGATTTCCCTTGTAATACTACCTCACTCTTTGCCCTTCACCACAGACTTAACCATGGCCTCCTTCCTGCAGAGTTCTTGATGTGAGATAAAATTGCTTGTCTTTCACTGGAAACTCCCAGAAAGAAAGGCTGGTGCCTGGTCTCTCCTCATTTCCCTGTCATGAACACCTCGCCCAGCACATGGAGGGTGACCTGCGATGATATATTTAAAAAATAACTCCCAGTTCTGAGAAGAGCCATAGGAGTGTTGGCTCTTATTATCTGTCCTGATTTCCATATGTTGGTTGTTTTCTATTGCAAAAGTAATATAGTGTAATATAGTTCAATTATAGAAAACATGGAAAAATACTGAAAGGGTTTAAAGAAGAAAATAAAAATGACTTACCATATCTCTACTCAACTTAACATTTCAGTGCAAATCCTTCCTGTCATTTTATGCAAATTAAAATTTAAAACCTAATTTCAATCTTACTGTAAAGAGTGTTCTGTGACTGGCTTTTCTGATATTACTAAATAGTGTGCACATTTTCCCTTGTTAAATATGCCTCCAAAACATAATGTTAATGATGGAATAATGTTCCATCATGCAGATGGACCTCAATTTAGCTTCCTGCTTATTGTTACTGGACATTTGAAGCTGCTGTAAATCTTTGTCAATAAATCTCCATGAATATCCCTGACCTTAGCATAAAATCCTGGAAATAAGATTGCTGGGTCCAAAGATCTACCCAAATTAAAAATGGACACAATTTCAAGAAGTGAATTGACCTCTAAAATAGTTTACAAATTTATATTACCACCAGCATTGAAAATGCCTTTTCCACATGGATTGGTCTACATAAGAGTGTTGGTTAATTTTATGTGTTGACTTGACTAGGCTAAACGATGCCCAGATAGCAGGTAAAACATTATTTCTGGGTGTGTTCGTTCTATTTCTCTGGGATCCCAGACTAACACAATCATATACTTTTTGAGGATGATGATGATAACAATGAATGCCTGCAACAGTGCCTGGTACACAGTTGATCCTCAATAGATACTTGATGAATGAATAAAATGTTCTTTGTCAAGTGTCATTAGCACCTGTTGCTGTGGATGACTTTGAAGTAGGCGTGACTTGGTGGATGTAGTCACCCTCTCTGGGATGCCTTACCTCTCTTTCCCTTGACCTATTTCAATCATACATATTTTTTGGGGCTCCACATCCAGCTTTCATCTTCCATCAATGCCTTCTTTGGGCATGCCAGCCCATGGAGTGCTCTCCCACTGGCAACATCTTGTAGCTTCTGTTTTTAGCACTGTAGACACAACATTATGTGGTCATGCCGTTGTTTTTCAAGCTGCTGTGGCACAGTGATGATGTCAAAAATATTATACATAAAAGAGTTGGCCAGGCATGGTGGCTTACGCCTGTAATCCCAGCACTTTGGGAGGCCGAGGTGGGTGGATCACGAAGTCAAGAGTTCAAGACCAGCCTGGCCAACATGGTGAAACCCCATCTCTACAAAAATACAAAAATTAGCCAGGTGTGGTGGTGTGCACCTGTAATCCCAGCTACTCGGGAGGCTGAGATGAAGAATTGCTTAAACCCAGGAGGCAGAGGTTGCAGTGAGCTGAGATCGTGCCATTGCACTCCAGCCTGGGTGACAGAGCGAGACTCCATCTCACAAAAAAAAAAAAAAAAAAAAAAAAGAGTCAAACAATGCAAAAACTAAAATGTGCAAATATCTTTCTCCTACCCACTACCTAATATCCCCAGTTCCACTCCCATCCCCAGAGATAATCATTGTCAATAATTTGGTTTAGATCTTTCAAATCTCTTTCCTATTGACATTCATACACACACACAAACACACACACACACACGCAGACACACATGTATTTTAACAATAGTGCATGTATTGCTTTATAAGTTGTTGGTGATATTACATGTATTCTTTTGTAACTGGTATTATATAGTGAGATAATACCAAACTGTATCCAATCATTCCCGCAGTGATAGACACTTAGGAATCTTCCAGTGTTTCACCAACATAAACAGTGCTTCAGTGAAATCCTTGTACATCTTTCCAAGTGTATCCGTTAGTTAGATTCCTGGAAAGGGAATTGCTAGGCCTAAGGCTAAACATATTTAAAATTTTTGTAGACAATGCCAAAATGCTATCACTGAAAAGACTTTACAAATTTATACTCTGACCATCATTGCATATTTCCCTGAAGCCTCTTTAACAATCAATATTATTAATCTTTTCCATTATTTATCACAATTGGAAAAATATTTCATTGTTTTAATTTCGATTATTATATTCAATACAATACAGTGCAATTTAATTTCTGTTTTTGTATTCAATTATTAGCAAGGTTGAACATGGTTATTCATGGTTCATTTATTTATTCTGTGAATTTCCTGGCCATAACCTTAATAAATGGGTTGCTGTCTTTTTTATATATGTGTACGTGTGTGTGTAGATCTGATCATTAATTTTTTAGCTATTACATATGGTACAAAATTTTATTCCTGTTTGTTACTTTTCTTTCCACGTTGTTTATGTTTTCTTTTACCGTATAGATATTTCACATTTCTGGATATTTATGTAGTCAAATTTGATATTTTTTCCTTTGTGGCATTCTTTTCTAGTGGAATTTTTTATTGAAATGTAATTTACATTCAATACATTGTACATGGTACCTTGGTTTTGTATCGAATCTTGGAAAGGATTCCCTGCCCCAAGCTTATAAAAGTGTTTTCCATATTTTTCTTTAATATTTTTAGATGATTAAAAGAAAGCTTTACTCCTTTATCTCTTTGGAATCTGTTTTTTTATATAAGGTATATAGTAGCTAATTTATTTTTTCTTTACAAAAGGCTAAAATGTTATCCCTACACTGTCTGTTGAAGAGGTATTTTTCTAGCTTGAAATGTCACATTTTTCATAAGCTAAATCCCTATATTTAAATGAAAACTTTGTACACTTCACCAATATAGCACTATTCTAATTATTATAGAATAGGGCAAATATCCTCATTATTTTTTAAATTGTCTTAGCTATTCTTATACATTTAGTTTTTCTTTAAGATGGTCTTGAGGATCCACTTACCCAGTTTTGTAAAAATTACATTGGGGTATGATTGGGATTTCATTGGCTTCTTAGGTTACTTTGTTATGGGCATATTCATCTTAGACATCTTTATGATTTTAAATGTTCCTATCCAGGAACTTGTTGTATTCCTTCATGTAGTCAGGGGTTTTTTTTAAAATGTCTTCCAGTACAATTTTTTTTCACATGACTCTCGAACATTTTTATTATATTTACTTCTAGGTATTTTATAATTGTAATTAGGATATACCATCTCCTGCTATGCAGACACATGTATGTGAAGATTTTAAATCAGTATTGCTGGTATATAGAAAGTTTGACTTTTGTTGAGTTATATTTGGCAACATAATGAGTTAACTTATTATTTCAGATGTGGTGTTTCTCAGTTGCATTTCAATAGTATCTATGAATTAGTATCTCATTATTTTTCTAACCATATTGCATTGGCCAGTACTACCTGTACCCTTTCTGTATGACACTACTGTGAGTTTTAACCTGCTATTTCAGTTTTTATCTTGACCACATCTTCCATCTAGCCCATACAGCTACTCTTAGAGACTGTCAGTTGCCTTATTAAAAGCCAGCTTTGAGGCAACCATGGCTTTTTCATGATCCTTACTGGTTAACCTATCACAAAAACAACTGGGATTGCCCTGATAATATCTCTTAGGCATCTTTCCTTTTCTTTTTCCTTTTCCTTCCTTTTTCTTTTTCTTTTTCTTTTTCACGGAGTCTGGCTCTGTCTCCCAGACTGGAGTGCAGTGGCACGATCTTGGCTCACTGCAACTGCCTCCTCCTGGGTTCAAGCGATTCTCCTGCCTCAGCCTCTCAAGTAGCTGCGATTACAGGCACCAGCCACCACCCAGCTAATTTTTGTATTTTTAGTAGAGACACGGTTTTGCCATGTTGGCAAGGTTGGTCTCGAACTCCTGACCTCAGATGGTCCGCCTGCCTCGGCCTCCCAAAGTGTTGGGATTACAGGCATGAGCCACCGTGCCTGGCCTTCTTTTTTAATTTCTTAAAACCCTCATTTAAATATCCATTTCAGAAACCTGTCAGAGATAGATGAAAAGTCCACTAACTTATAGTTTTTATAACTTATTTGTCTCTCTCTTTTTTTTTTTTTTTTTTTTTTTTGAGCAAAACACTTGCATGCCTCTAGCCATGTGACTCCTTTTCTATTTTCCAGGTTTTCTTGCTTTTCCTTAACTGGAGTTTTTTCTGACCTGTGAATGGTCATCACTTAAGAAAGGTGAGGGGGTTCTTCTGTGAGGAGGGAAGGGATGGGAATGTCATGAGGGAACCCACTGTCTGCAGAAGGTCATTACTGGGAATACTCACCTGTCGGGATATTGAATAGTGTAAACCTGTGGATATTACTGGGGTGCTACAGCCATACTGTCATGAATGCTGATTAAAATCTCCCAGCTTGGGGATTGAAATTGTTTATCCATATTACAGTGGAGTCAAGTCTGTGATCACAACATTAGTCCATATCACTTAGACTTTGACTTACTTCTCTGAGTGGGAAAGAAAGGGGTGGAGGCACGGGGTGCTGGGGGATTGCCTACAACCTGCAGCCTGTGGCATTCACGCTGGACCCCTAAGATGGTTGCCCCTGACGAAGTCCAGCCCGTGAGTCACGTGCTTGCAAAATGCTTTATGAATGTCATAAAAATAAAAAATCAGAAGGAAAAATCCCAAGGCCAATCCAAATAACCAGCCCACCCTAATATTTGCAGTGGTCTCTGCTTTACTTTGCTGTATGTATTTTTCATTTTACCCAAAATCTGGGTATGTCCTCGAGTATTCATGTATGGTGATAAAAAAATAAGTACAAATTGTTTGAAAAAATATACACGAATAAATGAACTCCTGCAGGGACTTCTGAAAGAGTTTGGCTAAGATGTACACACTGTATTAATTTTGAGCAGGGCATAAGCTACCTTTATGTTTTGTTATGCAAATTGTTAAAATATAGTAGAGAATTGGGGATTTTGAAGCATCAGGAAGTATTAAATTGGGGTTTATCTGCAAACCAGGTATGTGGAAGATCTGAGGGTGGTGCTCCCGGGTGCACCAAGGGTTGTTGTCGTTGTCATGGGGCACAAAATGATACAACAGAAATGAAGAATGAAAGGGACAGAATCTCTGGAGAACAGTGGAGCCATGCCTGGCTTATTCACAGAATCTCATGCCAGATGAACTTGTTGATGTCGTTTTTATTACCCAATGGTAAAAGGAAAGGCAAAGAAAAAGACGCAGTTTCTCCAATTGCCTGTGCCATGTGATGATTTCACTGGGTGAGAAATCCTGCTTAGAGAGAAAATGGATTGAAAAGTCCTAAGTGACACATGGCATCAGAAACCCCTGGAGAGGTTTCTAGTGGAAATCATGAGGGTCAATGTTAGGTTTGATTTCCTTTGATTGTTTTATCAATAACATTGAAAAAGAAGCCCACATCACCCTAATGAACTTTCTAGAAAATGCAAAATTGGGAAATGTTCTTAACATCAGCGAGAAATCACACATAATAAAAATGATTCCAGAGTGGTAAGAAATATAGGCAGGAAATAACAAAATGAAATTCAATTTGAAAAACAGCACAGCAATACATGTGGGGAAAACAAATCTTAAGCATTGCTGGATGCTGCTGGGAGGCTCTCTCTGCGAAAGGATTCGGAGTGATAATAGCAGCGAATCAGCCGTGCATTTGCAACGTGAGACTGCATCTCAACAGCTGGTGTTGTTTCCATCCACATACAAATCGACCTGGAGCCCCTGAGAAGGAGGTGATTGTGTCATAGGTACTACACTGGTGAGACCCTAACTGGGACTACACAGTCAGCTTTGGGAACCTCATTTCCAGACAGACAGATTTAAGCTAGAGAAGAGAGGCAAATGTGATGAGGAAATGAGCAACCGCCTTCAGAGACAGGATCCATTCTATTGAGGAAGGTTTGCTCGGCTCAGTGAAGAAATAGCACCAGAAAATAGTAGTGATGATGTCCATCAGCGCTAGGTGAATTCATTTATCCCTTCACTCAGTGTGCATGTTATCAAACACCTACTGCGTGCCAGGCTGTTGCAATAATGGAGACCCAGAAACACATGGGTGGATCTGCCTATAGGGGTGGCAGACACACAAACACATGGGGTTTTGCAGTGTGAGTGCAGGGGACAGGATGCACACAGGGCACTGTGGGAACACACCGAAGGGTCCCTTAAGAGCTGAGGGAGAGGGCAATGTTGGAGATGACCTTGGTGGTTTATGTGGGGGCGGCATGGATGTCCAGAGGGACAGGCACTGCAGCTCATGCCAGGGCTTTGGGGACTCTGCATTAGGCCTGGAAGCTTACAAAGCATTCTAAGCCTTTTGAATGTTGGCTCCCTGGAGCATGGATCTGGGGGGAATCAGATTAGAGGAGGAGGAAGTGGGGTCTTTTGTAGTTGCACCAGCTTGAAATGATGGAGGACTAACTTTGGCAGTAGGAATGGGGAGACATTAAGAGGTCAGATGTGAAGTCTTTACTGATGGACTGGATGTGAATGATGGAGAGAGCTTTGGGATGACACCCAGGGGTCTAACTCTGTAAATATGTGTAGCAGCTTTTCACTCATTCATCACGAGCAGGCCAGATGCAGGTGTAGCCTCACTGCAGGTGAGACGTGATGAAGTGGAGTGCACAATAATGCCCTGCCCAGCCCCAAGGCTGGTGAGGAAGGCTGAGGCCTGAGGGCTGTGTGCCCAGCACTGTGGGGGCATAGCAAGGCTGAAGAGGGTGGCACAAGGAAAACGGGATGAGAATTGAGGGAGCATAAGCAGGGGGGTTGGGATGATTTCAACAGGGAGGTGCACTGCTCAGCCATGTCTCCCTCTCTCCAAGGGGTGGCTTATTTACATTGAGAGTGTCCAGGGCATACTGAATTGGAACTTGTTTCATACCTGGCAGGCATCATAGCCTAGTGTTGGGATTCCCAAATGCTCTTGGTTCTCGATGCCCTTAGGCCAGAGAAAAAAACAAAAACAAGAACACATGCAAACAAACAAAGACCAGTTAATAGTTTTGCTGAAGTAGTTGAGTCACAATTTTAGGTAAGTATTGAGATGCAGACAACTTGTTCTTGTCCTCTTCAGGGTAAACTCCAAGGTCACCTTTGAAATGAGATGACAATTTCATATTTTAGGGGGCCAAAATGTCTCATGTAAGTGAAAAATAATATATAGCTAGTTATGGTAAATATCTTTTCAAATAATGATACTTCCTGAAGAAAAGCACTTTGCTTTGCCCTGTGTTGCACAGACTGTGTCCACCCATGTCTGTCCTGCATGCTCAGTGCTGCTGGGCCATGTGCTGAGCCTCAGACCTGCCCTTGATAACTTCAGCTGCTGTCTTCCTGTTTCTCGCATGTCTAGGGCCTGATTGCCCCTCTACGCACCCTTGACCCTTTGTCCCCAAGTCTAAGACATTGTGGTTTGTGTTCTGTCCTTTTTTTTTTACCTTCCTTTGCTCCCTCAGCTTTGGGAGTCTCTCCACCTTTGTGCCTCCTCCATTGTGCTTGACATCCCATCACCTCTAGGCTTTTCTCCCTAGGGGACGGATCTGGCTTGGTGCCTCTGGAAGCACAGATTCTGTAGACTTGCTCAGCAGGAGGAGGCCCCCGGTGGGCATGGGGCAGGGCGAACCCTTAAGCTTGCTTGCTTCTTCAGGTGCTGCCTGGAGAGATTCCAAGATGAAGCATAAGTGTCCAAGGGGCTCCTGGTGAAAGATGGGCCCCAGCTGTAGCCCTGAGTGCCACGTGTCCTAAGGTTCCTGTGGAAAGCGTTGAGACAGGTTTGCAGGGCCATAGCCTGAGTGCACTTCCTGGGCATTCACCCCAGGGAGCGTGTGCTGCTGGTGTTCACAGGAGTGATGTAGTCATTAGCCTCCCTAAGAGGCTCCTGCTCTTAGGGAGGCCACAGCTTTGATCCCCAAGACCTCAAAAAACATGATCTTCGTCTGGGCACGGTGGCTCATGCCTGTAATCCCAGAACTTTGGGAGGTTGAGGTGGGTGGATCACGAGGTCAGGAGTTCAAGACCAGCCTGGCTAACATAGTGAAACCCCGTGTCTACTAAAAATATAAAAATTAGCCGGGCATGGTGGCGGGAGACTGTAATCCCAGCTACTCGGCAGGCTGAGGCAGGAGAATCACTTGGACCTGGGAGGCAGAAGTTGCAGTGAGCTGAGATCGTGTCATTGTACTCCAGCTTGGGCAACAAGAGCAAAACTCCGTCTCAAAACACACACACACACACACACACACACACACACACACACACACACACACGGTCTTCAATGGCTTTTCAACCCAATCCTACAACCCACAGATTCAGAAGCAGTCTAACCTTCTGAGCCAAAATAAATCTTCCTGCTTTTAGATGGAGTGGTCTTTATCAGCAGTGAAAATGCTAATAATAGAAGCAATTTGCAAGGGATGTCTCCTGCAGTTTAATCGTAATTCACTCTAAACCCACATAGTGTATTTTAACAAGCCAAATTGTTATTTGACTTAACATTATGTAAGTAAGGTTTAATGTGGAGACTGGACAAAGCAAATGGAAAAAACTGTTTGTCACCCTAAAAGTATGTGGGGGCAAAGATGAAATTATAATATGGTTTCTCATCTGACTGTTTAACCCCAAAGTGTGAGAGGAAATTTAATGATTAGATCTGAAGTTACTACCACAGGGAACTGATACTGCAAGTTTTAGTGGAAGAAATTAACGAAATAATTCCTTTTTCTCGGGAGACATGGAACAGATAATTAGGAATGAGATTTACTAAACATTTAGGGCTTCTGCTTAATTAAGCAAACACACATCATGGTGTTTAAAGTGTCAACAGGTCCAGACACTCAAAGGAATCAAATTGACAACCAGAGTGTAATTTAAACACCACTTTAAACAATTCTTCATCGTACCTACCCTCATTCCAACTGCCATGGTCTTGGAAGAGTTTAGATTAAAAACTTAATCTCACAAACATGCATGAAGCCCCAGTTTATGAGCCTGTCATCACTGTGCCTTTCCCAAAGAGAGGTACAGATGGAGATGTTTGATGCCTGCCCTCCTGGGGCCCCAGCCTCATAACATAGGGGAGAAGCCATGGTGTAGATGTGGTTATAGATTTAATAGACGTTATGGAGGTAGCAAACAGAAAGAGTGTGAAAGGGCCAGACGAGGGGGTGAGGCTGACATGGGAGTAAGGGAGATGAGGACACATTGCTGGACCATGGGAGAAGATCACATGGAGGATGTGGGACTTCGCTTGGGGCACAGGAGAGCTTCAGCAGACAGCCCTGGGCTGTGCTGTTTCAGTAGAGACGACAGCCTGCTCAAAAGTGTTGCAAGAGGCCAGAGAGGCATGCAAAAGTAACTCAATGGACTTAGATGCATGTTTGCAATTGTTGGGGGACAGGGGTGGGCAGCAACAAGAGGAATGGTTGGAAAGATGGACCCAGCTGGGGACCTTGGTACCAAGGACCCTGCCGGGGCCTTCCGAAATGCACCCTCACATGTTATGTGGTGCATGTACACAGAAGGGGCCCAATGATGACTTTTTAGATGGAGGAGTGAATGAGTGATCCAAGCTCTTTTTCTCTGGAGACGTGGCAGAGAAAATGGCAACTAGGAGTGGAAGGTAGTAGCAAGTGGATATATAGCCCTATCCTGGACTTGTGTGTGTAAAGGACCAGTGACCAAGCCCTAGGTTTCAGTATTTCCTAGCTTCTCATTGGGGACATAAAGATAGCCTTTGTGCTCTGTAGCTCCTTCACTTTCAGAATGTGGACTTCTTTTCTGACCACCTTGCCATGGGAAGTCTATTTCATTTTTTTTGTTTGCCCTTTTGCTTGGTTTGCTGGAATTTGTCTCGGACTGAATGTGGTAGGAAAGGGCGGCATAAGCTAGACAAAGCTGGAGTTTCATTGTTTCTCATCGGCTGCTGCCTGCAGGTCACTCAGAGGTCCTACTGACATATATGGCTTTATTTGAGCCCCAGGGGAGACTGCCTTTGACCTAAGTCTTGGAGAGGCAAGGGAGAAAGGAAGCAATAGGCCAGCGCCTGAGAGCAGAAACAGAGAAGGTCTCTGTGTCTCCCTGGGGCTGCAGTTGCACGCCCCCCCACCCCCTGCCCCTGAGAATGTTGATCCAGTTATAAACAGCAAGGACACAGCTACATTTTAAGAGCTGTTTCCTTGGGAACCATCTCATCCATTGTTGAATATGAAGGGAGAGTGAACTGAATACATTGAATTTGAATTTGGGACAAAGGTGTTGGCTCATCTTTGTTTTACTTAAGGATCTTTTCTTCTGCATACTTCACATCACCATCCTCTTCCAGCCCCTTTACATTTTCCTCTCCTATTAAAACCTGTGTAAGATGCTGCCTGAGGGACCTGGAGCAGGGTGGTACTTGCTCTCTCCTGGTGCAAATTAGCAAGGCCTACTTGCCAGGGATCAGGCTCCTTAACTTCTTCCGCTTCCTTTCAGCTTGAGGGAACTTAAGAATCATCTTCTGTTTAAGAAGAATCACCTTCTGGTTAGGAATCATCTTTGGACTTTCTGCTTCCATTCTGTAGGAAACTAAACTCCCAGAGGCCATAAAATAAATCATGACAGACACAAAGCCTGCAACTCCAAGGCCAGAATTTTGTGGAGAAGTTAGCCTCTGCAGCCAGGTGTGCTGGCGCATCCCCACTGCTTCTGAGGCTCCAGGGGAAGGACTGTTGCTGGGCAGGGTGGGACCCCCTGACCCTGGCCCCTCTCCTAGCTTTCCGGAAAGTAACGATGTCATAGTCCTGGTAAGGTGTACTTACCCCACTGTATCACGTTCATTTCATTCATTCATTAAGAGTAACTATGACGGCCGGGCACCGTGGCTCATGCCTGTAATCCCAGCACTTTGGGAGGCCGAGGTGGGCGGATCGCGAGGTCAGGAGATCAAGACTATCCTGGCTAACATGGTGAAACCCCGTCTCTACTAAAAATACAAAAAATTAGCTGGGCGTTATGGCAGGCACCTGTAGTCCCAGCTACTTGGGAGGCTGAGGCAGGAGGACGGCGTGAACCCGGGAAGAGGAGCTTGCAGCGAACCTAGATCTTGCCACTGCACTCCAGCCTGGGCGACGAAGCAAGACTCCATCTCAAAAAAAAAAAAAAAAAAAAAAAAAAGAGTAACTATGACTTGAACTATGGGCCAAGAAGGATTCTAGAAAGTGAAGAAAACAGACACAGATAATGAACAAGGTAGAATAAGGCATGGTCTGGTGCACAGTGATGGATTTTAAAGCCACACATTCCATAGAGAGAGGAAGGGTGTGAAACATTAGATCACCACTGGAGGAAGGCTTCAATTCAAATTGTCTCCAGTTTCCAAGACAGGCAGTTGACTCCTTGGGAAGACACGTCCATCCTTACACATGTTCTGCTCTTTTAAAAATCATTGTTTCTTGAAAGCTGTGTTCTGCACATCATTTTCTACATTGAGACATGCTATTAAAAGGTGCTCTTTCAGGGTCCTTTTGAAACGGGAAAAGTTCCCTTGTCCCCCTACCAGTGCATGCGATAGGGGTGTGGCTGGCTTCTTTGGTGCCCTGCTGCTCAAACCTTTAGGGAAGCATACAGATGGGCAGGAGCTGTGGGGCTCCGACCCCACGGCAGTGTCCAGGGGTGAATGTTTATAACTCCTGAAGCCCCAGTGGGCATGTGTTATGGGGTGCTCTCTTATTTTGCCGACTATAGGTTGCTTGTAGCCCAATTAAGACCCTCCACCTAGTCTCAAGGACAGAGGGCTTTCTGTATCCCGGGTTCGTGCCTTGGTGTACTGGAAGAATCAGATCACTTGTGCGCTTGGAGAATATCTTATTCTCCAAGTTTTATTGAGTGCAAGTAGCTCCCAGTCAATGGGGGAGGTAGAAGGGAGACGGTTTTCCCCTGGAGTTGGGCTGCTCTGTGGCCCCAGCTCTCTTCTGACTGCCTCGGCCAAACTCTGCCTGGTGCCTGGTCCCACTGGTCGATGTCCTGCCTACATACCAGTGCCTGTCTGTGTGCTCTTCTGCTGGCATAATCTGCTCCATGTTCTCTGGACTACCAAGCCGCTTGCGTCTTCTTCCGGTGACGTGCTCCTCCCGATGTCTGACTGCGTCTGTCTCTGCCTTGCTAGGTTCTCAACTTTTTATAGGCCCAGGATGGGGGCGTGGCAGGCCAGAGTGGTCTTGGGAAATGCAATATTTGGGCAGGAAATGCCTGTCCTCACCTAGGTCCGTGGAGGTGGAGCCCTAGCCAGGGACCACGCCCTCCTCTACCCAGCACGCCCCTTCCCCTTTCCATATTGTTCAAAGGGACCATACTCTTCTCTTCCCAGCACTCCCGTATCACTTTGTAGATAACACTTCTGTGGCAGGATCCCTCCTTATCCTTATTAGTCTTGTTTTCCCTGGATTAAATAGAAGAGGCATTGGTTTAGTTTTGAGTTCTAAACCCTCTCCTGGATTGGACAGGACACTGAGGCCCAGGGCCTGGTTTCCCACAGCAGGACTCTCCTCTCCCACATCTCCTTGTACTCAATCTTTCTTCTAGGAGCGCACATGACAGAGACTCTCCAAGTAGGGTCCTCGGGCCTGGAGCCTCAGAATTTCCTGAGAGGTGAACTCCCTCGTCAGGCAGAGTCCCAAACCCTCTCAGAAACTCAGGGGCAATGCCTGGGAGTCTTCATTTTAATAAGAGCCCAGTTGATTCTTCTGCACAGTAAAGTTTAAAAATATGGCTTTAGAGCACTAATGAAGGCAGCACTTGCTAAGGACAAGATCTGTAGAGTCTGGGAGAAGGCTTCAGCTACCCTGGCCAGGGTAGGCACGGAAAGGGAAGGCATGTCTCCTGAGCCCAGCTGCCTGCCTTCCCTGCATCCTGGCTCCTGCTCCCTCCTGCCTCCTTCTTCCTCTTGGCCCGCCAGGGCCCCACCACTTTCCTCTCCATCGAATCCTGCGTTCTGGAAGGCTTTCTGTGTCAGAAATGTGCACCTGACTTTGGATATAGCCTAGAGTTGCAATTTAAGCTTTGTTAATTGTAAGATTCTTTGTTAAAGGAATTAGGGGCGCCAGTGGGAGAGAATTTCAGGAAAAATGGAGCCTTCCCAGGACCTCTTGGAATTTTTGGCCATCACTTCCATGGGTGAGTGAGGTCAGTCTAGACAAAGCATGTCAGCGTCCTTGGTGAATGGGGGACCCCGAAAGAACCAGAGGCCCCTTGGCACCCAGAGGGCATTGTCACAGGGTCTTGGTGTGAACTCACCTGTGAAACATGCCCTCCCCAGGGAAGTTGGCAGGGCGTTCTTTCCAAGGCAGGAATTAGGGCTCTCGGTTTTCACACCTCTCTGAGTGATGGTTTCCCCCCAGGTTCCATCAAAAGGGACTTGACTGAGGCTCTTTCTTTCCAGCCTGCTTCCTCTAGACATGCAGTTGATAGAATCGGTTTGTCTCAGTACCTCTGGGCTGCATTCTTCCTGACTGTTTGATCCTGTGGCCACTTTCTTCAACAGAGGGGCAGTGACGTGATGGATTTCACAACTTGTTCCTTATTAGATTTCATCCTATTCTGTGCTCCTGGGGAGGCCCCAGAGTGGCCTGTAGCTCTGTCATCTGGGCCACTGCCTCCCCGGAAACTCTCATGGGCTCTGCCCATTGGGTGCTAGGGTCCCAAGGCAATGACAAAGCAGTCAGTAGGTCAGCTGACAATTTAGCTTCTGAGCACTCATCACCCCTCTCTCCACTGTGAGACCTGACCCATCAGATATAAAAACCCACTTTAGTTCCGATAACAGCTGTACTGAGATAGGTGGCTTGGCACTGAGATCAAATTGGGCTTCCTTCTACTTCCCTGAACGGTTGTCCTGCCTGTTCCCCTTTCCCCACCCCCCACCCCAGCATGGGGACTACAGGCCTGTGCACTGTGGGAGCAGGAGGTCAGGTTCCTTGCACTGCCCTTGTCATGGTCTCCCTGGACACAGGACGGATGGTAGAGGAGTGTGTGCAGGAGTGGTCACAGGCGGGGCTCCGTGAGAGGCAGGGCTGGTGTCACTCCCAGCAGCTGGGGTGATGAGACTGTCCCAAGGGGCCCCACAGCATTTGCCCCCATGCCAGCTATTTGCTGGGAGACCAGTCTCAGAGCACAGGGCAGGACAGAGTCTACTTGGAAAAAGTTCTTTACCACATTCCTATCACCCAGAGGGGGGCTGTGGTCAGAAGCTCACCTGGATCAGGAGCTTTTCCTTGTCCACCAGGGGTGAGGGAGGTGGTGAATGCAGATGAGAGGGCAGAGAGGGGCAGCATCATTCCAGTCCTGCACCTTCCTGGGAAGGGATGGAAGTCTCATTTCTCCTCCCTATCATGAAAACCTGAGCACAGAGCAGCAGAGTCCACCATCAGGACCCTATAGGACCACTGTCTGGCTCACCAGCTGACTGTCATGCGCTTGCTTTCCTCTTTGGGGGATTGGGCTGGGCACTCCTTTAATCATGAGCAGCTGTCAGGAGGGCAGGACCTCCATTCCTTTGAGCTGGTGCATAGGAAGAGTCAGCAAATTGGTACAAGAGGCTGTTGTCATCTTCTTTCCAATTGTCTGGAAGTCCAGCTGGATCCCAAGGTGAGCCCAGTACGGCAGAATGGGATAGATTGATTGACTCTTGCTTAAGGCTCCAGCCTTCTGATTGCTGAACTCATTGGAAACTGTTACAAAAATGCTCTTCCATCAGGAGATTTGCATTTTATTTCCACAAGTCTTTGAGCAACATTAGTAATCTGTGGTTGGAACATTTGCCACTTGTTCCTTAGTCTTGCCAAATTTTTTCTCAAAGCATTCCATCCTCTTCAAGCCCATCTACCCTGCTGGGGCCTCTTCCACTCCACACTTGAAGGTTGACCAAGGTGAATTTATATTAGCTGCTCACAGCTGTGCTGAGGAGGGCAGAGTATTTTTGGAGTCAGGAGACCTGCTGATTGTCCACTACACAGCCCTTGCTGTTGGACTGGCTGCATCCCACAGCTCTGTTTCCTCATAGTCTGTGGACTCAGACCCCTGGCTTGACAATATATCAAATTCACTTTGAGATAGCACAGGATTAGCAGCTGCAACAAGATACTTATGGGAGAACCTTGGGAAAATTCCCGAAGATCTGGCAGGGTCCATGTAAAAATTTTTCTTTCTTGTAGGAACAAGTAAGATTAGGACTGGTGTTTCTAATAATCAGATGCCAA
This sequence comes from Pan troglodytes, assembly GCF_028858775.2. Taxonomy (NCBI): domain Eukaryota; kingdom Metazoa; phylum Chordata; class Mammalia; order Primates; family Hominidae; genus Pan; species Pan troglodytes. Next base: position 61,393,057 of record NC_072406.2, on the reverse strand, counting down.
AGTTGCTGCACCGTCCTGTGAAATATCTGCACTGCGGGGGAGTGAGGAGCTTCCAGTGATTCCTTGCATAGGGTTAGTTTAGAATCCCAGTTTGTTAGCTCTTTCAACACATGTGTCCATAAATAGATTAGGGAGAGCTTGTTGCTTTCTATCCTAAATAAGGGAAAGGGAACTGTAATTGGATTAAATCAAGGACCCACAATTTCTGACCCTGAAAGTTGCATTAAAAATGACCCGAAGGCACCTGTTGGTTAGAATGGCAGCAGCTCATTCAAGGTGTAGAGATTGAAGAGTCACCCCCTGAGGCAAAGGACTGACAACAAAGGGCCATTCTGAGGTTGGCGGGGGTGGAGGTTAGAGCAGTGAATAAAACACGTGAAAGTCCCTGTACTTAGACAGCTAGTGTGGATATGGGCTCAGTAGGTCTCAGGCACTGTTCTGAGCACTTCACACACATGAACCCCTTTAACCCCTGCATCTACTCTGACATGGGCATTTCTCATCATCCCCATTTTACAAATGGGTAAAATAAGGCACAGGAAAATTAAGTGACTTATCCAAAGACATAAAACTAGCACGTGGCAATTGAGTCTTTCAACCCTGTGAGCATGTGTTTGCCAAATTTTAAAAGGCATACATTTCACCCAGGGGATCTGAGCTTGAAAGCAGATTCTGATTCAGTAGATCCGGCATGGGGCCTGCCATTCTGCATTTCTGAGGAGCTCTCGGGTGACACTGACATTGCTGGCCCGTGGACCACATGTGGGGTGGTAAGGGTCCACACCATGATGGGCATCCTTGGCCTCCTGGAAACCAAGCTCCTTGAAGATATATGTGTATTGTTCATCTCCGTGTTGTCTTCATCAGGACCTTCTTATCCTTATCTAGGCTTGATTAGCTGAAGCCATGGAAACCCAGCCAAGCTTTTTCAGGAGAGAAGTGGGCACAGTCTAAGGGTGCAAAGCTCTTGGAATGCAAAGAGAGTAAATACAACATGCCAGGCCTTGTGGGGCCCAGAGTGCCATCAAGCTTTGGCCTCTCATCTTCCCTCTGCTATGCAGGTTCTAGGCTCTGCTCCATTCTGCTCACTTGTTTTCCAACATGGCCACCCACAAAATCCACTGGCTCTTTCAATCTCAGGGCTCACAATAACCACATGCACTCTGTTTCTTATTTTAAGTGTTTGAAGGGGGAATCTGGCAGTCAGTAGATTACAGGGGCTATGGGTATTGAGCAGGTCAAGGAGGTTGGGTGTGATGGACAAATTGTCTGATGTATCTTAGATCACATGCAAGGTAAGATATTCACTAAGAGCTCCTTCCTGGAGGTCCAGGTTGCTTCCTTTGGGAGGAAGTCAGAAAGAAATATATAATTCATATATTTTACCAAGCACCTATCAGCTGCCAGGCAATGTGCCCAGTGATAGGAATACAGAGGTAGAAGATATAGCCACTACTTTTTAAATAATTTAAGTTCTAATGGCAAAGGAGTTCTGTGATCAAGGCAACCTCTCAGCAGAGCAAAGCCCTCCTCCTGAGAACAATTAGGAAAACTGAAAATAAAGTCTGTCAGCACTTCTGCTTTCTGATTCACATATCTACATTTCATAAATATATTTGTATTATATAATTACATATATATGTATATATACATATATTACATGTGTATATATACATATATATTACATATGTATATATACACATATATATTACATATGTGTATACATATATATTACATATAATTATATATATAATTATATATATGTGCATATATATCCAACTATCTTGTTATCTGAAGGACTAGATAGGTAGTTAGATCACAGAGAAAAGCAGCAAAGTGAGCCCAATTGCTGGAGACGTTTAACTCTAAGAAACTCACTCATACTTAAGCAGTGCTAGTTGAGAGAAGCTATGGAGAAAGTGACAACCAGTATGTTTAGGAGGTGAGTTAGTTTTTGGCAGTTCTAACAGTGAGATAAAAATTGGGAGGTTGTGGTAAATACCCCAGGATTTTTGCTGGGGAACCCTGAAGGACCGAATGAACCCTGAGTAATGGCAAACCAGAAATAGAGCAGATTCTATAAAAACAGAAAGCCTCTCAACAGTTCAAACCCTGATTGGATTAAAGTGACCATCCCCCTACTCTAACTTCCTATCAGGGAACCAAAATTTTATCTAGAGTCACCAGGATTTTCTATATACAATGTCTGGCATTCAATTAGAAAAAAGTTATCAGGCATTCCAACAGACAAGATCTAAAGCAAAAACAGATAACAGAAAGGAGTCTACGGGAAGTGCAAATATGAAAGTTTATCAGGCATAGACATTAAAATAATATGATTGATATGGTCGCAGAATTAGATGACAATCTAGAGAAATTCATTAGAGAACTGAGATATCTACAAAAGAATTAAACAAATAATATAGAACTGAATAAAAAGAATAAATGCAATTAAGAACTTAATAGAAGGGTTGTACAGAAGGTTAAACACAGATGAAGAGAAAATTAATGATTTGGAAGATATGTCAATAGGAAATATCCAGTGCAAGGCCCAGAGAGACAAAAGGAAGGAAAATTCAGAATTGAGATCATGACAATAATAATACAAAAGTCTGTGGGAGAGGCAGTAAATCGAATTTAAGTTCTAGGCCATCTTTGCCGTATTTCTTGTCTCTTGTATTGATTCTATCTCCATTCAATTCTGGTCCTAGATTCTCTTGTCTAGAGCTCTTCGTTGTGGTAACCCCTGAGCACGTGTAGCTGGGTAAATTAATTAAACTTAAATAAAAGTAAAAATTCAGTTATTTGGTAAGACTGGCTGCATTTAAAGTATTCAGTAGCCACATGTGTCCAGTGGCTGCTGTATTGGACAGTGCAGATATAGAACATTTCAATAACTTCAGAAGGTTCTATTGAACAATAATCTCATTCCGTGATATTTTACATTTTTCATCAGTCTATTTTCTAGATCTTTACCTATGATGATGTTACCCCTGTACATGGAAACTTTCCATGGGTCCAGACTCCTTTAATGTGATGTTCAAAGTTTCACACAGTGTAACTCAATTCTGTTTCCCTGCCTGTTGAAAGCAGGCAAAATGAATTCAGTGATCTACCATTACCTGAAAGAAGACAAAATGTTCTCACAATTAGATGCCTGTGGCTCTGTGGGTCTCTCTTGCATGGAGAATGGTGCTCAGAGCACTAACCTTGAGTCATCTGATGACTTCAGGTTCCTCTATCCAGGAATACTGGGACAAGTACACTACATTTTAGAAAGATTCCCACTAAAATGGTAAAATAAATCATGTATTAATTATTGGGTTTGCCACTGGGAACTTCTTATTTTTCAAGTCTATGGGGCAAGTGGGGCTTTTACTGAACCGCATCCTGAGCTTGCCATTTACTGGCTTTTAAACATGGACAACTTAACTTCACCTCTCCTGTGCCCCTTGTTTCCCAACTGTTAGGTAAAGTCCTTGCACCCCTCCCTAACATGTGAGTTTTGACAACTAAATGTGGTTTTGCAAATGTAGAAATTGCTTTGTAAATGTAAGTGCCATGTGTACCATGTGGCATTATTTTTTCATACTGTGCTGTTTCTTTTTTGTCTTTCAGTCATTTCCCTCAAAGCTTCTGAAGAGTCATCCTTTGAGAAAACAAAAGAGACTTGGGCATTTTTTGAAGGTAAAGCTTGTATATTTCTTTTTTTATTGCTCTATAGGTGCTTTTTCTTTTTCTTTTTTTTTTAAATTATACTTTAAGTTCTAGGGTACATGTGCACAACGTGCAGGTTTGTTACATATATATGCATGTGCCACATTGGTGTGCTGCACCCATTAACTCGTCATTTACATTAGGTATATCTCCTAATGCCATCCCTCCCCCTTTCCCCCACCCCATGATAAGATGCAGCCTCACTTTTAGACAATAGGAAGGAAATAGAATATAAAGAAAGGACCCTAACTTCTTAGTTTTTAAGTTGTTTTCTTGGTCTAAACTTACTCAAAGTAAGATGGAAATCCCTGACAGTATCAGCCCACAGTTTTGAAAGAGTGGAAGTTAAAGCACCAGTCCACATAATTTTTGTTTGTTTTGTTTTTGCTCCAGAATTCCTACTCCCAGGTGATATTAGGGACGAATCTTCAAGTGATATAAAAATGATAAGTACCTCTACTGTGACTACATTTTATTTCAGGTTGCTTAAGGAGTTTGGGGTTCTAGAAACAGTTTGCAATCCTTAACCAAGTAATTTTCAACCCATGCTAGAATCACTCATGGAATGTTAAGAACATGAATGCCTGGACCACATCTCTAGAGATTCTGATTTAATTGGAAGTTGTTAAAAGCTCCCCAGATGATTGCAGCATGCAGCCAGGCTGAGAACCATGGCCTTGGAACAGTGGTTCCCAAAGTGTGATTGCAGACCAGCAGCATATGCATCACCTGGGAGCTTGTTCCAAATGCACATGGCTGTGCCCTGCCCTAGCTTATAGAATCAGAAATTCTAGGGATGGTGCCCAAGAAATCCGGGGTTTAACAAGACATCCAGGCAATTCTGATGCACATTCAGGTTTGGGCCTTAGGGCAGGGGTTCTCAACAGTGGGTGACTTTTGCTACTCCAGGGGACAGTTGCCAATGTCTGCATGTATATTTGGTTGTCACAGCTTTTGGGGGTACTCCTGGCATCTAGTGACAGGGGCCAAGGATGATGCCAATCCTACAATACACAGGATAGTCCCCATGACAAAGAATTTTGGCTCCAAATATCCAGAGTGCTGAGGTTGGAAAACCCTGTCTTGGAGTAAGGAAAGTTCGGAGAAATTATTATCATAAAGTGGGTGAGGATTATGATCATAAGCAATTAAAGAATGCACTTTGTGAGTTCTCTGGCAGAGCTTTGTATCAGTGAAAGGCTGATTAATGTTCAAAGGTGGTCAGGAACTTTGTAAAGATTATGTCTGGTGATGGTACAACATTTATTGATGAGGAATGATCTAGCCAAAAGTCTCTAAGGAGAGGCACATGTCTTGAGGCCTTACTGTCACCCTTTGTTAACCCATTGTATGATCTGGCAGAAGGAGGGCCATCCTTAGGGAGCAAGTACTTGCTTTCAAGCTCACCCCTTCCAATACCTAGTTATAAAGCAGTAGACTGAAACACATTCTGTCTTAGGAAAATGTAACTTTTATTGTGAACATCGTTTGCAGACCATAAGGTGTCACCCACATAGGCCTCTAGGATTAATTGTTTTGTTTTGTAGTCATAAATATTTTGTTTATGAGATTGCACTCATGAGAATCCAACAGTGATTCTTTGTATTTCCTGATGTTTCTCTGCATTTTTGTAGTTGCCTTTTTCTTTATTTGATGACTGCCTCCTAGTAAAATAATCCCCATTTCTCCCACTCAGCCTCTCATTAAGAGAATGCCTACTCATTGGCATTGGCAAAGAAATGAAAATGACTTTACTTCTCATAGAGTGAAGCAGTAGTAAGGGCAAGGTTTACCTTTCTCATTACTATTTAGTAAAATTGAGGCAACCCCATTGATGTTTGCCCCATGTCTCTGGAGCTGCCCTGTGACCAGGCACTGTGATGGGTTGGGATATGGAGAGGGCCTGGCTGTGGCAAGGGTAGATCACTAGGGATGTGACAGCTGGAGCCTTATGTATCATCAGATGCATCAGAATCTTCCAGGGAGACTTCAGGCTCCAGCCCCTGAGGTTCTGGTTATAACATTAGGAAGGGATCAGAGAACTTTCAGGGCCACAGGTGATTCCTATGCAAGTGGTCTGAGGACCATACTTTGAAAATACCATGGTGCAAAAACAAGACCATATATTTGGAAAGATTGTGGCATTTAGACCCAACATACCCCACAGCATAATCAGCATTTCTGAAACCCTTTGTGCAATTAACAGTATCTCATAATTCATGTGCAGCTATAGAATGTCAGGGTTACTCCCGACCTAACTCTCTACATGAAATCTGTAGCCCAGTATGTGCTTTCTTCTCAACAGAGAGAATCAGGCCTCATCCAAAAGCAGAACTGGCATTCTCGCTATGTGTAGTGCCTGCCTCAGAGCAGCTGTTTACAGACCAATCTTTTCCTATGATTTCGGCAGCAGCAGCGTCTCCGTGCTTTGCTTTTTTAACCCAGCCGTAGCTTTGGCGAGGTTAGAGGTACAGTTGAAACTCCCTGGCACACGATCCCAGGCCTTTTGCCCTTTTGTTCCTGGACGAGAGAGCTACAGTAGGGGTTGTGGATGGATATCCATCCTCCTGGGGCTTAGTTCGTCCTGGCTGTGAGCCCACTGCACAAAAGAGGCATTGATTGTCAGGCCTCTTTGTGAGATGCTGGAGTGAGTTAAAATCCTTTGGGGCTATCACTCAGGTATTTCACCCTGAGCAAGATGGTATTACAGGCTGAATTAAAAAATAGAAATACACAGCCTTATGTCTCAAACTGCTATCTCCTGACTTTTCCATTTGCACTGGAAATGTACAAGACTGAAGCTTACTTTCTTGATTCAGAAAGCAGGGGAGAGCGGGGTTCCTGGACTCTGCTGAGGGGCACTGGGGTCACTCTTTTTCAAAGGAGCACTGAATATACCCCTGCTGGGATCAGGGTTGCTGGGCAACAGGTACCATCTGCCTGGCCCTGGCTTGGTGGGGCTGTTTGGGAGGGCGGGATCTGGCATGCTGACATTATGCACCCCAGTCTTGGCCTGTCTCTGCATGGGCAGCTGCTCCAGCCTGCCAGCCCTGCCATCTGCTTCAGGGAGGCCTGGGCATTTTCTACATGGCAGCTTGCAGTTAAGTCTAAAAATGGCAGTGATGCCTTTGGAAGTTCAATGGCAAAAGACAAAACTGTAAATGATTTAAGAGAAAGGGAATGTAACATGATTTTTAGAATTATTGTGGGTGTGCAGCTATATGTGTTTTTTTTTCTTTTCCTTTTGTTTTTGATGGAGTTTTGCTCTTGTTGTCCAGGATGGAGTGCAATGGCGTGATTTTGGCTCATTGCAACCTCCGCCTCCTGGGTTCAAGCAGTTCTCCTGCCTCAGCCTCCCAAGTAGCTGGGATTACAGGCGTGTGCCACCACACCTGGCTAATTTTTGTATTTTTAGTACAAAAATTTGTACTAATTTGTTTCACCATGTTGACCAGGCTGGTTTCGAACTCCCGACCTCAGGTGATTGGCCTGCCTCGGCCTCCCACAGTGTTAGGATTACAGGCATGAGCCACCATGCCTGACCATATGTGGTATTTTAAAAGTGAACTCCAGATTTGATTAATTGCAGATATTTTGTTAAACTCAAGCCTTTGTTGAAAGGTCTGGCTTCAACCTTTCAACCAGCATTATTTGGCCTAGTCTGAGTTTTAAAACTTTTGAGCCAACATTTTATAGAGAGATTTTTACATAAAAAGGTAAAGGATGAATTGGAAGATCTGGCACCACTGGGCGGGCATTCCAGCCTGAGAGCAGTGCCCTGGAACTGAGTGCGGCAGGGCTTTGCATTAGCTGACATGACAGGAAGGTGACTCTGCAGTCGTAGGAATTTGTGACCCTGGCTTCAATGGCTCAGAGTTTAACTGTTGTTTGCAGAGAACACCCAGGGAGGGGGGTTTTCATGTTTTGAGTAGACACAGCAGGGTGGTTGTCTTTATGCAACAAAAGGAATGCTTGTAACAGAAGGAAAAAAAATTCGGAACATAGGCATACTGGTTGCTGCTCAATCAAGGGGAACTCAGGTGGTCTTTCTGAGCTTTTCTTCTCCTGCAAGGCAGCACTTTTTACAGATCTGTAGCTTCAAGAACAAAACAGAGAGTGGCCATGACCAGTCTTTTGTGTGTGGGGAGCCACACGCAGGCAGGAGGTGCCCGCTGGCTGGTGTCCATAACTGGAGGCCTGTGTGTTTGGCGGCCAGCTGAGCCTTCCGGAGTCGCCAGATGTTTTCTGATTCTGTAGCCCTGGCTGCCTGTGGGAAGCCCCCTTTGAGCCATGTTGAGGAAGCTGTGATCTGAAACTGTAGCTTGGGCCTTTTGAAGCCCCTCACCTCCTGCCTGGGCAGAGTGTGTCCCAAATGTCTGCAGCTTGCTGCTAGGGACACTTGGGGAGAGATGCCTACTGCGGTTCTTACCTGCAACCTTGTCCCTCCTGGGTTCCTGCTGTTCTGAAGCGAAGGAAAGAGCTCAGATGAAGAGGTGAGCTTGTGGATCAGCTGCTGTGCTCCATGGGCATGGAAGCTTTTGTAAGACAATTTTTCTCTCCACTCCATGAATAAGACTAAAGGCAAGTTTCTCTGCCTTTTGGTCTGGGGACCACATTTGCATAGTCCCTTCCAGGCAGGTGCTGTGTTCACCTGCCTGAGGTTCTGTCGGCCTGGCAGCCTGACTGTGTTGTTCACCATCTTCTCCTGCCAGCAAGGGCTCTGCCATCCTGTTCTGGAGTAGTTTGCTGACCAATATGGAAAGGCAGGACTGGCCGTGGGTTTGCTGGGTTGTGGCCATCCTGTGCCCTGGGATCCTGCCACAAATCCTGGTCTGTGAACTTTGCTCTGTCCCTGAGTTCGTCATGAAGTGTCTTGTCCAGAATCCAAGAGTCCTGTTGCTGAGTTTCACACTGTTTAAATGGATGCTGCAGCCTCTCTCCTAACTCTGACCCCTCACAGAGTTCTCCACCCTGTTAATCTACAGAGCCCACACATCAGAGACACAGGCATTTACTAGAAAGGCAGTTTTGATTTTTAGATATGTGAGAACTTTCTCAAGCTCCTCACATCCCATCAGCTTCTGGACCTCTCTAACCTGACTCTGCCCCCACCAGCCTACTGACAGGGCTTTCCTCCAAGACTTTCCCAGTGGCTTCCTAGGAGCAAAACAGAGTGGATGTTTTCCAGCAGTTGATGCTATTAAGGCATCCTTCTTACAGTGCTTTCTTCTGGGCTTCCAGAACTCTCGCCCCAGCCCTCCTCTGCATCCATGACTAGCTCTGATCCTTTGTAGGAGACTCCCTTCCACACACCTGCCCCTCTCTCCTTAAATGTTAGTGCAGATGCACCCTTCACCTGCTACCTTGCCCTAAGGCACTTTCTACTTATTTTATTTTCAGTCCAGACATCTAAATTGCCAAGAGCAGAAATCTATTCAAACTAGCTTAGGCAAAAATGCTGACTGCCTTAAGAACACAGGAAGATCTCATGGACTCCAGGGGCAGAGGTTCTGCTGGGCTTCCCTGGGGCCTAGGCCAGGGAGGGGAGAGTCAAAAGGAACCTGAATGTCTGATTCCATTTCATGCCCCCTTTCTTCTCATTAACCATAAGCCTGACCTGCTTCTCCAGGCTCTCCCTGGGAGCCAGCCACCTGCTACTCCCAGTAGGCTTGCTTTTTCAGCTTAAGCACTTAACTAACTGCTTCTCCACGCCCCAAGGGCTTTACAAATGTTCTTTTCCTGTTGACTCAGCTATTCCACTTCTAGGAACTTAATCTTGAGAACATATTGTGAGAGTTGTACTAAGGTTTAAGTTCATGAATGCTCACCACAGAATTATTTATGATGGGGAACAGGTAGAAACACTTTGAGTAGCCAATAGTAAGAGATTGTTAAATCATTGCTGATATATTAATATGATAAACTTTTATCATATTTTTCAAAATGATTCTGAATCATTTTTGAAAAGAATTTATTGAGAAAATGAGAGAAATTGAAAAAAAGATGTGAAAGTATATGATCTCAATTTAAAAATATATGCATATTCATCATAAAGTATACCAAATATTTATTAATAGTAGTTATCTCAGGGTGACAGGATGGCCGATGGCTTTTTTTCTATACATTTTTGTATTTTTTGTTATTTTAAATACAACTCGGTGCAGAACTCTAGTCCTCTTGGAAGCTTCTCTCAGCCTCCCCAGGCTGGGCTGGGTGCCTCTGAGTGTTCCTGGTATTGGACACACGTTCTTATTGTTACAGTTACTAAGTGGTCCTCTATTTCTTGAAGAGAAAGCCTTTGTGTGTGCATTTTTATCTTTCTTGGACTCAGGAAAGTACTGACCATGGCTGATAGTAAATGTCTGTTGGTTGTAGAAATTTAAGTCAACAGAGAAACATTTTTGCTAAGTTCAAATAAATGCCTGTGGCATTTTTCTTCAAAGATGGTTAGAATAATGCTTTTGGCTTCCCTTTTCACTTTCTGAGCAGCTTGGCATTGTATTGATCAGACTAATGATAACATTGATTATTAGAGTTTAAGAAATGTAAGTATATGTAGCTGGGCACTGAGTCTCATGCCTGTAATTTTAGCTACTCAGGAGGCTGAGGCGGAAAGGTCTCCTGAGCCCAGGAGTTCAAGGCTGCAGTGAGCTGTGATTTTATCACTGCACTCCAGCCTGGGTGACGGAGTGAGACCTTATCTCTAAAAGAGATGTATGTACGTGAACATGGTTTAACTGTTCAACTTAGACAACTTTTTATTTTGAAATTATTGTAGATTAACATCCATTTCTGGCCAGGTTCAGTGGCTCATGCCTGTAATCCCAGCACTTTGGGAGGTGGAGGTGGGGGGATCACCTGAGGTCAGGAGTTCAAGACCAACCTGGCCAACATGGTGAAACCCTGTCTCTACCAAAAATACAAAAATTAGCTGGGTGTGGCGGCATGGACCTGTAGCCCCAGCTACTCAGGAGGCTGAGTTTGGAGAAATGCTTGAACCTGAGAGGAGAAAGTTGCAGTGAGCCAAGATTATGCCACTGCGCTCCAGCCTGGGCCACAGGGCAAGAAAGAAAAAATCAATTTCTAAAAAATCATACACAGAGATCCCTTGTACCAGTTTGTTTCCTTTACCTAATGTCTCCCAATGATAGCATTTTGCAAAACCATAAAACAATATCACAAACAGGATATTAACATCCATACAGTCAAGATACAGAATATTTCTGTCATTATAAGTGGCCCTTGTAGCCAAACCCATTTTCTTCTCACCACCACCCCCTTCTTAACTTCTGGCAACCACTCATCTGTTCTCTATTTCTATAATTTTGTCATATCAAGAATGTTACATTGATGAAGAATGTCATATCAAGAATGTAACCTTTTGGGATTTTTTTTTTTTCACTCAGCGTACTTCTCTGGAGATTCATCCAGGTTGGTGTGTGTGTTGATAGTTTGTTCTTTTTATTTCTGAGGATGCTGTGGTGTGGATGTACCACACTTTGTTTAACTATTCACTTGCTGAAGGATATCCGGCCTGTTTCCAGTTTTTGGCTACCCAACATACATGTACAGTTTTCCATGTGAACTTAAGCTGTCATTTTTCTGGGACAAATGCAAGGAATGCAATTTCTGGGCTGAATGGTTGTTACAGGCGTCTCCTTTGAGAAACTGTCAAGCTCTATTCTAGAGTGGCTGAGCCTCTTTACATTCCCACCAGCCACGTCTGAGTGACCCAGTTTATCTGTATCCTTGCCAGCATTTGGGGATGTCACTATTTTTTATTTTAGCCACCCTGAAAGGCACGAGGGATGTTTTACTGTAGTTGCATTTTGCATTTCTCTAACAGCGATAGAAGTCAAACATTTTCTCATGGGATTGTTTGCCACCTGTACATTCTCTTTAGTGAAATGTCTGTATTTTTTTTTTTCATTTCTCCAACAGGATTGTGTTTTTGCTGTTGAGTTTTTAGAGTTCTTTAGAGTCTGGATAGTAGTCCTTTGTTGGATATGTGGTTTACAAATATTTTCTCCCAGTCTGTTTGACTTTTTATCCTCTTCATATGTTTGTTTACAGAACATCAGTTTTTAATTTTGGTAAAGTCAAGTATAGTATGTCAAGTTTTACTAATATAGACGGTGCCTCTTGTGTCAAGTCTAAGAACTCTGTCTATTCTTAGATCCCAAAGATTTTTCTTGTGGGTTTTTTCTAAAGTCTTCTAGCTTACATTTTACATTTAGGTTTGTGGTTCATTTTGAGTTAATTTTTGAGTAAAAGGTGAGGTTTATTTTAGTTTTATTTTCTGCCAGTGGAAGTCCCATTGAACCAGCACCATTGATTGAAGAAACTGTCCTTCCGCTGTTGAATTACTTTTGCACTTTTGTCAAAAATCAACTGAGCATGCCTGTGTGGGTCTATTTCTGGGCTCTCTGTTCTGTTTCATTGATCTGTGTCTGTCCTTGCACCAATACCACACTGCCTTGTTGACTGTAGCACTGGGATTTCAAATATTCCAATTCTGATTGTTCTCTTGCCAGCGCACTTCTCCTGCTGCGGCCCCCAGAAGGCTGACTCACGTGTCTGTCCTTGCCTTTCAGATCTCTATGTGTATGCTGTCCTCGTGTGCTGCGTGGGGATCCTCAGCATTCTGCTCTTCATGCTGGTCATCGTCTGGCAGTCTGTGTTTAACAAGCGGAAATCCAGAGGTAAGAAAACAGATAAGGTCATGTCTGGGATGGGAGCACACCCCGACCACAGACGGGCGGAAGATGCTAGACAAAGTACCACCTTGGTGGAAAAGTGCATTGTGAGTCAGGGATTATTTACCTGTGACTGTGGGCAAAGTGAGCAAGCTGTGTTTCCCTTGGACTCTGCTAAAATACACTGTGGCCATCATTGACATCACTGAATTTCCCCTTTCTCGGTTTCTGAGGCCCCATCCTGCTGTCAATCTCCCTGAAGAGTCTGTGGCATCAGATGAGCCTAGGGTTGGATTTTGACTCTGCGGTTTGAGGCTGAGGTTTTGGGCAAGTTCCCGAGCCATTCTGAACATGGGTTTCCTCATTTATGAAAGGAGATTCACACCCTCTTCCCTCAGTGGAATGTTCTTATGAGCGTTCACTGGCAGGCAGGTGGCACTTGGGAAGTCTCCCCAATTCTTTCCCTGACCAGTCTGAGAGTTCCCTTCCGTCTCCTTTCACTTTGGTGTCCCTGTTTCTCTGCACTCTGCCTTCAGCCCCTTCCTGCCTTCCTCTCAGGAAAGTGTAGTTCTCATGACTCATATCTCTATGAACACTGCCTGATTTCTCGAGAGTCTCTGCTGCTCCCCGAGCCCCGATTTCACTTGCCCAGCAGCTCCTGTTGGAGGTCTCCTTTGAGAGCCTCTCCCTGCATCCTGCTTCAGAATCTCCAAAACAGCTTGGGGACACTGTGGCTCCCAGAGATGACCAGGGTAAGAGCCGAGCTCTGGAAATGGACCGACTCCGGTTCCAGTGGCTCCCTTACTTACAGGCTGACAACCTCCTTCTGTGCCTGCTTTCCTCATCTGCGACATGGAGGAGGCAGGAGTGCACCAGTCTCAGGCTCATGGTGAGGACTAAGTTACCAAAAGAAAGATGCTAAAACCTGTAACACAGGCTCCAGCGAATGTCCTGCTTTTATGTTGACATATGGCTCTAATTATACACAATAATTGTCACTATTAGCTCAAGGTCATAGAGCTTGGAAATATTAGATTCAGTGGTCACAGTTTGAGGGGCCACTCCAACAGTGACTCTGTGCAGCATTAATGCAGGGGCGTGGGCAAGCCTAAGGGACAATGAGGGAGGTGACACATCCAATGACAAGTACCCATGGGATGCTGTTTCCATCCTAGACCTTAAGGGACAAGGAGAGGGGAGGTTCCTGGAATGCACCATGCGTTAGCTGCAGCTTTGGGAGAGGTGTCACCATCAGGGGTCTGCAGAGAGGGACTCAGCTCCTGACAAACCAGGAGGCAGCTGGGAGGGAGCCAGGATGGTACACTCCTCAGGCCCTCTCCCCTCCCGACTTTGGATCTCCTGCTGCTATTGCCCTTGGTGCCACCCACCAGAAGCCAGGGAGTCAGGAACAGGAAGGTGCCTCCAGGGCTGAGCAGGCTGGACAAAGGTGGACGGGGATCCAGAGGGCAGTGGAGAACTCCAGCATGCTCCACAATCGGCAATGGGGCGGAGGCTGTAGCATGGGTGTCTTTCCTCTGGAGCCTGTGCTCTCCCACCAGCCTCTGCCTGTGTCTCTATGCTGTCCTTCAAAGCCAGCTCCAGGGCCTTCCCCTGCAAAACCCACCTCCCTCATCAGTGGCAATGCAGCTTTTTCCTGTTCTCAACCCCTGAATACTCTTGTGAGCTTGTGGCACATTGCACTTGTGCCTTGGCATGGGCCTTCCTTCAAGAGGACAGTGTGAGAGGCAGGGACCACACATTCAATTCATTCTCCTTGGAATGTGGCTCAGGACAGATGCTCAGCACATGGTGGACAAATGGGTTTATTTCCCACCTGCCTTACACCCAACTGTTGGAGTGTGGAAGCCACATAGGCAGTTTCCAAGCTGGGTATGCTCTGAAGGCACTTTTGCCTGGGCTCAGGGACATGATCGAGAGTCTGCACTGGCTGCAGGCCCTGCTAGGCCCTAGACAGGATCAAGGAAACAAAGCAGGGCCAAGAAGGGCAGACTGGGACATGTGGGAGCAACTGGCATCCTCCTCCAGGCCTCACAGAGACGCTTCAGAGAATGGGGATCCCAGCTGCCTCATCCCCACTGGAGTGGGCCTCAGACGGTCCCATTTGCACCTGTGCACGGTGCTTGAAAGCCCTCCCCAAACCCCAGCTGTCCAGAGCATTGTCTGAGCACCCGCTGTGGGCCAGGCACCTCATATGGCCCCTCCATGTGCTTATGTGACCCTGGATGAGAGCGACAATGCTCTTACCTGACAGCACAGCTGAGGAGCTTGAGAAGGCCCTGAAACCAGGGAGCGGTAGAGTGAAGTTGAGCCCCAGCCTCTCAACTGCTGGAGTGTGGAAGCAACATAGGCAGTTTCCAAGCTGGGTTCCCAAGCCTCTCATGTTTCTATTCAAGAAAACCTTGGCTATCGGGGGCTGACCTTGCCAAGGGAATTTTTCTTTAGCCCTCCATGGCAGTTGTTGCTGAGGCTCTTCCAAGACAGCTCTAGCCAGTACCTGCATCTCCTAGTAGTTTGGTTTTGGTTGAGTGCAACTCGCATTGGCAGGGCAGGTCTTGCCCCATGCACCTCCAGGAGCCAGGCATCTTTCAACTCACTGTGGGGCCAAGGATGGAGGACCGTGCATGATGGGCCTAGGTAGTCTCCTTCAGCTGGGCCCAGGAGTCTTAGAACAGCCCTCCCCAAAACTTCAGGAGCAGACCGTTCACGTGGGAACCTGCTCAAATGCAGATTCTGATTCAGGATGTCTGGGGCAGGCCTGCAATCCTACATTTCCAGCCAGCTCTGCTGCTGGTGTGAGGCCATGCTTGGAGTAGCAAGGCCTTAGAGCTGTTCTTCTTACCTCTATCCCATCAAGCATCCTGCTTTTACAACAAGTATTTTGGAATGTTCTCTACTATTTTAAAATGAAATTCATAGATGAGCTATACTATCTGTACCCCCTCAAATCAACTTAATGCTTTATAATTAAAGGAAAAATCAGAGGAAAGTAATTTATAGCACACTGAGACAAATTCTAGTATTACACCTCTTCTTTGAATCAGTGTGAATTTCAGAGAAGATAATAATCCTTTATATTTGACGCTTGAAATAAACGCTAGATAAGCACCTGTTTGTATATGCGAAGACTCAACATGCAGGGGACAAGGATTAGCATAGACAGACACAGATGGGCTGTAATATCCAGGAGAGGCACTGCCCATGGTGATGGGATTCCTAACATCCCAACTGTTGGTAGGGTTTTTAATGAAAGAAAACACTCTTCAGTCAATTTGCACACCCTTTAAACATTCATTGTGCATTAGCATGGAGAAAATACACACCTTGTGTTTCCACATAAATTGGACTTAGCTTCCAGGCTCTCATGAACGGGTTTCCTCTTTTCTGCATGAATGTCAAGAGGGTTACTCAAAGTCTATAGGAGAAATCTTCATTTGTGGACTTTCCTATATATCACAGATGTCAAGCTTCCCTGCCGTGGCCTATCAATGGTCAAGGATTGTCCCCAATCAGTGCTATAATCAGAACATCCCCTGAGCATTCCAAGTTGTCCTGTGGTTGGGGGAAGGGCAGGATTGTTCCCCCTGGAAACCATGGGCTTTGAGCTGATTATTCCCAGGTCCATTGAATTGGAGGAAACAAGGCCTCTGGGACCCCCTGAGACAGGCTCAGCAAGGGAGTCATGGTGCAAATGGGACACTGTCTGTGAGTGATTCTGCTTCTGCCATGCTCTGTCTGGGGTGTAAGTGGTCACATCAAGCCCCTGTGTCCTAGCTGAGAAGGTGGGGATATGCAGAGCAGTGGCAAATTGCCCAGATATTGCTCAGGACCCATATCCCACTTCCTCTGAATCTAAGCCCTGTGCCTTCCACTGCAGGGCCATAGCAGAAGCCATCCTCCCAGAGCCCTGGCACCACTGCAAGGGGTTTTGAGGGTGTTCCCTCCCCTAGATGGTGCCCAAGAAGGTTTCTCAGGCTCAGGTGGTGTTCCAGAAGCAGATTGGCAGGTAGATTTGCTGGTAGATCTGCATGGATCTGTAGATCCATGAGGCCTGGACTGTTCCTAACTTTTTTTCTCTATGAAATTTAATAACAAAAATGATGTGATAGGACAGAAAGGATATGATAAATATGGCCTTGTTTTAAGGTGGTCAAGACTTCTTTCCTGGCTTTGAAGGTATAACTAAGAATAGTTGCCTTTCCTGTCAACACACACTGGTAATCCCAAAATGTTCAAGTTATCTCTTGCTGAGTAACAAATCACCCAGGAAGTAGTGGCTTAACACAACATTTATTTGGTCAAGATTCTGCACTGGGCTGGGCTCAACTGGGTGGTTCTTCTGGCAGTGTCACCTGGAGTCATCTGTGTGTCTTCAGCCACCTGAAGTTGACCAGGACTGGAGATCCAAGGTAGTGCCACTCTCAGCCCTGGGGCCTGCCTCTGAGACAAATAGGACAGCAGGGCTGGTGATATTTCTCTCCCTGTGGTGTCACCAGCAAGGTAGCCATACCCCCCAACTTGCTCCAGGCTCCAAGGACATGCCTAGACTGGACGCTGGCACTGTGTCACTCTACCACATTCTATCAATTACAGCAAGTTGTGAGGACGGGCCAGACTTAGGGAAGAGGAAGAGTGATGAGGAATGTGTGGTTATCTTTAAATCAACACTCAAAGGAGACTTTATTGCTGTCTCTTCTCACTGCCAGGCCCAGTGGGAAGCAAGGGAGGCCAAGCAAGCAAGGAGCAAGTTTGAGGAGGATTAAGGGATACTGCCCAATCATTCCTGGTGGCTGGGGCATAACAGCGACCACCTGTGGGGCCTGAGGATTGGTGGTGCTGAGCTGTTACCCCAGCAACCAGCTGGTTCCTGAGGAGCATGCCCTATTTGCATCCAAGCAGGTTTAGAAGGGGTTTGGGCCATGGGGCTGACAGTGATTCCAAAGTCTTAGGCTCTGGCAGGTACCAGCGCTACAGCAGGCACAGGGCACATCCCCCCATGTCAGGCTGCACCGCAAGATGCTCCTCCTTTTATGGATTAGCTGAAGGTGGCCATGGCTCTCATTGGAAGCAATCAAGCATTTGTAGACCAAGCCATGTGTGTCCAAAGATCCCACTGATCCTCAGAAATGACATCACTAAAACCTGCAACACTCTTAACTTTCAAATATAACATATTCTGTCATTTAATGCACTGCACTATAACAAACTTTGCATCACCTCGATTAAAATTAGTAGTACATCTATACACTACTGAGAACAGTGCTTGGTTTGAGGAAGATACAGGCCCTTGTTCTGTTCATGGTTTCCAGTCTCTCTATGCAGTTGTATGTTTGTTGGGCTTCCCTCATCCTGACCACATTCAGGAGACCCAACCCCTCCTGCATGTGTGGGAGCTGAGGGCATCAAGGTATGCAGGCTGCTTACACATGTGTGGACAGGAGAGCTGAGCCCGGCACCTGCTCTCCAGCACCTGCAGCAACATCTGCCTGGAAAGAGGACATCAGAGTAGCTGGTCCCACTCCGGATGCAACCCCCAGTGGGACCTTGAGATAAACACAGCCCATCCCAGGAGCCAGGAGGCCACAGGCCAGCCCCTCTTCACTCTCAGCCTTGCTGCTTCTCTGCCCTCACCCCAAGCCTGGCACTGCTTTGCCTCTAAGGGCGCTCAACATTCAGTGAGCTGGAGCTGATTGCACACATATGTTGCTTGCCAAGCACAAACATGTTTCCCCTTCCCTCCTGAGCCTCAAGTCTCTGTCCTTGCTCTTTGTTGTGCCCGCAGTGCCAGGCACCTCATCCCAGGGCCTTGACAGCACTGAGTCATCCTGGAAAACACCAATCCTGGTGGCCCAGGGCCCAGCCTGGAATTATTCTTCTGGTTCCTCAATCATACTTGTTTCCAAAGGCTTTTGCTTGTTCGCGAATTAGTCCTGACCTGCTGCCTTGGAGTGGCTCCAACAATCCAACCTTCTGTGTCTGAGCTTTTAAATGTGCAGTTTTTAAGGCACAAACTCGAACTAGATAGGAAAGAGGAGTGGCCTGGCTTCTTTCTCTGTACTCATCAGTGTGAGCTGTGATACTGTTTGGTTTGCACAGATTGTGCTAGAACTGGAAACAGAACCTCCCAAGGCTGGTTAAACACCCATGACTCCCCTGTCCCAGGCACTCTGCTTCTCCATGAGGATGAAGCTAAGGGCCTGTGGCTGTTCCTTCCAGAGATGCAAGAAAAGGGAGCTGGAGGTTGCATCCCACCCACAGCCAGACTCGGGTGGGGAGGAGGCCTCCAAGCACAGAATGGGGTGGCTGTGGATGAGGAGCAGAGGATGGCCTGGGGCCTTTGAGAGGAGGAAGGACTCATTCATCTGGAGTCAAATACCTGGACAGCTGGAGCGAGATCTCTCTGGTTCTTCAGTGGGTGCCGGGAGGCTCAGCTGGCTCTCTGGTCAGGCCCCCTGAGCACCCATCTTTCCTTTGTGGGGGTTGGTTAGCCTCCCCAGAGCACAGGACTTGTTGCCTAGATTCAAGCTCCCTTATTTATAAAGTGGGTCTTCTGAACTCCTGACTCTTCTCTAACATTGGAATGAAGGTTCCTCTTACCACTTGGGGCTGTGGGAGGTACTTTCACTGTGCTGAGTGACTGCCGTTCCTGGCATGGGCAGCTGCAGGGGCACCTTCTCATGTGCAGGGCTCATCCTTCCTGGGGTGCCCCTTCACCACTGGCAGCCCAGCTGCTCAGACAAGTGAAGGCCCTTTTCATGTTGCCCCCTAGAAATATGTCAGCCATACAGGTGATCTGACCATTTTTTTTTTTTTTTAGTAGTCACATTCAGAAAGGTAAAAAGAAACAGGTAAAATTAATTTTAATATTTTTACTTAACCCACTGTATCTGGAATATCATTCCAACAGTATCAACAAATAAAGATGATGAATGAGATATGTGATATTTCTTTATTTATGCTAAGGTGTGGCTTTATCATCTGGTGTGATCTCACACTCCAGCACATCTCATTTTGGATTCATCACATTTTGGGACTTGATAGCCACCTGGGGCTCATGGCTGCCATGTGGGACTATGGGACCCTGGACAGACAGCTGTACATGCTGGTCCTTTGCATGTGAGAAATGTGGCCTCTAAGTGGCTTTTTGTGCCAAACGGGCAGGAGGTGGAGGACTTGCTTCTCCTCAGCTTCCCACTTGGTGATAGAGGTGGTCCTGTCCTTATAACTGTAGGCCTGGAAGGTTGTCCAGGCAGGACTGATTCCTGGAGGGGGCTGGGCTCTGGGGCCTGACATGGTGGAAACAGGGCTGTGTGTAGTAAGGGGTGCACCCTGGTCCTTTCTCTCCCACTAGGTAAATGCAGGCAGGGGCTGCGGGTTGAGCCCTGAATGAGGGAGGTGCTTTCTCAGGCTGCAGGGCTCCCAGCCTGTGCTGGGCTGCAGGAGATGGGGAGAGTACTGTGGTCCTTCACTCTGAAAATGCTCCTGGGTGCTTACTGTGCATGAAGTACTGTGACCCCTTGCAACGCCAGGGTTGCCACAGTCCTTGCCTCGAGTGCAGACACTTGATGGATACAGCAGAAACATCCATGGGTCCTATTGCGGGGCCTGTGCAAAACCTGGAGGTCAGAAGACGTGGCCAGGGCATAGGGGTAAGGTGGGTAGATATCAACCATGCCTTGGAGGTCCCAACACTGCTACGGGGCCTGATAAGATGGGAGTAAGGCTGCCTCCACCTCAAATCACCCAGCTTGGGGTGGCAGTGGTGATAGGGACAGGTCTAGATGGGGAAGACAGAGGCTTCAGGCTGGACATGCCATCTGGGAGGTTGGCCATGGGGCGAGAGTGTGAGCAGCATGGTTTCAGCTGAAAAGAAGAAGAAAGGGTGGGGGTGGTAGGGAGTGGCCCAGGGCCTGCTTCTTCTTATCAGGAGAGTTGCAAAAATAAGCCTTCCTTTCAGAGTCTTCAAAGTCCTAAGGATCCTAAAATCACCATTTGAGAACACGTCCTGAATGTTCACCTCTGTGCAGGACGGTTGCTTCTAGGTCAAGTGCCTGGTGCCAGGCCACAGCCCACTGGGTGTATTGGCTCCATTATGCACCCTTTATTGGCTGATTCTCTTCTTGGTCTCCCACACTTTCCAGTGGGTTTCCTAGGATCGCCTCCCACATAAACTCTTGACACTTGAATCTTTTTCTTAGGATTTCTGCTTCTTGGGGAGGCTAATCTGGGTTGGCACACTTCGGTAAGTATTAATAGCACTAATTATGCTATGCATATTTAAGGGTGACTCTCAGTGAAGTCTATTTCTCAGGTGCCTGTAAACCTCATCTTTGATGTCCAAAATCACTTTTGGTCCTGTTGGCAGTCCCTCTTAATGGGACCATCAACCCCACATACATGCTGCCGACATCTCAGAACGGTGCCTCAGCAAGCGCTGGCAGGGGTGCGTCTCCTGTACCCTGGCACTGTCTGGCCTCATCGGGCTCCTGGCCCTTCTTAGTCAGCTCCCTGCCTCCGGGGAACACTGCAGCTGCTCTACTGTTCCCTGCATTCCTGATCTCCAGGCTGCTCATCTTGCTACCCCGAGCACTGGACTTACCAACACACCGGTCAGCTCATGGGATTATCTTGGGTCCCAGTGCCATCTCTGCTTGGCTCCAGCTGTGGCACAGTGGTCTGGCCATTTCTTCTGTGAGACTCTATTTCCCCACCTGCAGGACCCCTGACGCCAGCTGCCCAGTGTCTCTGAGAATGGTGCAGAGTACAGTTGGTCCTCCCTATCCACAGGTTCTGCACTGAGGATTCAACTAAACTCGGATAAAAAATATTTGATTAAAAAACAATTAAAAATAACAATACAATAATACAAATCATACTGATAAAAAACATAACAATGGTTTACATAGCATTTACCTTGTATTATGTATTACAAGTAATCTAGAGATGATTAAAAGTATACAGGAGGATGTGCGTAGGTTATATGGAAATACTACTCCATTTTATATAAGGGTCTTGAGCATCTTCGGATTTCGGTATCCTTGGGAGGTTCTGGAATCAATGCCCCAAAGATATGAGGGATGACTGTAGTTACAAGAGGGCTCTGGAGCCAAGCTGCCCAACTTTGGCACTTCCCAGGTGTATTAGGTTGCTGAGGCCGCCACAGCAAAGTACCACATACTGCATGGCTTTAACAACAGAAATTTATTATCTCACACTTTTAAAGGCCAGAAGTCTTGAGATCAAGGTGTCAGCGGGATTCATTTCCCCTGAAGCCTCTCTCCTGGGCTTTAGAGACCGCTGCTCTCCCTGTGTCTTCACATGGTCTTCCCTCTGTGCCTGTCTTTGTTGCAATCTCCTTCACTTTTAAGGACACTAGTCAGATTAGATAAGGGCCCAGCCTAATGGCCTCATTTTAACTTAATTACCTCTTTAAAGACCCTATCTCCAAATACAGTCACATTCTGAAGTACTGAGGATTAGGCTTCAGTTAGGCTCAGTGGAGGAGACATAATTCAGCCCGTAACATCACCTGAGTGACTTTGGGCAAGTTTATTAACTTCTCTGTGTTTCAGTGTCCTCCGCTGTAAGATAAAAGTAATGACAAGGCTACTGTGAAGATTAAGTTAGAATGCAAAGTTGTGGTCTTCAAACTTTTTTGCTTGCATAGTTCCTAAAATAATTTCAAAAACTATGCACTCAATCATTTTTTTGTTGACATCTAAACTTTTTCATCATACATGTAAATTGTTGTGAAAGATGTAATTTCCATCTTTGAAATCTTAAAAATGAAATGATTAGATCCATCTTTCTTTCACATCTAAATGTCTTGAATTTAATGACTGTCTTCATTTATTTAAAGCCATCATGAGAAAAAAAGTACCTACCCAAACAAGCTTTAACTGGACACAGGAAGCGGAATATCACACTCTGGGGACTGTTGTGGGGTGGGGGGGGGATAGCATTGGGAGATATACCTAATGCTAGATGACGAGTTAGTGGGTGCAGCGCACCAGCATGGCACATGTATACATATGTAACTAACCTGCACAATGTGCACATGTACCCTAAAACTTAAAGTATAATTAAAAAATAAATTTAAAAAATAAATAAATAAATAAATAAATTGACCAAAAAAAAGAAAAAAAAAAGAAATTTTGTATTGTTCCTTCTTCTCCTTGAATTTTTATCTTCAGTACACTTCCCCACAAAATTTCATCCTACTGTAATACATCTTTTGTTTTGAAGGTTCTTTATTGATTACCCTATTTTACTTATCTGTAAGATAATATATGTGTACAAATTTAAATTAATAATTTTTTAATTTCCTCATTTCATAAGTGTCTGTTAAAATATTTTTTAGATTGACTTATTAGTATTGCACAATTAGTAAACTTTGGAAAATTAGCATAAGATTAATCAAGATGACATAAACATATCATACATTTAGATACATAATAGCCATAAAAAGCAAAATTTATTGGGAATGCATTTTTATTGAAATTGATTTTTATTTTTACTTCATATGCCCTGGTATGAATTTTTTAGGGATAAAATTTATCATCAATTTTGTTAATAGATATTAGCTCTGAAATACTTCAATATAAAGAGAGTATGAATGAATGAATGAAATTTTCTTATACTCCTCAATTTTTAGAACTACTTCCAAGGTATATGTCAAAAGTCACATCATGATTTATCATCCAAAATGATTTTTAATACTCTACCAGATGACAATTGGATTAGGTCATTATTCAATCCTTGTTGAAAGCAAAGTATTAGAAACATCCCCCCCCCTTGCGAAAGATTTAGTTGCCTAGTTAATAATTTGCTTTATTGACACAGATATTAATATTTTACATTAATTCTTGTTTGATGCCCCATTTACGTTTCAATCTGGGACAGGTCTCCAGGATGGTGTGCTTTGATTTTATGAATAGAAAAGGGTGATGTTAAAAGCGGGGAAGGGAAATGAATATGGCCAGACCTCAGGAATGTTCTAAGAGAATGCATTCTTAGGAAAGAATACCATGGGAGGTGAGGTTGTTAAGGTGATTCCTTAAAACTGTTTTTCCAAAGAGTACCCAGGGGTATCCAGACCCTAGACTGAAGACCACTGATCCATCTAATAAGCTTAGAATAGTGCCAGGGACACATGAAATGTTCGATAAATACTAACTATGGTTGTTATTATTGTTGCATCTATAGATTATCTAGTATACAGTAGATGCTCGGTAAATGGAATAGAGAAAGAGTTTAGGTATTAATAGGAGGCTGAACGAGATAAACCTGTACAGTTCCATTTGAAGCTGAGATTCTCTCATCTTACTTTGGAAGCTGCGGAACAGATCACCCCATATGTAACAGCTTAAAGCAACTATTATTTGCTCTCAATTCCACAGGTTGCCATTTTGGGCTGGGCTTAGCTGACCATTTCTTCTGCTGGTCTCAGCTGGAGTCATTCATGCAGCTGCAGTCTCTTGATGCATTACCTGGGACCTGGTTGTTCGGGGCCTTGGCTGGGACAGCTGGTGTCTGCTCCATGTAGTCTCATCTTCCAGTAGGCTAGCCAGGCTTCCTCATGTGGTGACAGAAGAATTCCCTGCAACAAGAGAGGGCAAACCCCATAGCACAGGTGTCTTTTACACCTCTGCTTGTGACACATTGGCTAATGTTCTCTTGACCAAAGCAAGTTCATATGGCCAAGCCCAGAGTCAGTTTGGGAGAGGGTACACATGGGTGTGGACACATACAAGGAGGTGTGATTCACTGAGTCCACTGATGTAACAATCTACCACACAATTCAAGGGTCCCCCTGGTTGTTTCAGCTTTACCTCTATTTGAAGTAAATTCAGCTGTGAACCTCAGAGTGGACACTTGCTGGATTATGTGCCTAGGTATTCTTACTTATCCTCTGCAGCCAGAATCATTTGGTTTTCCTGTAGAAGGAGGTTTTGGTCCAAGACTGTTTTCCCGAGGGCCTCTTTTTAGTCCTGGAAGAGCATTAATCAGAGAATTCAAACTCATTTTTCAATGAGGAGCTTCTAAATGGGCAGGTTATTCCATCTGGCCTCAAGAGGGCTTTCTTATGACTCAGGCAGAGCTTAGAGGTTGGGTGACTCTGTTATCCAGGATCCCAACTTAACCTGCCTTGGCCCAAAATGAATACCCAGGAAGTCTGGGGTGTATGGCTTAATGCCTGGCTAGATCCCTGGCTGGGACATATCCAGTCACTGTTGTGTCCATGTGATGGCTCTGCTGTGCTCTTCCAAACAGAAGAATGCAAGTCTTGAGAGTTGGGTGGTATAGCACCAATACCTGAACAACACCTGGCTCCCGGCATTTCCTTGTAATTCCTGGAGCATATATATCTGAAGTAGCATTGGTTTACCATCTTCTATTATTTTTCCTTTCACAGTGAGACATTATTTGGTGAAATGCCCTCAGAACAGGTAAGAATATTTTCTTCCTTTTTTCAGATGAAACTCTTTGCCATTTAACTTTCTTTTGATATTACCAATAAATTGATTAAATTTGTAGTTTTACCTAAAGGTCTGCATATTTGTCCACAAATATGGCTGCAAATGTGTATCCTGCATGC
Source organism: Pan troglodytes (assembly GCF_028858775.2). NCBI lineage: Eukaryota > Metazoa > Chordata > Mammalia > Primates > Hominidae > Pan > Pan troglodytes. Next base: position 61,368,028 of record NC_072406.2, on the reverse strand, counting down.
ATTTGCATGTTTCCAAGGTCTACAGTCTGGTTTTCACCCCCAGGGATCCAGAGAGCATGCAGCTTTTGCTGGCCCAGCAGGCTTGCTGGAGGAGGCTTGGTGTATGGTCCTGCAGAGCTGCTCCCCAGTTTAGGAAGGGGCTCACACCTGCTCTGAACCACTTTGATACATTTTGACCACAAACACCCCCAATTCTCTTCACCAATGCTGACTTACTGTATGCCCTGTTTTTAGCTGGTGAGGCACACTTTATAGGTAACATAATAGTTATAAGAGATATTGCTAATTCAAAGTGTTTAAAAATTTGGGACTTCTGATCCAGACAAGATGGCATAGGTCAATTTCTTCCTTCTCTTTCCTGCTGAGTAAAGCTTTAAACCTTGGAAATAACATAAGAGACAACCAAATGAAGACTTTGAAAGGTGGTGAAAAGAAGGTAAACTGGTTTGGAATCCCAGGACTGGAGGAGTAACACAACTGCTAGACATCTTATGTTTTCCCATCCAACAGCAGAAGGTCACCCAGACTTGCTTTTTTCCTACTCCAGTCTAGCAACAGAAAACATTCAGGTAAGCTCATTCCTCCCCTGGATCAAAGGGGAGTTCCCCTGAAAATCTCAAGTGAGCCCAGCATCAGCTACAGAGAGGATGGATCAGGGGCTCCTCCCACAATGAGCACCAGAGGAAGAGCTCACTTTTTCTTCCAGGCTCAGACTCCCTTCCTCAACCAGGTGACACCAAGCCTTCAGGGAAGAGCCAGCAAGAGGCACCTAGACACAAAAGTGGCCCAGCAAGGAAGCTTCTTCATCTCCATGGGTGTGAGGCTTCTCTCCCCTACTGAAAAACATCCAGCTTCCAAATCTGAGGAAACTCTCTCTGTCCCCTCTGGCAGCACCAGCAGGGCCCAGTGGCACCATATAAACCAAACAGACCAAAATAATACTGTAAAGGCTCTGAAAATGAAAATGCCATTGGAACTATAGCCCATAGAAGCAGACCAAGATTACGTGATAAACCTGGGTGACTGCCTACAAAAATAAGAGATTTATATAGGACCTGGGACCTTCTGACAAGCTACTATAAAAAAACCACCCATCATTTTAAAAGCCACAAAAATCACAACTTGAATGAGAAGAGATAATAGATCAGATCAACACTGAGATGAATCAGGTGTTGAAATTATCTGACAAAAATTTTGAAGCAGTTTTTTTCTTTTTATGAGATGGAGTTTCACTCTTGTTGCCCAGGCTGGAGTGCAATAGCATGATCTTGGCTCACTGCAACCCTCCTAGATTCAAATGATTCTCCTGCCTCAGCCTCTCAAGTAGCTGGGATTACAGGCACCCACCACCATGCCCAGCTATTTTTTTGCATGTTTAGTAGAGACGGGGTTTCACCATGTTGTCTAGGTTGGTCTCAAACTCGTGACCTCAGGTGATCAACCCACCTCATCCTCCAAAAGTGCTGGGATTGCAGGCATGAGGGACCACCTGCAGCCTTAAAGCAGTTTTTATTAAAAAAAAAAAAAGATTCAATCATCAATTCAAATTATCTTAAAACAGTTGACAAAATAAAAAAATCTCAGCCAATAAAGAAAAAAACAAACATATGGAAATTATAGAACTAAAAAGTACAAAAACAGAAATGAAAAACTCACTGTTTGGGCTCAATAGGAGAGTGGAGATGTCAGTGGATAGTTTGTGAAGTGGACGACAGAGCAATAGAATTTATCTAATCTGAACAACAGAGAGAAAATAGACTAAAAACAAACAAAAAATGAACAGACATCAGGGACCTACAGGACAAAAGATCCAACATTCTATCATCAGAGTTCCAGAAGGAGAGGATAAACAGAGTAAATCTAAAACAGTATTAGAAGAAATAATGCTGAAAACTCCCCAAATTTGGCAAAAGACAAAGCCCTATAGGTTTAAGAAACTGAGTGAATGCCAGGCATAATAATCTCAATAAAATCCACTTGAAAACACATGATAATTGAACAGAAAACAAAGTTGAATGACAGTGCATTTCTGCTCTGAATCCATGAAGGGCAGAAGGAAATGGCACATTTTTAAATACCAAAATAAAAGAACTGCCAACCCCAAATTTTATATCCAGCAAAACTGTCCTCCAGGCATGAAAGGGAAATAAAGACATTCTCAGAAGAAGGAAAGCTAAAAGAGGTTGTCACTGCCAGACCTACTTTAATGACTAAAATATAATCTTGAAACAGAAAAAAATGTTGGAGCCTTAGGAAGGAAGAAGGAATAATGGAAAGAGCAGAAATAGGAGTACATATGGTAGAGTGTTCTTTCCATGAATAGTCGTGAGTTTTAAAAATCACATTTGAGGATTTAAATAAAAATTATAGAATTGTCTGATGCTCAAGACAACACTGTTTAAAAGTGAGTGAGGCAAAATGACCTAAATAGAAGTCAAAAGTCCTGTCAAAGCAATGGAATGTTGGTGCCAGTAGACCGTGTAAAGTCACATATGTGTATTGTAATGACCAAAGCAATCACTAAAATAACTTTGCAAAAACAATACACTCAGAATTCCTATAGGTAGATCTTAAAATTTATGCAAGTAACACAAAGAAACAGAGGAATGAGAATTACAGAATTACAAGAAATAACCAGAAAACAAACAATAATATGGTAGCCTTAATTGCTGAAATATTATTTATTTTAAATGTAAATGGTCTAAATACATCAATCAAATTTCAGAGACTCACAGAGTGGATTAGAAAAATGACCCAACTGGTATGCTTTTTATAGGAAATTCACTTTATACACAGTGACATAAGTAGATTGAAAGTAAAAGGATGGAAAAAGATATAACACACAAACAATAAAATAAATCAGGCGTGGATGTACTGTAGCTGATAAGATGGACTTCAGGGCAAAAAACCTTACTAGAGGCGAAGATGGACATTAAATGATAAAGGCTCAATCCATCAGAAAGACAAGTTTCCACATGAGTACAAGTCAAACAATAGAACCACAAAATTTAAACATCAAAAACTGAAAGAACAGAGAGAAGAAATAGCTAAATCTATAGTTTTAGTTAGATCCTTCAATTCCTCCCCCTCATCTACTGATTGACCTGCTGTAGATAAACAATTAGCATGGTTATTGAAGATCTAAACAACACAATCAACCAGTGGTGCCCAATTGAGACAGATCAAACACTCTAACCAACAGTAAAAAACAATTATTTTTTCAAGGCTCCATGGGACATTCATCAAAATAGACCATATCCTGGGCTGAAAAACAAGCCTCAACAAATTTGAAATAATTGAAATAATAGAGAATGTGTTCTCTGAGCACAGTGAAATCAAACTAGAAATTAATAACAAAACGACTGCAGGAAAATCTCTAAATGCGGAAACAGTTTTTTGTTGAAAGTGACACACAGATTCTAGATTATATATGTACATTTTAAAAAATAACAAAGTCGGAGGACTTACAGTTCTTCTGTCCAAAACTTATTCTAATGCTAGAGTAATGGAGACACTGAAGTATTGATATAAAGTATATAGATCAATGTAGCATAATTGAGAGTCCAGAAATAAATCCTTATATTTATGGCCAACTGACTTTTGATAGAGATGGCAGGGCAGTTCTAAAGAGAAAGCTTTGTCCTTTTGACAGACAGTGCTGGGACACATGGGTATCCATATACAGAAACATAAATTGAGACCCTTGTCTCACATTGCCTCCAAAATTAACTAAAAATAGATCTTAGACCTAAACATAAAAGCTAAAATTACAACATTTCTAGAAGAGAACAGGAGAAAATCTTTGTGACCTTGGGTTGGGCAAAGTGATACTAAACACAGGATCCATAAATGAAAGAATTGATGTAATTAAAAACCTTTGCATTTCCAAAGACACCATTAAGAAAATGAAAAGATAAGTAAGCCCCATATTTGCAAATCAGATAACCGATAAAGAACTTGTTCCTAAAATATATAAAGACCTCTCACAACTCAATAATGAGGTGACAGATAACACAATTAAAAATGGGCACAAAAGATTTGAGCAGATATTTTCCTAAAGAAGATATCCAAATGGTGAGCAAGTACATGAAAGATGTTCAGTGTCATTACCTGCTAGGGAAGTGCAAATTAAAACCACAGGTGATATCACTATACCCCCACTACAATGGCTATAACTCAAAAGACAGACAATAGCAATTTCAGGCAAAGATGTGGAGAAATTGGATCTTTGTACATTGCTGGTGGGAATATAAAATTGTGCCACCACTTGGGAAAACAGCTTGGTGGTTTCTTAAAACCTTTAAGTTACCCTATGACCCAGCAATTCCGCTCATAGGAACCTATCCAAGAGAACTGAAAGCATATATCTCATGAAAACATATATGCAGTTGTTCATAGCTGCTGTGTTCATGATAACCAGAAACCAGAGACAATCTAGATATATCCATCAACTTGTGAATTGGAAAACAAAATGAATATATCCACCCAGTGAGGTACCACTTAGTAATAAAAAGGAACACACTGGGTATGGACCAAAGCATGGATGAGCCCCAACAATAATAAGTGGAAAAAGCCAGATACAAAAAATTACATATCATATGATTCCATTTGGATAAAATGCCTAGAAAAGGTACATTTATGGAGACAGAAAGGGGATTAGTGGTTTCCTACAGCTGAGGGTGGGAGTGGGGATTAACTATAAAAATACAAGATGGAACCTTTGGGGGTGATAGAAATGTTTTAAAACTGTATTGTAGTGATGCATGAATCTAAAAGCTATTGAATTGTACACCTGTGATGAGTACATTTTATGGTACGTCAACTATGCTTCAATAAAACCATTTGTTTCTTTTTTCAAGCATATGTCCCAATAAGGCCCCCAAGACTAGGGTGATTCTGGCATTTCAGACTTGGATAATGGCTGGAGATTGTCAGAGCTGTAGATGATCAGCCCGCCAACATGCTCAGGATTTGCTTTCTGTGATGTTTTTGTCTGGCCTTTTGTGTCTAGCAAGCAGCCTCTGGCGACTGGGGCCCCTCTTTTTTCCCTTACAGTTTCCTCATTCTGAAATGGGGCTGACTGAGGCTGGAAGTACAGCAAGGATGTCATCCCAGCCTGGTGGACATTAGAGTTTGATCTCCCCAAAGCCCTGGGATAAATGAGGTCAAGATGACTGCAGAATCTTGTTGAAAGGCTGCCTCCTTCTCTGCCAGCCATGCTGGGCACTGTCAGGTTGGTTGGGTGTCTGAGTGGCAGTTCTCCCTATGAGCAGTCTCCTGTTGGGTCAACCCACAGATTTGCCTCTAGAAAGCCTGCATTTACTCTACCTCCATCCCAGGACCCTGCTAGGGCCAGGCCTTGACCCAACCTGGTAGTCAGCTCCTGGCCAAATTTGCATTCATTTTCCTGATTAGAACCTCATGCCTGTTTGACTTAGTGCAGCCCAGACTGGCCGCCAGTGCTAGTGAATTTGTCAATTCTTGCCTTTATGCCTGGCTTTGGCCTGAATTGTGCTCTGCCTCTGTAGCCCAGGCAGTTCCTCCCGTCCCTGTTGTGCCAGTAGCTCCCAGGTCCCAGCACCCTCATCTGTCTGCCTGCTCTGTGCTGCTGCCATGGGCAAATGGGGCCCTGGAGTCTTAAGCTGTGATCAAGAAGAATGCCCTTCTCTGGCTTCTGACCATTTCATCCTAAGGGGGAATAGAAAAAAAGCACAGGGTCAGGAGAAGATGCCTGGGTTGGAAACCCTCAGGCAGGGGAGGGGAAGGGCCTCCGGAAGAGACCATGTGCTGGCTCTGAGGCTGCGGTCGCTGAATGAGGGGCCTTGCCAAGTAACTGGGCCAGAACCTGGAGACTCAAGGGAATTCCATGACTTGCTAAGAAAAGTTCAAACGGAAGGAAAATAAATCTCATCTTGAATGTTTATTGTCCCTGAGGTTGTAAATTGCTGTCTCTTGGAGGGGTGGCCCTGACCTTCAGGAGTGGGAGACTTTTCCTTTCCCAGGGCAGAATGCTCTGAGGATGCAGAGCAGAGAGCAGGGCCTGAGTCAGCGTCTCAGGGATCTGTGAGGTTCAATGTGCCCTTCCCAGGGAGGACAGCCCTGAGAGCAGCTCAGCTGGAGGATATAAAATTGCTCCAAAATTCCTGGAAACCCGGAGTGAAAACGAAATCACCCCAGTTGCACAGAGCTGTGATGCAGTCCATTCTGCAATGACTCTCCAATGGATCCAGATGCCTTCTTTCCTGCAGGGCAAGGAAAGTTGTGAGGAGGACTGAAGGGGCACCACAAAGCTAATTCCCAGCCAGGATGTCTCCTGGCCTTTTGCTTCATCTCTACTTATGGGATTGAGACAATAAAGTACTTGCCAATGAGGGAAGTTATAATGCAGCAATGAATGGTACAGAAAGTCAAGGCAATGGAAGGAGAAGCGGCAGGGTATAGATATGGAAGCTGAGGATGGCTGCAGAAACATTGCAGCCCCTGACTTCGAGAGGTCCAATGGCCTCTCATTAGAGGCATCTATTTGCAAAAGCAAACCTCACCAAAATGAACAGGCTTTACTGTGATCAGTTGTAGGGTCAGATTAATCAGTTCTTTCAGGGGCTTTTCTGGGACACGTGTCAGAGTCAGGTCATTCTCCTCCTGAGTGAACCCTCAGTCTCAAAGAACACCAGAACTCTAAACAGACTTATGCTGTGCCCCAGCCATTTCTCACTGTTGCTTGCTTGGATTTTAACCCACATGCATGCTTGTGCCCTCCCTCTGCCCACGTCCACCTGAGCAAGCAAGGTGGTGAGGATGGGGGCAGTAGACTCAGGGACGGGGTCTCCCTGGCCACCTCCCTCCCATGCCCCCACGGTCATTACTACCTTGTCATGTCCCCACCGCATCCAAGCACTCAGGCCCAGTGTCCTTCTTCCACAGCCCTCCAGGCAGGGGTGGAAGTGGGGAGGGCAGGCCTGTGAGATGGGGGTGGTTCCTGGCATAAAGAATATGCACCTGGATTCCGACAGCTTCAGTGTCAGGTAGAGTTGTGCCACTTGACAGCTTTGTGAACTTGGGCCACTTACTCAGCCTTTCTGGGAATGTTTCATCCTCCACAGCAGGCACAGACTTGCCTGTTGTCCCTGTCGCTAAGGGTTTCCATAGGAATTCAATGAGAGAACAGTGGTCGTAGACTGGTGCAGCCCAGCTCTTTACTGGATTTATGTCTTATTCTCAGAAAAACTCTGCAAGGCACAGTTGGTTTCCTCAGACTAAGAGCATGGATGAAACTGCCAATGATTAGACCAATGACTAGCCGTCTGTCATTTACAAACCAGGTTATGGCTTGGATATTTGTTCCCTTCAAATCTGATGTGGAAATGTAGTTTCCAGTGTTGGAGGTAGGCTTGGTGGGACGTGTTTGGGTCATGGGGGCAGATCCCTCATGAATGGCTTGGTCTGTCCTTGTAATGAATGAGTTCTCTCACCTGATGAATTCACACGAAGATCTAGTTGTTTAAAAGAGCCTGGCCCCTCCTCCGTCTTTCTCTTGCTCCCCTCTCGCCGGATGATATGCGGGCCCCTCCTTTACCTTCCGCCATGACTGGAAGCTTCTGAGGCCCTCACCAGAGGCCCAGAAGCAGATGCCAGCACCGTGCTTCCTGCACAGCTTGCAGAACCGTGAGCCAATATAAACCTCTTTTCTTAATAAATTACCCAGTCTCAGATATTCCTTTATAGCAACACAAATGAACTAATATACCAGGTGACAGAAAAGCCGGCTCAGAATGTCTTGTCCAGGAAGGAATCTTGCAGCTCACCTAACTAGGGATGCTACAGTGGGCAGGTCTGAGGGCAGCTCTAGCCAGAGGGACACAGGGTCATCAGGGTGGTGGCTTCCAGCCCCTGCCCTTCTCTGGGAAGTGCTGTGTCTAGGTGGTGATGAGAACCCAGGCCAGGCAGGCTCCCCTGGGCAGGGACAGGTACCAGCAGGGGTCAGCCCACATGCATCCATCCATGGCCTTTGTGAATGAGTCATCTCTCTTCCTAACCAGCAGGCACAACCCGGCAGTTAGTGGAGCAGCCTCCAGCATGGACTGAAGCTGAACAGGGAGTGGGGTCTCCCACCCAAACACAGCCTTACCCCTGGCTGGGCAGATGCTGAGGAGTCAGCTCTCCCTGCCATTATTACTAGGAGCCAAGCCTGCGACCCTGTGGAGCACCACTAAAGTATCTCCTGATCTCACCAGCTAGTGTAAAAAAATGTTAGCACAAACAAAAACGCCAGCCTGGCAAAGTCTCTGCTGTGGACTTCGTGAAGCCAGCAGGGAAATGCAAAGGAAGAGCTTCCCTCGCGGCTGCAGGAGCTTCTTGTGGCTCTAAGGATGAGCTTCTTGGGTGATGTAAACCATTTATTGTAAAGGTCATGAGGGCACTGTGGACAGGGAGATGGCTTGGCAAATACCTCACAAAGGAGTAGCATTTATTCTAATGCTGTGCAGAGGATGCATGCAGAAATGTCATGGAGCAGATGCAGCAGAGAGCACGGCTTTGCAACCCACAAGGGTCTGGCATCCTTTCTGGGTGCATAGGCACTCACTTGGGTTGTAGAGAATACTGCCTTGTCCTGCTTCCGATTCAAGGACTCGGAGAGCAGTTTCTGTGGTAATAATGATGGATAATACTGCCAGTAAGGTCATGATAGGTGACTCCCTGTAGGCACTTACTGTGCACTAGACACAATTCTATGTGGTTGGCACATGTCACCCACTTAATGGAAAAGGATCATTTCAAAGGGTCCCTGTGAGTGGGTGGCACCATTCATCCATCTTGAAAGTGAAGTTCTGCAACTTTTAAGCAGCTCCTGGCATATGGAACCAATTGACTTTGTGTGTTTCAGTGGCAGGGAAAGCTGCTGGAGCAAGTTCAAAAAGCCTAAGGCAAGACATTAGGAAACTCCCCCTGTTTGCATGAGTTCTTGGCCTTTATCAATGGCAGCTGACCTTGGGGAGAAGGGGTATCTACAGTTGTTACTATTATTCATTTTACTTTAAAAGATGGCAACGAATTGCCACCATAGTTGTGGAGACCAATGCCCCTCCTTCAAGATTCTGCACATAATGTTCTGGGCATGGGGTTATGGGGTGGCGAGTGTGCTGTGTGAAATCTTGGAAGGAGGCCATAGAGCTGCTTGGAAAGGAACGGATGGATCCCTCCCTCCATCTGTGTCAGACATCTTTCTTGTCAGAACCAAGATAGGCAAGAAGACAGGAAATACATGGACGTTTCTGGAAGTAAAATAATCAGCTGAAGCGACACCTTTCAAAGATGTGTGGAGCAAGAAGAGCTCAGGGGGCCTGGAAGGATGTTGGGAGGACTGGAGCCAACACAGCTCCATTAGCTCCACGCACTAAGGGTTTCTGAATGGGGATCTTTGGCTTGACGAAAGCATTTGACATCCCTAGGTGTCCCAGTTCAGACCACAATACATCCCTTTGGAGTGTGACAGACAGCTTTGTGCCCAGGAGGAGGGGCATCTACTCATTCAAGAAGGAAAAAGATTGAACAGACCTCAAAGAAGTGTTTTGATTTGTAATTCGTATGTCCGGGTGCAAAGATCGCCCTGGGCCAGAGGAAGCACCCAGCATCTTTGGGATGGCTGGATTTGTGAAAGTCCCTTGGCTCACACAGTTCGCTGCACCTCCCACACATCCCAGAGAGAGACTATATTAGAAGGACCATTTGATGGCCCAGGGACATTAAAGGCAGGGGTGAGGACTCCTGATGCCACATGCACTGTGGTTCAGCACAAGTTGCTTTGACCTCACATTTAGTTTTGAAAGCAGAGTGTGGCTGGGTGCATGCTTCTTAGTTATAATTATGTTTTTTGGTGGAATCAGCTCAGTTTATGCTGTTCCTCCTGCATAAACTGCTCCCCGCCTTCTGCTCCCAAATACTCTTAGTGTTAGAGGCACAAAATTCCCAGCTGGCTAGCCCACCATGCCCACCTGCATTTTGGCAGCTGACATCACTTCTTCCAGGCGATTTCCAGGCACATGCCCCCTTACTCCTCTGCGCTTTCTTCTCAGGATGGCCCTGGGTCTTAGGCACCAGCCACACCCTCAGTCCCCAAGACCCCACTACCTGGGTTGGCCTCTCCTCCTCCCTTTGGGGCAGGAGTTTGAGCAGCTGTGACAGTGCTGTGGGTTCCCCACGCTGAATCTAAATCAGACTTGAAATGCAGTGGAATGTTAATGTCTCCTTCTGGTACTTCTCTTCAGGGAGATGGTTTAAACTGGGAGTAGCCACTGTGGCTCTGGCTCTATTGACCTTGTTCCTGTTCCAGTGTTCTTGTTATCTGTTATCTGGGCTGGGTCCTGGGTCCTTGCTTCAGGGCCAGAGGAAGCAGGCCAACATGGATCAAGTCCCATGTCCCCTTCTCAGCTGGTGACTTTTGAGAAGGGCCTGATCTCTCTGAGGCCCCGTTTTTGCAACAAGGAGGGCCAGAGGTTACGGATACCAAGCTCTTTCCACAGTGCCTTGCATAGGATGGACACAAACATAGCTGTTACTGTTGTTAACTTTAGTTTCTGAAAAATATGGTTGCTCAGAATTTGTTCAATACCTTGCAAAATCTAGGTTGGCTGCTTTGCCTGGTGTTCTGGAGTGGCTGCCCATCGCTCAGGAATGCAGCCTCTCTCATGACCTGCCTGGTCTGTCCTGCAGTGGTGCTTTCCAGCACCGCTCTATCAGTGGGAGGGCAGCTGTCAAGGGGATGTCATGCTGTAATATCCTGGGCAGGAAGACTTTCTGATCAATGTCTAAGTTGAAACTTGCAGCCCTACTCACTGGGCTGAAACAAGGGCACCATGAAATACCCAAGTGGCAACATCATCCTCCCTGGGTAGTACCATGAAACGTCTACACTGCACCTGTACAATGGAGACTAGGGTCAGTTGCTATTTAGCTGTTTCACACCCCATCTAATTTAGGCTATGCTCTCTTATCTGACCCTCATAACTTTGCAAGAGAGATAGCCAACATACACCTCCCCTTTTACAGATTGGTGGGTGGAAGCCCGGGGAAGTAAGTGACTTGCCCAGGGTCACCTCTCTGGTCAAAGTAGAATCAGCTTTAGTGGCCTTTTGACCCCTGTTCAGAACCTGTTCACTCAATCCAGCCGCTGTGTGTCATGGAGCAGAACTGCCAAGCCTTTGTGGGACACAAGCTCCTTCTGGCAGGTGGCCAGGCCGGAACCTGGTACATCTTACAGCAAGGCCTCTGCACGTGCGACATCCTGCCTGCCCTTGTTGGAGGCAGAAAAATAGCCTTGCTCCACAATGAGCTCCCACAAATAGCACTTCTCTCTAATCAAACAGCTCTCTAATTTAGAGGGAGTTTCCGGGCGGGCCTGTTTTCTGTCTTTCTTGGTTTGACTCACTCCAACAAGGCTTGCTCTGTTGTGTCAGAGACAAAATATAGCCCTGTTCCAATCCGAGATGTCGAATAACTTTTCTTGTAAGTTAATCATAAGGTGGACTTTCTTAGCCAAATATTCCGACCAGTCCTGCTGGCTCAAGGGGAGAAACAAGATTCTGAGAGAGTGTCTATCCTATGTCAATGTGGTGATTCATTGTCTAAATGAGATCAAATTGTCGAAATATGAATTAAAATTAAATTTAGTGCAGTTTTACTGTTTTGAAGGAAAATTATGATGACAAAGCAGGTGTTTTCCACCTTAAGGAAATCCCTGAACATAATGTTATAAGTGCACAAAAATGATGTTCCAGAAACTTCCATTTTATATTAAACAGTTAAAAAAAATCCAAAAAGAGAATAGGAAGTGGAAATATTATTTGATTCTACACCGTGCGAGGTGCAATTGGGGAGACTACCCAAGTTTTGAGGCAAAAGAAGAAAGGAAAATGTCAAAAGATTTTAGCAAAAACAAATTAAAAAACTGTGCATGGAACAAAAAGCCAGAATTCAGAGGGAATTGGGAAAAATATTTTCAATAAATATGTCCAAATGGTGTAAAAGTTGCTTGCAAACCTGTAAGAAAAGCTCAAGATCCCAAATCAAGAGCAGAGATCAAGAAAATCCTAAATCAAGATCCAAAAAAAAAAAAAAAAAAAAATCCTAAATCAAGAGAAGGAGCTATCCTTCCATCATAAATGAGAAAACTCCTTAGACAAACATGGGAAGTGTCCATTATCACTAGAAATCAGAGAAATGCAAATAAAAAAGGAATCAGCTTTTTCTTCATTAAATGAGTCATTTTTAAAAAAATTGACAAATGGTGTTAAGGAGGGTGACGTAGGTATTCTCATTTGTTGAGTGGCATAGCTGTGGTGTAGTACTAACTTGTCAAAAATCATTTTGACAGTAAGTATTAAATAGCCTTGAAAATGGTCCTTTTCCATGACCTGGTAATTCCAGCTTTAGAAATTCAACCCCAAAATGAAAGTCTAAGAATAAAAAACCATTATGCACAAATACATTTTTAGCAGTGTCATTTCTATATTAAACTGAGAAAGAAATGAGATCTTTAGATGTTAGGGAAATGGCTAAGTAAACATCGGCTTATTTCCTCACTGGAATAGTATGAGAATATAACAATATGAAAAATTTAGATTAAGTAAAAATAAGAATACAAAATTATAATATAATATGATTTAAAAAACACTATATATGAACAAGGAAGGGTTGAAAATTTGTATCTACACACAAAAAAACTGCACATGGATGTTTATAGCAGCTTTTTTCATAATTGCTAAAAATTAGAAGCAGCTGAGATGCCTTTCAGCAGGTGAATGCATAAACTGTGGTACATCCAGATGACAGAATATTACTCAGTGCCCAAAAGAAATGAGCTATCAGGCTGGGAGCAGTGGCTCATGCCTGTAATCCCAGCACTTTGGGAGGCCAAGGCGGGTGGATCACCTGAGGTCAGGAGTTCAAGACTAGCCTGACCAACATGGTGAAACCCCATCTCTACTAAAAATACAAAAATTAGCTGGGCATGGTGGCAGGCACCTGTAATCCCCGGTACTCGGGAGGCTGAGGCAGGAGAATCGCTTGAACCCGGGAGGCGGAGGTTGCAGTGAGCTGACATCGTGCCATTGCACTCCAGCCTGGGTGACAAAGAGAGACTGTCTCAAAAAAGAAAAAAAAAAGAAAAAAAAAAAAAGAAATGAGCTGTCAAGCCATGACAAGTCATGGAGGAAGGGCAATTGCATATTGCTAAGTGAAAGAGGCCAATCTGAAAAGGCTATATATTGTATCATTCCAACTCTGTGACATCCTGGAAAAGACAAAACTGTGGAGACGTTAAAAGATCGCTGGTTGCCAAGGGTTAGGGTAGAGGGAGGGATGAATAGGCAGAGCACAGAGGATACTTGGGAGTGAAACTACTCTGTATGATGCTATGATGCTGGGTTCATGCCAGTATAAATTTGTCCAAACCCATAGAATATACTGTACATCAAGAGTGAACCCTAAGGTGACCTGTGGACTTTTGAGGGATACTGATGTCTAATGTAGGTTCCTCAGTTGTAGCAAATGCCCTACTCTAGTGCAGGATGTTGATCATGGGGGAGGCTGTGCATGTGTGGGGGTGGGGGCTATATGGGAAATGTATCTTCCACTCAATGTTTCTGTGAATGTAAAACTTCTCTAAAAAATAAAGTCTGTTTAAAAGCAAAAACAAGGAAGAGGAAAAAGAGTGAAAATATTTATGAAGGTTGTGTTTTGGTTATGACAGTGTTATTTTCTTTGGTTTCCATGCCTGTAATTACCCTTTTTAAACACGAGCATGCATTATTTTATATTGGAAATAAGAAATAGGCATTTCAAGAGTTTATAAAACTACAGAATGAAGCTGAACATGTGGTTGTATATGTAAACAATTCTGAGAATTTAGGATCCCTTGTTTGCTATTGTTGGTCACAGTTTTGTAAATTCACATTCTTTTTGGCTATTTGTGAATTTACACAATTGACCCTGTACTCTAAAGCTATGACCAGTTAGAATCTCCGTTCCCAATAAAAATAAGGCATCTTTGGGGAATCTCAGTGGGAACTGTATTCTTGGAATTTATCCCACAACGTGTGATTCAGTTTTTATTTATTTTTATATATCTAGGACTATTATTAGAATAGCCTCTTATTACCCATGTGTATATTTATTTGCACTTAATTATAAACATATCCAGTAATGATTCTCCCTGTCCTGTCTCACATCTGTTTAGTTCCTTAGCACCCCCATTCTAGGGAACCACTAGTTTTAAATTCTTGTGAATATTTCTGGAGCTTCTTTATGTATGTGTAAGCAAATGCTAATATATATTCTTATTTCCCCTTATTTTTATGTAAAAGTGGCACATTTTATACATTGTCCAACACCTAGCTTTTCCACTTAGCAATGCATCTTTCCTTATCAGGACACACGTAGCTTCTTCGTCTTTATACAGATGACCCTATGCACGGATTCACCATAATCTACTCAACTAGTCCCCTGCTGATGGAAGATGAGCTGTCTCTAATTCATTGCTATTATAAACAGTGCTGTAATGACTGATCTTATGCACACAACATTTCCTACATGTGCAAGGATATCCATAGAACGAATTCCTGGAAATGAAATTGCCAGGTCAAAGAGTCTAAGCGCCTGTAATTTTGATAGATGTTACGAAATCATTCTCCATCAAGAAAGATCACGCTGCTGCCAGCAATACTTTTGAGTGCCAGATTCCCTGCACCCCTACCAATAGTGCTTTGCCTCACATTTGACTGCAGCCATTTTGATTTGGAAAAAAAAAAAAAAGAAGTCAGTATACTTTAACGGAATTCCTCTGTCCTGAGGGAGCTTTAGCATGTTTTCATGTGTAAATGAGTCTTTCCTTATGTGTAAAAACTGCCTGTTTCCAACCTTCTTTTATTTTGATGATTGGGTCATATTTTTATGGATTTCTAGAAATTCTGTATGTATTAGCGAGATAGCCTCTCTTGAGACCTGGACTTACCTAGCTGGGACATGTGCCTGCGGACAAGAGATTATAAAAGGTACTTCCCTCTGGATTACTGGAGCGAATAGGAAGCATTTGCAAGAAGATGAGTGGTCATTCAAGAAAGTTTGCGAACTCCAGCCCATGAGTAGCACCGAGAACAAGTTTCATATCGGAGCAGTGTATGTTTGCAGCTTTCCTATTTGCTGCTTACCAACAATGTCACTTAGAGCAATCATGTAGCCTCTTTAAGCCTTGGCCTTCTTACCTGTAATGTAAAAGGCTTATCTTCCCGTCCCTTTGGCTTATGGCTAACACATATTAAGAAGCTGATACTGCAGTAATTACACAGGGTCAAGGTAGTTGGAAACACTCCCAGCGCTCCTCAAGGTGAGCTCCCTTCACCTGTCCTAAAGGTAAAGGTGCAGCAGGAGAAGAAAGCTCCGGCAGTCACAGGGGACCCCAGACACATCCAGGTGCAGCTCCCCAGAACCCTTTCCCAGTTGCTGGGGAGATGTTTGCCTTTGGATTATGAACCACAGAGGTGTGTGCAAGGAACCTTGGTTTTAGGGAGCTCAAGCAGAAACTTCTAGTGGCATAAATAATACCCCACTGGTGATGTAGCCAAGCCAAAATGTGTAATCAGTTAAACCAGGTGTCAACCATCAACCCATGCATCCCTAGGCAATGTACACAAGCTAACCCTGAGTCCCTCCAAGGAATTTGGGACTGTAAACAGCACATTCATTATAAATCACCAACTGGCTCAACTCATCCTTCTTATCTTGGCCAAAGATCAGTACCAGACTTCCAGACCTCCCTGGAGATGAGCACAGAGTGTTTCCAGTCTACCCATATGATAACCTTCCCTTACACAGGTACACAGGGAGCACTCAGAAACTATTGGAAGCTATTGTGGGTTTTTTTTTTCCTTTCTCTTTTGCAACAAATCTGCCTTTGGTTTCACTGGAAACTTTTTCTTCTACAGCTCAGGGGAGACTGTCACTAGCGTGACCAGCTTGGCCCCACTACAGCCCAAGAAGGGCAAGAGGCAGAAGGAGAAGCCTGACATTCCTCCTGCAGTCCCTGCCAAAGGTAAGGAGCTGGCCTGCAGTTTCTTACCTGGAAACTATCATTATTGATCCCTGTGGGTCTGGGGTTCCATGTTGGATTATGACAGGGAGCATAGGCAGATGGGGAATATGACATGACATTTAATGATTATATAGTCTGGACCCCCACCTAGATTCTGGGCATAACTGGTGCTCAACCACCTCAGCCGTTAGCCCAGTACTTGGGTTGGGGGTGGAGTTGGAGGAGGAAGCAAGGGCCTAGCATAGCTTTAGCAGGGGGAAGATCAACATCCACAGATGATTCCAGATTGTGTTTCACTTTGTACTATTAAAACATGCCACACATGAGGTGGGGTGGTGGGTTGGGATGAGGAAGTCTTCTTGGTTCATTCAAGGGAAGAAAAGCTCTCTGAATTTTTAAAGATGTCAACCAGGTGTGAAATTTATTTCACAGTTGCTCTGGGTATAAAATGACGGCTATCCTGTGATTCCAGTTATGATTTAGAGCAATGTAAGTGAGGAAGATAGGTGTTTCTGGAGGAAAGAACTGCGAGAGTATTAGGAGAACCAAGACTGACTATAGATAGTTCCTAAAATAACTGGTCAATTTAGGAGATATTCATACCTCAGCAAATTTGAAATATAGTTGGGGGAATACAAGGGTTGCCCAAATGAACAATTCTATTCCTCAACTGTGGGCTTTGCATGCTTCCCCTAGGGACACATCAAGCCCTGTGGGGAAGCCTGTTGGTGAGGCTGAGCACACATGGAGTGGAAAGAGGGCTGGAGGGTGTGGTTGTACTGCAGGGGGATGAAAAGCATGGACCTGGGAGGGAAGGGAGTAGAGAACGCCTGCCTGGGCCAGGCATCATACTACTCGATGTCGTTCATTCCACAGTAGATATTACCCACCCTTACTAAAGTTGAAAGTGAGACTTAGGTACGTGGTAGAGCCTGACTTTCAATGCCAAGTTCAAATCCTAAATGGTTCAAGACTAGTGACATGACACCGTGGGAAGGGCCTCACTTTCTTTTTCTGTTAAGTGGGGACAATAAGACCCTCCCTTCACAGGGCTGCTGTGAGGATCAAGAGTCATTGTGATCAGCGCTAGTGTGTGGGTAGGACGGAGTCTCCCAGGGAAGGTCCCAGCTTCAGCCTTCACTGGGTGCATCTGGTTCACACCTGCACACCTGACATCCATGTAGCTGGCAGAGTTTTATGCAGAGTTGTTTTGTTGACCTTGCTGGGGGAGATGACAAAACGTTCAAAGACTAGGGTAGGATCACCCCCGCCGAGGGGCACTTGCTGACACCTAGATCAGAAAGTTCTTCCATGGGACCAGGAAGGGGTATGAGACCTCTCAGAATATGTCCCTGATGCTCATAATGTGTGGCCACTAAGTGTTCTGGGAGGAACTGCAAGCTAAACCCTTGACCTACTTCCACAGCTCCGATAGCCCCCACGTTCCATAAACCGAAGCTGCTGAAACCACAGAGAAAAGTCACGCTGGTGAGTAACCGTCTTCTGTATTCCTATCATACCTTAAGCCTCAGACACAACTCAGATTCCAAAACAGTGCCTTTATTAACTCAAAACATACAGAAAGTTTTAGAAACTTTTGTCCCCAAACAAAAACATTCTCTATTCTCAGATGCCAGCTTTTGAGTCAGCCTTTCTCCATACTTAGTTCCCAGAGTAACTCTTTAAAAATCTAAATAGTTTATATTATAAATGCTCTGTTTCAAGCGGGAGAAAAGCCATATTCAGAAATGTATAAAATAGAAAGTGGACCTGCTTGCATACATTTACCTGATAATTACTCCAAAGATACTGCTGCACATGTTTTCCAGAAAATATGTCATAGCTTTTGATTTTAAACAATTTTAGATTCACAGAAAAGTTGTAAAGCTGGCACAGAGCGGTCCCATGTACCTTCATCCACCTTCTCTTAGTGTTGGTTTCTTACATAGTCATGGTACATGTGTCAAACTAAGAAATTAACATCGGTTCATTGCTATTAACTACACTTTGGGCTTAACCAGATTTTGGTCTACCTGCTAATGTTCCTTTTCTGGTGCAGGATCCAAATCCAGGATCTCACATTGCATTTAGTTGTTATATCCCCTTGCTTTCCAACAATCCAAGACAGATTTGCAGGCTTTCTTTTTCTTTCTTGGCCTTGACACTTTTGAAGAGTAGTGGCCAGTGATTTTTTAGAATGTCCCTCAATTTGGTACTCTCTGAGGTTTTCTGAGCATTAGAAATGGGGTGTATTAGTCAGTTCTCACACTGCTATAAAGATACTACCCAAGACTGGGTAATTTGTAAACAGGTTTATAAAGAGGTTTAATTGACTCACAGTTCCTCATGGTTGGGGAGTCCTCAGGAAACTTACAGTCATGGTGGAAGGGGAAGCAGGCACATCTTACATGGAGGCAGGCGAGAGAGGGTGTGTGTGAGCACAGGAAAAACTACCATTTATAAAACCATCAGATTTCATGAGAACTCACTCGCTTGTCATGAGAACAGCGGGGAGGAAACCACCCCCTAACCCAGTCACTTCCCTCCCTTGACACCTGGGGTTTACAATTTGAGATAAGGTTTGGGTGGAGACACAGAGCCAAACCATATCATGGGGTTACGGATTTTGGGGACAAAGAGCACAGAGGTGGAGCTCCCTTCTCATTGCATGGTATCAGGGCACATGACGACAATATATCTTGTTAATGGTGATGCTCATCTCAATCACTTGGTTAAGGTGGTGTCTGCCAGGTTTCTTTACTATGAAGTTACTATTTTCTCCTTTCCAGACTGTTTGTTAGAGGCCAGTCCCTGAGTCCAATTCACATTCAAGGTGAGGAGAGTTAAGCTCCACCTCCAGAAGGGAGGCATGTCATGAATTTATGGATATGTTAAACCCACCACAGTAATTAATAAAAATCTTAGGGGAGATATGTTAAGGCTTGCAAATATCTTGTTTTTCCTTGAACTTTTGCCCACTAATCTTGCATTCATCAGTAGATTTTGCTTGAAGCAGATTTTACTATGGTGCACTAAGGGTGATTTTCTATTTCCCTTAGTCTTTCTAGATGTATTATTTGGAATTCTTCTATAAGGAAGAATGGCCCCCTTTTTTCATTTGTTTATTGTTCACTAATTCCTTGATATCAGTATGGATGCGTGGATATTTATTTTTTAGTTTTTAACTACATTATTATTTATTTTGTTGTTAATATTATTCAGCAGTTAGTTGTGTGTGTGTGCATGAGAGAGAGAGAGAGAGAGAAAGAAAGACTGTCAAAGCTATTCTAAGGTGTGTATGCCAAGACAATTTTGAGGGCAGAGTGCAAGGTGGAGGATTTATATGCCAATTCTCGACATCTACATTAAAGCAAATGTAAGTAATATAATGGGGTATTAATACAAGGGCAGACAAGTAGACAAAGGAACAGAATAAAGAGCCCCAAACACAACTGCATAGGATTGTCATTTGATTTATGACAACAGTGACATTGCAGTGCAGTGAAAAAGAGATTATCTTTTCAATGTTTGGTGACAGGTTTGTTGGATATCCATATGAAA
Source organism: Pan troglodytes (assembly GCF_028858775.2). Taxonomy (NCBI): domain Eukaryota; kingdom Metazoa; phylum Chordata; class Mammalia; order Primates; family Hominidae; genus Pan; species Pan troglodytes. The sequence goes on along the minus strand of NC_072406.2, from coordinate 61,348,383 downwards.
AAAAGATCTATAGCCCCTACTCTACACCACACACAAAAGTTAACAGGAGATGGATCATAGACATAAGTATGAAAGGTACAAAGTAAAGCTTCCCGAAGATAGCATTTCTTCCTAATTTCAGAGTAGACAAAGATGTTTTTAAACGAGACACATAAAGCACCAACATAAAGGAATGGATAAAGAAATCTGGGTTGTATTAACATTTAGAACTTCTATTCTGTTTAAAGATACAGTTAAAATAATGAAAAGGCAGGCTGCAGACTGGGAGGACATATCTCTATGCATATATCTGCCAAAGGTTTCCCTCCCTCTCTCCCTCCTTTCTTTTCTTTTCTTTAATTTTTCCTTCCTTCCTTCCTTTCTTTCTTCCTTTCTTTCTTTCTTTTTCTCCTTCCTTCCTTCTTTTCTTTAATTTTTTCTCTTCTTTCTTTCTTTTTCTTTCTTTCTTTCTCTCCTTCCTTCCTTGTTTTCTTTCTCTTTCTTTCTTTCTCTCTTTCTTTTTCTTTCTCTCTCTCTCCTTCCTTCCTTCTTTTCTTGTCATTAATTTTCTTTTCTTTTCTTTCTTCTTTCTTTTCTGAGGCAGAGTCTTGTTCTGTCACCCAAGCTGGAATGCGGTGGTACTACCTCGGCTCACTGCAGCCTCCACCTCCCTGGTTCAAGTTATTCTTGTGCCTCAGCCTCTCAAGTAGCTGGGATTACAGGTGCATGCCACTATGCTAGGTTAGTTTTTGTATTTTTAGTAGAGTTGGGGTTTCACCATGCTGTCCAGGTTGGTTTCGAGCTCATGGCCTCAAGTGTTCCTTCCACCTCGGCGTCTAAAAGTGTTGGGATTACAGGCATGAGCCACTGCACCTGGCTGACCTGACAAAGGTTTCTTATCTAGAACATATGAACACCTGCCAATCAATAAGAAGTAAAAAGACAGCACTACCAAAAAATGGGCAGAAGGTTTAAATGTGCACTTGACAAAAGAAGATATACAAATAGCCAGTAAACTCATAAAAAGTCCTTAACCTAATAGGCATCATGGCAGTGCAATTTAAAAGCATAAAGCCAGTTCACCTCCACCAGGATAATTAAAATGAAGTACTTGTGCAGTTTCTTTTTTGCCTGTATTTCTCTGATCCATTTTGAGTTTAGAAATTGATCTAATTTTATCTGTTTGTCAGACTCTTTTTTATTTTACCTTATGCCTTCTATTTCAACAATCATTATTTGCTAATTTCATCACCATATTCTAAACAATTATTTGAACTTAATTTTTGTTTTGTTATTTATTCCTTTTTTTTGAGTCCAGTGTCTTTCCCTTCATTACCTTTACTTGCCTTTCCATTTGAGCAATTTGTCTGTGAATGGAATTCTAGATTCATAAACTTTTTCCACTAGGTGCAGAGAAATAGGATAAGCACTTCATAATGCATTTCTCTGAACTTCCTGTATTGCTGAACATAAATGCCAACCTCATGACTGTCACCTATAATTCCCCATATTATTTGAGCCACATAGGTAATTTAAACTTTCTAGTAGCCACATTTAAGGTGTGAAAAGTAACAGATGAAACCGATTTTAATGATATAGTTTATTTAACTTAACTATCAAAAATATTATCATTTAATCATGTAATCAATATAGCAATTATTAATTAAATATTTTCTATTACTTTTATTGTGATAAGTCTTTAGAATCCAGTGTCTATTTGATGCTTACTGCACATCTTAATTCACAGCCACAGTTCCAGTGCTTAGTAAACACATTTGACTAGTGGCTACCACATTGGACAGTGCATCCCAGAATGATCTAGCCCCCCATTGCTTCTTTGACATGATTTTTATGACCATCCCTCTCTCTCGTTTCCCTTCAGCCACACTGGCCTCCTTGCTAATCCTTAAATATACCAAGCATGTTCCTGTGTCAGGGCCCATGTACCCACTCTCCCCTCTTCCTGGAATGTCCTCCCCAGAATCTGTCCATGGCTTATTACTCACCCCCTGTGGTCTCTGATCAAACATCATGTAATAAAGGAGCTGTCCTGATAGCCTATATAAAACACCACCCACCCTGACATATTTTGTGTTTATATCTATGAATCATCCATCTCTTCTACCAGGCTACAAGATCCATAAAGGCAGGGAGCTTGTCTGCTGTGATTCCTGCTGTATTCTTCATGTTTAGAAATGTGTTTAGCGCAATGGATATTTGTTTATGATTCTGCACCCCCGCCCTGTTGAGTAGGTTCTGTAATTCTACATCCATAATTGGGTACATGAGCCTCTGAGAGTCAGTAAAGTGAGAGATGGGTGATGTACCCAAGGTCACACAGCTTGTGGGTTGCAGTCAGGGCTTAATCCAAAATCTAAGGTTTTCACCAGCACATTGGAAGCTTTGCCTCAGTGTGGAGTCTGGGCCTAGCTGCTCTCTATATGTGATCCTGAATGCCTGTGTGGCTCAGCCTTGCTCCTGTCCTTGCTGCTCTGTGCTTCACCTGTTTTTTAAGGAGTCTTCTTTTGCCTGCAGTGAACTGTGGGTTCTAGCAGGCTTTTCATATAGTGGGTTCCATTTGGTTCATGTTATCAAAAAATCCTCATCAATTCTACTCTGTTGACTATACCATATGGTTCTTAAAGGCAGCAGCAGGCCTTTTGGCTTATTTTAATAGGCCATTGGCACTCAGTGGGCTTTTGGAAACTGTGGAGCATAAAGGCGAAAACAATCAATTTCCCTTGGCCTTGGAGCATCCCATTTCTCACCTGTGACATTCAGTCTCCTGCAGATAGACAGGCTGAGTTCACTGTCCTCTAGACTGTGTGCAGCACTGCACATCTGGGTGTGCGTGTTTATGTGGCTCTTTTAGATCTTTTCTTTCTAATTCTGATATTTAACAACTACCTCAAGAGTGACTACAGAGTGACTACACTTAATTTCCCCACCTTATGTTCTCTCTAAGTTACTCAGGACGTATTGTTTCTAATCCAGTCTCTTACCCCTGCTAATAACAGAAACAACTATATATTGAAGTTTTATTGATATGTCCCAGGGATAGATCAAAAAAGTGCTTTTGGCATGTCATCGTATTTAATTCTCACAATAAGATTTTCCCATTGCCCCCTACAAGCTTTGCATGTGAGAACAAACAACACTATTTAAGAAACATGATCCATATCCATAAGGTGTAGTGTCATCAGTCTTCAGGAAACAACTTCCCCTAGTGCATAGCCTGGGCGGACCCACCTCTCATTTATCCATTAAACATGAAAATCTTTTGTGCACCTCTTGGGTGCAAAATGCTATCTTAAGCAATTTTTTACAACTAAAAAAATATCAGATTCAATAGAGTTTTCAAATATAGCTGTGGTCCTGACTACAAGTTTTTTGTTGTTGACTTGTTTGTGTGTCTGAGCTGATGTGCTTCTCTGGGTGGGGACTCATCATAGGAAATTCTCGATTTTTACAGATAATTGATTGGGGCAGTTATATGCATTTCAGAAGGATTCTTTATTTTATGGAAGTATTCTCAATAATAGTTCTTTAAATAACAGGTTTTCCCTTGATCATTTAAAATACGAAGAAATTGGAAGCTTTTATACCAAATTTTCCAGAAGCAAGGTCAATTTGGAAGCTAGTTTACACCTATAACAATTCACAATAAAGACAAGAGCTGACCTCAGTAGGGCCTCTATCTGACCATTAGTTTAGAGACAAAAATATCAGGCCTAGCATCTGCAGTTTTTGGTGAATATCAAGATTTATTTTCCCAGGAGGCCAGCATTGACCTCAGTCTCAGTTTGGTCGATATTTATCTCTTAGATCAATAGGTCTTGATGGTAGCTCAAACAAAAGTCGATAGCCACCTGTTGACTCACACAAAGTTAGTGGATAATTTAGAGAATAATTTGGAGACATCTTAATTTGGGGGACCTGGTACCAATTTAGGTTTCTAATTTTGTAATGGTTCCATGTTGCCCCAATCTCTGTAACACAGTGCTTCCTGCTGTGATCCTAGGCCACAGAGCTCCCCAGCCCCTCTGTCTAGAAACCAATCTGACAACCTCCACTGACTCATTGACAAGAAGTGGGAAGGCTCACAGGGAAAGCCTCCATTTATCGGGTGCCTATTGTGTGCCAGCTGCCGCATTAGGTGATTTACAGGCTCTGGGTGAAAAGCACGTATCTTTATGTCTGCAATCCCCAAGCCGTTAACAAGTGGGAATCTTTTCTTAGGTTTCCAAGACAACATTGCGTTTTGCAAGAAGTGTGTACACTAGACATTAACAGTAGTCAGAAGTTTTTAAAAAATGGTAGGACAAAAGAAGGAAAGGGTGAGGCCAGGCATGGTGGCTCATGCCTGTAATCCCAGCAATTTGGGAGGCCGAGGCAGGCTGATCACCTGAAGTCAGGAGTCTGAGACTCGCCTGGCCAATATCGTGAAACCTCGTCTCCTCAAAAATTACAAAAAAAATTAGCCGGGCATGGTGGCACATGCCTGTAATCCCAGCTATTTAGGAGGCTGAGGCAGGAGAATCGCTTGAACCCGGGAAATGGAGGTTGCAATGAGCCGAGATCGCACCACTGCACTACAGCCTAGGTGACAGAGTGAGACTCTGTCTCCAAAAAAAGAAGAAAGTGAGAAAAGCATTTTAGACATTTTAAAATCAAGGTATCAAAACTGCTTTTCCTTTTTTTAAAACAAAACAACCAAACACAACAACCTGCTTTCAAAGTTCTGCTAATCAGATAATGAGGCCACATGGATCACACAGGCGCTTTCTGTCTGACACTGTGACCAGTTTGTCTAATAAACATTTACAATTCCCATATATCAGTGCTCCCTTATCCCCTTGGGGTGAGGCATTGGCCCAAGCATCCCTTGAAGCCTCCTGGGGCCGTAGGAGCTAAATGCCCTGCAGCAAAGCTTCGGAAGCCTTGCAGCTGATTCACACACTTCCAGGAAAAGCTGTCATTACTTCCTTGTTTCAGAAGACACTGAGAAAGCCAGAAGTACATTTGATTTATTTTTATTGCTTTCTGTCAGTTATTGATTCAGAGGCCAAGTAGCGGAACTTTTCTGTGATGCGGAAGGAAAACCTCAGAGTTAAAGGAAAAACAGCCTCAGGACACAGGACTGTTACCTGAATGGGGAAGGAGGGCAGTCAGCATCTCAACATTAACTGGAAGGTGGCAAGTGTCAACCTTGGAGTTGAATGAACTTGGATAGGCTTTTCCATGCCTCGTCATCAACCATGCCCTCCTCCACAATGGGCCACCCACACCTCATCTGCAAGTCCTCCTTCTCCATAATTAAGCCCTAGGGTAGCTGAGGGGGTCAGGCCACCCCTGTTCTCTAGGGAGAAAATGATCTCTGTGAGCCAGCCTCAGACGAAAGACATAGAAAACCAGGAGCACCACAGGCTTAATCACTGCACGTTTCCCAGGGGAGTGCTTGCATCCTGTCTTCCCACTCCAATCCATCCTCTGCGTGGCTGCCGGGGGATTTGTCTAAAACACAGCTTCATCTGTGTCATTTCCCTGCGTAAATGGCTCCCTCTCGCCTCCAGGATGAGGCGGCTTCCTGTGAGTAGTGGGTGGCTCTTGTCATAATCTGCCTGCGCTCCCTCAGGCCCACCCCACCCAGGACCCTCGTCCTGCTGAGACCCCAAGCGGTCTAGGTCCTCTGTCCTCACCTACCCCTGCCTCATCCTCCCGCAGAGCTGCTGCTCAGCTCTAAGATGTGGCTCACTCACCACCTTCTTTCTGAGGCCTCCTCCCCTCTGCCCCCCACTTCTCTGGAATCTAGGTTGGCCTAGGCATCTGAGTAAGTTGTGCCTGTTCACGTCAGTCACCTGCTTGTAGACAGCTCTTGGGGCACTTTTCGGTTCCTCTGTCCTGGATGCCCCCTCATGGTCCGCCCACCTTTGTACTTGCAGGTGGTCCTGAGAGGCCTGGGCCCCCTGGTTGACTGCTTTTACCCCTGGCTGTTGCTCCTCCACAGGTGGTCAGGCTGCCTCCCCCTCCTCCACTGTCCTAGAATGTTGGCTTCTCTTGGGCTGTCTTCTCCTTGAACACATTCGCAGGCACAGCAGCCATCTGTGCAGCCCATTGGTCCCCTAACGGGGGTCCTCAAGCCAATTTCAGAACAACCCTTCTGACTGTTAACCAGACACTCCCCTGGAGGGCCCGCGGGCACCTCAAATCCGCCATGACATAAGCACACACGGAGCTCATGGCCTGCCCCACACCTCAGTGTGCATGGGATATCCCGCCTTAGCCCATGGCATTCCCATCCAGAAGCTAAATCGTGGTAAAATACACATAACAGCAAACGTACTATCTTCATCATTTTTAAGTGTACAATTCAGTCATGTGAAACACTCCCACTGTGGTGTGGCCAATCTCCAATGCACTTTTCATCTTGCAAAACTGAAACTCTGTACTCAAGAAACACCCCCAACTCCCACCCAGCCAGCCCCTAGCTTCCACCATTCTACTTTCTGTATCAATGAATTTGACTGCTTTAGCAACCTCATAGAAGTGGAATCATGCAGTATTTGTCCTTTTGTGACTGGCTTATTTTGCTTAGCATAATGTCCTTATTCATCCACGTTGCTGTGTGTGTGAGAATTTTCATTCTTCTTAAGGCCTAATAATATTCTATTGTAAGTATATACCACATTTTTTTGTATCCATTTATCCCTTGCTGGACAACAGAGTTGCTTCCATCTTTTGGCTGTTGTGACTAATGCTGATGTGACCATGGTGTACAAATATCTGTTTGAGTTCTTGCTTTTAATTATTTTGGTTATATACCCAGAAGGGGGATTGCTGGATCAGATGGTAATGGCATTTTTAGTTTTTTGAGAAACTGCTACACTGTTTTCCAAATCAGCTGCACCATTTTACATTCCTACAAAGAGCACACAGGGTTTCAATTTCTTCATATCCTCACCAACACTTGTTAGTTTCCTTTTTTTTTTTTTTTTTTTGATAGTAGCTATCCTAATGGGTGTGAGGTGGTATCTCATTGTGGTTTTGATTTGCATTTCCCTGATGAGTGATGTTGAGCATCTTTTTATGTTCTTGTCAGCCATTTGTCTATCTTTGGAGAAATGGCTATTCAAGTCCATTGACCATTTTTTAAAAAAGAGATTGTTTGATTTTTTGTTGTTGCTGAATTGTAGGAGTTCTTTATATATTGTGAATTTTAATTCCACATCAGTTACATAATTTGCCAAAATTTTCACCTGTCCTGTAGTGACTTTTTCATTCTGTTAATTGTGTCCCTTGATGCCCAGAAGCTTTAAATTTACATGGGAACTGGTTTTAAAGTCAGGGAGAACTGGTCTTACCCCTAATGATATCCTCAGCAGGGAACCTGGAGTCACTAGAGCGCCCCTTTGGCCAATGTATGTGGAGTGAATGATGAATAATGTTTGCGTGGGAGGATCTGTGGTTGGAACTTAGTCTGAGTCCTCCCTGCTCCAATTGTGGGCCAGAAGGCCAGGCACTGCCTGGGAGCTTGTTGGAAAAGTAGAATCTCCGGCCCTGACTCAGACCTACTGAAGTGGAACCTGCAATTAACGAGGTCCCAGATGAATATGATAAACAGTAAAGTTTGAGAAGTGTGGCTCTGACTAACTTTTCAGACTAAGTAGGCACCTCTGGTGGGGTCGACGCTGTCAGGATCCAGAGCCACTGCCACCCACCTCCAGAGAGGACTCTGCTTTCACTTTAGTAAGACAGGTCAGCCCCCTGGGGAGAAAGGGAGTTGTTTTATCTGTCAACAAGGAGAAAACTAAATATGAGAATTCTAAAAGTCCTTGTGACTCTCCCTAATTCCTGCAAACCTTTCCAGAACAGCTCATCCGTATGTCAACCAGGTATATGTAGCCTTGCCCCATGATCTCCTAGTGTAGCACTTGGCCAGGTGACCAAGACTTACTTGCCTGTGATTCCCTCAAGCTTACAGTCCACAGTAAGCCTCCCTCTTCTCACAGAAACCCAAAGATTAGAATGCTGAAAATGGACAGAAAGGAAGTAGTTCATTCATCCTTGTTCAGAGGGACCCTGCCGTAGGAACCTGCCTCCTCCATAGCGCTGTTGAAAACCACAGTGTGGCCAGCCCAGGGCTGAGATGCCCTGCCTTGTTCCACATCTGCTGGGTGTTGGGAAGAAGTTTCTTCCCCCGGCCCTAGTTTTCACCATTGAGAATGTACTGCCAGGGCCAAAAAAGAATCTGTCTCTTATCAGTAGCAGAAAAGGACTTTGAAGCACATTAGAAAGCAGTGATAGAATTCTGAGAGGATTTTAATAATAACCCAAATCCCAGCAAAATTATTTCCAGAGGACATACATTTCAGGTTTCTTGAAGGATGTTTATAATAAGCCAGAGAATTTCTCTTGTTGTCGTTAATGTGCTAGAACTGGTTTCAGTTAAATTTTACATGAAAAGGATATATTAACCTGCATAAAATATGTTCATAATCTCGATTTAAAATTAAAAAGAAGAAAAAAAGCCACAACCACATGTACAATATATTGCCCCAAGTAAAAGCCTTGGGAAAAAAATACAAACTTTGCTTGTACCACGCTAGTACCATTTTTGCAGAGATAAAATTTCTATGCTCCCCTAGGTACACATGCACAGCCCATTATTGTTGCGGGGAGTTACGTATGTCAGCTGGAGGGAAGAACGGATGCTGAGGCTTCAGAAGGGATGGGCGTGCGGAAAACAGAAGCCATTTGCTTTCATGGCTTCCTCCAGTCTAGAGAGAGCAGGTATCTCGGCGTTTGGTAAGCTGGATGTGATCAAGATCATACCTCTCCCACACTGGAAGTGAGAATATCCTGTATCAGGAAGTCTGTTAACCTTGACACAGGGCTATCTTTTCCCTGCAGGCCACACAGTTAGTGCCAAGGCCCCTCTACTGCCTGCCCCTGCCAACACTTGCCTAGCAAGAACCAGGTCACGTGCTTCTCAGCCGTGTCAGAGACCAATAGAAATTCACTGGAGCTCCAATTTTGTTGAAGGTGGGCTAAGTGACACAGTTACTTCCAAGGAGTCTTTATTTATTTATTATTTTTTTTGAGATAGAGTCTTGCTCTATTGCCCAGGCTGGAGTGCAGTGGCAACCGTAGCTCACTATAGCCGCAAACTCCTGGGCTCAACTGATCCTCCTGCCTCAGCCTCCCAAGTAGCTGGGACCACAGGCATGTGCCACCACATCTAACTTTTTTTTTTTTTTTTTGTAGAGCTGGGGTCTCGCTATGTGCCCAGGCTGGTCTCAAACTCCTGGCCTCAAGCAGTCCTCTCACTTTGGCCTCCCAAAGTGCTAGGATTACAGGTGTGGGCCACTGCACCTGGCCTCAAGAAATGTTTTAAGACTGGGGAGCTCCTTAAGCTCTCCTTAGGCCTCCCTTTTGGGAGACAAAGGGAATCCTACTGCAGATTGCTACCAACAGAGTTGTCCCCACTTTGTTCTAGAAGGGTAATGTGGCTTTGTGCTTTGAGAAGGAACTTGACTTTGGAATTGGCCCCCTCAGGACTATGTGCTTCTCCTGTTTAATGCATCACTGATTCATTCACATTGCTTTCCCAGTCTTCTATTTATTCATTCCCCAATAATTGTTGAGCGCTGATAGGCAGGGGGCAAGGTGCCAGAGAGGCGGGAGCATGAGCCTGGGAGTCACCTGACCAAGGTGAGCAGGTGCAGGGAGATGTGCTGGGCTGGAGGATGGCCTAGGCAGGAGGCAGGCCTGCACATCCAGCAGGCCAGCCCATGGGTGGCCTTTCCTGGTTGTGCAGTCCACCCTGGTCCCAGGTGTCATGGTGCGGCTCCACTCTGGGGCACGCTGTCCCCACGTGCCTGCAGAGACTGTCCCTCCCTGCAGAGCAGTAGCTTGTTTTCCATCTCAGCGTGGCCGATTTGCTGCTGTTATTGGGCACTTCATTTCTGAGATCATTGCACTGCTGGGAAATATTTTTAAAAACTTTTTCTCTGCATTTTATTTTTGAAATCTCATGAAACAATATCATTTCTGCTCACATTTTTAAAGCCTATTTCATTTAAAACTTCAGTTTTGAGCACAGAGTACCTCAGAGTTATTAAAAGACTTTTTCAATCCTACATGGAGAATACTAGAAATAAAGTGCCATTTTGGAAAGAAAGAAAAACATCACTGTCTCAAAAAAAAAAATAATAAAGAAAAGAAAAGAAAAACATCATCAACATATCTGTAACATCAAGCTAGGCACCCAAAATATCAAGAAGAAAATTTCTATGTAAAATTCTGAGTTTGCAATAAACTCATGGTGCATTTAAGGAGATTTTTTTTCCTAGCCAGAATCAATTCTAATTTATTATTATAACTTCTTAAAATTAAATTTATGAATTTCCAACGAGCACATGTGATCACCAAAAGACAATAAGACATAGCCTCATAAATTTATCGTGAGAGTGTTCATAGAAAGATGAAGAATAAAAATTGTTAATTCAGTCATATGTGCCCATTGCCCACATTGCATGCGACATGAATTTAACAAATAATCAGGCATACCTACTGCTATTTTAGATTTGGTTTTAATGCTTGGTTTGTGCCCTGTACATCATGTCTATGACCTAACACTACTGTGATGATGATGATAGTATTGATGATGGTACTGATGATGGTGATGATAGTGGTGATAATGATGATGGTGATAGTGATGGTGATGATGGTGATGATGGTGGTGATAATGGTAGTGATGATCATCATGGTGATGGTAATGGTGATGATGCTGATGATGATGGTGGTAGTGATGGTAATAATGGTGATGATAATGGTAATGATGGTGATGACAGTGATGGTAATAATAATGGTAATATTGATGATGATAGTGATGATGATGGTGTTGGTAATAATGGTGATAATGATGATGGTAATGGTGATGATGGTGATGATGATGGTGATTATGGTGGTGATAATGGTAATGGTGATGGTGATAATGATGGTAGTGATGATGAAGAGGATGGTGATGATGATGGTGGTGATGGCGGTGGTAATAATGATGATAATGATAATGCTCACCCTTCCATGGCACTTCCCACATGCAGACACTGTTCCAGTGCTTACCAGGAGAAGCACTCCTTTAACTTTGAGACAACTCTTATTGTCTCCATTTCGCAGATGAGTTAGAGGAGGCACAGGAAGGTAAATACTAATACAAGGTCTCCCACTAGGACATGGCAGAGCTGCTCCAACCAGGCACTTGGCCACAGATCCCTGTTCTTCCCCACTGCACTCTGAGCTCTGATGCCTTTTGTCAAAAGTACTTGGTAAAGTCTGAGTCTTTGGGTTTTCAGGGTGTTTAATGTCTTGACCTCATTGGACAGTGATAGAGAAGTAGGCCGGCAATCAGAATCTCCATTTGTTAAAATAGAAAGTGAAATTATTCCTCTAAGTGGTCTCTGTCAGGAGTTTGGCATATATTCTTCTAAATTGTTTTTGTATATACAAGTGTAGATCCGTATTTATTATATATTCCCAATATGTATATACAGTCCACCCACATTTAGTGTGGGTCATGGCTACAGATTCTGACAAATCCATTTCTGTGTGCCAAGTTCCCTAAAAATGGGAATGATTCTTTACACAGTGTTCACAGGTTGAATTGTTTTCTCATTAACAATATCTCAGGCACATCTTTTTACATCAGTACATATAGATCTACCTCATTCTTTAATGACTGCAAGGTGTTACAGTATCATCATTTCTTTAACCAGTATGCAACTCTTGGCCATTTAGGTTGTTCTAATTTTTCACTCTTAGAATGGATGCTTTGGTAAACATCCTTTCACATATAACTTTATGTGAGTATTTCTGTAGGAGAGATTTTTAGAAGTGGGATCGTTATGTGAAAGTATAGCCTCATTTTTAATTTTGATAGAGTCTGCCCAATTAACTTCCTAAAGTATTTTCCTATTTTATTCTACCACCAAAAAAAAAAGAATCAGAGTGACCACTTTCTCATACCCTCACCAATGGAAGATATCCTCTCTCTCTCTCTCTGTCTTTCTCTCTCTCTCTCTATTGATCTATCTTCTACCTATATTTTAAACTAGTAAGTTAAAAGCCATGTGGAGATTTTAGATGACTCCAAGCAGCAGAACCCAGGTGTTCTTGGTAGAGTGTTGTCGTGGAACCCCTAGAGAAGCTAAAAGAAAGAAAGAGTTTCACTGGAAAGAGGAGAGTGTCTCTGTCTACATTTCTGAGGCCAGGCAGATGGGGCTGGGGGTGCTAAAAGACAGTATCAGACTGGTTTTCTTTCATTTTGTCTTTTTCATTCATTCATTCAAAAATGGCTGCCTGAGTCAGATGTCTTTCTAGGAGCTGAAGTTGCAGCCAGCAGCATCCTCGAGCCTCTCTCATCCACTAAAGGGGGCACATACATTGGCACCTTGAAATTAGCTGTGGTAAGGGTAGTCACACATGAAAATCAGAAAGTACTGCTCACATCAGAGCTTTCTTTCCTGTCAAGCCTGTTGTCAACATTTATCCACATGGCCCTGGATGCAGCAGTAAATAAGCTACGGAGTCACTGCCTTTGGGGAGCCCAGTGATGTGGTCAGAGGCCGGCTCTACACCAGCCCTGCTGCTCACTAGCTACTGGCTGCATGCTCACCACTTCTCCACCTTCATCTCTGCACATGTCGAATGAGGACTATAATAAGGGTAACTTCCACATAGACTAGTTGTTGTACTAAGTAAATATTAGGTGCTATTGTCACATTCTTTAGTGGAGGAAGACAGAAGGCTACCAAATGGATGATACCTTATAATACCAAGGAGTGATATGTGCTCTGAGAGCAGTAGAACAGGGCAAGGGGAGCTGGGGGTGGGGGGCTGTATTCAATGGGGAGGACGTCACAGTTGAGCAGAGACCTGAGAGTGAGGGAATGAGACACATGGCTCTGTGGGGAGAACATCTCAGGCTGGGCTGAGAGCACAGCCTGGGCAAAGGTCCTGAAGTAGACCCTGAATGAACAGTGCCATATGGGGTGTGTCCAGGAAACACATGGAGATCCATGTGGCTGGAGCCCTGGTCAGCAAGAGGGACGTGTGGAGCAAGCCGAGGTCAGAGGCAGGCACAGGATGAGGTAATGAAGGATCAAGACCCTTATCCATGCTGATATCCTGATAAGAACTCTGGATTCAGAATGTGATGAGAAACCACTGGAGAACTGTGTGCAGGGCAGTGAGTGGCATGGTTTGACTTATTATTTAGAAGGATTGTCTTTCCTACCAAAAAATAAAATAAAATAGCCAGATGTGTTTGGCCCTGGCCTGAGACACAGTGGTGTTCATTAGCGTTTAGCACATATACTTTCCAAAATGTCTCAAAGTGTTTTCTTCTTTCTACCTGTAAATATTTCAAAGCAACGGACTGTTTAAACAATACTTGTTTATCATCTATAATGTAAATAGTAGCAATAGTAATAATCAAACACTTGTATAGCATTTATTATATGCCTACCAGGTATTTTTCCAAGCACATTACATGTTTTAATGCATTTAATCCTCAAAATAACTCTATTGGATAGTTACTATTATGAGTCCCACTTTGTAGATAAGGAAATGGAGGAATAAAGAGGTGAAGTACCTCATCCGAGGTCACACAGCTAGTAAATGGCAGTCCTCCTGTCTCTGAGAGCACATGTTCCTAAGCAGGCCCTTGCACAATTAGATGGGTCTAGGAGAGTGTTAAAGATTGCAGTTGATCAGAATATTGAGAGTGTTCAAGTCTGCAAATTCTCAGCATGAACATCTATGTTGAAGTAGATAACCAAAGGCTCCCTTTTTTCTAAGCAAAAGCATCCTCTTGAATAGTACTGCCAGTAACAGTCCTTTGAAAGGCAGCTGGGAATTCAAACATCTATGGACCACAGGGGAGAGGAAATCAATGACCATGTTAGACCATGGAGCAGTTGCTGTGAGACTTTGAAAGTTCCAGGTATCAGGACTCTCCCCAAGAACACTGTCTATAATCACATTTTAGCTTCCAAAACATATGTTGGTGAAATTGACAGGCATCTATCTGTCTGATAACTTGTAGAAACTTGAACCAATAATATTTGGCCTTGGGTCTTTCTATGCCAGATTTAGCAGGCTCCCGAAGGGGTCACCTCTGCCTGTCCTCGAAGCAGTCAGGTGGTGACTTTCTGTCATGTCAAATCCATTCTGAGGACGCACTTTGCTGAACATCCTGTGTACTTTTTGGACTCAAGGACCTGAGGCGAATTTGCTCTGCTCATGATTTCTGAGTGAGTTCGTCCCACCCAAAGTGCACGTCTTCATATCCATCCAAGACTTCTCTCCTGAGCTCCAGACTTTTCCAATCCTCCCACTGTCCTAGAGCACGCTGGGTGACTGGCCCTCAGTCCCTGGGTGACCATGCAGAGGTGGGGTGGAGGGGGAATCTGGCCAGATATGATCTCAAGGCTCATTTATACCTGAAGCTGCAGAGTAGGTGGGGCGTTTGGTGCCTCCGAGAGTGCCTAGGCCCCATGTGTCTCTGGACCCTGGGTCAAGGCACACCTAAGTCAGCAGTCACAGCAGAATGCTGGATTTGGGAGTGCAACTGGATTCCAGCCCTCACATCTGAGTGAAGACCTACTATGAGTTAGGCTGCTAGAGCCAGAGGTCCAAGTGGACCAGTGGCCTCTGCTGCAAGGAGATGGTGAGAGTAAACCTGGTGGTGGCTCTAACGGTTACCTCTGAAAATGCCCCTGGACGTCTTCAGTAGCCATTGGATACTCAGCCGCATATTTTCACCTATCCAGCAGACAGCTCCGCTCAGGGGTCTGCTGCCACCCCACACACAGCCTGGCCCAAGCAGAGCCTTGCAGCCTTGTGGCTGCATCCCATGCCACCCAGAGGTACACTGGGAACCTGGGGGTGAGGCTGTGGAGAGGGGTGTGGGGCCCCCTGGAGGTGTTCCAGTGAGATTCTTTCTTTCCCCTCCATCACCCTCTCCCACCAGGGACAGCTCCATGTTTCTATCTTTGGGAAGTCTTGGGTTCTGTGGCCTCAAGTCTTCTGTTTCTCCACACCAAGCCAGGGCTCCTGCCTCTGATGAGGATGGGGCCAGTTCCCTTCTCCCCCAACTTCCCCTTTAGTTGGAGCTCATACTGCCTACTGAGTGGTGTGGGATTGTTCCAAAACCTCAAACAATTCATGCCAAGGGCTTTTCACTATTTTCCCTGTTGGCATCCCAGGCCTACTTCTTGGGAAGGGACTGCTGTCTGCCTGTCTGCTCACCTGGATACAAGGCATTCACATCAGAGCATAGACACTGCCTCTGAGCATGCATTTGCGATGCCTGGGACTGCCCACGAGCATCTGGGAAGGACTGACTGGCTCTGAATCCAGACACCACCTGTAATCCAGACTCCATAATCACTGGCCCTGCCTCACAGGGCTGGCATGAGGATGGAGCGAGATGGTGAAAATTAGTGTTTTCTGAGTTCTGTTCTCAGAAGGACCGCTTCTCAGCCACCACACTCTGCTACCTCCCAAAGCCACTTCTGGATTATGTCTTTTGTTTTGGAAAGGCATTTCTTTTGTTTCTTTATTTTTATTTAACATGTACACCATAGAACTCTATATTCTCTTTTCATAATAGGTTTAAATAAATTTGCCAATCAGCACCCATGGTACTTGAGATTAAGTCAAGTTCATATCCAAGGCATGTCGATGATAGTAGGACTGATAGGCTTCACAGCATACTTTACTCTCCTGAGTTGGGTACTATGGAGACCCATTGAGGAGACCCTCTGTCAAATAGAGCTTTCTGAATGCACAGCCTCAAGCTCCTTGGTGGCCATAGTTGTATGTGCAGTGGCTGTTGTTAGGGGAGAGTTTATTTTACCAGTTACTCCGTTGAATAAAAAATGAGCACTTATCTTGCAGGTAGAAGAGGAAGTCTGCCCCTGATAATTTGTAATTCTCTCATGGGTAAATAGATTCCTGATAGTGCAGCTCTGTGGAGCTGCAGTCACATTTTTAAACTCTAAGATGACGTTAACATAAGCATTCCACGTCCCAGTTATTGATCTGTTGCTGTGATAATGGTATTACCCAATTGAACTGTTGATGTTGAGAGAACTTGCAGAGGCTGCAATTGCATTTTTCTTTTATTACCGTGACTTAATTCAAGTTACACATCTAACTGTGATCTCTGTGAAAAAGTGTTGTTTTGCAGGAGTCTGCATAAGAGAATGCTAAACCTCTCTTAGTAAGAATGTTAACTTCCAGCTTGAATCATGGAAAGACACCTACAAAATGATATACTCAGAAACTACCCATTAAGAGCTTAAAGTGTGTTATCTTCCAGAAAGGTGCACAACCTCGGAATTCCTTGAGGTTGACTTTTCTCTCAGTAGCCAAATCAAATAGTTCTTCCCCATGGATATACTTTCCATGATTATCACCCTCAAACTGGGGGAAAAGGGGCTTGCATTAGAGGTGGGAGATTCAGCCCAGAGGCTGCTACCTGCTGTTATAGTACCTCATTGTTGGCAGAACAGAAGGCTAGGCAGGCCATTGCAAGCTCTGAAACTTGCAGACTCACTTTGTGATGCCCAGAGTCCAGGAAGGTTCATCACTGCATTTTAAACCTGGTCTGTGTGATCATCCTTTCCTAATGCTTCTGAGAGGAAACTGTGCTATGTAAGAATTTAATCTGGCTCAGCAGCTATCCAGGAGCACTTGAGTTCAAGTCTAGGATGGGAAAGTTCCTTAAGCATAAGGGAAAGGTAATTACTGTGCCACTGACACCTAGAACAATGGCTAAAAGAAAAAAAAGTGCTGACAAGGATGTGGAGCAATTGAAACGCTCATGCTTTGCAGGTGGGAGGGCAAAATGGTCCACCCTGGACAAATAGGCAGTTTCTTACTAAGTTAAACATAACTTGCCATGTGGCCTAGCAAACCCACTCCTGGGTATTTACTCTAGAGGCATGAAAACATCACATAAAAACCTATATTTGAACGTTTATAACAACTCTATAACCACTAAAAACTTGGAACAACCCACAAGTCATCCAGCAGGTGAGTGGATGGCTAGCTACAGCATGTGGAATACTCTTTACCAACAGAGAGGAGCAGACAATCGTTGCTTGCAACAACTGGGATAAATCTTCAGGGAATTATGCTCAGTAAGAAAAGCCAATCCCAGAAGGTTACACACTGTATGATTCTTTGTACGTCACCTTGTCTAAGAGACAAAACATAGTGGCAGAAGACAGATCTGTGGTTGCCAGGGGTCGGGCTGGAGGGAAGGTGGGACTGCAGAGGGGTGGCATGCAGGGGTGATGGAACTGTCCTGAGACCTGACTGTGGCAGTGGTTACAGACATCTATACCTGTGTTACAATTCTTAGAACTGGGCACCTCAAAACTCAATTTTACCCCATGTCATTTAAAACAAATAAAATAAAATTTTGAGAAACCTCCATTATGTCATCGGAGACACAGCAGGAGGCGTGAGTGGAACTGTAATCCTAGGGCTGAGTCTGTGGACACATGTTGGTGAACATGCCTGCAGCGTGGGGGGCCTGGCACACATTTGAGAACATAGCTCAGAAACATGCATGCTTAGAGCATTCTTAGATGTTACTTGTATAAATGAATGAGTTGGTCATTAGTTTGTTGTAAAATGCCTTCCTTCACTGGCCAGGGAGCAGTTCTGTGATGGTGATCATGGTCATTAGAGAGGGCGAGGCAGAATCCCAGTAGCTCGCTGTGCAGGGTCAGAGGACATCACAGGTGCAGTGAGTGCAGGAGAGTGTGGCCGCCAATGGCATCAGTGTCAGGGCATTCAGAGGGCCTGGTGGGTTTTGAAGGAGTAGGGGTCCACCTTGTGTGTGACAGGCAAGAGTTTCATGCGGAGGAGATCAACTTAAACAGAAACCTGTACTCTACTTCCCTGTTAGAGAAGTTTCAGGGAGGAGCCTGGAAGGAGGACTGAGCGGATCACATGGCTCTTTTGCATCCGTAGTGTAAGGCTTGGTACTTTCAGCAGTCACAGGATGTGCAATGTAAAGAAACACCTTCCCTCAGGGTTTTGCAACCTGTGGCATTCATTGCTAGAGAACCCAGGTCAGAAACATCCCTGAGTCAGGTAGCAGCGGGTTCCTCTGCTGTGAGGGAATAAATCTTCTGGCCCAGCCCTGCCCCTGTCAACACCCACCTTCTGAGCCCCACCATCCTCTCCCACCATGAGCTGGGCCCTCTTTTTCCACACGGAGGGCAGCAGGCAGCAGGCTGCCACCATGGCAGGGTGGCACCCAGAGATGAAACGCCACCACCTCCCAACATCTGGTCACTTCTGCTTAGCCCTGGGAGTGTGACTTCCCAAAGCCTTGGTTTATTTTATGTATTTCACTTTATCTTGAAACAGATTGGTTTTTATTTGTGTTTTAGGACAAGATATCTGGGCATAGTCCAGGGCCACTGCCCATCTATATGGCACCTTTAGGTAGATTACAAAAAGGCACCTATCTTAATAGACATATTATAGAAGAGCTCTCCATCATGGTGGGAACAACTCTTGCCCCACAGAATGTCTTGGGAGAGCTGAGCATGGGGTGAATTTCAACTCTCAGTCACTTAAACCTGGAGACCCTGGGTAGACCCAGGGCCAGTCCAGTGGTTCATTGAGGCGGCAGACACTAGGCTCCTCAGTCTGTTTTCTCTACCATCTTGAGCAGGTTGGCCTTGGTTTTCATTCATGTTGCCTCTCTGTCTTAAGATCTAGTTTGTTTTTCCCTGGAAGAAGTGAGGCTGTGCCCAGGGAAGTCCGAGCACGCAGACCTAGTATGATAGCTTCCCTGGGCAAGGAGCCCTTTCCTGTAGGATTTTTCTGTCTTCTACCTTGAAACCTCAGCCCAGTCTCTTCCTCAGGTGGGGCTGCTTCTGCATGTCATTTTGTTTCTCCTTACATCCCCAGCATGAAATGTGGCAACAAAAGAAAAGTGGCTTCAGAGAGAGCTGCAGAATGGCAGATGGAACACAGGGTTTGGGGGCAGAAACAACCTGACCCTTGGCACTCACAGCCTCTGTGTGCTCAGCTGACTGCAGGATCTGTCTCGGCCTCGGGTGCAGTTCAGAGGGCAGGAATGTCCTGCAGCTAGCCCGTGTGCCGGTCACCTGGCAGCCAGGTGCATTGCTCAGATGGAGGCAGCCACACCTGGGTGGCTTTCCTCTGTTAGCTTCCCTCCCCTGCTGGAGCCAGGTGCCCTTCATACCAGTCAGCATGGCAGTCACCATTGCCCCCTTTCCAGAAAGCTGGAGGTTTGTGTGGGCTGCCAGCAACCCAGCTAGATCTGTTGCAGCCCAGGGTCAAGGCCGAGGCCTGGCCATGGCGGGCCAGGCAGCTGGGGATGGGAGGTGTGTGGGGGGGCAGGGTGCCATGTGAGGAAGTCCTAGAGCCTTTCTCCTCCAGCCCTGCTCCTCACTGAACCCGGGGTAAATGTATCAGACCTTTGTCCCCTGCCTTGTCTCGGGGAGGGTGCTCTGCTGCTGACATAAATGCCTTAATCTCGTATATTCTCCCACCCTATCAGGTAGTTCTTCTCATCTCCCCTTCAGGAAGGCTATTTTCTTTTCTTCCATTCTCTTCTGTCCTCACCTTGACTTATGTATTCATTTGCTAGGGCTGCCATAACAAAACACCACAGTCACATAGTCAGGGCAGCTTAAAACAACAGACTTTATTCTCTCACAGTTGTGGAGGCCAGAAGTCTGAGCTCAAGGTGCTGGCAGGGTTGGTTTCTCCCAAGGCCTCTCTCTCTCAACTTGGCTTGCAGATGCCACCTTCTCCTTGTGTCTTCATGTGGTCTTGACTCTGTGTGTGTCTGTGTCCTCATCTTCTTAGAAGAACACCAGTCAAATTGGATCAGAGCCCACACTAATGGCCTCATTTTAACTTAATTACCTCTTTAAAAAAAACCCATCTGCAAATAGAGTCACATTCTGAGGTCTTAGGAGTTAGGGCTTCAACACAGGAAATTTGGGGAACAAGATTCAGTCCATAACAACTAATTTCCTAGAATCTGTTCCTTACCTGTCAAAAGATACCCAGGGCTACTTAGTTCACAAAGTTCTTGTTAACTTATGAAGCATTCAGAACGTGCACATATGCGTGCTATTTTAGCTGACCCTAGAGAGGAGGTGATGCCACTGAAACACTGATTTGTTCAGCACACACATGTTCAGCACCTTTTATGGGGCAGCTGCTGGGCCAAAACATTACATAGACCTCATTTCAATCCTCATAATAGTCCAACAAGGTAGGTATTATCTCTGAGCTCCAGTGATGGAACTGGCCCAAGGTCACACAGCTGACCTTTAAACTAAGATCCAAATTCCTCCTGCACCCATGATCTGCTGTCAGCTCCAGGACGATAGCCTCAGCCACTCTCCTCACCTCTTCTCCATGAACACTTTCATTGATCTGAGAGTTAGAAGAATTTCCCTTTATTGCAGCCTTCCTTTGACGCATCAATACGTGCCTGTATCTGACCCTCCATCCCCCCTTGCTCATAGAATCCTCCTCCAGAATTACTTGTGGATTCTCACTGGCTGGTAGTTTTCTCCCTGGCTGGTAGTTTTCTAATATGAAAAGTGAGACTAAGGGTCCATGAAACAAGGGTTTTGAGACACACAAAATACCAAGCAGCTGAATACAACAAATGCCAGGCCTTTATTTGAGGAATAGAAAGAGAATCTGACCAGGAGTCACCGCAGGTTAGGTGAAACGGAAAATAAAGTAAAACCAAACAGCCCTGGGAGAGAGGAAATGGCCGAGTTGCTTCTCACATATTTAGAAAGTTCTAGGGCTTTTTCTAAAGGATTCTGCCAGGACTTCCCAGCAGCAGTTGGTTCACTCTTGCTGCCTGTTTTCCAGTGATTGCAACATCTGGATATAAATGTAAAACTCGGTCCGGGTCTGAGGCCTGGAACTCCTCCTTCAAGCAGTTTCCTTGAGGCTTTCAATGGAATTTACAGTCGTTAAGAGTGTTTGTGAATAGACAGTTCAACACTGTTGAAGCTTCTATCCTGAGTTCCACAATTTGTACTAACACTCCGCAGCCTTCTGTACTTCCTGCATCCCCCAGAGTAGGGTGGGGGCTTGAAGAGAGTCATTTTGAAGCCAGCGTCTATCAGGAAATTAACAGAAGTGCTTCCTCATTCATTTTTAGACATGCTGGGAGTGATTCCCTAGCTTAAATCCAGTTTGGGCTTGTCTACTGAAGATAGCAGTAAACTTGTATCATCTGAAGTAAAGGTGAGGCTTTGCAACAGGCTCCTCGTCAGGCTGTGCCCCATTGCAACCACCTGCTTTAACCACTGCTTTCAGCTCCTGGCTCTTGGTTTTACCACCAGTTTTTTAGTTTACCTAGTCTTAGTGATGTGCCAAAAATTTTCTCTAAGCTTCTCCTCAAATACACCTTGAACCTTCCACTGAAACATTAGTGCAAAGAAACGTAGTTTGGTGAAAACCAGTGAGGAATATACATTTGCCCCTTTCATTGGCCATTAGGAATTTATTTCCAGTTAAACAAGCTGGGAAATGTAATTAGGCACATGGCTGATCGTGATAGCCAAGTGTGCATGCCAGAAAAACAATAGGTTCTTTAAAGATGCCAAGGACTGATATTATGCATCTTATCTTGGAAACTATACACTTCACAGTTCTGAGCCTCCTGTGAGCTGCCTCGTATCTTCAATCAAATTATTATATTCCAGAAATATGCATAAGGGAAATGATTCTACACATTTTATGGTGGGTTGTTGCTTGTAGCGGTAATTGAAGTACCCTTTCCACTTATGAAAGTACTAATTTTATTTGTTTTTATTGCTTTTCTAGATGCAATTATTTATTTAGTGTGCTTTGGCTTTATTAAGTTATGTTTACTATAGGAACATCATAAAAATGTATGAAAACAACACATCAGCCAAGCCAGCCTGGTGACCTGTATTGAAAGAGCTAGTGTTATTTTTCATATCCAAATGTAATGGAATAACTTAAGAATAAACAGATAATCTACACTAGAAAACAATGCAATTTCAAGGTAATGTAATAACACACCTGGACAATATGATTTCATAAATCTTGGTGCTAAAATTTACATGAGTTGGGTTTTGTGTGCTTATTTGAGGACACATGGCATTTCTAAATGGAATCATTATAATGGGAAATGTAATTAAACTGAAAAGCGAGAATGTAAACAGGGTTTTTGTTGCTGTAAGATATGGATGACTAAGAAGAAATGTAAAGACTTTTGGTGTCAAAAGGCAAGCAGAAGGCTCCCATCCCTATAAATGATCTTAACTTTGAAATTGAAAAATTGCTAGACAATTCGTCTAGGTCACTTGGCAGTCACCCCCAGCAGAGGTGCTGGCTTAAAGAATTCTTTGAAACTCTCCTTGTCCATTACTTCCCGTGCCTTTTTGGGGTGCATCATCTCAAAAGAAAAGAAGTGTTTTGCTTTTGGAATTCTTTTTAAGAAACTTAAATTGAATGAAGGTGGTTTAGTTGTTTGGAATTTCCACCAGATAACCAGGAAATAGGCATACAAACTTTTTTTAAAAAGTCAATCAAACAACAACAAAACCAAAGCCAAAACCAAAAAACCGTAAGTCTGACATCCTTATAAAGAGCAGAGGTGCTTAAATGAAAATGACTGTGTGACTATAAATTCATGACCAACTTTTATTTTTTTAATTATGGGTTAAAATTAATTAATGCATTGTTTAAATATGTGTGCCTACTACAAAATCCAAAAGGTAACAACAAATGTACACAGTGAAGGCTGAGTCTCCCTGCAGCTGTTCAGGTTACTTCCCTAGAAAGAGCCATGGTTAATGTGCTCTCCATTTTCTGAACGAGTGCCGAGAGTTCCCAGGATTTTCTAAGTATGTAAAATATGTACCCACATATTTACTTACATACACGCATACACGCATATTTACACAGGATATGATAGTGAAATATAAAGTACACATATAGCTCCTCCCTCATTCTTAAAGACTGCACCGTATATTGTGTTATACGAATGCCCCCATCTCCTACTGATACCTATTTAAGTGTTTACAGTTATTTGCTTGTACCAAGAAAGACTCCCACCCATAGTATAGGAGAGGACCTCTATGTTTTGTCAACCTTTTTTTTTTAATGTTTGGCAACTTGAAAGACAAATAAATGATGTCTAAGTGTGACTTTAAGTGTCGGTTTTCTGATTATGAGAGGGTGAGTATCATTTCATCTGTGTCCGAGATGCTTGCATTTTTCTTTCCCATGAACTGCTGGTCCTGTCTGTTGTCCTTTGCTGGATTTGCTAGTGGAAACTTGATTATTATCTTTGTTGAATTGCAAAGCCCTTTAATATGAGCTATAAATATCTTCCTCATTTTTTCAGTTTTTTTTAATTTTATTTAGAGACTGTTTTGCCATGTGTAGCATGAAAATGTACACACATCTTTTTTTCCTTTGCTCCTGGGTTTTGTGTCATATGTTAAAATTATTTCCATACTTGGAGGCTATTTTTAAAAAACTCCCCACCTATTTTGTAGTACTTTTATAGGTTTATTTTCCACATTAAAATTTTTAATTCATTTGGAATTAACCTGGGGTGAAGAATGATATAAGGATGTGATTTTTTTTTCTCAAATGGCTGTCCAAGTATTCCAACAGCATTTATTGAAAAATAACTTTTAGGTTTAATTGTTAATATCACTAGATTTGAATAAGCAATTATTCTTTATTTTAATAATATTCCTTAATCATATTAAGAAAATATATGTCTACACCTACTTCATTCAAAAATTGTTTTAAACAAAAATGTGTTTTTAATTGTATTAAGTACCTTTCTAGCATCTATAATCATATGACTTTTCTCTTTTGATCTATTACTATTATGAATTATATTAATAGACTTTTTAATATCAAACCATCTTTGCATTTCTGGAATAGAATAAACTTGAATATGATTATCTATCTTTTAATGTACTTCATTCTCTCTGAGTAAATTTAACTTAAAATTTGTATTAATAAATGATATCCTCCCTTCCTCCCTCCCTCCCTCTCTCCCTCCCTGCCTCCCTCCCTCCCTCCCTCCCTCCCTCCCTTCCTTCCTTCCTTCCTTCCTTCTTCTTTCCTTCCTTCCTTCTTCCCTCCTTCTTTCCTTCCTTCTTTTTGATGGTACATTCAGATTTCCTGGAGTTAATGTTTATAATTTCTATTTTTCTGGAACATAATGCATTTTATCCTGTATTTAAAAGTTTTTTCAGTATATTCAGCAAACTGTCTTGTTTAAGCATTTTTAAACTTCCTTCATTTCGTTTATGTCTCTTATCTTATTTTTTATTTTATTCACTTATGCTTTTTCCCTTTTTATCTTGATTAATTTATTTTTCAGTTTATCTGTTTTACTGGTGATTTATGCAGTCTGGGTTTATTTCTATGAAGTTCTTCCTTCTGCTATTCTTTATTTTATTCCTCTTTTTCTAACTGCTTGAGTTGGAGGCCTGACTTACTTAATTCATGCTATTTAGCATAAGTATTTCAGGCCATGGTTTTCTCCCAGCACTGCTTCAAACATAGGCTTTAGGTTTTGGCAAGGAATATTTTCCTTAGCATTATTTTCAAGATATTTTGAAATTATAGTTTTATACTAAGTCATTTACAAAAATTTCTAAGTGGTGGCGTTCTAGTGTTGTTATTAATTTTTAGAATTTTTTTGTTTCCATCTCCACTTTTATATTTCCCTTTTGATCAGAGACCATTAGTTACATTATTTTTACTCTTCAGCATTAAAGTTTCATTTTAGCCTTGTGTTTAGTCATTTTTTTGTGAGTGTTTCATGTCAACTTGAAAGCAAATCACAGGATCTCACTGCAGGGCGTAGTGCTCTATAGAAGACAATGAGATCTATCTTATTAATTATGTTATTGGATATTATGTAGTCTCTTAAATTTCTTGTCCACTTATCCCTCTCTGAATCCCAAAATGCTATGAACATGCATACTTGATGAATGAATGTGTGATGTAGAACTCCTGTGGTCAGCTAGAATTGTGTTTTGTTTTGTTTTTTCTTTTATAGCCAAAGATTGCTGAGGAAAACTTAACCTACGCCGAGCTGGAGCTGATCAAACCCCACCGGGCTGCCAAAGGCGCCCCCACCAGCACTGTCTATGCCCAGATCCTCTTCGAGGAGAACAAGCTGTAGTACAGCGTCCACCTCCAAGGTTCTATTTAATACCTGCCACCCAGTGATTTATGAAGCCTTGGAGACAAAGCCCTTATGTCTGTATTTTCACTCATGCCTTCTGAGTGGTGGGGAGCCCCTTTTCAGCAGCATTCTGGGTGCCTTTGAAGAGGTACAAGCCTGCTCTCCCCAAAAGAATCGGGGCCACAGCTCTTGACAGATCTCCCGGGACAAGATGCGCCTGGGTTTGAGCCCTGAGCGTAAGGATTCTGATCCTGAGAGCAGCCAAGGTGATTTTCTGCTGAGCCAAACCCCTTCACATTTTTCTCCTCTTTCCCCAGGTTTTCTTTAAAATCGTTTTTAAATCTTAATTTTACTCTCTACTCTTCCTGTATCCACGATACAAGCTCACAGTATATAGCTAGAGGAAATGCCATTATGGACCCAACTGTAAGATGGCACATATGTTGGTTTTCCAAGGATCAGATGGCATTGCCAGGGCCACAGCCAACTGCTGATTGCCAGCACCACCTGAGATGGCATCTCTTGTTTTAAATAGATGCAGTAACCCTGAAGATTAAGGCCAGAGGGGCAGACTGACTAGAAGTATAAGGTCTGTCTCTGAAGGCCATGGTGCCCACCTATGAGACCCTGAGGCCACAGGACAAGAAGAACACCATTCTAGAGGGCTTCCAGCCCTTTCACAAGGTGGACCTGTACTGATAGAGAAACACACTCTCTAAGAAGTGCTTACTCACCCTTTTCCAAAGGAGCACAGGTGTTGGCCATCAGAAGACACACTGGAGCACATGGGCCTCTTCACTGTGTGCCAAGCTCAGTCACCTCTGATTCAGCCCCTGAGGGTGTCTGCTGCCAGATGCCCTCAGGGTAGGAGAGTGGGAAGTACACGCCAAGCTGGAAAGTGTGTTCTGAAGACCCTCCTCTTGCCAAGTGCCTTGCCCATTGCAACCTTGTGTGTGAGTTCTAATGGGTTTGAAGGGGGGTTCAGGGTGCATGGGGAAGTTGCTCTGTGGACCTTTGGGACACAGGAATCTTGGACTTACTGGCAGGGGATCCATTCTGAAAGCACCATCCTGTCAACTGTGTTGTTGAGGACATTTCTTGATGTGAGTATAGTCTGGGTGGCTATTTACTGCCCACTATAGAAATTGTTTGACTATGTAGTGGACCATGTATATATGATAAATTATCTATTTTAAACACAGCTGGGGTATGAGTTGTGCCCTCTATATAGCTGTGTGAACTTGGCTGAATTTCTTATCCCCTAATGACCTCAGACTCCATGTTTGTGTAAAGACGACTTAACTTCCCATAGAAATCTTGAGGGTAAAATGGGATAATGAATCTTGCCAGTTCTAGAAACTGTAAATTGCTACACAAATGCTCTGTGTTGACATTCATGCTAAAGCCAGTCTGCATTTTCAAAATGAAAATTTCTTCACTATTTAAGTCATTCATTGCAATAACTTTAAAAACCAAATATTTGTCCACCAACTTAGCCCTAGAGTAATGTTCCCAAAGACTCATGAGAGTTTATGGTTTATTGGAAAGGGTCCAAATTGGAAGCAGATATTGATTTTCTGGGAGCAAACCGGTCTGCCTTTACAAAGTGGAAGTTCACCCTCTCTGGATAACACCTGTGTCTCATTCCTCCCTCTCTGCCAGATCTCGAAGGCACTGAATAAACCATGCAGCTTTTGAGGAAGAAAGACCCATTTGGAAGAACTCACTAGAACTTCTTTGAGCATCTCTTTGGGAGGGGAGGATATATGGTTAGCACACCATTTATATAATAATTATCACAGGGATTTTTAATTTTATCATGGCAGTGTTCTGACAGATGTATAGTGTTTTTAGGGCAGAGGATGATCTCCTAATTTGCCCAAGGAGCCTTATGGGTTTGTGGGGCTCTGGGGGTGCCAAATGGGAAGGAGAGGGGGCACATGAAAAGGAAATGGCGGGAAGAGGGCAACAGGCCAGGGGGTAATATCTTCCCAGGCCCCTTAGGCCTCTACAGAACGGAAATGAACTTCATTCACCCCCAAACCCACCCACTTAAATCCAAAGAGAGCTTAGGGTTATTATGCATGGACAGGAACACATTCTACCAAGAACACATGCTCTTAAGAGCTGGTAGCTCCCAGTTAGAGTCAAACCAGTCATTGTTATATTATAGATCGAATCCAGCCTCTTTCTCCCAAACTGTGGTCATCACTGCATGAATCCACACTAAGGTGTGTGAATGGGAACCTGCAGATTATCTCCTCCTACTGAAAATGCTGCCCAGGGGAATCTTGGAAACTATGGACAGCATCCAGGCAGAGCTGGTCCCACTGTTATCTCCAGAAGCAAATGCCCAAGCTGTGCTCAGAACTGGAAGCAATGGATGACTTGTATCAGGTGCTTGTCTGAGAGGATATATTGACATTATTGCCACAGTAAGCTTAAAAAAATGTGCCCACTCATTCATTGTTTGTCCATGGACCACTAATCATGCATTGTCATTTCCAAAGATAAGGGGAAACATATCACATATCATTGAAATAGAAATTAAGGAAAGTTTGTCAATTTGTTTTCACTATAAGACATCAATGGCAGAAACTACATATGAGTAATTTTCAAAATGGACCATTGCTTAAATGTTTAAATGAAGCTAAAACAAGTATGAACCCATTGGTTAGAGTGCAGTGGCTTCTTTCAGGCAGACAGCAGATGCTCTCAGATTTGGTGGTGAGTTTTGGCCTTGGCATGGTTGGCATGGAGTCAGCACAGGAAGCCGGGAGGTATGAAGGGGCATCCACCTGGGTGAAACTGTCTTGCCAAGCCAAAGCCCCGAGGCCTGCCCTGAAGCAGCTGTAGTGGAGGAGAGGCCTGGGATTCCTTAGAGTCACCTTTTTACGAATGTACCGCCACTCTGTTAGCTCACAGCGAAAATAAGGAAAAGCCAGGCCTCCCACCTCCTGACTCTTGTGAGAGTGAAGACAACATGGGGCATTTAGAACATACATTTTTAGTGTATGATAATGTGGGCTGGCCCACACAGCAATGAGCCCAAAGACCCCCTCGCTTTGGGGATTATTCATGGCCCTGCTCATCACAGCCTCTGATATGCATGACTGTAACCTAGGCTGAGCCAAGAATGGAGCTCATGCCAGAAATGGTCCCAAGCATGCACATGGCCCCCTGGAATATCAAAATCCTGGGGAGAAAGAAATCATCTTTGCCTTGGGCAGTGAAGCTGGAATGGCACATATCTATCTGTTGCCACATCTCCTGCCTAGTGGAGAAGCCTTGGAAGGCAACAGACACTGAGCAAGCAGCAGGGAGGAGAATGTCCTGGAAGGGCAGGACTCTACCCAAGTCCCTAACATCCCCAGACTCTTCTCTTCCATAAACTCTCTAATTACTCTGCTGTTTAAATCCTGGTTTTGGTCAAGCCAGTCAGGTTGCATAAAGAATATGAATACAGTATGCATCAAAGTTGCTTCCCAGAACAGGAAGCAAAACAAACAAACAAACAAACAAACAAAATACTGATATCAGTACCCAGGGTGCCCAATTAGGTCACACCCAGTGGCTGCATTGCAGCCCCTGAGCTCCTGCTGCACTGTGTGTCCTGCTGCCTGAGTGGGCCCCATCCTGGGTTCTGAAGATGCCCTTCTTAATGGAGAGCTCCCGATGGAGGGCTCCAGGACTGATGCTCTCCCTAAGGAAGGGAGGCCTCAGATTTGGAGAGGGACACCAACAGGACCAGAGGAGGACTGAGGGGCACTGGCACCAACAAGTGGAAGGGAACAGCGTGGTAACAAAAAAGAGCCATGCCACTTGCATGCTGGAGGGAGTCTTTTTGTGTCAGCCTAAAGCTTAGGCTGGTGTCCATGTGGAACATGACATCTTTCCAGTATCCCTGATCCAGGAAACTGCAGTGAGACCCAGGTGACCCAGCTCTGTGTCATTTGGAGCCCATTAAAAAGTGAGGCAGCCACATGGCGGGGACATTGACCCCACTCCAGACCACACTCCCATCTCCATACATAGGATAGAAACTGTTCATCAGGAAGGAAAACCAAACAGAAATTCGTGGTCTAGGGGAGGGGTCTGCATTCAGCATGGCCATGCTGGGCTGGAGTGGCTGTGGGGTGTCCAGATAGATGGGCACGTAGACTAGTGCTTTCTCAACCTTTAATGTATGCACAAATCATCGGGATCTTGTTAAAATGTAGATCCTGGGTGGGCACGGTGGCTCACGCCTGTAATCCCAGCACTTTGGGAGGCTGAGGCGGGCAGATCATGAGGTCAGGAGATCGAGACCATCCTGGCTAACACGGTGAAACCCTGTCTCTACTAAAAATATAAAAAATTAGCCAGGCATGGTGGTGGGTGCCTGTAGTCCCAGCTACTTGGGAGGCTGAGGCAGGAGAATGGCATGAACCCGGGAGGCGGAGCTTGCAGTGAGCCGAGATCGTGCCACTGCACTCCAGCCTGGGCAACAGAGTGAGATTCCGTCTCAAAAAAAAAAAAATGTAGGTCCTGGCTCAGGAGGTCTGGGATAGGACCTGCGATTCTGAATTTCTAACAAGCTCCCAGGGATGTCCATGCTTCTGGTCCCTGAACCACACTTTGAGTGGCAAGGATGTAAACTGTTGGAAACATGGATCTGGTGCTCATTGTGGGAAAGGGGGTGTCCTCAGGGCATAGGTCACAGCCAAAGCCCTGACAGTGGGCAAGATTCCCAGGGAGAGGCTGCCTGCACATTGAGGAGGGGAAGGGCTGGGCCTGAGCAGTGGGGAGCATCCATGCTGGCAGGTATGCAGCAGGCGAGGAGATCCAGGTGGAGATCAGAGGACAGTGACAGTCACAGCAGCAGGGGAGAGCCAGGAGAAAGCTGCTCCTAGGGTTGTCTCAAAGGAAGAAGGGCTCTGCAGTGTGAACTCTGCAGAGGGCAGGGAGAATAGAGGTTGAGCCTTTGCTCATTCTGAATTAATTGATTACTGCTTTTTAGAAGTGCTTTCTTTCTCTGGGAAAAAAAAATTCCCCAGTGCATAAGGCTAACAGACGTGGGCGCTGAGCTGTGTCTGGTCTGCTGAGTGTATTTTCCCCAGAGCAATCCTCATCTTCTCAGGGGGTGGGGATTTGGACAAGACTCTTCCTGAACATGCAGCGTGGTGGGGAAGAGTGGCCATGGAGGTTTTCTGTTCCTTCTGTTGTCACTGGTGAAAGACGACTTGGTGCCCAATTTCTAATAAACACAATGCTATTAGTGTCACTCCAATTTAGTGTCTGATTGTTAAATGTTAATGTACTGCACTCTACAGTTTTAAATATAATTAGAGATGTTTACAGCTTTGGTTAAATGCAACTTGTTCTTCCACATTAAACTTTATTACAAGCGTCCTCCATCAACAACGAGGAGAAAGCTCATTAGTAGGTGGTCTGTATGGGGTTCTTGGCTGTGCTGAAGGAGTCAGCCTTCTGTTTTCCTTTATGACAGCTTTCTACATGCTGGGGGTGGCCAGGGTGATTACTTCCTGTTTATGTGTACACTTAGTACCTCAGACTCCTGGGTCTACGGATGGATCTCAGGGAAGCCAACAACACCCAGGAATTTTTATGCAGACGTTTGTGTTGTGTGTGTGAGGGTCTGATGTTCTCTTCAGTTTTCTAAAAGGGGTCTGTGGTCCACAAAAGATGGAGACTTTAGAGAGGGTCCTAAGCCAGTGTCCTGGCCACAATGGACCCAGAGAACATCATGAGGAAGCTGGGCAAACTAAGGAGATGGAAAGGTACCTGCCAGCCTGGCGACCTCCCAGGCATTCTAAACCTAAAACTGCCCCTTGCACTAAGCTCTGACTCCAGGAAGCCTCTCTGCTCCCACCCTCACTCCTGCTGGCTGGAGGAACCCTGACCTCTTGCAGGGCTGATCTTTGGCTCAGCTAAGGATTGGGGCTACCCAATCCTCCCCTTTGTGGGGTCTCCTCCATCTCTTTTCTCCCTCAGCCCATGTGTGGGTTCCCAGGTTATCACAGTACCCCAGTTCTGAGTGCCCTGTGACTGCACCCCAGCCCATTTCATAGTCAGTTTGGAATTCCTTAAAATGTTGTAACTGAAATCAGGTTCTCCTGCTCACTGCTTGGAAGCCAAACTTGAGAGACAAGATTTGGTGGAAGGAAAAGCAGGCTTATTCAAGAGCTGGCAGCCTGAGGATATGGCAGACTAGTGTTGCAGAGACCATCTCAAGTCAGTACAAATTCTAGGCTCTTTTTATGTTAAAGACATGACCAACAACTGCTAACATCTGGGCCCCAGCGAGGATCCAGGAAGTTGGAAACTCCTTTGTCCTTGGTCAGATCACAAAGCTCCTATAAACCTTCAATGAAACATAGTTGTTTACATACTTCTCCTTTAATCCCAGAGTTAGTTTCAAAAACTACATGATTGCTGTTTTTGCATTTTATCTCAGTGCCCTAAAATTATCCTAGCCTACGTGCAGGAATGGATAAGGGCTCCCTTAATTGAAAATGGAGTTAGTTGTGTTAGTTCTTTTGCTCTTTCATTCTTACAATGTCTTGTTCCTGCTTCCTCATTCTTCCACCTCATCAGGATTCATTTCTAGTTTCCTTGGGGTTCTCCTTCACCATGTAACCCCTCATCTTTTTTGCACATTCAACTTCTCCTTCTATCTCCAAAATGACAAGTGTTTCTCAACCTGCACAGACCCCTCCCAAGCCACTATTTTCCTCTGGTTCCTTCTCTCTGCAGCCTGGAGTCTACACTGCCTGCTCCCTGCTGTCTGTCTCTCACCCTCTGCTGGCTGCCTTTGCTCCCCCTCCCCTGAACTCAGCTCTGCCCAAGCCCTCTGGGGTTCGCTGCTGAGCATGTGTTCTCTGGCAGAGAATGTCTTATTTTCAACCACTGTTCAGCTGTATCCCAAGGACCCCACCTCCACAGCCCCCGTGGAGCCCTCTCCTGAGCTCCATGTCCACCCACGAGCTCCCCCTTTGCAGCTCCCTCATGACTCTTGGAAGTACACACCCAATACTGAATGCATCAGAGCACCCTGCATCCCTTGATACCCAGCCATCCTGGTTAGGGCTCCACCGCTCACCCCATGGCTAAAGCTGCAAATCTAGCATTGGAGATATGGGCCACCGGCAGCAGCAGCGGAATCACTGCTGACTTATTGAAAATACCAGGTGCCTGGCACTGTGGTAAGTATGTTTTCTGTCTTATCTCATTAAGCCAGTGCTACTCTATGCCAATTTGCAGATGAAGAAGCAGACCTCAGCTAGCTGGCCCAGGGTGGCAGAGCTGGAGCCCTCCTCTCTCCTGTCCATCTCCCCTGCATGCCGGCACCTCCCCCATTGTCTTCATTCACATAGCTCCTGCTTCCCATCAGCTCTGATCACCTCTGTCATGGACCGCCACTCTGACCCCTGACCTGTTCCCTGCCATTTAATCCACGCTCCGACATGCAGACTGGCCGAGTTACCCCTGCCCGACATCCTGCCCCGACTGCCCTCAGGATGCCCAGCACCTCGAGGAGTAGCAAGGCCCTTCATACCTGGCTCCCGCCTACCTTTCTGCAGTTTCCCCTCTGTGCTGTTGACCCAGGCCTCGGTGGCTGTGAGCTGCCACCTTGGAAGCCCAGCCCAGCATGGTTTGGAGCTTCACGGTTGCAAGAGCAGGCCTGTGCTGGGCATGGGCGTGTCCCATGGCAGTGGCAGCAGTGGCCATGATCAGAGCCCGTGGTGCGCTGCAGGCAGGCCTTGGGACTGGTGAGATCCCCACAGGCAGCCAGCCACCCAGCCCTGTCTTCAGCAGCATCTGGAACCGGAGGAGCAGGAAGCCCAGGTGGGGTCCCATGCTCTCCCAACCCCGATCACCACTGACACGGCTGCTGGCTGTGATGGCAGCCCCTGTGGCAGCACAGAGCTGGCAAGTTCAATGGGAAGTGCCTCAGCCCTCAGGAGGCAAGCAGCAGGTGAGCATAATAAGGACTGACCCCAGGGATACCTAGGAAGATGCCTTCTGGGTGTTCTTTGGCACGTTAATGGAAGGACAATCAAAGAAAGGCCCTGGCCGGGGAGTGGGACTCAGGAGGCCCTCGCTGTGCAGTGGCAGATTTTATCTCCGCCCCCAGGTAGCAGTGCAGGCCTTCCCAGGTGCCAGAAGATGGTGACTTGGTTTCCAGGAACATGACCTCTCTATAGGATATCCTCACTAAAAGAGATACTAGAGGTTGTCTACTTAAACTCCCCTTTCGTTCCCCACCATTTATACAAAAGACCACGATTTAAAGGAGAGTTTAGGTAACAGAGATTCAGGGTGGGCATCAGGATCTGGACTCAGGCTTTCTCTGCCCCTTCCATAGCTCCTCATGCCCTGGCTCTTGTCTGTGGCCTCCCTGCCCAACCCTGGAGGACGGCTGAGGCCCAGCCTTCTCCAGCAGGGCTGGATGGGAGGATTCATTGGAAGGTGGCAGCTGGGCACCTCCCGCTGAAAGAAGCACAGTCAGCCATTCTGGGAGTGGGAACTTCCCCTAGATAAGCTTAGCTTGCTCAAGGGACATTTCAGAGGTCAGCGTCAGTTCCATAAATCTTTGCTGAGCTCCTACTATGTCAGACACTGAATTCACACGGTATTCATGTGTTCACATAGAAGCACACCAATAGGCAAAACATCCTATGATGGTTACTGTTGCCAGAGTATCTTCTGCTTGCCAGACATGGTGCCAGGGACTGCATGGCAGCCCTGAAAGGCAGGTGGCATCATTGCTACTGGATGGCTCTGAGAAATGAGGTTCAGGGTCATCATAAGAGACTTGCCAAAGGCCACACTATTAGTTGCAGAGCTGGATTCAAACTCAGAGTTTCCCAGTACCAATCCTGTGCTCTTCCTATTATGTCATAGGAAGTATGAGTTATATCAGAACCAAAAGACGTTCTGGTATAAGAACCTAATGAGAAGTAATCCCAAGGTGTCCAGGAAACTAAAAGGAGGAAAGAGTTAGGATAGACTCTCTGGAGGAAGTGTCTGTCTGAGTTGAGCCCTGGAGGAGGGGCAAGAATCTGCCAGGAGGCAGAGGGCGGGGACCTTCCTGGACCATAAAGACCAGCCAGTAGGGCCAGCCCTGGTCAGGGAGTGGGACTCTTCTGGGGAAGCGGGCCTCTTCTGGGGAATTGCTCTCTGCCAGGTCCCAGAGAGCAGGAGCATTTGGCCCCTTGGTGGCCAGCCCACCTCGGGGACTGTAATAAACAGTGGACCCAGAAGCTACCTGGGAACTGAGATGGGCTGAAGGGATTTCAAGTAGTGAACAAGTGAAGTGGGCTCTGGTGGCTTCACACTGTCTCTCCAAACCATCTCACAAGATAGTCTTGTTCCAGGATGAGGAAACTGAGGCCATTTAGAAGTTAGAATACATGCTACAGTGAAAAGGATACTCTGGTATGCCTACGGTGTAGCCAAAAGAACAAAAAGATTCATTGCAGAGAAAGGTTCTGTGCCTTAAGGCTTCTCTAAATCCAGGCATTCTTCACACTCTCATCCCCAGTGAAGGGGTCTGGAAGGCCCAGTTACTTCTAGCTTCTATTTGTTTTTCTTGGACAGATTGGGAATCTATATGAAAATTATTGTCCCCATGGTTGATTCCAGATAGCTCAGTAAAGATGGAGACAGTTGCTAATGTACAATCACCTGTTTATTTCCACCTGACCATTGACAGAACGTGACTGGCTAGAAGAGATGTGAGTGAGGTTATTCACCCAGGGTTTGGAACTTCTTGAGTTAACAGACATGGGTATGCAGAGACACTGTTTTCTTGACCCCTCAACCCTGGAGGCTTCTCCTGTCTTATCTCAATCTGGACAGCAACCACGCTACTTGAGGCTGACACCACCATCTGGGGGCAATTCCTGAAAACCTGCAGAGAGCCTTGGCTTCCACCTGTCCTTCACGTGCACCTGCCCTCCATCATAGCTCCATCATAGCTCAGCTGGGTTTTTTGTTGTTGTTGCTATTTTTTGTTTAGTTTTGTTTTATTTTGTTTTGTTTTCATCTCCTCTGCATTCTTGCACATTCTCTTCCTAATCCAACCTTGCTCCAAATCTCTCTCTGTTTTTATTTCATTCTCTGCCCCTCCCTCTCTCCCTGTCTCGTTATTCTATTTGCAAGTAAAACGATAATATGTGTCACATGCAGGCTGTAAACTAACAGAGCGTTCCAAGCTGTGCTGTCTAGCTTTGGCACCAGACTCAGGACTGGATTTCCCAGCAGGGGCTTGGTGTCTGGAGTTGTTTCTCCTCACACGCCACGCCATTTGCTTTCTCTTGCTTCAGCTATGGCTCTTCTCACTGTAGGGTGAGCATTGGCTTTAGGGTCAGAAGCTCTGGTCCAAAACTCGAATGTCCTTTTCCATGACTCTGTGTCTTTGAGAAGCCACTTGAGCTCTCTGACCTGCAGCGTCCTCATTTGCAAAGTGGCTAGGGCCAACAGGACTTAAACAGTCACCTTCCTATCTGGAACAAATTCATCTCCAGGGCAGAGGGCAGGGGCGGGTGAGGATGCTGCAGGGACATGGGGGGCTGTGCCCCAAGGCCAAGCTGTCCCACAGTCCTGGAGCTGGGAATAGTCGTGCTGGGAGGTAGAGAGCCCAGGGCTGGCTCCCTCATCAGCTTGCTCTCGGTGTGGCCTGGAGATAAAACCCTCGGCTAATGTCATATGACCTGTGTGAACACATGGAGCACTGTGCCTGGCACAGAGGCCGTTCCACAAGCTTCAGCTCCCGTCATTGCTGGGGACCTTCCCTGACACTGGCGATCAGTCCCCAGCTTCTAGCAGGGCTTGTCTGGCAGGGTCTTCCTTCCTTAGACTGTTCTTCCTTGGGGAACAAGGTCATTAAAGGATGGCTTTCTTCTCTCCTGGGGACAGTGAGGGCAGGCCCTGTCAGCTGGGTCACCACACTATCCCTGCTGCCTGTCACAGAGCTACTACCTCACACTGCTTCTCAATACTTAGAAATACAACCAACTGCGGAGAAGGACTGGGAAGGTGCTTTGAAAATTAAAAAACAAAAACAGAAACAAAAACAAAACAAAAACCACAACCCGCAAGGCAGGGATTTCCTTTTTTTTCCTATAGATTTTGTTTCTAACTAAAGGCATCCAAATTCTCTACCCCAAACCACAACATTGTCCAGAGCTTCCACAACTCAGGAAAAAAAAAAAAAAAAAAAAAGCACTGCTATGTTTATCCTGTTGGCAGCCCCCTCTGCCAGTTTCCATCAAAGACCAGCCTGAAATAACACGCTTGTCTGGGGGTGGGGACATGGCTGAGGTGGCTGGCGGCACCCTCTGCTGTGGTGGGGCCAGGGTGGCCTTGATGGGAATTCTGAGTGTTCACACCTTGGGGCCCTGCAGAGGCTCCTTCTCTGTAAAACAAGAAAGAGCTGGCACATTTGTACAGAGAAACACTGGACCAGTGTGGACCAGGGAGCCAGCTCAGGGCTAGTCCCACACACTCAGTTCAGCTTTCCCCAGCAGCATCTAAAGGCACCCCAGGCCAGGCGTGGTGCCTCATGCCTGTAATGTCAGCACTTTGGGAGGCCGAGGTGGGTGGATCACCTGAGGTCAGGAGTTCAAGACCAGCCTGACCAATATGGTGAAACCCCATCTCTACTAAAAATACAAAAATTAGCCGGGCATGGTGGCATCCTCCTGTAGTCCCAGCTACTCGGGAGGTTGAGGCAGGAGAATTGCTTGAACCCAGGAGGCGGAGGTTGCAGTGGGCCAAGATCACGCCACTGCACTCCAGCCTGGGCAACAGAGTGACACCCTGTTTCAGGAAAAGAAAAAAAAAAGAATAAATAAATAGAGGCACCACAGTCAGAAAACCACAGCTAAGATCTTGGGTCTGGAGGAAATGTCCTCAACTTCCTAAGAAGAAGCCTGGCCTCAGTATCTAGATAGTTTCAGGCTACTGTGTACAGGCTTGAACTGATTTTTAAAAAGCAAAAGACAAAATTTTATTTCATCCCAGCTCTGGAGCAAGGTTGTGAGAGTCACTTATGTTTGTAAGCTGCTTACAGTTTGCAAAGTGTGTTCCTGGTATATTGTATTTTTCCCCTGAATTCAACACATACATATTTTAAGTACTCTCTCCGAGGAAGGACCAGGAGTTGGTCTAATTTCAGCCCATTCTAGGACTTCCTAGCTATTTAACGAAGGCAGGGGCGTCTCCTGCTGCCTCCTTATACCCAGACAGGCTTACCCCCTCATGCTCTTCATCCATATCAAGTTGCCTTTCATCCTCCAGTGACACCACATCACTGTCTGCCCTGCAATCTGTGATGTTCAGACAGGCTCCGTGTTTTCTTCTGAGTAACTGTGTGACTCTGCAGCTCACACACTGACATCTCGAAACAGAGAGAAGTGGAGCTTTTAAACATGCACAAGGCCAAGTCAGACCCATGCAGAACGGATGACCTTGCATCCACCCTCTGAGCGCTCCAGTACACTGCATGTGCCCCTGCCGGGTTGCCCCCACTAGGATACATGTTTCCCTATTTTTATTTTTTGTTTGTTTGATTGTGGTAAAACTTACATAACATTTACCATTTTAACTGTTTTCAAGTGTACAGTTCAGTGGCATTAAATGCATCACATTGCTGTTCAACCACCTCTGCCATCCATCCCAGAATTTCTCCATCATCCCAAACTGAAACTGTCCCCATTAATAACTCCTCATCCCCCTCTACTCACCAGCTTCTAGGAACCACCACTCTGCTTTCTGTTTCTTTTTTTAAAAAAATATTTTATTTTAAGTTCTGGGATACATGTGCAGGATGTGCAGGTTCGTTATACAGGTAAACATGTGCCATGGTGCTTTGCTGCACCTATCAACCCGTCACCTAGGTATTAGGCCCCGCATGCATTAGCTATTTATCCTGATGCTCTCCCTCCCGTGCCCCACTGATAGGCCTCGTTATGTGTTCTCTTCCCTGTGTCCATGTGTTCTCATTGTTCAACTCCCACTTATGAGTGAGAACATGTGATGTTTGGTTTTCTGTTCCTGTGTTAGTTTGCTGAGGATAATGGCTTCCAGCTTCATCCATATCCCTGCAAAAGACATGGTCTCATTCCTTTTTATGGCTGCATAGTATTCCATGGTGTATATGTGCCACATTTTCTTTATCCAGTTTATCATTGACAGGCATTTGGGTTGATTCCATGTCTTTGCTATTGTGAATAGTGCTGCAATGAACATACACGTGTATGTATCTTTATAATAGAATGGTTTTATTTCTATACATTTGCCTATTCTAAGTGCCTCATTGTAGCGAAATCAATATGGGATTTATCTTTTTGTGCCTGGCTTATTATTTCACTTAGGATAATGTCCTCCAGGTTCATCCATGTTGTAGCATGTGTCAGAATTTCCTTCCTGTATAAGGCTGAATAATATTCCATTGGATGTATAACCACATTTTGTGCATCCATTTATTTGTGGATGGACATTTGGGTTGTTTCTGCTTTTGGCTGTTGTGAATAGTGAGGTTATGAACATGGGTGTGTAAGGACCTGTTTGAGTCCCTGCTTTCAAAGGGTGCATGTTTCCTAAGAGTCATTTCATCATAAACAGCACATGGCCTCTCATAGACCCAGTGCCCTATAAATGCAAGGGGACT
Organism: Pan troglodytes; assembly: GCF_028858775.2. NCBI lineage: Eukaryota > Metazoa > Chordata > Mammalia > Primates > Hominidae > Pan > Pan troglodytes. The sequence continues at coordinate 61,309,441 of NC_072406.2, read as the reverse complement.
TCAATAAGTTTATGAGAAAATTGAATTTATATATATATATATATATATATATATATATATATATATATATATATATACACACACACACTTTATTTTTCAACATAAACTCCATCAACATCAAGACACTTTTGTAAATGGTGATACCAGCCATTTAGTCAGCCTAAAGGACTGAAGATCCCAAGAGCTTAACCATGTCAGTGCAGTCTTTTACCTTATTAAATGAAGAAAAATGGATGCTCTTTACATATGTTTTAAGATTAGGAAAGAAAAAGTAGTCAGAAGGAGCCCAATCGTGGCTGTAAGGTGGATGCCTAATGATTTCCATCAAAGCTGTCACAAAATTGCTCTTGTTTGATGAGAGGAATGAGCAGGAGCCCTGCCATGGTGGCAAAGGACTCTCTGGGAAGCTTTCCCGGGTGTTTTTCTGCCAAAGTTTTGTCTAACTTTCTCAACACTCTCATAATCAGCAGATGTTATTGTTCTTTGGCCCTCTAGAAAGTCAACAAGCAAAATGCCTTGAGCAACCCGCAGAACTGTTGCCATGACCTTTCCTCTTGACCCCTCCACTGTTGCTGTGACTGGTCCACTTCCACCCCTTGGTAGGTGTTGTTTTGATCATGCTTTGTCTTCAGGATCATACTGGTAAGGTCATGTTTCATCTCCTGTTACGATTCTTCAAAGAAATGCTTCAGGGTCTTGATTGCACTTGTTTAAAATGTTCATTGAAAACTCTGTTCTTGTCTGCTGATCACAATGGTTTTGACACCATGGAGTGGAGTATGCTCAATTTTAATTTTTCTCAGAGTTGTATTAGCTGAGCCAGTGGAGATGTCTATGATGTTGGCTCTTGTTTCTGCTGCTAATCATTGGTCCTCTTCAACAAGGGCCCAAACGAGATGAATTTTTTTCCTCACAAACTGACGCGGATGGTCTCCTGCTGCAGGCTTCATCCTCAACATCGTTTCATCCCTTCTCAACACGAGTTATTCATTTGTTAACTGCTGATTTCCTTGGGACACTGTCCTCATAAACTTTTGTTAAAGCATTGATAATATCACCATTCTTTTACCCAAACTTCACAATAAATTTGATGTTTGTTCTTACTTCAATTTTAGCAAAATTCATATTGTTCTCAAAGGGATTTTTTCTTTTTCTTTTTTAAAGACTGAATTATCTTTCTATTTGAGGTTGTATAATAAAATTGTTGTCACACAAAGGAGCAATCAAAGAACATACAGAAAAACATCATTTTTTATGGCTGCATAGTATTCCATGGTGTATATGTGCCACATTTTATTAATCCAGTCTATCATTGTTGGACATTTGGGTTGGTTCCAAGTCTTTGCTATTGTGAATAGTGCCGCAATAAACATACGTGTGCATGTGTCTTTATAGCAGCATGATTTATATAGTCCTTTGGGTATATACCCAGTAATGGGATGGCTGGGTCAAATGGTATTTCTAGTTCTAGATCCCTGAGGAATCGCCACACTGACTTCCACAATGGTTGAACTAGTTTACAGTCCCACCAACAGTGTAAAAGTGTTCCAATTTCTCCACATCCTCTCCAGCACCTGTTGTTTCCTGACTTTTTAATGATTGCCATTCTAATTGGTGTGAGATGGTATCTCATTGTGGTTTTGATTTGCATTTCTCTGATGGCCAGTGATGGTGAGCATTTTTTCATGTGTTTTTTGACTGCATAAATGTCTTCTTTTGAGAAGTGTCTGTTCATGTCCTTTGCCCACTTTTTGATGGGATTGTTTGTTTTTTTCTTGTAAATTTGTTTGAGTTCATTGTAGATTCTGGATATTAGCCCTTTGTCAGATGAGTAGGTTGCAAAAATTTTCTCCCATTTTGTAGGTTGCCTGTTCACTCTGATGGTAGTTTCTTTTGCTGTGCAGAAGCTCTTTAGTTTAATTAGATCCCATTTGTCAATTTTGGCTTTTGTTGCCATTGCTTTGGTGTTTTAGACATGAAGTCCTTGCCCATGCCTATGTCCTGAATGGTAATGCCTAGGTTTTCTTCTAGGGTTTTTATGGTTTTAGATCTAACGTTTAAGTCTTTAATCCATCTTGAATTAATTTTTGCATAAGGTGTAAGGAAGGGATCCAGTTTCAGCTTTCTGCATATGGCTAACCAGTTTTCCCAGCACCATTTATTAAATAGGGAATCCTTTTCCCATTGCTTGTTTTTCTCAGGTTTGTCAAAGATCAGATAGTTGTAGATATGTGGCGTTATTTCTGAGGGCTCTGTTCTGTTCCATTGATCTATATCTCTGTTTTGGTACCAGTACCATGCTGTTTTGGTTACTGTAGCCTTGTAGTATAATTTGAAGTTAGGTAGTGTGATGCCTCCAGCTTTGTTCTTTTGGCTTAGGATTGACTTGGCAATGCGGGCTCTTTTTTGGTGCCATATGAACTTAAAAGTAGTTTTTTCCAATTCTGTGAAGAAAGTCATTGGTAGCTTGATGGGGATGGCATTGAATCTATAAATTACCTTGGGCAGTGTGGCCATTTTCACAATATTGATTCTTCCTAACCATGAGCATGGAATGTTCTTCCATTTGTTTATATCCTCTTTTATTTCATTGAGCAGTGGTTTTCAAACTGATGTCTGATCCTTCTTAGTGTCTCAAACTAGATGCTGTTCAAAAATGTTATAATGAGTTATTATGACTTTATTATGATGCAAAAAATTTGAAATGCATCATAGTTTTTTCATCATAAGCATTTTCCACGAGCTTTGTGAAAACCCCTCATGTGCCCGGGCTGCTGTCATTGCCATTCCTCGCCTTTCAGGAGCACGAGGTCCCACACTGTGGCAATGAAGATGTCTTTGGAAGTCAATGTTCTCTTTGAGGGACATTTAGAAATTGTGATATATTAAATTAATGATAACCAAGGATGAAATTTAGTTACTAAATTAATCACTAAATTAGGTATCTAATTTGTAATTAAGACCATTCTATTTATCTAACTCAATGATAAGGTGGGATTGAAGTGGCTTGAATGAGAAAAGCTGCAATATTTGGTTTTTATAGTAGAACATCCTAGTAGGTGTTTGAGGTTTGTACCTGATTTGGATCCTTGAAGCAATGCTATGTGAGCCCTGAGCGGGGAAGGGCTCAGGGGTCTGGTGAAAGTGACCAGCACATGTCAGGCCCCTGTCTGGGCCTGCTCCGTACTCAGTGCATGGCCTTCAGTGCAGATCTCCCTTCCTGGGCCTGCTGGCCGCACCCCCTGCTGCTTCACTGCATGTGGCCAACCTGGGGCCTCAGTTCCTCACCCACAATGCTCTGACAATGATGGCATCCTTGAAGACTTTTCTGAGGATGAGGCAGAACCGCACAGTAAGCCCCTGCTCAGGGACCGGTCCACAGCCGGTGTGGGCTGGGCAGTGGTGGCTCTCCCTAGGCAGCCGGGATTCTGGGTGTCGGAGGCTTTCCTCTGCTTCCCTGTGCTCCGTGGGTCTTAATGGCTGCCTGGGGCCTCTGGCGGGGGCTGCCGGGTGGGAGCCTCCCCAGCAGACCTCTGCTCAAGCGATGCTAATTGTGCCTGAAAGAACGGCTCACTAGAGTGGAAAATAGTCCTCATATATCTAGCTGAAGACGATAATGACCTTTTAAATAACAGAAGCAATTTTATTTCAATACCTCAATTACTCTGAACTCTCAAATGTCAAAGTGCTCGGCACTTTCAAAATAGCTTAATATAGACATTTATAGCACTTAGACACAGCTAGTTTCTTATCTAACCTAATTATGTGTTGTACAGGAAATGGTGAAGCTCACCATCTGTGTTATTTTTCACAGTGATCCCCACGCATGGCCCTGGGCTCTGCCTGGAGTCGGCCAGGAGAATTTCTCCCCGGCCGAGAGTGCTGCTGCTCTGGGAAGAGGCATGGTTGGGGCTCTGCCAGGGGCATGACCTCCAGCTACAAGGGGAGAGGAGGTTAAAAGAGGCCCTCCCAGTTCAGTGAATGTCAACAGCACTGTGCCCTGACTCGGGATGGCTCTCACTTGTGTGGTGTGCGAGGGCCCCTGGGACTGGAGGAATGGCCAGGGAGGGGGCCAGGGTAAGCTGAGATGGGGTGGGTGGGGGCACTTCTGCCTTGTTGGGCAAAGCCAGGAGCCACCTTCCCAGGATGTGAGATGGAGCGAGGCCAGGATCACCTGGTGTGGCCGGCAGCATCTTCTGCTCCCGCTTCCCACTTCTGCCTGCCCTTCTCCATGTCTGCACCAGAGACCAACCCAGTTCCTGCCACTCTCCATCACTGCCCCGAATTGCAAGCGCCTCCCTGCTGCTTCTCAGAATGGCCCCTGCCCCAGGAATGGCACTGCTTACTCCGGCGCCTGGAATCTTCTCCCAGGACTCCCACATGGCCACACCCTCATTTCTCCAGCTCCCAGATGCCACCTGTTGGGGAGGCCGTCCCTGACCACCTTATCACATTTTCTCTCCCCAGTGCTGCCTCGCCCTTGCCTGCTAGTTTAGCATTTTGTTTTTCTTCCTTAGAGTGGTGCCTCACATACGCGGTTTGATGCTTCCGTATTTTTTGTCTGTCTCTCTAAGAAGAATGCAAGCAGATTGCAGGCTGGGGCTTTTGCTTATTATTCACTTCTGTATCTCCAGTGCCAAGGCATAGTAACCACTTAATGAATACATGTTGAGTATATGGTGTATGTGTTAAGGGAGGGAGGGAAGGAAAGAGGCCACCACTCCAGGTTGTGATATCTGTGAAGGGGGTGGGCAACCCAGGGCTCCAGCCTGGCCATGGTGGGTGGCTGGGTGACAAGCATGCTCTGCAAGGCCATCTTCACCACTTACTGGCTGGGCCAGGCACCCAGCTAGGGGAATGCACGCATTGCACTCTACACATTTTCATCTTCCAACGGGATTGGGTATGCTCATTGACATTTTACAGACACAGAAACTGAGGCTTGGAGAGGTCACACAGGGTTCCACGAGTTCCTCAGCTAGAGATACGCAAAAGCTGCACCTTAGCCATGCTGGGTGCTCCTGGCTGGTGTGGCTGCTATGAGTCTGCCCATCTTGGCAAGGCCTCCACTGGGCCTGCTGACTTCCAGGCCTCGTGTGCCCTGCCCAGGCCCTGTCTCAAAAGGGCCCCCCCTCCCCAGGGGGACCAGGCAGCAGCCCCCTGCTCCCAGCACACTACCCACTCTGTCTCTTGGCATCTCTGTCCTTCTCTGCTTGCTCACCCTTGCCCAGCTCTCATGCCTGCTGTCCCCTGGCATGTGGCACGGCACAGGGCTGGAGACGCCCCTGCTGAGATCAGCCACAGCAGCGCTGCCTGCAATGACCATTAGCCTGCCCTTGGCAAGGTGCTTTGTAGTGATGTGGAGGCCTCCTTTCAGTTTGTCATTCATTCATTCTTCATTCATTCATTCGATCTGCCTTATGGAGCACCCCCATGGGGCCAAGCCTCACTAGGCAGAACAGGCAGGGAGACATAAACAGGACGTGATTTCTGATCTTGAGGCTCTCACAGATGCATTGGGGAGTCAGAGAGCGTACAGACATGGTCGGTTAATGCCGTGGTGCAGAACCTCCTCTCCCTGAATCCTCTTCCCCCGCCACTCAGGTGGGATGAGGAGCCTTCCTTGGGCAGCTTATGGGAAGAGGCGGGGCAAGTTCTTATGCCCCATGTGGAGAGGATGCCACCTCCCCATACCCAGGACCCTACTGAGGGAACTGGGCCCCTCTACTGGTCCATGGCCCCTCTGCCACTGCAGTGGGCTGGGCCTGGCACTGGCACTGCAGCAGGATTCAGGCAGGGTCCCCCATGTTGGTGATCGGACTGTCCACGGGGAAGCAAACACAAAGTACCACCCCACTCCTCACCCCCCACTAGGCCATGTCTTATTCAGGTGGCCTGTGTGAGGGCAGTGGGAGCACAGGTGAGAGAGGGACAGGGAGGGAAGAGGGAGGGTCATGTCTCAGAGCCAAGGAAAGGACCCTGGAGCTAAGAGTCCCACCTGGAGGCTCAGCACTGTTGGAATTCCTGACCAGGACTTGGAGCTCTTTGCGGCAATATGGTGTCAGCTGGGGAGATAGACTCCCTGAATCCAGGCCCTCTCAGCTTGGACTTGGCACTCAGCATCTCTGAGCATCAGTTTCACTGGCTGCAATGCATGAAGATGAGATGAGATAGCATGCATCTATGCCCTTCTGCCCTGCAGCTCCCAGTCCTCTGACAGGCACCCCTCACCGCCTTCCTGGTGTGTCCCACATGTCCCATTTCACGGGGCACTAGCTCCTGCACAGTGCTCCTCACTAGATGTGAGCTTTTCATTTTCTCCTGGTCTGCCTCCGGGACTAGATTGTAAAATCCTGTGGGCTGGGGCCTTATCTTCCTCATTCACCCTTGTACCTTGGCACCTAGGAAGACAAGGTGTTTAATAAATAATTATGAGTAAATGTAGAATGAATGGTGGAGTGGGTTGCTCCTGCAAATTATTTAGAAATGTGTGCAAATCATAGCTCTAAGGAGCCTAGGTCAGGGAAATGCTGTGAGTGTTCTCTTTTTACACCCAAGAAGTGAGGATCACAGCGAGATGAGGGCTTCTGCACAGTCCCCAAGCCCTGAATCTCCCTGAGGTGTTGCCCAGGTTTGTCAAATAAAACAGGATCTGGGGCAAGTCTAATATTGTCCACACCTGAAGTAGCCTGCAAAAACAAAGCAGTAGGAAATGACAGGCTCTGCTGCAAACTGGAAAGGCTATCCAAGTCTCTCCAAGGCTTTCAACCCCCAAGTAATGGCTCTCACTGTGTAGCCCAAACAAAATACACTTGCAGGCTCTACCTGGTCCCCCAAACCACCAGTTTGTGACCTTGCTATGGTCCAGAGGCCCCAAGAGACTGGGAGGCTGGGTGCCCCTGCCCCAGCTGCTGGGGGTCGTCACCACTGACCGCCGAGACTCAAAGGACCAGGTGAACAACTGGCCAATCCCTTGCTCACCACAAGCGTCTTAAGAACTGAGACCCCCCAATACTGGTGAGAAGGATTCTGCTTACTCTCACCATGTGACCCCAAAGTCCCCAGGCTCCACCAGGGAGCCTTGAGGGAGGGGTGGGAATGTCCCTCCTCTATGAGCTGTATTCCCTACTGTACAAGGGTGGGTTGTCCAGATAGGGCCCTTCAGTTCTAGGACATTGTCTGGGGGTGTCCCATGCCCTCAGGATCTGGTTTTCAGGATCCTGAAGGATGCTGCATCTTCCTTGTGAATGTCACATACCTCCACCCCCTTGAGGACCCCACTTTTGCACTGGACCTGCTGCTTGAGCCCCCTCTGACTGCTCTGCATGTGCCCCTCAGTCTTGTTGAGCCCCAATCACACTGTGTTTCCCATGGGGAGAAGGTGCCTCTCCCCACCTGGAGCCGACTTTGCTGCCTTGGTCCCTGAGTATCGAGCTTGTGCCCAGGGCTTTCCATGCTCTTCGCAGGGTTGCCCTGGGAACTTATTCCAGAACAGGGGCTGGAAACCACAGTCCCATTTCAATATAGCCCCAAAGCTAAGAATGGCTTTTGTATTTTTAAATCTTTGGAAACACATCAAAAGAAGAATAATATTTCGTGACATGTGGAAATGATGCAAAAGCTCGGTGTCCACAGTAAATAAAGTGGCATCAGGACACAGCCGCCCTCATTCACATATGCATTCATGTGTTGTCTCTGGCTGTTTTCATGCTCTGAGGGCAGTGTTGATCTTTCTGGAAACTGCCAAACTGTTTTGCAAAGTGTGGGTATCATTACACATTCTCATCTGCAGTTTAAAAGAATTTCAGTTTCCCCACATCCTTGCCAACACTCAGTATGGTCAGTCTTTTTCATTTTAGCCCTTTTTATAGAGTTGTGGCATGTCATTTGGTTTTAATTTGCATTTGTCTAGTGATAATTATATTGAGCAGATTTTCATGTGCCTGTTTGCCATCTGGATATCTTCTTTAGGAAGTGTCTGTTCAGACCTTTTAAATGTTTCTTTTACTGTGCTATTATTACTAGATTTGAGAAGTTTTCAATATAATCTGCATACAAGTCATTGGTTAGATAAATTATTTACAAATATTTTCTCTCTGTGCTCAACTTTTTCTTTTGTTAACAGTGTCTGTGATGGTTAATATTGTCAACTTAATTGGATTGAAAAAAGTATTGATCCTGGGTGTGTCTGTGAGGGTGTTGGCAAAGGAGATTAACGTTTGAGTCAGTGGGCTGGGGAAGGCAGACCCACCCTTAATCTGGTGGGCACAATCTAATCAGCTGCCAGCAAATATAAAGCAGGCAGAAAAATGTGAAAGGCGAGACTGGCCTAGCCTCCCAGCCTACATCTTTCTCCTGTGCTGGATGCTTCCTGCCCTGGAATCTCAGACTCCAGATTCTCCAGTTTTGGGACTTTGACTGGCTCTCTTTGCTCCTCACCTTGCAGATATCATGGGACCTTGTGATCATGTAAGTTAATACTTAATAAACTCATATATATATGTAAAATAGCTTATTTTACATATATATAATAGTTTATTATGTATACATATCCTATTAGCTCTGTCCCTCTAAAGAACCCTGACTAATACAGACTTTGGTACCAGGAGTGGTTCTAGAGGAACAGAATATTAAGGATGGGGTTCTTTTTTTGGTTTTGGGATTTCTGGAGTTGGTTGCTTAATATGATTAGACCCAAAAATGCTAAGGACTCTACTTGTAATAGTATGGCGAACACTGATAGTCCTTGGCTTGAACTGTTAAGAGAGTTATGCAAAATAAATGCATTTGACACTCCTGATTCACCGCTCATGAGAGCCAAGGAGTTTAGTGACTCTATACATAATACATTTGACTGTATGTGGAAAACCAGGGAACATAGTTAAGCTGGTTGGTTGCTCCTAAGTTCAGTGGACAAAGTGATCAAAGAAAATGAACTCAGGGATTCTGCCTCCTGGCTTTAGAAGCAGATACTGAGCCTCAAATCTGCTAAGATTGCCCTGAGCGAACATCTTATCTCTTATATAGAAAGAGCTGAAATTATGGAAAAACAGGCACAAGCTCTTATTATGCAGGTGGGTGACCTGCAATAAAAGGTACATGCAGGCATCTACTGTTAAAATGAAGGCATTGATTGGAAAATAATGAGACCCTGCAACTTGGAATGGGGACATGTGTGAGGACCCTGATGAAGCTGAGGACATTGAGTTTGTAAACTCTGATGAACATTTCTTGCCAGAAGATACAGCTTCCCCATCCCCAGTAGTGGCAACATTCCCTCTGACCCATGCTGCCATCAGCCTTTCACCTTTGTCTAAGTAGATAAACCCTGCACTGCCTGAAGCAACAGTGAGGCCTCCCACGAGGCTGTTGCCAGGCAAAATAATGTTGATTCTCCTCAGGAACCACCTGCAACACCCCGTTTGCTTCTAGACCTATAACTAGACTAAAGTCCTGGTGGGCCCCTGGAGGTGAGATTGAGAGTGTGACCCATGAGGAGGTGCACCTCCCTGGAAAAGAATTGCTTGAATTTTCTAACTTATATAAACAGAAATCTGGACGACAGGCATGGAAATGGATATTAAGGTTATGGGATAATGGTGGAAGGAACATAGAGTTGGATCAGACTGAATTTATTGATTTGGGCCTGCTAAGTAGGGACTCTGCTTTTATTTATTTATTTTTATTTTTTATTTTATTTTATTTTTTTGAGACGGAGTCTTGCTCTGTCACCCAGGCTAGAGTGCAGTGGCGTGATCTTGGCTCACTACAAGCTCCGCCTCCCGGGTTCATGCCATTCTCCTGCCTCAGCCTCCCGAGTAGCTGGGACTACAGGCGCCCGCCACCAAGCCCAGCTAATTTTTTTGTATTTTTAGTAGAGAAGGGGTTTCACCATGTTAGCCAGGATGGTCTCGATCTCCTGACCTCCTGATCCTCCCACCTCGGCCTCCCAAAGTGCTGGGATTACAGACGTGAGCCCCCGTGCCTGGCCAGGACTCTGCTTTTAATGTTGCAGTTTAGGGAGTTAAAAAAAGGTGCTAATAGTTTATTTGCTTGGTTAGCTGAAATATGGATTAAAAGATGGCCCACTGTGAATGAGCTGGAAATGCGTGATCTCCCTTGGTTTAATGTAGAGGAAGGGATCCAAAGGCTTAGGGAGATTGGGATGGTGGAGTGGATTAGTCACTTTAGACCTACTCATCCAAAGCTGTGAGGGTCCAGAAGATATATCCTTGACCCATGCCTTGCAAGATAGATTTGCAAGGGCAGCACCTGCATCTTTGAAGAGCCCCGTAATTGCTCTCCTATGCATGCCAGATCTAATGGTGGGAACCACAGTCACTCAACTACAAAATTTAAATACAATGGGAATAGGTGGATCCCGAGGGGGCAGAAGCCAAGTGGCGGCATTCAACTATCAAAGGCAAGGTGGGCATAGCTACCATAATGGACAGCAGAGGCAAAGCGACAATCAGAATAGCCTGACTCATGTAGAACTCTGGCACTGGCTAATTAATCACAGTGTTCCTAGAAGTGAAATTGATGGGAAGTATACTGCATTCCTACTTAATTTATACAAGCAGAAAACTTCTATGAACAAAGGACTAATTTGAGTTATAAAAAAAAAAGAATCACAGCCTCTCAATCAATTTCCAGATGTAAGCCAGTTTACAGACCCATAACCCCTTGAATGAAGGGAGGCCAAGTCCCCTTGAGGAAGGATCCCACTACATTACTGACAATTTATGCAATGAGTCTTTCTCCCATCCTTCCCCAAGGAGACCTCTGGCCTTTTACCAGGGTAACTGTGCACTGGGGAAAGGGAAATGATCAGATATTTGGGAGACTACTGGATATTGGCTCTGAGCTGACACTGATTTCAGGGGACCCAAAACTTCATTGTGGTCCTCTAGTTAAAGTAGGGGCTTATCGAGGTCGGTAATTAATGGAGTTTTAGCTCAGGTCCAGTCCCTAGACTCATCCTGTGGTCATTTCCCCAGAATGCATAATTGGCATAGACATACTTAGCAGCTGGCAGAACCCCCACATTGGCTCCCTGACTGGTAGGGTAGGGCTATTGTGGTAGGAAAGGCCAAATGGAAGCCATTAGAGCTGCCTCTACCTAGAAAAATAATGAGAAAAATAGTAAATCAAAAACAATATTGCATCCCTGGAGGGACTGCAGAGATTAGTGCCACCATCAAGGACTTGAAAGACGCAGGGGTAGTGATTCCCACCACATCACTATTCAATTATCCCATTTGGCCTGTGCAGAAGACAGATGGATCTTGGAGAATGACAGTGGATTATTGTAAGGTTAACCAAGTGGTGACTCCAATTGCAGCTGCTGTACCAGATGTGGTTTCATTGCTTGAGCAAATTAATACATCTCCTGGTACCTAGTATGCAGCCATTGACTTGGCAAATGCCCTTTTCTCCATTCCTGTCCATAAGGCCCACCAGAAGCAATTTGCCTTCAGCTGGCAAGGCCAGCAATATACCTTTACTGTCCTACCTCAGAGGTACATCAACTTTCCAGCTTTGTGTCATAATCTTATTAGGAGAGAATTTGATGGCTTTTCACTTCTGTAAGATATCACATTGGTCCATTACACTGATGACATTATGTTGATTGGATCCAATAAGCAGGAAGTAGCAAACACACTGGACTTATTGGTGAGACATTTGCATGCCAGAGGATGGGAAATAAATCTGACTAAAATTCAGGGAGCTTCTACCTCAGTAAAATTTCTAGGGTTCCAGTGGTGTGGGGCCTGTTGAGATATTCCTTCTAAGGTGAAAAATAAGTTGCTGCATTTGGCCTCTTTTATAATCAAGAAAGAGGCACAATGTCTAGTGGGCCTATTTGGGTTTTGGAGGCAACACATTCCTCATTTGGATGTGTTACCCTGGCCCATTTATCTAGTGACCCGAAAGGCTGACAGTTTTGAGTGAGGTCCAGAACAGGAGAAGGCTCTGCAACAGGTCCAGGCTGCTGTGAAAGCTTCTCTGCCACATAAGCCATATGACCCAGCAATCCAATGGTGCGTGGGTGTCAGTGGCAGATAGGGATGCTGTTTAGAGCCTTTGGCAGGCCCCTTTAGATGAATCATAGAAGAGGCCTCTAGGATTTTGGAGCAAGATTCTGCCATCTTCTGGAGATAACTACTCTCCTTTTGAGAAACAGCTCTTGGTTTGTTACTGAGCTTTGGTCGAAACTGAACGTTTGACTATGGGTCATCAAGTCACCATGAGACCTGAACTACCTATCGTGAACTGGGTGCTTTCTAATCCATCTAGCCATAAAGTGGGTCATGCACAGCAGCATTCCATCATCAAGTGGAAGTGGCATATACGTGATCAGGCTCCAGTGGGTCCTGAAGGCACAAGTAAGTTACATGAGGAAGTGGCTCAAATGCCCATGGTCTCCACTTCTGCTACCTTGCCTTCTCTTCCCCAGCCTGCACCGATGGCCTCATGGGTAGTTCCCTATGATCAGATGACAGAAGGAGGAAGAGAACCATCACAGATGGTTCTGCACAATATGCAGACACCACCCGAAAATGGACAGCTGCAGCATTATAGCCCCTTTCTAGGACATCCCTGAAGGACAGCGGTGAAAGGAAATCTTCCCAGCGGGCAGAACTTTGAGCAGTGCACCTGGTTGTGCACTCTGCATGGAAGGAGAAATGGCCAGATGTGCGATTATATACTGATTCATCGGCTGTAGCCAATGGCTTGGCTTGATGGTCAGGGACTTGAAAGAAGCATGATTGGAAAATGGCGACAAAGAAATTTGGGAAAGAGGTATGTGGACAGACCTCTCGGAGTAGTCAAAAACCATGAAGATGCTTGTATCCCATGTGAGCACTCACCAACGGGTGAACTCAGCAGAGGAGGATTTTAATAATCAAGTGGATAGGATGACCCATTCTGTTTCTGTGGATGCCACTCAGCCTCTTTCCCCAGCCACCCCTGTCATCGCCCAATGGGCCCATGAACAAAGTGGCCATGGTGGCCAGGATGGAGGTTATGCATGGACTCAGCAACATAGACTTCCACTCACCAAGGCTGACCTGGCTATGCCCAATTTGCCATTAGCAGAGACCAACATTGAGCCCTCTATATGGCACCATTCTTCAGGGTGATTAGTCAGCTACCTGGTGGCAGGTTGATTATATTGGACCTCTTCCATCATGGAAAGGGCAGAGGTTTGTCCTCACTGAAATAGACACTTACTCTGGATATGGGTTTGCCTATCCTGTATGCAATGCTTCTGCCAAGACTACCATCCATGGACTCACAGAGTGCCTTATCCACCATCATGGTATTCCACACAGCATTGCCTCTGACCAAAGCACTCACTTTGTGGCTAAAGAAGTGCAGCAGTGGGCTCATGCTTATGGAATTCACTGGTCTTACCACGTTCTCCATCATCCTGAAGCAGCTGGATTGATAGAACGGTAAAAATGGACTTTTGAAGTCACAATTACAATGCCAGCTAGGTGACAATACTTTGAAGGGCTGGGACAAGGTTCTCTAGAAGGCCATGTATGCTCTGAATCAGTGTCCAATATATGGCACTATTTCTCTCATAGCCAGGATTCATAGGCCCAAGAATCAGGGTGTGGAAATGGAAGTGGCACCACTCACCATCACCCCTAGTGATCCACTAAAAAAATTTTTCCTTCCTGTTCCCATGACATTGCATTCTGGTGGCCTAGCGGTCTTAGTTCCCGAGAGAGGAACACTGCCAACAGGAAACACAACAACAATTCCATTAAACTGAAAGTTAAGATTGTACCTGGACACTTTGGGCTCCTTCAACAGGCTAAGAAGGGAGTTACAATGTTGACTGGGGTGATTGACCCGGACTATCAAGATGAAATCAGTCTGCTACTCCATAACAGAGGTAAGGAAGAGTATGCATAACAGAGGTAAGGAAGAATATAGGAGATCCACTTGGGTGTCTCCTAGTATTACAATGCACTGTGATTAAGATCAATGGGAAACTACAACAGCCCAATTCAGGCAGGACTACAAATGACCCAGACCCCTCAGGAATGAAGGTTTGGGTCACTCTACCAGGAAAAAAACCACGACCTGTTAAGGTGCTTGCTGAAGGCAGAGGGAATCCAGAATGGGTAGTTGAAGAAGGTAGTCATAGATACCAGCTACAACTACATGACCAGCTGCAGAAACGAGGACTGTACCTGTCATGAATGTTTCCTCCTTCTTTTGTTAAAAACAGGTTTGTGCATGTATACACTTGTACTAAGAAAATATCTTCATTTTATTTCCTTTTACTTTAACATGTGGCATAAGATTTATTGACTTCATGTCAGCATTTAAGTGTTGCTAACTTCAGGTAATAGTATTTGGGTTGGGGATTGGTGTGTTTCTGGTTGTACAAAGGATAGTTGTATTATGTTAGGTGTAATTATGACCTTATTGTTTTCTTTATTTGAAGATTATGTATGATATCAGAAGATGTGTGTGGGTTCAAGTTGACAAGGGGTGGACTTGTGATGGTTAATAATGAGTGTCAACTTAATTGGATTGAAAAAAGTATTGATTCTGGGTGTGTCTGTGAGGGTGTTGCCAAAGGAGATTAATATTTGAGTCAGTGGGGTGGGGAAGGCAGACCCACCCTTAATCTGGTGGGCATAATCTAATCAGCTGCCAGAAAATATAAAGCAGGCAGAAAAACGTGAAAGGTGAGACTGGCCTAGCCTTCAGCCTACATCTGTCTCCCATGCTGGATGCTTCCTGCCTTCAAACATTGGACCCCAAATTCTTCAGTTTTGGGACTCAGACTGGCTCACCTTACACCTCAGCTTTTAGACAGCCTATTGTGGGACTTTGTGATCATGTAAGTTAATACTTAATAAACTCCCCTTTATATATATATATACACACACACATATGTATGTATGTGTGTGTATAGATGCATATATGTATGTATATGTATACATATAGGTATGTGTGTGTATGTATATATACATGTATGTATATATGTATGTATATATAAATATATATGTATATATACATATATAAATATATATGTATATATATACATATATAAATATATATGTATATATACATATATAAATATATATGTATATATATGCGTATATGTGTGTGTGTGTGTGTGTGTGTGTGTATATATATATATATATATATATCTCCTATTAGTTCTGTCCCTTTAAAGAACCCTGAGTAATACAGTGTCTTTCAATGACCTGGAGATCTTAAGTCTGACAAAGTTCAATTCATCATTTTTTTTTTCTTAATGGATGATTTAAATAACTCCAGTTTACAAAGAAGTTTTCCTAGGTTTTCTTCTAGAAATTTTATAATTTTAAGTTTCACTTTTATGTCTACGATTTATTTAAAATTAATTTTTCTTGATGGCATGAGGTGTCGGTCACAGTTCTGTTTTTTTCATTGCACATGGATCCTCACTGTTCCAATGCTGTTTGATGAAAGGGCTCTTTCTTCCACTGTATTTCCTTGGCACATTTTTCAAAGCCAGTTGACCACACATGGGTCTGTTTCTGGACTCCATTCTGTTCCGTTGATTTCTCTGTCCTCAATGTCAAAAGCACACTGTCTTTATTACTGAAGCTTTCTAGTAAGTTGAAATCACATAATGTAAATCCTCCAACTTTGTTCTTCATTCAATGTTTTTAGGCTCTAACTTATTCTAGATCCTTTGCATTTTCATATGAATTTCAGAATCAGTTTGTCAGTTTCTACAAAAAAGCCCATTGTAATTTTCACTGGGGTTAGATAGAATCTGTAGCTCAATTTGGGGAGCACTGACATCTCAACAGTATTGGGTCTCTTAATCTATGGCTACGGTGTAGCTCTCCATTTATTTAGGTCTTTGATTTCCCTCAACAATGTTTTTGTAGTTTTCAGATTATATGTATTTTAGTCATATTAGTCCTAAGTGGTTCATATTTCTGATGTGTTTCTAAGTGGTATCAAGATTTTAGTTTCAATTTCTGACAGTTTTTTGGGGCTGAGATGTCCTGAGAGCTTAGACGTGAGGCATGAGGGGGGGCATACTCAGAGATGTCTCAGAGGTTTTCGGCCTGAGCAACTGGTAGAAAGATATTCCCTTCCTGATGTTGGTCACACAGATACTGGACATAAATGATCTTATAATAATGGTTATGATAACTTTCATTGTCATTATTGCATAACTGAGCACGTCCCAAGTTCCAGGCACTGGATTCCCACCTCACATGCAATTTCTCCTCAGATCCTCACAAAAGCCCTACGAAATGGTTCCCTGATTACTGTTTTGCAGAAGACACTGACGAGCTGGTAGATCAGTCAATTTCCCCCAAAGTTACCTAGCTCTTGAAAGAAAGGCAGGCCTGGAACCCAGGGATTGGCCTGTAAACATGCACCACAGCCCCGTGCCTCTTTCTCCCAGGTGCAATGGAAGGCACGCCGTGACAGGTGGGGATCAGTGGGTCCCTTTTCCGCTCTGGCTGAGCTCACCTAGCTCGGGTGGACATACCTGGGGCCTCTTCTAGGCCATCTGCTTTCCAACAAAACACATGCCTACCCCAGCATCTTGGGTTAGGGCAGATCTCCCAGAGTGTGGCTTAGGGACCCTCTAAAGCACCATGAGATGCTAGTAAGGCAGGCATAGACAAGCATTTTTTCTATCCATTTTATGTAGTTAGAAAAACATAGACTGTATATCCAACCTGTGATTTCACAGACATTATTGCTTAGGTGAGGTTTCAGTTTTGAAAAAATAGTGAAGTTAATGACAAACACTAAGAATATTGTTGTACAGGTGTTGTCAAAAAATCCTGAAGGTGGTATGGGAATGAGAAATATTTGGTGAACATTTGAATGAGGGGGCAATGCCTCTGAAAGGGAGAGAAGAAATGAAAAGGAAGTCACTATTCTCTTACTAGGCCCTGTGTCATAAACTACATTTATACTGATAACCATCATCATCATTACCTCCTGAGCTCCTGCCCTGTACTAAGAACTTGACACAGAGTTATGTCATTTTAACTTTCCAAGCAACTTATGAAGTCAGTAATTATTACTTCTATTTTATAAAACAACAAGCATAGGAAAAGACAGCTGAGGCTGAGGGTGTGCAAAGCCCCAAGAGCCTGGAGGTGCCGCAGAGGGGACTGTGAGAGCAACTGGCCTCCCGGTGCTCTCTGCAAGAGGAGGAGAAGGAGGAGGAGGAAGCCTCTGCCCTGAGGGTCTCTGAGGCTGAGGCTGCCTCATGGAGGGGCCTGCATGAACTGTGCTCCCAGCAAGAATGAGCCTTGCTGTCACGGGGGGCTGCTTCCTGTAGTAGTGAGCTCCTTGTTGCAGGAGGAATTCAAGCTGGCCTCTATGACACAAAGATTCTGATGCATTTTGTTCTATTTTTCAAAAGCATATGAACTTTCCCTTCTTCCTTTGTGCTTCATTTTGAGGTGGGGAGAGCCAGCTGTTCTTGACATCCAAGGCTCCAGGGAGAGGCAGGCTATTTGGATTTCATTATGCCAGTGGCCCATCCTAAGGAACACAAGGCCTTAGGTACTTGGAACTACAGTTTGGGGGTGGGGAGTAAACCTGGAGCCTTGACCAGGTTCTGCCACTGACCTGCTATGCGACCTTAGACAAGTCCCTTTCTTTCTCTGGACCCTGGCTTCCGCATGTCCAAAGTGATAGTGTTAGAGGGTCTGTGTGTCTCCTGATGGCCAGAGACTCTTGAAGGTTACATTTCAGTCATCTGTGTCCAGACAGCCTCTCTCCATCAGGCTCCAAGCCTGGCTGGGAACAGGTATGCAGTGAATCCTTGTTAAATACTAGTGGATAAATGAATGAATGAATGAACAAGTGCTTGGATGGATAGTTAAGATAACATCATCACACTGATTTTAGTGAAGATTCATCGGTGCTTAAAGCCTGGGCAAAGGCCACAGGGATGCAAAGTGTGTGCTGCATGATTTGGTGGCACATTCCACTTCCAAGTCATCATAGAGTTGTGTATTTATGGTGCTGCATTTCTGGCAAAAGGCAGTAAAATGTCTTGGACAAGTGGGGCAGTTTTCAACCAGTTTTGGGGCAGCCAGAGATCTTAGCTCAGGATACAAC
The DNA here is from genome assembly GCF_028858775.2 of Pan troglodytes. Taxonomy (NCBI): domain Eukaryota; kingdom Metazoa; phylum Chordata; class Mammalia; order Primates; family Hominidae; genus Pan; species Pan troglodytes. Next base: position 61,291,312 of record NC_072406.2, on the reverse strand, counting down.
AGTGTTCTTTGAGCCTTCAGGGTCTCAGGGGAAGGAGGCAATTTGGAGGGTCTTCCTGTTTACTAAGAGGGTCATGAAGGTGTTGCAGGCAACATCCAATAAGAGAACAATTGGAAACAACACAATCACACGTGAGCTTGCACACACACACACACACACCCTGATCCAGGTATGGGATGTGGATGTGTACCCAAGAACTTACTAAAGCAAAACTGATTTTAGTTTAGAGAGATTTGATTTTATGCTAAACAAATTTCATCAGGATTTTCATATGAAGAGCCTATTCCTTCCCATATGTGTCCTGCTTGGCTGCATTTTAATGTGGTTAAATCCAATCTTTGAGTTCTCTGCAGGCCCCAGAGGGGGAGGAAGTTGCTGTCACAGGGGCTTCCAGGGGACAGAACTTCTCTCCCAGGATCCCTGAGCTCAAAGGAATGGAAGAAGAAGGCCAGCGTGGGGTAGGGGGATGTGGTTCCCATGAGGTCGCCATGGAGGGACACAGAAAGCCCTGGAAACTTGGTCAGTGGCACAGAGAGTCCCACATGGTCCCTCCAAGAACTTCTGCTGTTGAATTTCAGTTCACTGAATACAAGCAATTCACGGGTCACACACTGAGTACTTATGGGTTCTGCCAGGCCTGCCGACAAGGCACCATCCTTTCTGCGCCTAAGAGGTCAAGGGAGCAGGACGGCCAGACTTAGCAAACACAAATGCAAGACACCTGGAAAAAGTTGAATCTCCGATGAGCAACGACTACTTTGTTAGCATAAGTATGTCCCAGTCTGGCCAGGCCTGTCCAGGTGGAGAGATGGGCACAGCTTGAGCATGCGGCCCCCCTTGTGGGTGAACTCATCTCCCAGAGGGACTCCAGCATGCCTGGATGCTGGTCTCAGGTAAGCACAGTGGTGCCCGAGATCCCTGCTTTCCTGGGTGCCTGCTGTGGGAGGGATGCCCATCAATTGCTCTGGGCTGCCCTTCCCTGGCCTCTTAGAGGATGTAGAAAATGCAGAGAGACCCAAGGTGGGTGTTCCGTGAGGGGACTTCTGCTGGGGGAGAGCGGGGCATGGCTGCTGTCTAGGAGCTGAGCTCAGACGTGAAAAGTGAGTGGGATATGGGGGTTTCTGACCCCAGAGGCTGGGGAAGCCCTTCACAGGCCATGTGTCCTGAGACCACAGGGTGGGCAGCAACGCCTGCCTCCATCCTCACCCCAGCCTGCTGCTGTCAGTGCTGGAGTTCCTCCCAACACAGTGGAGACTCCGGGACCTGTGCTCCCTGGGAGATGGTGACATATGCAGCCTGAGGCTTCTGTTCCCCATGAGCAGGCACAAAGTCTGTGGGCCCGGGGGATCCTGAGAGCTGGACCTCCTTTCCCAGACATTTCTGAAGAAGCACAATTGAAGCGTGCCTGCCCTGCTCCAGCCTGGTTAGCCCTGGGCGTGGGGCCTGCCAGATGTCTTGAGCCTGCTGTCCCATGTTCTCTGTGTCCCAGGTTCAGGGTTCCTCCATCCCCAGCGCCCTGGCTCAGGGACTGGCTGAGCAAGGAAAACACTGGTGAGTGAAGCAGCCAAGAGCTTGCGTCACAGCGGAATAGGCAGTCTGTTTTTTGCCTCATCCACTATTATTTTATTATAAAATAAGAAGATATGATGTTACTTTCCTGAGGAGCCCTGAGGTAGACACCAGGATCCCATTTCACAGATACAGAAGCTGTGGCCAAGGCTGGCAGGAATTGTGGAGCTGGGCCTGGTGCTCAGGTGGCCTGGCCTCCTTACCACTCACTGCATATGCCTGTCCTCCTGTCTAGGCCTCTAGATACCATGTGGCACTGGGATGGGTCCCCTGGTCCCCACTGGACCTGGTGTGCTGGTGAGGCCAGTGTCTGCATGGTCCTGCTTCTGGGCCCCAGGCAGGCTGTGCCCCTGGCTTCTGCCCTGGCTACCTCTGCTGTGGGCCTGGGCACTGAGCCTGTTCTCTCCTCTCCCTGCACCCCAGGCCTCTGCCCTGGGCTCCTCCAACCACTGACAACTGTCAGGAGCTCCAACCCTGCTGGCCAGACATCGTAGTCCACTCGGGCCAGCAGGGGCCTCCTGTCACTGGAGTTGCCCAGAGCTTTTGGAGCCTGGGCCTCAGTTGTGCCTGGTGCTTTCCTCTGCAGCCCCGTCCTGGCTTGACTGCCCCCCCTGCCCTTGCCTCCAGCAGCGGACTCTGCTTCTGATGCCTCGGGAGTCTACAGCAGGGCCATGTCTGTGAGGGCCCAAGGGTGCATGTGTCTCCCAGGTTTCGGTGCAGAGCGGCTTCCCTCCTCCCAGCAATGCGAGCTAATCCTGGAGGACCCCACTGGAGCAGCTCAGCATGCAGCCTGTCTCCTGCAGTCTCCCCAGCTCCTCCGTGGGGCATTCTCACCCACAGCCCGTCCCTGCTTCATGGATGCCTCTAAAGCTTCCAGCTTCTGACAACGGCGTTCACGGTTTTACCACAAGCTCCCAAGCTCCTGGCTTCTTCCCCTGACATGTCCCAGGCCCAGGGCATGACATTTACAGTTTCCTCTCATTATTCCCACCTCTTCACTCCATTTTGCTTCACCCTGCCCACGGAGGGGCTGCTGCTTGACCCTGCCATCCCAGGACCACCCTTTCTGACATGTCTGCCACCAAGACTCATTCATTTGTCTACATGTCCGTTTACTCAGCTGACTCTTGTGGGGCACATTCTGGGAGCTGGCATGGAGAATGAAGCTCTGCGGGTGGGCAGCCCACCTCTGCCAGCCTCACTTGCACTCGCTCCATCCAGTAACCAGAGTCTACTCCACAGCCAGGAGCAGCAGCCCCTCCACCTCTCAGCCTCATCCCGTGTGCCCTTGTCCATTCTTCTTCCCACACCCAGCCCGACTCACCCTGTACCTTGGCCGATGCAGCCCAGTCTTCCTGCAACCCCGTCCCTCTGTCTCAGCAGGTTCCAGGCCTGGCTCCAGGGCCACCTCCTTCAGCCAGTGCCATAGGCGGCTGAATTGTGTCCCTGGAGTGGTTCTATGTTGACATCCTAACCCCCAGTACCTCCAAATGTGACTGTACTTGGAGACAGTTGAAATGGGGTCATATGGGTGGGCCCTAATCCCATATGACTGGCGTCCTTATAAGTGGAGATGAGGACACAGATGTGCTCAGAAGACGGATGAGGTGAGGATGCAGGGAGAAGGTGGTCATCTGCAAAGCAAGAGAAAGGCCTCAAAAGAAACCAACCCTGTGACACCTTGATCTTGGACCTCCAGCCTCCAGAACTTTGAAGCAATGAATTTCTGTTTAATATTGTTATGGCAGCCCCACCCAACTGATATAGCTGAATGTCCCCTTTGCCTTCCCTAGGGCCTGAGATTTCCTTTTTAGCCCTTTCACCTCAAGTCACATTTGTTTGTAGACACCACATCACCAGGACCCCACCAATAAGACCCAACACTGCCTCCTCATTTTCCCCGTGATTTGAGGGGAACAAAAGGCAAAAACACTTAAATGAAGGAATCAAAGACAGCCTTTTGGCCCGCAGACCTTGTCAGCCTTGGGTAATGCTGTGATGTATTTTGAAAAATGCCAGCAGGCTCAGCCTTGATATTTATGACCCTGCTTCTTGGCCTTCCTGGGGAGTGGTGCTCTCTGCTCTTAAATTTATGGTCCTTCAGTGCAGTCCCAGACCAACCAGGGGATTGCAAATGGGCTGTCTGCTAATAGTGTGTGCAGATGGTGTGGGAGGTGGTGTGATCCTTGGCTCTGGGGTCAGACACAAGCGCTTCTCACCCGGGGAGGGGTGCTCCGGACCTGAGAAGGGTCTCCTCCATCTTCTCCTTTGCAAAGCCTCAGAGTTTACAGAGGAATCAAGGTATGCTAACCACCTCTCACTATTTTTGACATGGCTGCACACCAGTTCCACTTTCTTAATATTTATCTTTTAATCAACTTGTTGCCCCCTGGAGGCCAGATGACCCACGGGGCATAAGACATGAAGTGCACGTTCCTGCTATCCCTGGGCCTGGGCTAAATTAGGTGGGGACCCCCTTCAGGGCCTTTGCAGAGTTTGGAGACATGGGGAAGATCAGGATCCCCACCTGGCCCCTAGAAGGGAGATCTCTGAAAGACTAGTTGAAGCTAACAAGCCTAACCTCCCCAAGTCCCTGTGTGTCCACCTGAGCTTGACTTTATTAAAAAGGCAGGTGGATTTCCTTTTGAGGAGCTCTGCAAATCTTGGGGTAAGGAGGAGACATTAGAGTGAGGGTGATACCTGTGATGCCCAACGACCAACCCCAGAATGACCCAGGCACAAGAAGGTACTGGAATTCTTCAGAGGGGCACGAGTAACTACCCCACCTGCCGTACATTTCCAGGTGGAAAACAAAAGTCACACAGCAGTGCAGATTTCTCCAGGGAGAACTGCAGCTCAGAAGCCAAGTGTGGACCGGGGCCCTGGGAAGAGACTGCTGAGCCAGGAGTTGTCTGGAATCCTTGTCTGTTGCAGGTTGTGGAGATGGGGGTGGGAGTATCACCAAGGCGGGTGTATCACCCCAGGCCAAACTCCCTGAGTCTGCCATGGGCAGCACCCACCGCCATGTCCTGCGGCTCAGCCACAGAGGCTGGGCCTTCTTCACAGTAGCCCCTCACTCCTCAGGCCCCTACACTATGGGCAAGACGGGGAAGAGCCAGTGTCCAAGGTGGAAGATGGGGAGGGGCTGGGTGAGGCTCTGCAGGTGGATGTGCTTCCCTGAAGCCTTCCTGCCTTTCTCAGGACAGAAACACAAATACTTAGAAAGGCAGCATGGTAAGTGGAATAGAGTGGTAGTTTAAAACTGAAGAGCCCTTCTGCATTTAAAACAGAGTTGCTTTAATAAAATAAAGACAATACAATAATTTCCAGTAAGCGACCCATCTTTTTTTTTTTTCAGTGCAATAGTCCTTAATAAGGTGAGTCATGTGTAATTTCGTGTGCAGCAGGGCATCACCAAGTCACAGTTTCCAGTGTGCTGCTCAGCCCTCCGAGTGTGTGTGCTCATCCTTTTCATAGAAGTCCCATCGGCCATGGAGAGGGTTGGGCTGCAGAGCTGTGATTGCCAGAGGCCCTTCCTTGAGAACTGTGGGGAAGGAGGCCCTGGGGGTTTCTTCTGTAGGCAGAGCTCAGGCCCCAGTCACCTCTGCTGCCCTCAGCCTGGCACTGTTGTGCCAGAGCCTCTGCTGCCTCTCTCTTCCTACCCATCTGCAGACCAGCAGAATATTCTCCCCCTCTCATCACCAACCAGGAGTTTGGTCTGGTTTCTTGGGAAGAGAAAGAAAAGACAAGAACATTAGAGGGACAGTACCACTTGTCCCCGCCAGCACATGGGATATTGCAACTCTGGGGCTCTATCTGGGGCCCAGCGGAGCTTGCCCCTGGTCTTGTCTCCCTTGAGGCAGGGGAGGCAGTGGGAGGAATGGAGAAGGTTTCCACCTGGGGGAGGGGAGAGCATTGAGCTGTGAGGGTGGTGGCTCCCACAGCACTGTGGGGAAGCTCAGGCCCCAGGGAGCAGGACGAGGCCCTGCCTCTCTCCAGTGCCTCCAGGTGAGTCTCCTGTCCCACCAGAGAAATAGCCAGGACCAGGGCAGAACAAATGGCAAGTTCTCTGCAAAAAGTGCGGCTCTGGCCCTACCATCATGCCCACCCCATCCCACTCCGCCCCACTCAGCATCTAAAACACTGTGTAGTGCCTCCACCAAGGACCCCGGAACAGCCCACGCCACGCCAGTGAGGGAGGAAGGAAGTCCGGCTCTGCAAGGTCAGCGGCCCCTAAGGCTGCACCTCGCAGTGTGTACAAGGATGTTAATGACAGTAACCACCTCCATGGGTTACTGCGAGTCAAATAACGGGTATGAAGTGTCGGGACTGATGCTTGGCTATGCTACAGCAGCTAAGAGCCCTCAGAAGGCACTTTCTGTTAATGAAGGATAATCATCACACCAAATGTTACAGTCTGCAGTGGAACTCAGGGGAAAAGGCTCTCTTTAGGATAAAATTACAAAACAATATACTTATACCTCTTGGATTTCTTTTTTTTTTTTTTTTTTTGAGACGGAGTCTTGCTCTGTCTCCCAGGTTGGAGTGCAGTGGCGCGATCTCGGCTCACTGCAAGCTCCGCCTCCCGGGTTCACGCCATTCTCCTGCCTCAGCCTCCCAAGTAGCTGGGACTACAGGCGCCCGCCAACACACCCGGCTAATTTTTTGTATTTTTAGTAGAAACGGGGTTTCACCGTGTTAGCCAAGATGGTCTCGATCTCCTGACCTCGTGATCCGCCCGTCTCGGCCTCCCAAAGTGCTGGGATTACAGGCGTGATGGATTTCTTAATGAATGTTTGGATATTCAAGAGCAAGAGAGCAAGGGCATGTGTGAGTTAAAAGCAAAACAAAAAACAACAAAACCCTGAAAAACGTTTCCTGGGGCTCTATACGGCCACACGGGCTGCTTCCTGTGCTTGGTGGGGCCACGTCCTGGAGTGAAGTGGCCTCCTCGGCCAGGTGGCCTGGACTCAGAGCCACTGGGGCTTTCCTAAAGGTGGCTGCAGTGCCCTCTGCTGGAGACCCAGAGAAACAAGGCCGCGCTTACCTGGACACGGCCAGAGCAGTCACTGCGGGGCTGGTTTTGCTGGGCTTCCCTGTCAAAGCAATGCTAACGTCCAGCTCTCGACTCAAGGCCAGGTTCTTCTCCCACTTGTGGCCTGTGTGGAGCATGTGAGAGAAGAGTTAGAACGCCAGATCGACTTCGCATATACAGTGTGCATCTGCACACGGGGCCGCAAACACATACGCACATATTTATATTTGTGGTCAGCAACTTGTTAAATTGAGGGGGAAATATATTTAATCTTGGCCTGTGTTGTTGCAAAAAGGGCCGTCCCAATTTAATTTGCAGGCGGTGATAGTTACATGTGCTGACGTGCCTCGGTATCCATTGTGTACCAAATTGGATTTGTGTATTATTGCTTTCTAAATTGCATGCCTAGTTCAGCAAAATTGTTCATCAGTGTTTACTGGCTTTATGCTTAATAAGATGCCCCACAATACCTTGCTGCCAGGGTGTAATGCAGCCAGTAATTGCCTAGTAAAAATAAATTACATAAAGTCGGCATTATCAACTTATCTTAATCCTCTCACGCCACAACCAATAATTAAATGCTGAGAATGTTTTTTCAAAAAATATAACTCAATGATTGTTACTTCACTCATTTTAATGACTGCATTTGGGGACAGACAGTAATTCCTTCAATGTGAAGGGTGAGATGGAGAGACGCCAGCTGGGTACGTCCCTGCGAGGCCACTTCCTTGGACTCAGGGCAGGAGAGATGATACAGCCCCTGCTGTCCTGAGGTGACCACCCATGTGTGCAGACAGGCCATGTGCCAGGAAACGCATGAGGGGTCCAGGTGGGAGAAACCACCTTAAAGCACACCAGGCATTTGTACATTGCGTACAAGTCTAAACAACAAGCTTCTCCCAAGCACTTTTTATATACCAGATTGAGTCCAAATCTTTGAGGTGATTCCTGAAATAAATTGTACTCAGCTGGGTTGGGCCTTGCTGCAAATGGCAAATAAATGAATTCCAAGCAGAAACTGGATTACATCTGCCCACAAATGCAGTATGCTTAATATCTTCAAAGATCTCCTTTCTTGCCCCTTAAGACATTTGAGGGATATAGTAATATACACGCCAAGAGGACACACATGCAAATATCCACGTGTCATGCCCAATACAGGTCCCTTTCCAACAAAGCAGTTTTGAGCAATATAAGAACAACATGCCTTTTTATTAGAGACCTCCAGCAGTTTAGGCTTGTAAATCTGCACATATTTTAGATTTGTTAACTCTAAACTGCAGGCCAATGTGATTATTTGAATATGTCTATGTCATCCTGTCATTTCATGTTAATCCCTTGAACTGTAATCACAATCTTGGCAGTCAATCCAATGGGGTGGCAGAGACTTCCGGTCAGGGCAGACAGAGAGGAAGGATGTGGATCTGGGGCTCCCTGTCAGTCTAAGACCCCCTTAAGTAAGTTTCCTAATGCCATCAGCTGCTGTGTCCAGAGAGAAAAATCTCTCAAAGCCTGCAAAAATGACAATAATGACCTGCATTTGGGGTAGATTCTTGTCTGTGGCTACTATTATTCTGTCATCAGTACTCTACTAGTTAGGATGCACAGGAAGTGTCCCCATTTGACAGAAGACCAGAGAAGCTGCTGTGACAGAGTTGGGTCTAGAACCTTGTTTCCTGCTTTTTACTCTGCTTCTCATTCACTAGACCCCATGACCAGTGAGTGCAACCTCACCACAACCATTGATGCTGAATAGGAACCTGCGAATCCAATGGCACTGCCAGAATCAACTGAATGGCTCTGAGGTGACTTTCATTCATCCATTCATCCATCCATCCACCCATCCATCCATCCATCCATCCACCCGTCCATCCATCCATCCATCCATCCATCCATCCATCCATCCATCCATTCGCCCATCCATCCAGCATTCTTTCTCAGACATCCATTCATCAACTGTAGGCTTAGCTAATGCCGTTAGCTTACTGGGCCCCAATAGCTTCAAAAGTGGGCATTTGAGCCCAAAACTAAAATGGTGTGCAGTCTCATGCAGGTATAGCAGAAAACTGCTTTGTAAGCAGGCTGGGGAATAAGAGCCTTTCCAAGTGGAAGCAGATATGGGAGGGAGTTTGGCCTCTGCTTTCCAAAGATGTGCTGGGTTCCTTAGAATGCACACACTTCTGTCCTTTCACACTGAGATAGGCTGACTCCTTGTGGTGGTCTCCAAGTACCCTAGAGAAACAGAACCTGTGAACTGATGGAGTTCTTGATCTGCATCTTTGTGATGTTATTGATCTTTGTGACGTTATTGCCCTGGCTGAGCCCAGATTGTTTACAAGGGTCCCCAGGTGTTATCTTGAAGGAAGGGACCACTAATATAGAGCCTAGGACACAGTAGAGGCTGAGCAAATGCCTGTGTGTACTTGCCTGAAGAAGAATCCACAAATGGGTGACTAAATGAATCAAAGAGGTGTGGACTGTGTTTTAGAAATGAACTAATTGCAAATGTCTACTCTTTTCAGAAGGCAGCCCTCAGAAATCTGGGAAATTCTCTCCTATGGATGATCACAGGTTCTGGGATGCAGAGCAAACAGGGAGCTAATGGAAGCACTCAGGATGATAGAATTCTCACTTCATGAAAACATGTTTGATTGTGGGTCCCAGTAAAGATGTCCCAGTTCTCGGCCAGAATCTTTTCTGAAGACTGAGCTGGAGGAGGTAATGATGGGGGCGGGGACTGGACAGCTGTGATGGATGTGATGTGGTAACAGCTTTGATGGGGAGGTTTGTACCTGTGTTCATTATGGAGGGGTTGGTGATGGTGGTTACATGCCAATGTCTATGGTTAGGTTATTCTGAGGCCGTTGTGGCTGTGATGGCAGCAGATGTGAGGATAGTCTGCTTGCTGGGTGACTTTGGGCAAGTCACTGAACCTCTCTGTGCCTTCCTAGGCCTCCCTAGGCTCTGCAGACCTGGGAGGAGCTGCAGCCCTTGGGCTGAGGTGGAGAGAGGGGAGGTGAGGAGGGCAGGGCAAGGCCAGGAAGGCCACATCCCTAGCAGGTCGGGTACCTCTTGGGCTTGGAGGCTGAGCCGGGGGCTCCTCCCCTGCTGGCCGTCCAGGAACAGACATCTTCACATCCTCAGTCTTCCAAACCTGCCCCAAAAGAGCAAATGTCATGGGCGGGGGAGATGATCCTGTCTGCAAGCTTGGAGTGGCCTAGTCCATTTCCTCACGCCTAGGGGTCCCCCAGGGAAAGGATGAACACATGCCCCCCCTTTCACTTCTGATGTTAATTTATCATCAGGTAAAAGTTTATTTAGCCTTCAGCTTCTTCATGCAGATGTTTGGCCAATCACAGTTGCACCTTGAATAAGTTTACCCCACCCATGTCCCTAAGTGCATCTCATGACCCCCACAGCCCTTTTCTTGCAGGGATGTGACTCTGCAACCAGTTTATTGCCATTTTGCTCAACCAATGCCCTCTTGCCCATAATGCCACCACCTCTAGAGTACTCCCTCACCCCTGGGTGGCTGGGCACCCCCATCTTGTGTCTGGCCCTTGGCGCTAAGCCTACTGTGGGAGCCCTGAGGCCAACTCACTCAAAATGGCTTCTCATTCACTGGGTCTGGATTTTATATCACCAAAGGGCAAGGATCAGCCTCCTCTCAAATGCTTCTGTGAGCCCCACGCCAGGCTTAGCACAGCACTGGGCCAGTCCAGGAGCTCAGTGACCACATCGAATGAATGAGTGCTGAGTGCACAGAAGACCCTCACTTATGCTTTGGGGGGGCCCAGGAGAGTAATATACTCTGCAGCTCGGCCACCCCAGGCTCCTCTGGCTGGCTCACTGATGTGGGCCACACCCCACCAAGCCCAGGCCATCCCAGGATGCCCTGCTTTCTACAGAGGCCACAGATGAAGTCCTGTGAGGGGACTGCCTGGGTACCTCAGCCTGCATGGATGGATGGATGGATGGATATATGGATGGATACATGGATGGATGGATGGATGGATGGATGGATGGACGGATGGATGAGTGGTTGGGTGGATAGGGAGATGGATGGGTGGATGGATGGGTGGGTAGATGAGTAGAGAGATAAATGGGTAGGTGGGTAGATAAATTAGTGGATGGGTGGGCAAGTTTGGTTTGAATGGATGACGCAAATATCTCCTTTTAGCATTGGGATATAATCTTTTGCATTTAACCATTCAACTTTTATATGTTGTAACAGTGTTTATTTTAGTGTGTGTCTGTGTGTGTGTGCATGTGTGTGTCTGTGTGTGTAATACTATATATATAATTTTATTTATTTACTTTTTCCCTGCAAAGAGCCTTGTCTTTTCCCTTCCTTTGCTGTAGGTACCTGTTCTGGAATGGTCTCAAATGCAACCTGCAGGTTTGGCCCCCTGGAGGAAGTGAGAAGAATGGAGATGAACACGTTTCTTGTGTCATGTCCTCATTCTGCCCAAGACACACCTACCCGGACCATGCCGTCTTGACTCCCGGTGATGATGATCTGGCTTGTGTCCCATGCTGGGCCCTCCATCAGGCAGCAGCAGGTTATGGCTCCTTCTGGGCCCCAGGCTGTGGTGATGCTGGCCAGGGGCTGTCCATTGACATTCCACAGGGACAAGTGTGCTCCCGCACAGGAGACAATGGTGCCCTGTGCAGTGAGAGCTGGCATCACTCTAAGCTGGAGTCACTGCCTGCCCATCAGCCACTTGCTCAGCTACCCAGTTGGTACACCCAAGTACTCTCAATCTGTCATGCTCTGAAGACCCCCAAGGTTCCCCAAAACTTCTTTCCAGCTGACTTACAGGTCTGCCGTGTTTTCACACAGTTGTAAATTCTTGGTTCTTTTCATACTGCAGTCATGTGCTTAGATACTTCTTTCCTGGCAGAAGGCACCTGGCTCACCCTCAGGCTCCTCCCAGATCCCACTCCCCAGCCACACCCTGACTGCCACAGAAGATCCAGCCTGAAGGGTAGCCCTGGCTTTGGACACACAGCTTACACCTGGTTGGTCAGCCCTGCCCCATAAAGAAGTTTTGGATGCCACCTGGTGGATGGCAGGGTACAGAAGTTCCAATGACTGCATGTGGCTCATAAGCTTGTGCAATGTCCCTGAAGAGGGAATTTCTGAGGAGAAATTTCCCCATTGTATCTCCTGATATGCTCACATTTGAGTCTTTCCTCCTCAAGTCCTGTTTATTCTGTAGTGGCCACTGTCACCGAGGCCCTGGGGCCATCCCTTTGAGCCTTGCCCTAATCACAGAAGGGATGTAGGGTGCTCAGTGCCCCTCCACATCCCACTGGGCTGGGCTCCATTAGAAGTTCCTGAATTGTTAGGGATGGTCTGTCTGAGGCCAGGGGCCATGTCTGATACCTCTCTGCCCCACAACCAGCAAGCACAGACTGAAATCAGTTGGCTGCAGGACAACTTGTCCTGGTGCCAGGCTTCTCTGGGGTCTAGGGACACAATTCCTGATGGGTTTTATATTCTCCCAGGTGAAGGCTTCAATGCCTTCTATACATCAACCCATCCATCCATTAACCCACCATCTACCAATCCATTATCCATTTCATCCATCTTTCCATCCACCTATTCATCCATTTATCTGCTCATTTATCCATCCATCCATCCATTCATTCATTTATCTATCCACCCATCCACTCATCTATCCACCCGTCCATCCATCTATCCATTCATCCACCCATGCATCCACTGATCTACCCATCCATCCACCCATCCATTCACACTCCATCTACTCATCTAACATTGAATCCAGTTTTGAATTCAAGCCTACCTGGAGCACCACTTTCAGCAAAAATTGGAACCAGGAAGCTCCTATATCATCCCTCCTCTTTTGAGCCCTCTGCCCATTTTATTTATGCCCTGGTCCCCTTAGGTTTTCTTTGAGCAGATGCAGAAACCTCTGCATCCTCAGGGAACCCCATATCCCATGACAGGGCTTCAGTCTGGAAGAAATTTCACACCGATAAGTCGATCTCCCTTGTCTTTGTTAGCCAGTATGGAAGGAGAGGCAGAGAAGCTTGCACTGCCATGAAGACCAAACCTGCCAAGTCAACACTGATTTGAAAGTAAAGACCTAAATGAGTCAGCCACATCCAGCAAAACCCTCCCTAAAAGCCAATTTTTCAGCTGCAGCCCCCTGGTGCCCGCAGCAAAGCAGACACTTCCCACTGTCCCCAACACCAGAGGGAGGAAAGTAAAGAAGCGGACATTGAAGCTAGACCTGGGTGCTACAAGTGAGATCTACAGCGACTGTTCCACACAATTGGGGGCCCTCTCAGCATTCTGGGGTGGCTAGAGTCTCTGTGTCTCTGGGCTTTCTCCTGAGTGTTGTACCCCATGCTACTGCGAAGGTGAGGACATGGACACTGAGAAACAGGAGACTTACTGAGACGTCACTGATGGTGATGGCTGAGATGCCTTCCCGATGGGTGGGCAGGCGGGTCACGTGGGTGAGGTGGTCCAGATCCCACAGGATACAGGTGCAGTCCTGGGAGCCGCTCACCAAGAGGCTGAAGGTGACTGACGCTGCCAGGCACGTGACAGCCTGTGTGTGTCCATACAAGGCCTGGGGACAGAGACTCACAGGTTAGGAGAGGGACCCTCAATTCAGCTACTTTTGGGAATTCTTCACCCTCCCTATAAAGCTGGGCACTGGATGAGGAAATGGAGATTCTGAGTGAGTCAGTGATTCCCAAGTCTGTTGTCTGTGCAGCTGGGGGTGTGTGCATGTGCGTGTCCATGACTAGTCTCCATTTCATTCATGTCCAGGGGTGGAGGCTCTGCTGGGGAGAAACCATTTTTTTACTTATAACCCAACCAGAGGCTAGCCACACCTGGATGTTTTGTGCTGCCCTACATCTATCTTGAACCTGGGAGCAGTTCATGTCACGAGTTTTTTTTTTTTTTTTTTGAGATGAAGTCTTGCTCTGTTGCCTAGGCTGGAGTGCAATGGCATGATCTCAGTTCACTGCAGCCTTTGCTTCCCAGGTACAGCAATTCTTTTGCATCAGCCTCCCAAGTAGCTGGGATTACAGGTGCCTGCCACCAGGCCTGGTGAATGTTTTTTATTTTTAGTGGAGATGGGGTTTCACCAAGTTAGCCAGGCTGGTCTTGAACTCCTGACCTCAAGTGATCCACCTGCCTTGGCCTCCCAAAGTGCTGGGTTTACAGGTGTGAGCCATCACACCTGGCCAGTTCATGTTATGATTAACACACAAAGCACTGTTGGCAAACTGTGGTGCCCACACCAGCAGGCTCAGTAGCAGCAAGTAGCCTGTTAGAATGCAAATTCTTGGGTTCCACTCCAAGTCTCCTGAATCAGAAACGCTGGGGATGGGGCCCTGAAGTCTGAATTTTCACAAGCCCTCAGGGGATTCTCACATGTGCCCAACTTTGAGAGCCATCTCGGTAAGGGAACCTCAGAGGCACGTGCACTCTTGAACTAAACTGGGAAGAAGAAAAGGGGAGGTCACATGGTCATCAAAAAGATGGGGCTTTTCGAGTCTGATAGGTCTGGATTCATAGCCACTGGGACACTTAGACTTCCTTGGTCTTGGTCCTCAGGTTTGGCTTGTGTGGGGCCTGGTCTGACTCATGCATGGCTGTTTGTCCAGATCTGGCTGGAGGCCTTCTTCTCTGTGGACACTTTCCCAAGGGGCCAAAGTGGCCCACCACACATGCTGGTACCCCCTGGCCAACTGCTGCAGGCAATGGTGTGGATTCCATCACCAGCACTCCAGAGGCTGCAGGTCCCAGAGGCTCTGATCTGAGGTCCTCTGCTCACATGTGCTTGCCATCACCTGGACTCAGCCGGAGGGGCATGGAGGTGGCATTCTGAAGCGTAATTGGCCTGGCTTACCAAGTGGTAAACCTCCACCCTCAGGGCAGAGACAATCACTCATTCATTTGGGTCAATGAGGCTAAGCATCATTTTTCAAAGCTGTCACTTTGCCCGGTCATAGCAATGAAAGGTTCTGCCACAAGCTCCTGTTTGTCCTTAATGGATCCTAACGTGATGCCAACCAGATGGTGCTGGCAAGTTAATGGGTATGACCCACAGAAGAAGATTTGGGTCATCCTAGGAAAATGAAAACTGCCTAAGTGAGCAGGAGAAAGCAGAGGAGTTGACAGGAACCTTCTGAATCTCTTCCCAGAATGAACTAAGTCTGATGACTCAGTTCTGACTGCAGGGGAAACAGCAATGCCAAAGAGAACAGAGAAGGGAACCCAGGTGTAAGGCTCAGGATGTAAAGAGAGGAGCTCTGAGCCCCAGTGCCGGCACGTGTTGTTTACCAGTGGAACCAAGTCTGCCTGCTCTTTCCAGGAAACAGCCTGTGTGCCTGGCACTGCCCACTTAGGTCAGGTTGGCTGCCTTCCGACCAGCCTGGAGACTCCAGCACCACAAGGCATCCAGCACCTACCATTTGCAAGAGCCGAAGAAATCAAGGAAGAGATAGCAGCTTCAAAGGGGGTTTTGTTTTCTCAGAATAATACTTCTCTAAAAGGCCAATTAAAATAACTCCATTATATAATTTTATACCTAACTACAGTAGCAAAAAAATGATAGCAAAAAGAAAACCCCGGAAAATAATTCCCCATGCTGGTTACATTGCCATGAAACGGGTGCTCTTGATTGCTGGTGGTATGATTAAGTCACAGAACCATTTTGGAAAGCACCATGTCACTGCTCATAATTCTCCTCCTCGAAGTTTATCGCAAGAAAACAATCAGAAGCAAACAGCAACCTAGATAAGATGTTTTCTGCAGCACTATGTAAAATAGTTAAAACTTGGAAACAACTTAATTGTCTAGTTTTAGAAGAAATGGTTTATTAAACTGTAGTGCACTGACATAAAACAATCGAAATGCAATTTTATGGAAATGGAATGATATGGAACGATTGAAATGTAAATTATAGAGAATGTAGAAAAATGGAAACAATTGGATAGGCTGGGTGAAAATAGAATAAAATATCTACACAATGATCAGAAAGATATAAATATGTATATCTGGGGATAAGAGTATGCAAAATCGAAAACTTTTATAGGGATGGTAGAGAATTGTTTGTCTTTGAAGTCATTTTAAAATTTCTCTTTAATGTTGCAGTATCTTTAAAAATAAAATACGTTTTGAACCGCCTGTGAGGCTCTTCAGTGATGACTTTCCTGTCCACAGGTCAGGAATGGACCCCTTCACTGAGCAGCCATGGGTCTGGGGAATCTGCAAGCCTACATTAGCCTTTACAGGTAAGTGATAAAGTGTTTTATTTTTAGAAAATAAGAGCATGTGGGATTCCCATATCTTTTCCTGTTGATTTGGAAGTAGGAGAGGATGATAAATTACATTTTTATGAGGTCGATACGAGGGTGTTTCTGTGCATTTTCACTGTTAAATGGGAGCTCAGAGGATGATAGAAAAATCACTGCCTCAGTACCCCAAGGCCAGCCCCAGGGTCAGGTGGAACTATGTACAGTCCCCAGGGCAAGCTGTAAATGGGCAATGGGGATGCTGGGGAGAGAGCACTCCAGTCTTTCATTTCCAGTCCCTTTGCTGAGATCAGGAATCATACCCAGCCCACTGACAACAGCAGTTGGTGAAGGTCACCTGCCTGTCGCCTGTACAGCTGCCTCTCAGGGGTGCACTGCCCCTGCATATGCGTCAGCCCCTTCTCGCACTGCCCTATTCATTCCTTCACCACACATTTGCTGAGTGCCCATGCAGCACCCTCCATGCCCTGCATGGCACCAGGAGACAAGGACACGGTCTAGGTGACAGAAGTGGCTTGAAAATTATCCAGAGAACCCCAGAGAACATGTTTCAGTGAAAATTATCCAGAGAACATGTTTCAGTGAAACATGTTCAGTTTAGTAAATTTGGTCAGTGGTGATTTTTTTTTTTTTTTTTTTTTTTGAGACGGAGTCTCGCTCTGTCACCCAGGCTGGAGTGCAGGGGCGCAATCTCTGCTCACTGCAAGCTCCGCCTCCCGGGTTCACGCCATTCTCCTGCCTCAGTCTCCTGAGTAGATGGGACTACAGGCACCTGCCACCACGCCTGGCTAATCTGTTGTATTTTTAGTAGAGACAGGGTTTCACCGTGTTAGCCAGGATGGTCTCGATCTCCTGACCTCGTGATCCACCCACCTCAGCCTCCCAAAGTGCTGGTATTACAGGCGTGAGTGATTTTGTACAGCTTATTTTTGTTTCTGTTACTTTAGGGCTCTGTGGCTAAAACTAAAAAACAGATGCAGAAATGAATTGGATTTTAGAGTTGAAAGTGTCCCCTAGTGATATTCTAGGGCAAGTTCCAGAGTATGCAGGGAGAGCGCATGGGGTTTTGTGTTAGACAAACCTAGATTCAAATGCAAGCTGTTCTGAGCCTCAGTTTCCTTGTCTGAAAGTGGAAATAATAGTTCCTTCTTCATGGAAAAAAATTAGTATACAGAAGGACCTTGGTGCATTTGGAATGTTAAGCAAACGTTAAGTGCCACTGCGATTAGCATTCTCTATGAGGGCTGGTGGTGCACATCCTCAGACTCCTGGCTCATGGCTCCTCCTCCTCCCGCCTCAACCACTTCCTTTGAGAAAGTCTTTCATTTGACCTTGGATGTACCACTTAAACTTCTTTGCATCTCATTTTTCCTTCACCAATAAAGTAGGGGTGATCATGGCACCTATTTTACAGGGCTCTCAATAAGCTAAAATGAGGCAATCCGTGTACAAATCCTTGGCATAAAGGCCAACTTGTGGCAAAATGCTCAAAAAATATTATCTGGTGTAAGGAAACTGATTTCACCAGACCTGTCATGTGCATGAAGTGACTGTGTGTGGCCCGGCATCTCTCGCTAAGGTGTGGGCCTCTGTGGAGGCACCTGCCCTGTGTACCTGTCAAATGCACCATGGGAATAAAATGATACTCCTGAATGACACTGAGCTGTGGGCCACCCTCTGCACCTCACTTCGCTCATTCCCAGCTTCTGAGGGTGGCAGGGCCCTCAGTGAGCAGAGTTAGGGTGTGTTCCGGCACCACACCTGCCCAGGTGCCATGCCAGGCAGAGTTTTTGTCCCTACATGAAGTACTGTCCCCACCTGAGGACCGCACCTGCACGAGCTGGACCATACCTGCCGGAGGCGCAAGCCCCTCGGGCGGCCTTTGGTCATGCTGAGCTCCCACACACACACCACAGTGCTGGTCCCAGAGGTGACAATTGTTGTTGGGGACGGGCACACGGCGCACAGACAGCGGCCCCAGGCAGCCAGGTTCTCGAATGTCATCAGGACCTGTAGGAGATAAGGGGGATGAGCGCTGCTGTGGAGACAGCAGGGACAGGAGCCCAGGATAGAGTCACGGGCGTATGTGGGCCAGTCTGAGTGCCTTGGGAACTGGGGACATGCCATGTGTTCAGGAGCCAGTCCTTGGTGACAAAATCCAGACCATCCTGGGACCCCACGCAGGAGCTCCTCCTCCAGCAGGTGGGAAGAAACAAGTGAGGGATGCTGAGAAGACCCCATGAGCACCAGCACGGGGTGGCTTAGCTTGGGGGTCAGGAGGGAGGACATGTGGGGCTGAGTTCCATGCCTGCCTCAAGAAGTTGGTGGGGCAAGGCTAGGGAGGGGCTGGGGAGAGCTTGGGGGATAGGGAATTCATTGTAAGTGATGGGATTAGGGGAGGGGAGCTGGAGTAGGAATGGGGCCTGAGGAGGAGGGCAGGGGCCACATCAAGAAGGCAGAGGTGACTGCATGGCCTACACGGGGGCTGGGAGGACCAGTAGGGAAACAGCTTGCTCCTGCCAGCCCCCAAATGCTCAGCATGTGTCCTTTGAGTTTAAATCATGATTGGAACCAGAGGACCCCCCAGGACTTCCTTCCTACACTTAGTGCCAGTGTGGGTGGGCTCAATGTGGCCATGTGTCCAGTTAGCCTCTGCTCTGGAGGTGACAGTATACACTGCCAACTTGCAAGCCTTGGAAGGAGGGTTTGAGGCCCGGCCCAAGGAGGGCCTTTGCATGGTCACTGAGTCCTTTCCCGCCCAGGCTGGCAGCACACCTTGTAGGGAAAGTGAGCGAGGTTGCTTTGGACTCGCTTATCTCTGGGCCATCTCTGCCTCCAGCTGGAGGAAGGCTGAGGTCCTGAGGCTGCCCCTGCTCCCTGCAGCCCACTCACCTTGTCGGAGCCGTAGCTCCCCAAGCAGCAGCTGAAGTCATCAAAGCCCCAGCTGAAGGTCCTGTTCCAGAGAGGAGGCAGCAGCACTTTGTTCCTCTCTACAGCCAGAATGGTCTTCTCAGTAGGGACAATGTGGCCAATGGCCCCTTTGGGAGACTCTGAGCCTAGAGAAAAGAGGTACATATCTACACCCCAGTTAGTATGGTGAACTTATGCATGGAAGAACAGCACCCACTACAGCTGGGCCCCCAGGCAGGAGTGACAGACAGACACACTGGACTTGAACTTATGCATGGAAGGACAGCACCCACTGCAGCTGGGCCCTGGGCAGGAGTGACAGGCAGACACACTGGACTTGAACTTATGCACAGAAGAACAGCACCCACTGCAGCTGGGCCCCCAGGCAGGAGTGACAGGCAGACACACTGGACTTGAACTTATGCATGGAAGGACAGCACCCACTGCAGCTGGGCCCTGGGCAGGAGTGACAGGCAGACACACTGGACTTGAACTTATGCACAGAAGGACAGCACCCACTGTAGCCGGGCCCCAGGGCAGGAGTCACAGGGAGGCACAATTCCCATCCTCCCTCAGCTCCACTCTGGGAGCCACCCCCAGCCCCAGCTGGAATATTGCTCACAGCTCGGGATTTGGAGCTGCCCAGACCTCATTCCAAGTCTGGTTATGCTGGTGAAGTCATTCCATCTCTTCAGACCCCAGCCTCTTCCCATGGAGTAGAGAAAACCATGCCCCTTTCAATGTGTGTCCCCTGGCACAGAGCCTGGTGCAGCTTGTTGACTCAAAACACTGAGGCCAGCCTAGTTTCTAAGACTGTGCACACCATACCCACCACGGAGGGGCCTTTCCTTCCTCCTGGTGGGGGCCACTCCATTCCTTGCCCTGTGCTGGGTGAAGTGGGAGAACCACCCTCTTCCTGACCCTACCACCCAGGAGGAAGAGAGGGAGCAGGATTCAGGAAAGGCTCCAGGATAAGACTGTAAGATGTCTCTCCCCGTAGGGAAGGGACTGTTGCATCAATGGCCCTTACCCTCTGGGGCTGGTCAGATCAAAGGGAGAGAGTAAAGCCAGGCCCCTAAAGCAAGGCCCAGTGTGTGTGCTCGGACTGGCACCAGCATCTGCCAGGACTCCTGTCTCAGCGCTGGCTTGTTGCCTGCCTGTGTGACAGACATCACTTCATGGCACTGTCACAAGCCTGAGGGCAGGGCCATTGTCTTCCATACCTTACACATGAAGAAACTGAGCCTCAGGAAGGATCCCCAGGACCCGTGGCTGGTAAGATCTGCATCAGTCTCCTGGAGCCCACATGGGAGATTTGAGCTCCCTTGTTACTGTTGATGTGGTTTGCACCTCATGTCCCTCTCCGTGAGGGCAGGGGCTGTGCCTGACTGCCCAGGGACTTCAATGCAGCAGCGGATCCCCAGTCCTGGGGCAAATGGAGGCATGGTCCCCAGAGCCAAGAGCAGTAGCACCTTATCTACCAGGGTGGGGTGTGCCAATGACACTGTTCTTGGACTTCACGGATAAAAAAGGACACCACTAAAACCCTTGAAAACTTAACTTCATACTCCTTGGGACCTGCATGTTGTTCAATGTAGTGGGATTTCCCCAAGGCAGTGCATGTCCTCAGATGACACTGGCACCCGACTTCATACATACATGGCCTTAGGAACCCAGCCTCACCCTCTCTTCTGCTTCCATCTGGGTGATCCTCCCTCCTGGGCTGGGTGGGACCACCCCCACCCCAGTGGACTCCTGCTTCTATAGAGCCTCTCTGAGCCTTGGTGGCAGCCAAGGAAGCCACTGAATTATGGTCAGAAGAGATGGACTAATAATCACCACTATGTGCTGGGCACCGAAGGTGGCCCATCTCATTGCGCTCTTGCTGACTGGCCTTGTTGAGGAGCCCCTGGTCCCTGGAAGAACTGTTTCTCAATAATAGGGCCAGAGTGACCCTCTTCCCTCCCTAGATCACATGGCTCCCTTCACTGGCTCAACCTATTTCTCATATTTTTCATCTTTTCCTCACCAACTCTCTGCAGGCTCATTTATCTAAGCATCAATACAAATCTGTAATAGCATCCATTCAACGCTATTCCAATCCCCGTGGGAACATGGAGGTTCAATGGCTTGCCCAAGGTCACACAGTCAGGAAGCAGTAGGACTGGAATTCACTCCTGGGCCATCTACCCCAGAGCACATGTTCTTAGCTACTGGCTGCCTGCTAAGAGTGCTTAGCTTAGTCCTCCTGCCCTGCTTAGGAGGACCAGTGGCCAAAGCACAGAGGCTGTAATCCTTCCTTGGGAAACTTGGGACTCTCCACTGGTCTCTTAAGGAGAGAAGGTATGTGTGTGTACATGTGTGTGTGCATGTATAAAAGAGAGGAAGAGGAAGAGAGATGTGTGTGTGTGCCTGAAAGAGGTGTGTGTGTGTGTATGTGTGTGAGAGAGACAGACAGAAAGACAGAGAGACATGGGTCTTCAGAAGTTAGGGTCTAACAGAGGAGCTCCTAGACACTTCCGAGAGATGACACCCCCTAGAATCTGGCTGTGACTGGAGATGCAGCCATTCAAAGTCAGTCCCCAATACTTTGCCCAGATATGTGGCACTGGACCTCCAGAGGAACCCAGCCACTGAAGGGACAACCCTGGGACAGGACACCAAACAATGCATGGCCAGGGAATCACCTTTGACCGTGACCTGGGAGGGCCTCAGCGACTGCAGGCTGTAGAAAAAGGGCTGTGGGTGGCCAGGCAGGCTCACGGGGGTGGAGACATCCTTTCCAGGCAGAGGCTTCCCTGCTGCAGTCCTGGCTGGGTGAGGTTTGGTAAAGAGCTAGAGAGACAGAGAACAGACACACATGAGGGGAGAGATGCCCAGAGGAGGGGTCGTCCCTGTGCACACTGTAGCTGCACCCCGTCTCTGGGGGTTGCCACAGCTCGGCTTGTTCCTGACAGAGCTGAACATGAACAGAACCTCTGGTCCAGTCCTCAGATGCTGCAGGTGAGGAGCCTGGGGCTCACAGAGGGACAGCTACTTTTTCAAGGTCATAAAGGCAGCCCTTCTGCCTGCCAAATCTCTCCTTTCCCAAGCTGCTTGGGAGAAGACTGGCCTCATTGAAGAGCCCCTGGTCCCCGGAAGAACTGTCTCTCAATCATGAGGCTGGAGTGACCCTCTTCGTTCCCTAGATAACGTGGCTCCCTTTATTGGCTCAACCTATTTCTCATAGTTTTCATCCTTCCCTCACCAACTCTCTGCAGGCTCATTAAGCATCAGCACAAGTCTTTAACAGCATCCATTCAAATATTCCAAAGAACACAGGCAAATCCCATTAGTGGCCTATTTCTTATTTTTCTCCAATCTCTGCCATCAGATTGTGCCTAATGCCAAATTTTCTGCAAAACCAAGCCAAGCCCTGAGCATGAGCCATGCTGCCTGGTTGAGTCCTTGCTGCTGGACCAGGGCGTGCAGCTGTGGCCAGATCCAGCTCTCTACCTAGCAGTCTCTCCCAGACTGCAGCCCTGCTGGGCTGCTCTTTGCAGCCAGCAGCACATTCCTGCAAGTCATCCACCAGGCGTACGCTGGAGGGAGAAGATGTGGAAGCTGGTCCGGGCTGTGGACATGGGCAGAGTTGGGGCTCCAGTTCGATGGGCAGCTGGGGTGGGCATGGGTGGTCTCAGAGAAACCTCAGCTCAGTTATAGTTCTGGATCAAATGGTAACTTATTTAGAAAAACTGGGTGGGCGATCAATGCAAACAGAAATCAAAATGATGAGTTTTCAATGAGTGTTTAATAATGAGCACTCTTCTTTGCTCAAGGTGACCGGGAGTAGCAGACACAGCCCCTGTCAGGAGCAGCATGGAGTCTGAGTGTTGCAATCTTGTCTTCAGACTGAGACACTTGGGGATTCTCATTCTGATGGCTACTTTAGAAATACTTGTCAAAGCACCTATGACACCTTGTTGAGTAGTCAGAATCTGAAGTTGTATGTACTCCATGACTACACTGACGGGAAAAGATCTGTGCTGTGGACAAGGGCTATGAGTACATGAGGCAGGACATGGCTGGATGGTGGTGGCTACTACTCTGAATTATTTTGTTGCTTTGTATTATTATATATTTTTTAAATTCAAGAAATGAAACCATTAGGCTAACAGGCTTCTTTCCTGAAATTCTTTCCTTCCTACAAAGCCTCCCAGCAAACCCACACTGGATATGCCATCCAATCTCCAAGTCATCCTCATACCTTCCTCACATTCCCTTTACCTGGGAGCTGAGCAAACCTCAGCATGTCATGTGAGACCAGAGAGAAAGATGTTAGTTTAGCACTAACTGCAGAAGGAGCCCCTCCCCACCCCGAGTCCTCATGGTTGCATGTGGGGAAGGCTGGAACAAAACACCTCCACACACAACCACAGTTCAAGGATCAACAGGGCCAGAATCAATTAAATAAGCACCTAACTTGTGCTTTCATCAGTATGTCAACAGGGGAATGCACAACCTCATATTGCTAAGTGACTATCTTGACAGGAGACAGAGCCAGCAGAGTAGAAGGCCCAGGTGAGACTTCGCAATTTCACCAGAGGCCTGGCAGGTAGAAGGCAGATGCTCTCACACTGGTGACAACATGGTGCAAGCTTTAGACCTACTCAGATAGGACCAGAGCTCTACCTCTGTTGACTGCTGTTAGTGTAATTCTAGGCAAGGTATTTATTTAGCTTCTCTGAGCCTCAGTTTCCTGGTCCATAAAAGAATACTCTCTATATCCAGAGCTCACCAGAGATTTCAATGATATAATCACACTAATAGCTAACATTTGTTAAGTGCTGGTCATATTTCAGGCACTTTCAAACACTTGATATGTCTTAAGTCATTGGATACAACAAACCTGTAGGGTAGATACGAACACAAGTAATTAGTTACCACATATCTATTGTAGGGTCTAAAATCAGATCAGTCACAGATAAACACAACTTTCACTAGTTTCACTAATGATGTCATCATATGCATCAACATCAGGTGGTAACTGAGGGTTAAGCCTGATATTGAAAGCACAGGAAGATGATGGGGGACCATTTCACCTCTTCAGCCATCTCCTTCACTTTCACCCCAGGAGAGAATGTCCTCACACTGCACACACTCTTTTGAGAAAGCAAGGCAAATGACAAGGCATGCTGTACCTGTTTGGGCACCTGTCCAAAGTTGCTGACAAACCCCAGGATGGTGCTTTTGATGAGGGGGTCAGTGATGCTGCTGAGGTCCATTCTGTCACCGTAGAAGTAGGGGTGGAAGATATTAACAGCGTCCACTGCGGCTGGCCCCTGCTGCTTGTACCCGAAAATAAGGTCTATCCAATGGTGGAGGTTGGCACTGACAAAGTCACTTTCCAGGGCCTGGAACAAAAACCCAAAGAGCATTAAAACCCAGGCCACTCATGGACTTATGCACTCACTGCACAGATTGGAAGGGGCACATGCTTCAGGGTGCTGGCCCTGCACAGAGGAGATAATTGATGGGCCCCTGGGCTTGATGAGCACAAAGAGGCAGGATGAGCCAGCCACTCGAGGGCCACCCTAGTCCTGTCTCCAGCCAGCAGCAAATCAGATCTGACTGTTTTCACCACCCCAGCTCAACCATGTCATAAAACAACCATGGTGTCCACAGTATCTATGAGGTGCAGGCCTGAGAAAGACATCTAAATGAAAGAGACAAGGCTGAAAATAAAGTCTTGGGGTCTTGCTGAGATGTGACATATGAAACAAGGAGAGCTGGTTCTGACCAGAGAGTGTCAGGAGGCGGAGGCTAAGTGCAGTGATCAGGAGACCGTGCTGTCGAGCACAGTGGGTGTGGGTGCTGCCGTGTACACATTCCTTAACATCACTGTTCCTTGGTTTCTTCATCTGTAAAATGAACAATTGTACCCTCTTAGCAGGTTCATGTAAGAATTAAGTTGCGTCCACGGCTGACACACAGGGAGCTCCAGGAGTTAGGTGATTTCACTAAGCACATACGATGCCAGGCACTGGCTGTTTCACAGGTGTTGTTTCCTCCCATGAACACCGCCTTTTGGTGGCAGGTATAATTAACCCACTTCTAGGGCAGGCTCATGTGTGGTTTTTGATCCTAACACTCCAGCCCCCAGTTTTCGTTCCTCAGAACCTCACAGGGGCATCCAATCTCACTGAGCAGATCTCACTTCACTCAGTTACTGGGGAATTCTGGACATGGGTGTGGGCATCTTCTAAATCATCCCTGGCACAAAAATGATAGAACCTACTTCTGAGGTGCAATTTAGCCCCCAGGAATGTGAACTTCCTTCACTGGGGCAGCTGTGTCTAGCTAGGGGCATGCAGCAGGCAAAGAGTTTCTCACCCACGCACTCACAGACCTGAGGAACATTCTGTCCATGCTCAGGCTCACTGTCTCCAGATGGGAGGACAGGAGACATTCTCAGCTCAAACATGGAGCCTGGATCTGAGTTTAAAACCTTTAAGTGAGAAGTAAACCTCATCCCGTTCAGGACCACAGCTCCCACCGGAAGTCAGCAACATCTGCCCCTCATAAAAGGTGTCATCCAAAGAATTTAGCATAAGAGCCAAGCATGCTGGATCTTTCATGCATACAGCCCAGATGGGTGGCACTGGCTCAGAATGGGGGACCCAGGTTGGCAATAATTCTCATCAGGTGTCACACATGAGCAAGAGGAAGTATGGCCCAGTGTCTCGATATCACAATCTATCTGAGAGGTGGCACCTGTTTCTACTGAATAGAACCTAGCTTCAGGGCTAGATCCCCAGAGCCTCAAAATGTCCATTTGGGATTGTCTGGGCTCCCCTTGTTGGTCCTCTGGGAGGACAAGCTGCCCTACACACCTGGATCTGAAGAAGCCAGGTCACCTGTGCTAAACTGGCTTTTCTGAGGTCTATGATTAAAGTGGCTTTGGAGCCAAGAAGGCCACATTTGAGTCATGTCATACGAGGGGTAATGAAAGGTATGGCTCTCCCAAGCCTACCACCTGGCTTGGGGCATACCTCATGAACTTCTGGAGATGTTTGCATGAAGGCATTTGTTGGTGGTTGCCACAGAACCACTAAAGGCATACCCAGGTGAGGGCAGATCATAGGCCAGGACAGCTGACCCTTCTGCTGGCCCTTCTTCCTACCTCTTGCTAGCCAACACATATCCCACGTCCTCAAGCTCTTCCCAAACATTCCTCCACCTCCTTTCCTTAGATGAAGCCTGGCTTTCCCTAGGGCCACCAGCTCTCATTCAGCAAGTTCAAGTGGTGGCCACTTGCTGGACATAACCCATATGTCTGGGGCCAGGACGTTGGGCTGGTGTCTCCTCAGTCCTTATCGCCACCTCCAGAGTATTGGTCCTCTGTCCTCTTGTAAAAAAAATCACAAAAGATCTGCTTCTCTGTGCTGCATGAGATCTAGCTGTACTCACTCCTCATCCTCACTGCTGTCTTCCAACAACTTCTCTCTGTTCTCCTCATTCATCAAAGATGGTGATTCCTGGCCATACCTTCCCTTCTTCTCCAAGATCTGCCATCATCCTCAGTGACTGTGATCTCTGGCCTCTCGGTTCCTTAAGCTCCACATCTCCAAAGACTTTTGCCTTCATTCCACCTAAAGTCACCATTCCCATGGCCACACCTTAACCCATGTCAGTATCCATAACTGCCTCATCTTCTAAAGCACTCATTCAAACACCCACTTGGCAAAAGTCACATCCTCCTCACCTTTCTGGGTGTTTACATGCTTCCTAAGGCTCTTCTTCTACCTTGTCACAACCTCAGGTCCCCTTGTCCCTTTTCTTCTTTGCATTATATCAGCACCCACCTGTTTTTGGCTACATCTTTATCCAGCTTAGATGTAATGGTCCATCATTCCAGCAACACTCTGGTCAATTGAATCATGTGTACCTCTGTCTTTTATCAGACTATGGCTGCTGCTGCCTGCGGTTACATTAATCTCTGGCCCAAGTACTCAAGACAGTGGGCTCTGAGAGGGATGACTCCTATCACTGAGTTTCCAGAGGCAAGAATAAAACAAGAAGAACTTTCTCTTTGCAGAAAAGGACAGGAAAAGGCATAGGTTTGTTGCCACTAGTCAGACCTGCCTCAGGTTATTTTTACTTTTTAGGTGTAATTTACATACAATGAAACTTGCCCTTTTGAAATGCCCAGTTCAAAGTGTTTTTATAAATTCATTCAGCCATGTAACCATCACCACAGTCAAGACATAGAACATTTCCCTCGGCTCAAAAAGTACCCCCGTGTGTTCCTTTGTGGTCACTCTCCTACTTCAGATCTTAGGAACCACTAATTTGTTTTCTGTCCCTATAGTTTGCCTCTAAATGTCACATTTCATGCCTGTATATAAAAATCACATGATATGTAGCCCTGGATTATGGCTTCTTTCATGTAGGATAATGCATTAAAACTCATCCATGTTGTTCTGTGTAAACTGATTCAGTAAATCTGCTCCTTTTTACTGCTGAGTAGCATTCCATTGTGTGTGTGTGGACATATCATTTGTTTATCTGTTCACCAGCTGATGGACATTTGAGTTTTGTTTTTGACTAGTTTGAATAAACCTGGTGAAGATTCATGCACAAGTTTTTGTGTGGACATGCTTTCAATTTTCTGGAGTAAATATCTACAAGGGAAAATGCTGGGTAATATGGCAAATGCACCTGCAAATTTGTAAAAAAAATTACCAAGCTTTTGTACAAAGTGGTTGTACCGTTTTGCTTTTCCCACCATTGATGTCTCATGCATTCCAGTTGCTCCACATTTTCATCAACTATTGGTTTCACTGGTCTTTTAAATTTAAGCCACTCCGGTGGGTATGTCATAGCATCTCATCTCATGGTAATTTTAATTTATTTCTCCCTGGTGACCAATGATGTTGAACGTCTTTCATGTGCTTAAACTAACCCAGAAATTTGATTCAGCATGTGTCCCTAATGACCTCTGGTCTCTACCCATGTCCAGTTTTTTGGGTAATAAGCCAATTTCTCCCCAGTCCTGGAAAATTTTTGGCCAGTGGGAGTCCCTGGGAGGCTCCAAACCCTCTCTGAACTATGCTGAGCAGTCAGGCCCAGGGAGTGGATGTTCTTGTAGGGCTGGCTGAGGACACTGACCTGCCCTCCAGGGCACTAAGCTCACTTCCTCCAGTGAAACCCTCACCAAGCTGGCACCCAGGCAGGGTCTACTGGAGCTCTTGAAACAGCCCAGAGCCCAAGCCTTTCCTTGCCAACCTAAGGTATAGACCCCATCCCTTCCCTGGGTTTTCCAGACATAAGCCTCACAGTGCTGGTCACTGGCCCTCCACTTGGACAGAAAGCCTCGGTGGAACTTGAGGGGATGTTCAGGTCCCCAGCAGGATACCAGGGGTCCTGGCCTGACTCACCTTTCTGTGCAGGCTGATGAATTTCCGAGGGTCCCCATCAGCCCAGGGAGGGAGCTGCACGTCTCCTAGCACAGTCCCGTCCTGCATGCAGCCTGCATGGGATGAGAAGCAGCAGAGATTTGGGTAACTCAAACCAGGCTAGGAACTGGGGGATGTAAAATACACATTGCCCAGGATTGCTGATTTTGTGTAGGTCTGAACGTGAGTTATGTTCTCTGCAGACCATACTGCTTTCAACCTTCTCTGCCTGGAATGACCCCTCAGCACGGCTTCTAGGCCTTTGCCTCCTCCAGGAGGCCCTCCTTGCTTCCCAGGCAGTGCTAGTGCTTGCTTTGCAAGTCATCTGAAATGATTTCAGTGTCATCAGTGTGGTATATCTTCCTCTCCACTGTACTGTGCCTTTCTTCTGGGTGCTTTTTACACAGCATTAAACAATCAGGAGATACAGTGATAGTGGTGCAAGCTGGCAAATTCTAAGCACCTCACTCCACGCCAGGAGCTAGGCTAGGCCCTGGCCACACATCACCTCACTGAATCTTCATTCTAACTTGATAATTTATGCATTTTCTCTCCGTTTTTAAGGCGAGGACAGCAAGGTTTTTAGACAGAGATTCCCCAGACAGTAGAATGAGGAGGCTGGACTCAACCCAAGTCTCCCTCCTCCGCATTAGCTGCCCAACCTTGCACAAGCCACTTCACTTCTTTGAGATTCATTTTCCACCTGTAAAATTTAAGGTGATGACAGGAATTATCTCATAGGGCTGGCATAATGATTAAAGGAGAAAATACACATCACATGCTTAGAACGACGTCAGGCATATGATGGCTACTCCATAAATGTGAGCTACAGTCTTGCCTGACCTCCCCAGAGCCTGCAAGAAGCAGCTGGAATAAAAGCTCCCCTGCTCTCTCTTGGCTACTGAGCTGCCTGGCCTGGCCCTTCTCATCACTCATCTCAGCTCACCTGCCACCTCCTCAACAGGTCCTTCCTGAGGACCAGAGAAACTCAGGTCTTGCTGAGTCATCCTCAAACCATTTTCCTACCTATTTTCCTCATAGGACTTCTCAGCATCCAACAGTGTTTCACTTACAGTATAGAAATTGTCTATATTTTCTCTTCCATTTTTCCTATCCTCACACAGAATGTAAACATCTTCAGGACATGCCATACCAGGAGACCCAACTAAATCCCCAGTGCCTAAAAAAAAAGGTCCCTATATACAGTAGGTGCTCAATAACCACTTGTTCTCCTGACTTTTCTGAGGACATTTGCTCTCTTGGCCTCCATTGCTGGTAGGAGCCATCATTTCTGCAGCTGAGCCCATCATGCCTCCTGCAGAAGAGTCTGGCTTCATTTCCAAGACAGAGTGGGTACTCTGGTCAGTGCTCTAACCCCAGGCTGGCCAGCCGCCTCCTCCTGGCTGCCACCCTCCCTGAGTGACTCCTGCTGTGGGACTCCTCACGCTTTGGGGGATCCATCCTTTGAATTTGTTCACTTCTCACCCCTGACGCATGTGAGGTGTCTAACGATTTGAACACCACCAAGGTCCCCAGGTTCCATAGGTCAGACTCACGGGGCCTGGCTCACTGTCTGGCCTTCTCCTCAGGGATGTGGGCTGCATATCTAGGGCTGAAAACCCCTGCACAAGGTTTTGCAGGGACTAATCTCCTCTGCTGTACCCCCTACCGGGGCTGCATCTGGCCTGGCTCAGGTGCATGCCCTTATGTGCTGTCCGGAGGCAGAAGGAGAACACTGAGGAGGGGGGGCTCTAGAGCCCGAGGTATGCATTGGTGATGGCTCATGCGTGTTCTCTGCAGAAGATGATTCCCAGCCAGGCCGGTGACCTGCCCAGGCTGTGACCACGCATCTGCTCTGCAAATTGCCCTGACTCAGCCTTGCAACTGTTTGCAGTGGAGGCTCCGAGACGTACAAACAGTCCCCAGGGGAGCTACCCACCGTGGTCTCCTAGATTGTTTGTTCCACCTCTATAGCAGCAAGAAGCCCTGCTGCATCATAGGCTGGGGCCTGCAGTTCAGGAAGGAGCTGCCAGAAGTGCCCGTCCAGCTGCCCTGGGATCCCACCCAGCAGTCTACCCCAGGACACCCAGCATCTCTGGGTCCTGCCCTTGGAGTTCACATGAACCCATTTGTGGGACATGGAGGAAATGGGACTGGTCAGGGGCAGGAGCTTGCCCAAAGTCTTGAGGCAGAAAGGCAGTGCCAGGCCTGGGCTACACAGAAGAGCCCCTGGTCTCAGCCACTGCCTCATTGCCAACTGAGACCTGGGACCCTCGGAGGAAAAGTCGCAGGTCGGGTGGTGGCTCAGCACTGTCCTGGCAGCCTGGGGCCAGCGCACTTCCTCAGCAACCACCTTTCCTTCTGGGCACTGCTGCCCAGTGGAGACCTCACCCGAAGTTGAGGTCCTGGGGAGGGCCTAGCAAAGGTCCAGATGATGTTGGTCATCACCCAGGGGCTGTGGGAAAGAGCACCCTGCAACGCCACTCACCCGGCCTCACCAGGCCTCCACTTACCGAACTCTACCCCGTTGCAGTTGGTTAAGAACTCAGGCAGGTAGAAGAACTCTGGGGTCAGCTCCCTGACGTCACTCATGTTCTCTCTGGAGGCCGACTCCCACGTGCTCTTCACACTGTGGAACATTCTGTCTGCCACGTCGAAGCTTCCGCCCTGGGGGAAATGGAGCCAACATGACCAGCCGCTCTCACTGGCACCCTCCTGCTGGCCAGGCACCGTCCATTCTGCCTCAGAGGCACGGGTTCCACCATTAGCTCCTCTCATTTACTCTCCTCACACACGTGTACCCATCAGCCCAGATGTGTGTGCCATGGTTCTCCAGCCACCGGTTCCTTCATTAGTCTCTGGAACCTTGCTCCAGAGCTTCAAGGCAGAATGCATGATCCGTGTTAATCAATCCATGTTTCCCTCCCATGGAAATCTGAGTTCATATCAGAAACAGGAAAACCACATCTGAGCACTTCCAAGACTGCAGAGGGCCAGCTCTGAATTAGGTGCTCAACAAGAGGCAGCAAGAGTGCTAGTGACTGGGACTCGGCTCCTGAGAGGCTCATGGCCAAGTTCCACAGGCAGGAAATAAAGAACCAACCATAGGACAAAGAAGTGGGTGAACCTTCTATGTGGGAGGTCAGCAGAAGTTTCCTGGAGAGGCGCCCCGGAAGTGAGTCTGGAAGCTTGCTGATGGGGAATATGGCAGTGTTCTGAGCAGAGGACAAGGCTTGGGTGAGCAGCAGAGGTGGCAGGAGAGCAAGAAGCAGAGGGAGGTGGGTGAAGGGAGGAGGGAGGAGAGCTCGCTAGGGCAGGGCCCTGGTGACATCCAACACACAGCTCATGGCATTTGGTGAGAGAGAGACGTGGGCAGGAAGGAGACTCTGGGACCAGGGGTCTTGGCTTCGATAAGAGAGAATGGGTCTGAGGGTGGAGAGATGGAGAAATTTCAGGTTCAAGGGGCAGGAGGCTGGTCCACAAAGGACATGATGTCCACAGCCTCTGCCAGGGCCAGCCCTGGTCCCAAGGCCCATGGCCACAGGTGGCCTGGTACAGCCCCAGGCCTGGCTGTCGAGGTTGGGCCATGTAAGAATTCAGGCACATTCTTTCCCCAGATTCTCTCATGTGAATTGTCAAACTCTTCAGCTGATGCTATCCTTATTCACCAGGTGGTCTTGGGGGTTGGGAGGAGGCAGAGAGGTGCCTCCCTCCAGGTCCTGGTTAGAGAAATGAAGGTGCTGGGGGTGGAGGGACTTCAGGAGACAGTTTCTGAAATTGAGCCTTGGGTCTAAGTAAGTTTTGGGATAGCCTTCTGCCTGGGATTCAATAGTTCACTTGTCCCCATCAAGGCTGGGCCTTTGTATAACAAAAACTTGTCCTCCTTCTGCCATCTTCTGCAGAGCACACATGTGGAACAAGGGGCAGGGCCACAGCAGTGCCCACTCTGTGCCCGCCACTCCCTTCCCTGCTCAGAGGGCTGAGGGTCTCCCTCTGCATTTACCCAAGGAAGCCTTGGGGGCAGCTGCAGGGGTGGGTGGAGGTAAGAAAGGGCAGGGGCCTTCTCTTGGCATGTCTGGTCCATGCTCAGATGATCTCTCCTAATCCTCACAGCAGCTGCATCAGGAAGGAATTGATGTTTCCATTTTGCAGACCAGAAAAGGGAGGCTCCTCAAAGTGCACTGATTTTTCCCAAGGCAGTGAATGGCAGAACTGGGGCAAACCCATGGATGCAACTCCACAGGGCGTGCTTTGCCCCATGCCAGATTCCTGGGGAATCCCTGGACCTGGGGCAAATTGAAGCCACTACGTGTGGGCCAAGGGGGAACTCAGCTCTTTCTGAGAGGGGGGAACCTACCACACACCCAAAGGTGGCCACACCTGGACATCTTGAGGGTCATGGTCTGGCTGGTCCATTTACTGAGTCAGATCAAGTGAGATCCGTGGGTCATTCCCCGCACAGGGACAGGGACACTGACTCAAGCAAACACAGCACATGGGCAGCTTTAAACATGTGGCTTTTCCCCAAGGTCGCTTTGCTCTTGGTTGAAATTAGGGAATGACGTCCACCATCAAATTTAAATTGAAATGGAAATAAAATGGGGGTGGGGTGTCGAAATAAATATTCACCTAACGAGTCACTCATTGAAATGTATTAGGAGCACTGTATATTTAATCTGCAGCCCAAGCCTTGCATCTGCGGGAGATTGATGCCTTCTCCTCGTCCTGTTTCCCTTTTGCAGCTTTTATGAATGCTGATGGTAGTCTCCTGAGAAACAATATGATTTGGTAATAAAAAGATTACCTGTATTAAATAAAAATAATATATACATACGAAATATTGTTAGTGCTACAAATCTGGTTAAAGATATTACCACAAAGAAAACTGTTATTTTTTTCACAGCTGTCTAATGCATTTTAGCAAAAGTAATATCTTTAAAACTTAGGCCTGTATTATTTATAAAGGAAGCAATAACTGATTTTCCTATTTGCTACATTAATAAATGTATTTGCATACATTTGTTTCAAAATTAATGGGTCTTCTCACTTCTGCAATACAAAAGAAAACACCAAATTCCCTAGAAGAAAAAGTGGAGTTGCTTTGTTACTTGTATTGTAAGTCTGTGGGTTGATGTAAACTCTGGTGGCTGCCAGCGAGCAGTCCCAGCTAGGATTGAATTCTCCGAAAGGAAGGAAGGAGGAAAGAAAGAGAAGAGGGAAAAATGGGGCAAGAAGGTAAGAGGCAGAGAGACCCAGTCAAGGTTTACAGAGTGTCTATCTAAGGAAAGTCCAGACCCAAATGAAATAAACCAGCACAATTAAGTCTAGAACTTGGAAGGGAACAAAGTGATCAAAGAGAATTCCTGAACCAAGAGCTGCTCTAGAATCTGTTCTGCAACAAATCCTACCTGTATCCAAACAAACTGTAAAAAATAATAGCAAGGTTATTATTGCCAACAAAGGAACAATTTCTTATTGGCAGAAGGTTTTCCCATGTGACTAAAGGCCAGAAGAAAATGGAGCCAGCCAAGCCTAGAGGATTCTGAGGCAAAAGGTTACAGTTGTTGGATTTTGTGCTCAGTTAAGACATCACTCACATGTAAAGATGTGGGAACATCTTGAATATTGAAGAGTTCAGAAACAATATAATCCTAGGTACCTCTTCTCAATTAAAATCCTTTAGGAGGTGCTAAATATTGCTAAGAGATGAAGCAAAATTGAGGGCAAAATAATAGGAAAAGAAGTGGCTAGCAAGGACTATTCCTGCACATTGATCCAAGTTAAAATCAGGGGACAGTCTATAATTACGGTATGATGGCTAAAGCTGGAAAACCTGAAAAGAAATGTTCTATATTAAAAGAAATACTCCCTTCATGAGAGGACACAAAGTCTATGTGCACCATTGCCTATGGATGAGCATTTCAATCACTATTAGACATTCATAAACCCCTCTCCAATGTGGCTTCAATTCTTGGCCCACATTCACAGGAAATTCAGTAACTGCACATGCTGAAGGAAACCAAGATGCACAGATATTTCTATAATATATGCTAGAAAGTCTATTCTTCCTTCCTGATAACACTGATCCAAATCAACCTGCTGCCACATCTGGATATGGAATTGGTTGTATCAGCAGGCTGACAACCCATTCTCACTGCAGATATTCTTTCCAGTAATTTAAAAGTACCCATGCAAACAACTCACTTACAGGACCCTGTTGATATATCAGTTGATCTAACCTGCTGTCTTTAGCCAATCAAAGAGGCAGTATGCAACGGTGGAAAGCACACTGGCTTCAGAAGCAGACTGGTTTGGGCAGGAATTTCAGTGCCCACTTACTTGCAGGATGAACTCAAGTGAGTTTCTTAATCTCTTTAACCGCCCATGCCCTTGTCTATGAACCCTGGAAGATAGCTGTTGGTGTGAAAGCAATTGTGTGTGTGTGTGTGTGTGTGTGAGAGAGAGAGAGAGAGAGAGAGAGAGAAACATATCTCATGCGATGAAGCAGGCACATAGAAAGAGGTGCCAAATGAACCCAGCCCCTGTGTCCTTTTCCCTGCACAGACTAGGATTAGAACTAGGGAGCAATCCTGGGCTTGGGCCCTGATCTCAGTGTGCATGGGGAAGGCAACCAGGAGCTCCAAAGGAGAAGGGGATAGAAGTTACCGAAGGTAGGAGGTGGGGTACAGGGGGAAGTGAGGAGAGGCGGGATCTTCCAGTGCCGAGGGCAGAGGTAGGAGGGTGGGGAATCTGAAGGACTGTGGGATGACAACAGGAAGGAGAGCCTGAACTGTCAGGGCAGCTTTTGGTAGCAACAGCACCTCCGAAGTAACAGGGCAAATGTGTGAGGGGAAAGGAAAGCTGGACCCAGCATTCTCTGAGCCTCTGCAGGAAAAAGCCAGGCCCTGACACGCTACTGAATAAGCTAAAGGCATAGGACCCTCATGGCGTTGGGAAGCCCACGCACTGGTCCAGCTGCCTCCTTGGTCTTGCTCTCACAGAGGACGGGATGACCCCAGAGTGGCCATTAGCTTTCCTTCCTGTAGGTCGTGGCTCTTTTCTAAATGAGTGAACCCGTCAAGACTTGCTGAAACCACGCTGTCTGCATTAGGAGGAGGAGGGTGGGCACGTAGGGGACACTCAGGTCAGCCAAAATGGCTCATGCCATATCTCCTTTAGTCTTCACCACCCTCCCAGCTAGGGGTTATTTTAAAGGATGAAGAAACTGAGGCTCAGTTGTTCAATAATGCCAATTAGAAAGTTCTAGAGCCAGGAGATTATCCCAGGACTGTCTGTCTCTATTGAACGTGCTTTTCCAATACTCCTCAAGTCTGTATGATAAAAACCAGACAGCGTTGGAGATCCTGAATGATTCTCCTCAAGTCACACTTTGGGCCCTTACAGATCCCATGCCCTTGCACTGCAATCAGAGGGAGGCTGGCAGTTTCTATGTCTAGCCCCACAGCCCTGGCTGCATTGGGTAGGCTGGCCCTATGTGAGCCTTAGGGTACCAGGAGGTGGGTTGCTTGCCTCAGAGGCAGGGGCTGAGCTGCAGGCAGCAAGTGAAGAGGCAGGCATGGTCCACCTCGGTGTGAGCACAGACACAGACGCTCCAGGTTCCTCGCCTTCCCTGGCACACGCTCTACCAGGACTCCTGGCACTGACCCCTCCAGGAGCTTCTAAGTCAACAGCCAGGATGGGCCAAGTACTGCCCCACGGTTCTCCATTCTCTCTGCAGTTAGCATCTGTCTTGTACAAAAACCAGCCATCTCGCCTCAGGTGGTTCGGAAAACCCTTCCCCACTGCTGGTAACAGCTGACTTCGCATGGGCTGTGACTTAATTAACACAGCACTTTATTTCTGTTTCTTATTAAATGCAGCAGCAGCCACCGCTGCTGTGTCTTTGGTGGGTGCCAGCTGCCTTGCTGGGCCCCACCTCGGGTGGGTCTGATCTCAGGCCTGAGAGCAACTGGTGCTTTTACTGGGGCAGAAACAGGTGCCTGGGCTGGGACCCCAGCAGGGGCCTGACCTCCTAGTGACTCAACTTTCTGGAGACTCACAGACACTTGCTCTAGGCAGGCAAGACTCCTAAGAACTATAACATTTCCCAGCTTGGGCAACATAATAAGACCCCGTCTTTACAAAATGTGTGTTTTTTTTTGTTTCTTTGTTTTTTTGTTTTTGTTTTTGTTTGCTTGTTTGTTTGATTATCCAGGAGTGGTGGTGCACATCTATAGTCCTAGCTACTCAGGAGGCTGAAGCAGGAAAATTGCTCGAGCCCTGGAGTTCCAGGCTGCTATGAACTATGATCATGCCACTGTACTCTAGCCTGAGTGACAGAGCAAGACCGTGTCTCAAAAAACAAATGAACAAAAGAACTACAGCATCCTAGGGCTGCTGCTGGGTGAGACAAGCCCTCTGCCCTGGCAGACAGATGAGTTCACACCTCCAAGAAAGTGGGGAAAACAGAGCGCAAAGCTGACCCATGCCTGGTCACACTGCCTGCATGTGCCACCTGCTCAGATCACACAGTACATGTATATACCATATTTTCTGGATTGTAAAAATCTTATTGTAATAACAGGCTTGGGACAGAAAAACAAACAAACACATCAAGGATATAAGTATGTGTCAATTCTAAGACCAGCTCAAACCTAAGAACACTTAAACCTGAAGGGAATAAAACACTCCTTATACCCAGTGTTCCAAATGTACCGCACAGCAATAGGGGGTCTCTGTGCTGTCCACAGTCTCTGCACAGTGCAGGGTAAATGGGCCACAGTGTCCAGAGAACTCTATGCCTGCCTCTCTGCAACCCAGCAGACCGTACTGGGTGTGCCACACAGGCATACAGTACGTGACAGCAAAGGTGCTCCATGGCAGAGCTGTCGTGCTGCCTGTCACTCTGCACTGGGGGCACCAGGGGCCACGCTGCACACACATGCAGCCAGCACACTGCATGCCTGCTGCAGTACCGGGTGACTGCCTACATGTCACACTGCATGCCTGTGCACCTGTGTGTGATGCTGCACGAGGGACTCCCCAATATTCTACTGAAAATGTGGCCCTGAAAATGGCACATGTCCCTTTCCTCTGAGCACTGTGTCCCCTCTGGACAACCTCTGTAGACCCCACCTTGCTTTATTTACCATGAGTGTTTTAGGCTTGGTGTCCCCAGGGCTAGAACCCATCTCATCTCCCTTGTCATTTCCTGAGGGATGTGACCTCCCGGAGACTCAGTATCCTGAGATTAATCACAGCAGCCTCTCACAAGCTTGTGAGGGTCCAATGAGGCACAGCAGTGTTCACAGCAGCACCCTTCATTGTCATCAGAGGGAGGAAGCACCCCAGCCATGGACGAATGATAAACAACATGTGGTCTACAAATACAGGGGTGCAGGACTCAGCCGTAGGAAACTGACACATGCTGCAACAATGGATGAACCTCGAGCACATTATGCTAAGTGCAAGAAGCCAGTCACAAAAGGACAAACATTGCATAATTCCACTTATAAAAGGCTTAGAGTAGTCATTCATAGAGACAGAAAGTAGAACAGTGGTTGCTGGGTGCTGTGGGGAGGGATGATTGGAGAGTTATTGTTTCATGGTTTCCGAGTTTGAGTTTGGGAAGATGAAAAAGTTCTGGAGGCAGATGGTGGCGATGGCTGCACAACCATGTATATGCACTTAATGACACTGAGCTGTGCGCTTAAAAATGGTTAAAAGGGTAAATTTCTTATTATGCATATTTTCCACAACAAATAAGTATAAAATATTTTAAATAACAGCTGTAAGGTACTTAGCAGCATCCAGGTGCATAGTAGGTGCTTAATGAGCAATCAGAGATTGGAGCTGTTACGGAAAGGCCTTCAGAGGTGATCCTCCTACCCACCTCCTTGATCTCACCAAGGAGACTGAACCCTAAGAAAGAAAGCGATCTGAGCAAAGTCAGACACGCAGCCCTGGGGATGCTGGGACATGAGCCCCAGGCTCACCACGTATGTCTCCACTCTGGCTTATCTGTGATAATAGGCGGGTGGTAGCATTCGCTCAAAGCAGAACGGAGACGTGCACTTTCCCATGCTGACTCTTACATGTCCACTGGCTCTGGCTTCCTTGCCTGGGTTCCACAGCCTTCCCATGTCTCTCACTCTTCCCCACTCCTTCATCTACCCCAGGTTGGGAGTAGTGCCTTGGGCTGCTGAGATTATGGGAGGCTCCTTTCCAGCCACCACAGGGGTGAAGCAAAGGTCTCTGGAGAAGATACAGGCCTCCCCCTAGCAGGCAGGGTGGGATGGAGGGAAGATCCTGACTTCAAGAAGATGCCAGAATATTCTTAAGGAGGTCTGCCAAGGCCCCAGCACTCTCAAAGAGGAGCCTGGTGTGTCCTCCCACAGAGGTAGACTATGTAGCCTTTATACTCATCCTCTCGAGAGCTAAAATTCTTTTTTCCTAAGGAAAAAGCTGAAGGTGGCTGGTTCTTTTGCTGGTTCAAAGGCTCGGGCCAGGTGTGACCCACTAGAGGAGTCATTTAAAAGTAAGAAAGTGAGACCCAATTTAGAAGCATGTAGAGACAGCCCGGATGACTCCAACTTGGATGGGTCAATCTACCCAAGACAGATCTGAGCCCCAAAACTCAGTTACATCAGTGACTTCAACATGGGAGTCAAAAGGGCTCAAGGTAAGATGACTGCATTTGTGTCACCTAAAAGCATGGACAATTGGTTCTGACCCTCTCACATGGGTTTAGACCATCTCAAACTAGTTTTACCTGGTCACCAATGGACCAGACTGGCTAAAATAAGCTTAAACCAGTGATTAGCTTCAAAGTGGCCATAGCCCAGATATCCCATTGGTTCACAACACACCTGTTAGGTCTAGCTCATGCTAAGTTGGAATACTTTGATGCAGTCCAGACTGCCTTAAATTAGCTTAAACCAGAGGAGACCAGCCTGGACAAGTTCAGACCTGCTCAGATTAGATCTAGCTGATTGCAGAGGGAAGAAGGGAACTAACAGTGATTGATCACCTATGTAGCGTCAAGCCCTGAGCTGGGGGTTCTCTGCACATTTTCTCATTTAATCTTCTCAACAGCCTATAGTCCAGAGAGATGTGCATAATTAACCCTCATTTCCAGAGGTAAAATAACTTGCAGAAGATTTTGCATCTATTAAGTGGCAGAGCTGTGATGTAAATCTCACAGCTGAGACTGTTTCTATTTCACTCTGTCTCCTCCCGATGTGAAAAGATCCTTAGCAACAGGTAGAGCTGGGGTTTTGGGTTATAATGCAGCCTCCTGAAGGGGCAACAGGAAACTCCAAAAGCATTCTGAACACTTAAACACTTAAATTCCCAGGATAGAAACCAGCGGCGGAATCCATCACTATCATCGTCAACGGTGATCATCATTTCTTGTGGATTAATAAGCAACATCTGGATGGGATTCCTGGCATGGGGTGCAGCTCTGGGACCATTTGTTCTCCAAACCAAACTTACTTAAAATGCTTGTTGCCTGAGAAAGGCTCAGGGGAAGCACATTTATTATTTTTGAGTGAATTTCCAGGGAGAGGGGGTTATACAATGTCTAGACGTGTTATGCCGTCAAGGAGGGAGAAGGCTGTGCCAAGTAACGGAAGACAGGAGGACGTTTGCTCCTTATTTGGAGAAAGTGCCTTGACCTTGCCTACCCATTCCTGCCCCAGGGCTCAGAGTTGGCTTTAGTGTTGATGCAGGGTGGCCTTTGGTCTCTCAGGGTCAAGGTCCTCTGAGTGACCATAAAGAGTGACCTCGCAGGTGAGGTCAGACCCAAACTCACAGTTCTTGGGATACCCAGGCTTTTCTGAGACGAGGCTTAGGTGTCAGAGCAAGTCTGTGTGTTCAGTGGCCTGTTGCCCATCCCAGCTCATGCCTTTTTCTCCATCAGACCTTTGCAGGGTCTGGATCGGGGCAGCCCATACTCCCTGTGCTATATTCTCTTTAGAGTCAGCCGAGCCAGCTGCCCTATCTGAGGGCTATCTCCCCATTCAAAAGCTGTGCCCTGGGATAAAGGGGCTCCTTGGAAGCAGGATCCCAGTGATAGGGTTGTGAGGGGAAGAGGGGAAAGGAGCTTCTCAGCACCCTCACAGCACTGCCCATGAAAGACTCTGTCCCAGAAATCCCCCATGCCTTGGACACCAACCTGGCAACACTTGGACACCAGAGTGGCCATATACAATACAGGAGGCCCAGCTAAACTTAAATTTCGTATAAACAACCAATAATTTATAGTTTATCTGGAATTCAAGTTTAACTAGGTATCATGTATTTTTATTTTAAACCTGGCGACCTTAAGCTGGTATAATGGTCTGTTAGCGTATGGGTGGGTAAGTTGGTTTTGTCCTTCGAAGCCTTTCAGTTTGTTCTTGGTACAGATTTATGCATTCCGATGTCTTGAGTCATATTCTTTTCATTGTTCCTTCTCGTATTTATTTTTCTAATCCTTGACTGCCTGCCTTTCTAGTCTCCAAGTTTCCTGCTTTTTCTTTTTCCACTAAATCTTATTTATGTTAAATCATTATTTTCATTTCTCATTTCTTATTTTTTAGAATCATTTTGCAAGACTTTGTTGGGCAGATGTGCAGGTGTAACTGAGGAAGAACAGC
Organism: Pan troglodytes; assembly: GCF_028858775.2. NCBI lineage: Eukaryota > Metazoa > Chordata > Mammalia > Primates > Hominidae > Pan > Pan troglodytes. The sequence goes on along the minus strand of NC_072406.2, from coordinate 61,250,414 downwards.
CTGCCTTGGCTGGTGAACCAGAATCCTGGAGCCAATGTCAACTGGGAATCACTGGCTAATGACTGAGTTTTTAGCAGAGGCATCCTGTCTTTGTTCAAGCACAGGTCTTAGTCTTGTGATACAGGCGTGTGTGTGTGTGTGTGTGTGTGTGTGTGTGTGTGTGTGTGTGTACAGAGAGTGGCGGCAGCTCACCTGCAGAGCGCAGAAGGCCTGGGTGAAGGGTGGCATCCGGACCAGGTAGGAGGCCACGATGATGGCCGAGGAGTAGTGGGTGTAGTAGTGGCACTGGACAGTCATGTCTCCTGCAACAAAAACACATGTTTGAGGGCTGCTTCCTTACCTGCACTCACACGTGGCAGATATGTGTGCTACACTGTGTTCATGAACGGCATTAAAAACATATATTCATTGACGTTTAGGAAGTGAACAGACCTAAAGAAAAACACTCAGGCAATAAGATCACAGGTGGCACGTGAATGTGGCAAAACGTCTAAAGATGGCGTGTAGATGGACAAAGTTTGGGAGCTAGAGTCACACAAATGCAGGCTCTGCCATTTAGAGGCTGTGATCTTGAGCAAGTTGCTTAAACTCTCTGAGTTTCACTTTCATTCTCTTTGAAATGGACCACTGTAATATACAAACACAGGCTGGCCTGCCCCTGGCAGAGAGACAGTGCTGAATAAATGTTAGTTTCTTCTGCTATTGCCTGTCCCTAGGCATGGAGTCATTACCTCTTAGCATTATATTTCTCCAGCCAGGCTGCATGTTAGAATCCCCTGGGCTGTGCCACACAACGGACTTATTTAAATCCAAATTTCTAGAGGTGAGGCCTGGACATCAGTATTTTCTAGAAGCTCCCCAGGCACTTCCTACCACCAGGTTAGAGTCCTCTATTCAAATGCAATTACTTGTAGGCTAGGTGACCACCTTAATTGTTATCAACTATCATTTTAGGGCATCCAGATGAATAACACTGCACCAAAAATCAAGCTGGATCTACTCACCTTCAGTTTTCTCAACTTCTTTAAACCTGTGGATAAATTTCAGCTTCCTTTCCTTGGTCTGAGCCCCCATGGGCTTTGAAAGATCCCGGAAAGTCTTCGGATTCGCCAAGTTCAATGTCTATAAGGCAGATGTGCAGCTGGAGTTAACTCCCCAGACCCGTTTGTGCCCTAGGAGCCACGCTCTTGAGTTTTATGGTTCTCTTTATTGAATTACAGTCATTTGGTCTGACCTGCCTCTGGTGGTTAGCTGGCAGGCTGGGGTTTTATGGCCCCAGAGCCAGTGATCCACAAAGACTTAAAAAGGGAGAGATGAAAAATAAGAGGAGGGGAAGATTGAGTTCACACTCAACCTGTTCCAAGTTGACCCAAATCAGAACATGGCCTCCAGCTACTGAAACGACACTTTTAAAAGAACTCGTGTTGTCTATGAGGCACTTGGCTCCTAAACTGCATTATGTACTCCAATAGTTCCGGGTCCTTGCTTAGAATCAAACTGATTTTACAGGAAGTTAGAAGTCATCTGTTCAGGGAGGAAATGAGAGGAACTTGCTCATTTTTCCTGGAGGTTCACTCCTTTCTGGGCAGTGAAAGCATACTGTGAGCACCCCTTCCCTCTCTTGGAATATACCGCAGAGAAAACAGGACCAGTTTCAGGGCCAGGTGCTCTGGGAAACTTTTTCTTTTCAGGTTCTGCATGTTAGCAGAGGAGCCAAGAATTGCTGGGGTTTGCATTTCTTTATAGGAGGAGGTACCTGTGTATCTCTCCTTCTTTTCTTTTTTCTGAGACAGAATCTTGCTCTGTTGCCCAGGCTGGTATGGAGTGGAGTGGTCCTGGCTCACTGCAGCCTCGACCTCCTGAGCTCAAGTGATCCTCCCACCTCAGCCTCCCAAGTAGCTGGGACTACAGGTGCGTGCCACCATGCCTCGCTAATTTTTGCATTTTTGATAGAGACAGGGTCTCACTATGTTGGCCAGGCTGGTCTTGAACTCCTGGGCTCAAGCAATCCTCCTGCTTCGGCCTCCCAAAGTGCCAGGATTACAGACATAAGCCACTGTGCCTGGCTCATAACCCTTTCTTTCCACTAGCAGTGAATCCTCAAAGCTCCACTGGGGCCCAAGTGTGTCACTATCTCAAATGCCTGCAAAAGCCAGGGGGAAGCAGGGGCAAGAGTGAAACGGCCCCTCTTAAGATCCCAGTGAGTGCTGGAGGGGACACACGGAGACCCACACTCAGCTTTCACAATCTTGCCAGCTCAGAAAAATTCCTAGTTGCCAGATCTCACCGTTTTCCAAAAGATATTGGAAATCCAGATTTTTTTAAAGGAGAAATCTCCTAATTTTTAAGTTGATAAATAATCAAGGTTTTAAATACCTAGTATGACCTAAACAAAAAAGGCTTGCAAACTACCACTTTGCAACATGTGAGTAGGTTTTGTGTTTGAAATGCCTCAGCCTCCGATGGGCCATTAGTGCAATAAGCAGCAGCCAGTGCTAGTGAGAAACGTTTTGCTGCATTAAATGTCTTAAGAAGGGATGAGAAGTCACAAAGGACTGAGTCTCCTTCTCCCAAATCCTGAAGGTCTGCCATCCAAGCAGCCCTATGCAGGACTGGCCAGGCTCATCTGAACAAGTGGCTCAGCCACCTTGTGTGCTTTACATATGGCCCAGCACCTCTCCAGATGGCCAGAGCCCGGGTAGCCAGGACACTGCTCCATAGCTTGGTTGTCCCCATAGAAGCACAGACATCACCCTGGTCCAGCTATGGAGTTTTTCTCCCCATCCTTTCCCTGCCTGCTGGGGCCCAGGGGTGCAGGCTAAAAGAGATGAAGGATCTGTTCTTGTCATCTCACCATCAACCTCCCCTGTCACTACACATCTCAGTCCAGATCCCAGATGAGGCCCAGACACCATCATCTCTGTCACTGAACTCAAGCTACAGCAAGAGTAGCTTGTCCTTTCTGTGTGTCTGTATCCCTGTGTCTCTCTCTCCTTTCTTTCCCAGGCCCCTCTCCTGCACACGTTGATTTTAGGAACAAATTCCATGGCCCACTTCACCTGTGACTGCCTCACCCCACAAGGGCTGACCCATGGCACCATCTTGGTAGATGGCATCAGGTGCCTTCACTGTGGAGAGTAAGCCAGGAAGCCCCCTGGGGCTCATGTTAGCAACTATGTTAGTTGTGTTGATCATTCCACAGGGGGATCCAGGACAGGAACCCAGGCAGCCAAATACCAAAGGCCACAGTGGGGTTAAGAGATCTGAGGCCGGGCACAGTGGCTCATGCCTGTAATCCCAGCACTTTGGGAGGCCGAGGCGGGAGAATCATTTGAGGTCAGGAGTTCAAGACCAGCCTGGCCAACATGGTGAAACCCCCTCTCTACTAAAATACAAAAAAAATTAGCCAGGCATGGTGGTGCACTCCTGTAATCCCAGCTACTCGGGAGGCTGAGGCAGGAGAATCGCTTGAACCCAGGAGGCAGAAGTTGCGGTGAGCAGAGATTGCGCCTTTGCACTCCAGCCCGGGCGATGAAGTAAGACTCCATCTCAAAAAAAAAAAAGAGATCTGAGCTTCAGCAGCCTTTAGGCCCAGGTACCCAGGTTCATGTGACGGAACCTCCTAGCAGAGGCTCTGCATGCTGACTTAGGGTCTCTGTTATCAAGGTCCGAACACCTGAGGGCAGCTGTGGTTTCCACGTGAGGAACTTACCTCTGAGGTGTAGTCTGCGAGGACCCAAGGGAACACTGGGTACTGCATGTAGTCATTGCAGGTTCTCCCAGCCGCGGTGTTGAGGTACATGAGATACTCAAAATTGCTGATGTCCCTTTTCTACCAGAAGAGACAGAAAGGGGATAAACCAAATACGTTTGATGCTCCTGCAAAGCCATGGGTCCCACCCTCAGGCCTCGGCAGCAGGCCCTGGCTCTGTGGGTGAGGACAGGCAGCCAGCCCCTCGGTTACTTTGTGCACATCTCATGCATGAGCCAGCACCAACTCAGGGACCCACACACAAATTTCAGTATGAACGGAGGCAAGTATATTCGGGAAGCAAAGTCAGCAAGGAAAAAAAAAAAACCCAATGCAGTTCAGCATCCAACACCAAGGATAAAACATGTTTTGTGTTAACTGTTGGATGCAGTTCTCAGAAGTTGACTAAAATCATAGCACAAATGTTGTGGGTGAACTGACTGCTGACCTATTGATGGTTAGAAAATAAGCAGAGGGGCCATGGCAGTCCCAGAGACAGAGGCCCTCACTCCTAGGCTTGATGGTCTGGCTTCCTCTGGGACTTTGGGAACTGCCTATACCCTGTCCCTGCCTGTTGGGGTGATGCTCACTCTTAAGGGCCCTCTGCCTCCAGATGAACAGTCACAAATGGAGACAGGGCCCGTATTGGGAATAAAATCCACCAAGGCCGCTGAATGAGTGAGCAATCCAACACAGCTGTCATCTCTGACATGCGGCCTGTATGCTCAGGGGCTCTCCTTTCCTCAACCTGCCCCTTGGGAGAGGATTTTGGACCTGAGTGACTAAGACCTACTTTCTCATTGTCCCCGAATCTCTACAACTGCCTCTTTTTTAGGGTCTCTTCCTTTCTTTGAGAACCCTGGGCTGAATGTCAACTTGTCCAGGCTGGGAGCCACGTGTATCTTCCAGGAACAAGAATTGACACCCATGCTCCACCCCCTATGTGGCTGTATACATGTGTATCTTCACAAATGGGGTGTGTGTACCCACTCGGAGGCATCCATAGTGTACAGGTACATGCACATGCGCGTGCGCGCACACGCACACACGCACATTCCCCAGCTCTGACTCCAATGTGCAAGATTTGTACTCCATCACCGACATCTGGTCAGGGAAATGTCTGGGACATTTTGGTAAATTAGAAAAATAAGATCCCAGCCGGGCACAGTGGCTCATGCCTGTAATCTCAGCACTTTGGGTGGCTGAGGCGGGTGGATTGCCTGAGGTCAGGAGTTCAAGACCAGCCTGGCCAGCATGGTGAAACCCTGTCTCTACTAAAAATACAAAAATTTGCTTGGCCTAGTGGTAGGTGCCTGTAATCCCAGCTACTTGGGAGGCTGAGGCAGGAGAATCGCTTGAACCCAAGGGACAGAGGTTGCCGTGAGCTGTGATCACGTGCAGTGCTGTGATCACGCCACTGCACTCCAGCTTGGACAACAAGAGTGAAACTCCATCTCAAAAAAAATAAATAAATAAATAATAAGATCCCTTCTTGGTTGATCCACACACTTCCTCTCCATCGCTGGGGCCTGAGCCATTCTCTGGTTTGCATTCCCAGAGGGCTTCCCTCTGGAGGAGCTACTGTACCTGCCACTTCTGCAGCATGGTCCTGTCAGAGCCGGGGTATCTCCTGTGGGAAAGAAAACCAAGGTGGTGACTAAATATACCAAGGCAAGAATACAAACAGGGGAGAGGTGGGGCTTGCCTGGGCTTCACGGGACCAGGGTGTTCAGGAAAGCTGCAGACTTCCCAAATCCTAGAGCAGCTCTCAGCGGACAGCACAGGGAGACTGTCATCCAGCTCTTCCTGCCCCACCCTGGCCTGCTGAAGGTTAGGTTCTTGCAGTCAGTGTCCCTCCGCTGTGATGCCAGAACAAGCTGCTGCCTCAAGAATTCCAGGGGACATGCAGCCTCAGGCTTGGGGGCCTCCTTCACAACCCACACAGAATTCCCCTGCCACATCTCGGCCTTCTTTATCCCTGCCCCGACCCCTTGTTTTGCTCGTGGATAAAATGCAAACAACATGGAAGGCCATGAGATATGACCTAAGAGTCTCCCAAGAAGGGTCCACAGTCACCAGTTTCCAGTGTATGTTCCAGAAAATGTTTTACCCATATGCCTGCCTATATGCCTACATAGTTTTTTTTGTTGTTTGTTTCTTAAAAACTTCCATCATACATGGGATCACATCGTACACCCGGTTCTCCACCCAGCCTCCCTTGTGCTGCAGCAGCCCTGGAGACCGGCTCACACTGCCCTTTCGCATTCATCTCTGCAAACAAGGGGCAGGGTTGCACAGCTGGATCCTAACTGATTCACCGCCCCCATGACAGGCTTTGTTCTCACAACTGACGTTTCCAGGAGCACCTTTTGGCACATGTCTCTGGGTACTTCTGTGAGTGTATCCATGAGAGATTTCTAGCTGTGGTGCTACTGGGTTAAAAAGTATGAGTATTTACCATTTTGCTACCTATGGCCAAATGGTTCCTTTAAAAGGCCATACTAATGTACATGGGTAAAATTAAGACTTAAATATCAAACCAAAGAAGTCCCATTGTGGACTGCCCTGGTAGGAGAAAAGGGTAACAAAATGCAATACTGGGGAGAGTGTGGGGAGGAGCCCCTCTCCCTTCACCTGAAACCTCTCTTCTCTTCAGCAGAGAGCCCAGCTCCTCAGCCTCCAAGGTGCCCCTTTGCTCCTTTTCCAGCCGTTTCTTCCCCAACTCCATAAGACTCTCCTCTACCCCCAAGACCAGGTCTTCTCAAGATGCTCCACCACACCAAGCCAAATCATATCCGTTCTCTCCATCCATCCCCTCTGCCACAGTTCTATTCAGGTACCTACAGACCCAGTCCCCATATACGCTCTGCTCCACCTGCATGGTCTGTGTCAGGACCCTGCCGGGCTCAGTCTGGACAAGGCCTGGCTGCCCGTGTGTCCCAGGGGGACAGTGCTGCTTCACATTCCCATCATAGCCCCACCGTCACATCTTCTGTCCTGGGCTCTCCATCCCTCTGCATTCAATTCTTTACTTGGCAGATTTTCCATAAGCAGAAAGCAACCCTCAGGCTGGGATTTACCTCTTCATCCCTAATAGAGAAGTCATCTATTTGGGCCATGTATCCAAGCAAGCAACACCCAACAATAAGCAGAAGCAAAACATGCTCCGATATACTGCTTTAGCTTGTAAAGGGTCAAGTGAAGATATGGTTCTCCTGCTGTGTCTGCGACTCTGCCACCCACCCAGTTCTGGAAGGTAGGCTGCTCTTAAGGCTATAGGCAAGGGCAGAGCCCAGGCTGGAGACAGTGAGGGTCATCGCCTTGAAAAGGACCTGTGCTGAGCCCTCCAGAGCCATGAGCATGTGGAGTTGGCCCGCCACAGCCTGCTGCTCTTGCTACTCTGTTTTAGAAGTTGACAGGGGAGTGAGGACAGACGAGTGAAAGAAGTGGAGCTAAATGTGCCTGTTAGGATCCAGGAAATGAGATTCAGTCTCTGCTCTCCTCCCTTTCAGACAAGGTTCTAGAATTTTGCCTGTGGTCATTTGTGATGTTACTATCAGGTGGAATGGTGTACAGAAGAAAAAGGCATTTCACCATCCCACTCCTCATTTCATTGGCTATCAGCTCCAAGGAAGTTCCATTATTTCTGGTACCATCAGAGAAAGACGCCATTACCAGCAGTTCCAGGACACCTAACCAAAGGTGAGTTCTATTTTTTAAAAATATTGTTTTAAAATCATATTAATCTGAAGGTGATTACAGAACTCTTAAAATGATCTATGTGAATTTTGTTGGTAACTGGTGATTAGTTGAAAGTATTTCTTTAAGAGTTAATAAACTGCATCGTCCATCATCCATCATTATCATGTAAGTTTTAGATTAAATAAGATGTTGCAAATGGCTCTTGGCTTTCCAATGTGCTCCTGAGATCTGTGGGAGGCAGCCTGAGAAAGAGCTCTGGCTGTGAAGTCAGGGACACCTGGATCTAAATTCTACCTCCACCACTTAAATGGGGGGCCCCGAGCAAGACAGCAAGCCGCTCTGATTTGCCATATCATCCTTGCAACACACTGGCCACACCGGTCACACAGGGGTGTGGGAGAGCCAGTGAGACCATGGGTCTGGAAAAGGCTAGCATTGGTGTGGGCATGGAGGTACTCAACAGGCGTGGTCCTGGCGATGTTGACATTGTTCAGGAGCAGGGGAGATTCTTTGCTACTCTTGGAGGAAGGAGAGTGCAGTGGCAGAGTGGGGCCTGCTTCTGGTCAAGACCTTCTTGGCTCTGCCAGTCCCCCTCTGAGTGACCTTAGAATTGTGCAACCTGGGAACCTGGGCACCTGCTCAGTCAGCCCAGTGGACACAATTCTGAGAAGCTCCTCAGGGTTTGCTGGGTGCCTGCATTGAGCTACAGGACAAGATTGGGGCCTGTGGGCAACTTGGGGTGGAGCAGAGAAGAACAGAAGAACTCGAACGAAGCCAGTGAGGATTGTGGCGGTTACCCAGCCTGGCCTTATTGGGCCTAGCACAGGCGGACATACAGGGGACATCACATCAACGCTTTCACTCCCTTCCCACCCAGGACAGGTGTCCACCTCTACTGGATGACATCAAAGATGGAAAGATTATCTCTGAATCAGGACGTCGTGGGTAGTTCAAGTTCTTCCTTATTTTCAGGGGTCATTTACACCCATCCTGCTTCATTTTTAACCAAATCTCTGTCCTTTACCCCCCCAGACGAGCTTCAGAAGCTTGAGCGCTACTGCCATGTGGCCTTAGGGCCTTCCCTACCCCACACTGCACAGCATCAGTGCCCTTGAGTTGCCCCATAGTCCTGCTTTGATTCTTCTCCCTTGGGCCAGCTCCACCCAAACAGCATCTCCACCCTACCCTGAAACCAGGCCCCCAGAGCAGGTGGCAGAGAGCAGAGAGCCAGAGGCATGTTCCAAGAGCTCTTCCTCCGTCGGGGGCTGGCAGAGCAGCCTGTGGCTGGGCCTCCAGATATGGTGGGTTAGACCCCAGACCAAAGGTTCTCAGCCGAGGGACTCATCTGGCTAAAGGCTGCACCCTCTCAGCCCTGGAAGGAGTCTGGGGTCTCTGCCTATCCTCTTCTTCACCTGGCACTAGGAGGCTAGGTGTAGCCCTAACATGGCAGACATCTACGGAGGGCCTGCAGGTTAACCTGGGCCCCTGAGCTAACGCAGACACATCTCAAAATCCTGCTGCCTCTCCAAATTCTCCCATGTTGTGTTGCCTATTTGCAAAAACAGTTTTGAGGACATGGTAAAATGGGTTAGTGAGTGACTGAGGGATTTGATTCTTGAGTTAAGAAGCACTAGGCATACGCAAGCCACAATGAGAAGAAAATTTGCTTATGTGGGCAAGCTGGAAACACAGGCCTGCTGATGCGTGTGGGCTATTTCTCAGGACAGGAGAAAAATAGTCCAGCTTGGCCATTGCCAGGCGAGGCTTCCTTGGTAGGGAATGTGTGAGCTGGGGAGATGCTGGGGGCAGAGTGTGGCAGGGGCAGAGTGTGGCAGGGGCAGAGTTGTTCAGTGAGAAGCCAAACACACTCCCTCTCTCCCCATTTATTTCTCCTAAGAAGCACATCTTGGTCAACCTGGACTCTACTTTTCAAACCCAGGCAGGGCATTAGAAATCCATGTAGAGAGAGATGTACCCTTTCAAACCAGAGACACCCTGCTGGATGAACAGCTCATTAAACCTCTCTGTTATAAATACCTATCGCTTTTCATTTCCCTAACGTGGAAAATCTGCATACAGTTCTAGACCTAATAATAACACTTAATTGTTTAACCTGTTAGAAAGTGTGAAGACTTTTTACCTATTGTCTAATTTCCACAAAGGCCCAATGAGGTTACCATAATTTCCATTAACAGATGAAGATATGGAGGTGTGGGGCAAGGAGGTGGTGTACAGGCCAGGGAGGTGAAATTCATTGTTGGTGTCTACCCTAGGCCTGGCACAGAGCAGCCAGCATAAACACCGACACACTGACTGTTCAGAGCACCTGCCAGGACCAGGTCTTGCTCCAGGGCCCTGACACTGGAGAAAACAAATGCAAACAAACAAAAATCTTCATCCAAATGTATGAAATGCCAGCTACCTGACAAACTAATCAGTGGCATATATTTGGCAGCATGATGGTAAAAAATGAGCATTAGTAAATTGACCAGATTGTTATTGTACAACTATGCCATAATATGAGGCTGTATATACGTTAAAAATCTGAAAGTTGGCTGGCGCAGTGGCTCACACGTGTAATCCCAACACTCTGGGAGGCCGAGGTGGGCGGATCACCTGAGGTCAGGAGTTCGAGACCAGCCTAGCCAACATGGCAAAACCCCGTCTCTACTAAAAATACAAAAATTAGCCAGGCGTGGTGGTGGGAGCCTGTAATCCCAGCTACACGAACCCGGGAGGTGAAGTTTGCAGTGAGCCGAGGTCGTGCCACTGCACTCCAGCCTGGGTGACAAGAGTGAGACTATGTCTCAAAAAAACAAAACCTGAAGTTTATACAATACAAAGTTACTGCCAGTTGCCAAAATTATGAGCGCTTTTCATTTTCATTTTTTTTTTTTTTTTTTTTGAGACGGAGTCTCACTCTGTTGCCCAGGCTGGAGTGCAGTGGCGCGATCTCGGCTCCCTGCAACCTCCGTCTCCTGGGTTCAAGCGATTCTCCTGCCTCAGCCTCCCAAGTAGCTGGCACTACAGGTGCTTGCCACGATGCCCGACTAATGTTTTTGTATTTTTAGTAGAGACGGGGTTTCACTGTGTTAGCCGGGATGGTCTCGATCTCCTGACCTTGTGATCCACCCTCTTCGGCCTCCGAAAGTGCTGGAATTACAGGCATGAGCCACCACACCCGGCCTGAGTGCTTTTAATTTTCATAAGGTTTTACATACCTATATTTTAAAATGTATTTATCTTGTATATTTTCCTCTTTCAAATATTGATTTTATTTTTATGTGCTTTATGATTTTTATATTATTTAATTTCAATTTTAAATTATGTATTCATATATATTCTAATTAGAAGTATACTACGTAGTAGAATTTGAGGTAATTATTAATTTTCTAGTCATCTTCATTCAGAAATTTATTTAAATCCATTTGCTGTCTACATTAAATTATGTATTTTATTTTTTGGACTTAAAACATGATATGGTAATGTTTATGTATTAAAAAATGTTATAGTTAGCTCTCATTTAATGATTTGTTTTGTTTTTATTTCTAAATTGAAGTCATTTTATTTTGCTTTTTTTGTACTTTCCAAAATTTTTACTACTTAAATTTAATTTTGGATTTGAAATTACTTATTTCACTTATTTGCTAGTTAATTTATTTTCTAATTTATGACTAGGTGGAAAAATTTAGAGCATTTCAATTTCTTATTTCTGCATATACATTTTCTAATTTTTTTCAATGCTTTATCATCTGCATAATAATTTTCATACTTAATTTGTTTTCCTCATTTTCTCAATTTCTGGAAATTTAATGTAAGAAAAAAACTGAAAAAAAAAAGACCATAGATGCACAAATAGATCATTTCAGCCTTATTCATGATAATGCCAGGCTGGAAACAGCAGAAAAAGCAAAGCACAAGGCTTACTGCTGTGTGTTCATTCAGGACGCAGATTTCAGAAACTACACATCAGCATTTAATGACATACACTCAAGTAAGAGAATATGATTACAGGGCTGTATGATTTTATGAGTATTGTAGCTACTCTGATTTAACAGTGGAAAAAGGGTGCAAAGAGAAACAAAAGAGTAAGAAATAATTAAATTCAAATAAACAGATGAAAGACAGCCCTCTCAAAAACCAAAGAGCAGAAAAAAAATACTTGCACAAATTCGAAGAAAGGGGAGTGATGTTTCATGAATGTTATTAAACTGAAATGTGTGTCTCTTTCAAGAGAAATGTGTGGCTTCTTCCCTGTGTAGCCACATCCGCCTGGCCGTTGCCATGGACAGGGGCTCTGATTCGACCCTCTCCCACTGACTGCTGGGTGAACAGGAGGAAAAGCCCAACTGCAGGAATCACAGGGGGTGAGCCCTGGGGTTCCCTCCTCATGGCAGGCAAGCCAGGCTGTCAGGAAATTAGAGTGCCTTAGAGACCCTTTCAGCCTTCCGTCCTCTCACTTTGCAGGCTGGTGTCAAGACTGTGCTAATGACCTCCAGGTCCTAAGTCTCTTGTTGCCTGGTGACAAAGTTTCACAGTTGAGGAGGAGAAGCTGGGACTAGCAGGGTAAGTTTTGCTCTGGCGGCGGCCCTGCGCTTATCGATTTACTTTAACTGTGCCAAACAACTGCTTGGATCTCTACTTTTTCTCTTTCTCCCCTCCTTTGAGTAAGCAGCTTTGGAAATGCCTGTTTTCCCAGTATGCTTTATTTACAAAGCCCAGACAACAGCTAATGCATTATTTAGGAGAGGAGGAAGCTTGCCTGAGCCCCAGTCAGGAAGGGCAGCTAGCTGGGGCACAGTGGGCGTCCTCGGGGGCCAGGGCACAGGCGAGCCTGGGAAGGCAGGTGTGCAAGTCAGTGGTGCTTTGGGGATTACACGGGATCCTCTCTCCAAAGTCTGGGTCTCTGTGAGTGTTTTTGCTGCTCTACAGGCTAGGTGGAGACGTGTTTGAACTGCTTGCTTTCACCCGACCAGTCACCCCTCTAAGGAAACTAAGCTGTGACTACTTCTTCATTCAGGAGGGTCCAGCCCAGCAGAACAAACCTGATTACTGCTTACTGTAATGGGGGTTGGAGAGCAATCCATGTTTTAAGAAGTCTGGTGGTAAACTTTTTCTACAAGTTATCCTGAACACTAGAACCCACTAATAAGTGGTTAAGCCCTAGGCTAAGTTGGGCTTTGCAAAGGGGGATTCTTCATGGGACACACAGGAACACACTCCTCAAGACCCAACTTTTATGACAGGTATAATGGGAAAAGGCAGGCCCTCTACTTAGAGTCTTTGTGACTCCACACAAGTTTCTCAGCCTCTCTGAGCCTCAATTGCTATATCCCTCCAGTGGAGATGAAAATCGACATGTCAGGCAGTTGTGACTCAATTGTAATGTCTGTAAAATACTTGGCCTATAATGGGTGGTCCACAGAATCCATACACAGGGAGGAACCTCATTTTAATGTGCTAAAAATTAGGTAGTGTCTTTGCTTTGCAAAGGGTCGGGCACATAATAAATTCTCCATACATTTATCAACAACACGGATGCTATGTGAACCAAGTATGGAACAACACTCCCGGCCAATGAAATGGGGACTCAGAAAGGTTAAGAAACTTATGCAAAGTCACACGTCTAGGAGTACAGGGCTGTGACAGGCCTGTAAGCTGCAGTGATCACATGCCTTCTGGGTTTGAGCCTCGGCCTCCAGGGAGAGATAGGAGGCACTGAGACAGATGCTGTCCACCCTGCAGGGCCCCTGAGCCCTGTGGTTGTCTGCAGACCGGTTTGTTAGTGCCTGGTGCTTGGTGCCTCCAGCTTCTGCTTGGGCCTCCAATGGTCTCTCACTGTTGCCCAGCATCAAGGGTGACGTCAGGCCCTTTCTCCCTTCCTATCAGCGGAGAGATGAGAGAGTGAAAGCTAGATGATGTTTCCAGGCCCCTGAAACCCTAGAACACAAGGTGTGCAACTGAACCACGCCCATGTCTACTCTGCTGCCAGCCCCATCACCAACTCTCAGCCCATTGCCAATGCAATTCACTGCCAATTTTTCAGTTTCTGAGCTCCCTACTAGCATCATATAATGGAACTCATCTCAGCCCCTAGAACTGGGTCTAATAACACATGCATGCTTCTTTTTCAGGGAGGGATGAGCTATAAGGATGGGGCTTGACCTGGACTAGGAAGAAAGTTTCCCACAGGATCTAGCTCAGCTCCTGCCAGCATCTGCAGAACATGATGAGTCAGGAGCTTCCTGGGTGGCCAAGAGAGCCATTGGCGGCCAAGAGAGCCATCTGACATTGTAAAGCCAAGCTTGTATGGAAAAGCCAGATGGCAGCTAAGTCCTTGGGAAAGGGCACCAGAGAGATGCTGGCTCCAGTCGAGGCATGCGCCTTTGACTAGGCCCTGGGTGTTTCATCTGTGAAGTGGAGTGACTGGATTAAATGAGATGATGCACATGAGGTACTTAGACTTTGTGCTGGGCAAAAGGAAGGAAAAGATATGGGAAGTGCTAGGCCCCTCTAGCAGTTCCAGCCTGCCCTTGGGTTTTCTCATTGCCTGGTCCACATATACAATCTAGAAGAATGTTCCATCTGCTCTGCTTCCACCACAGAGCCTGGATCCACATGGTCCCTCCTCTGCCATGCCCCTCAGCACAGACTCCCCTCTTCTCCTGCCTGCAGCTGGCCTGTCTCCATCACTCTCCTTCCCTGCCTCTGCTGCCTCCCCACGGCCAGCGTTATCCTTATAGAAGGCCTTATGTTGTCCCCTACCCATGAGCACACGGCCCACCTTGCGCTGCCCTTGCTCAGCTCTTCGCCCTCCCCTCCTTGACCTCCAGCTTACACCCTCTTCCTGTCAGTTCTTTCCAAAATCCTTCCATGTGGCTTCTTCTTAGCATTCTAGTTACAGCTCAGATGTCACTTTCTCAGAAAGGACCTCCCCACCCACCTCAGTCTGAGTTAGCAACGTCCCCACCGATATGCCCTTTCTGACTTCGGCATTCTCTGTCACATCATCAGCTATTATTATTTGCAGAGCATTTACACCAACTGAAATGCTCCTTGGTTTTTTTTTTTTTCTCTCTCTCTCCCTCTTTTTTTTTTTATTTGCTCTCTCTTGACATGGTAGCTTCACAAGAAACACAAAGGTATAGCCTTGCTCACTGCATATCCACTGACCTGACCCATAGTACAACTCTAGTAGGAATTGTTGGACAGATGACTGAATGAGGAGACTGAACTGTAGCCAGCTCTAGAGATTAAAAGTGAGTATAGGGATAATTATATCTGTAAGTAGCTATTATTATATCTCTTTTTCTGCAATCACTAGTAATGTTATTATTAATAATTTGTCAGTGCTTGAAAGGTTGCAAAGACTTTGTATTTGGGAATCAGCAAAGATTGTTCTCCAACTCCTCCATCTGAGATTCCTGACCAGTGGGGAGTGGCCCAGAGCAGCTGGTTTGAGGGAGGTGACGGAGACGGTGCAGTCTGGTGACTCCACCAGCATTCCCCACCAGCACCCGCCACTGGTGGTAGAAGCCGGATGACTGGCTTTGTTGAGTGCCCACTGAACACTGGTCACCTAACATTTTTATCACCTCATTCACTCTTCAAACAACCAGCAATTGACCAATCCATTTTGCAGAGCAATAAACTGGCTCAGGCGTGTTATGGGACTAAACCTGGGTTGGCAATGAAGGGGAGTGGGGCTCACTTCTATTTGCCTCACAGCTCCCATGCTCCCTGCAGCCTACCTACCGGCCTTTTCAGGCACAGCAGGAAAGGGACAGCCGGCATGACTAACATGTGGGTGGCCATCCTATCTGGAAGCTGCCAGGGTGCTGCCCTGTCCTGACCACATCATTCTCAACTCTCCTGGCAATAGTTATGTCTGTTTGCACAAAGTCCTAAGGAAAGCTATCTCTCTTATTGGGGGCAGTGTCAAGTGCTTCAGTCATGATTTCAGATAAACCTCATGAAGATTCCAGGAGGAAAAGGAAATCTGAATTTAGGAAAAGTTTCTACAGAAGAAACTTAGGATTAGACATTGCAGCATTTTCTGAAAGACAAGGGCCTTCCATGCAAGCAATGAGCCCAAACTACCCTTTTTCTCCACTAACATGAAGCATTCCTTCAAAAAGTAGGCCACAGTTTCCCCACAGTTCTTCACCTCTGGATGGAGGTTGCAGAGAGAAAGTTCAGCTTTTGCTTGACATATCCTCCCCATATTGCACCATAATACGGGCCACCCGCTCACGACAGGCCACGTGTTGTTTATAGCACGGCCCTCTGTGGCTGGCTGAGGGTGGGCTGGCTCTGATAGAGTACCTCTGGAGGGAAACAGGAACGGCTGCCTTGGGCTGCCTGCTCCTCCCCCACTCTCAGTGGCCACCTCTTGCATTCCACTCTAGGACAGCATAAAGAGCTCACAGATGACCTAGGACAGCACTGGCTGCCTCAGGCAACCAGACTCTCCACCTGCTGCCCAATTCCTGTGTCTGCAGTGGTGGGGACACCTCTCAGGTATCCTCTATCTGCAACTGCCAAAGGCAAATCTAGCTCCAGTGAATAACTCCCACCACCACCCTGTCTTCTAAGAGGAAAAGAAGCGGAATCGTGTGTGTGTGTGTGTTTTCGAGTGTGAGTGTGCGTGCATGTGTGTTTGTACCTTTTTTTTCTGGTTAGAAATAGATTTTATATCTGTTGCAGGGAATTTAAAAACTATGTAGACATATAAGAAGGAAAGTAAAAAGAGTCCAGGACCGTCCCTTCAGAGAGCAGTGTTGCTGATATTCTTGGCGTTCTTTCTCTCCTCTTTTCTGGGTATGGGGGTGCATGTGCGCCAGAGAACACAGGGCTCACACGGACAGATGTTTTTTTCACTAACATGACATCTTCAGCATTTTGCCTTTTGACATTTTTGGGAAATAATTTTTTTTTGTTTTAGTTTCTGTTTATTATTTATTTCATTCTATGATTACACATTAATTATTTAATCACTCGTCTATTGTTAGATATTTGGGTTGTTTCTAATTTTTTTTTTACTATTTTAAATGGCACCACCATAAGCATGTTTCTATCAAAAGTCTTGTTCTTATTTCCTGAAGGGAGATTCTTAGAAGTGGCCTCCATGTGTTCTCCATAGCCTAGTCCCACCTCTTCCCAGAGTACCAGCCGTTTCCTTGCTTCATCTCGTCTCTTTGCCTTGGCTCCCATCCTTCTCCCCTTGGCCTAACCCAGTTAAGGTGGCCTCAAGTGCGATGCTACTGATCACTCTCCAGCACCATAGTGCACTTGTTCTCATGGTCAAACAATCCGTCGTGCCATCATCTGTGTCTATTTGGAAAGCATTCCTGTCTCCAAGAGGGTACACACTCAGTGACCAACAAATATTTAGTATGCAAGTGACAACCTGAGTTTTCCTGAGGGACCTCTCCCTTAAAACGTATTCATATTCTGGAAATCCTTCAACAGTACATGTAAAAACAGTGAGTCAAGTTGATTATGTAGCAGCTGACTCTCAGCTATGAAATCTGGGACAAAGCTGAGAGCTGAGACCCTTTCTGAGGGCATGGGAATCAGGATTGACCTTGTAAGCACTTAGACTGTATCTATTAAACTAGTATTGACCAAGGGCCTACTCTGTGCTAGGAACTGAAATGGACAAGTGAACAAGACAGGCCATGTGTCTTGGGGTAGGTGGGGGAGGAGAACGGGGGATAGATAATAAATGCAAGCATAACAAGTAATGCATCATAAACTACATTTAGATGCCAGATGCTATGGAGGAGAAGTGCAGAGAAATAAGGGGCATCAGTGTGTGGGGGAAGGTCAGTCTGCTTTATTAATTGGGGGTGGATGGAAGAAGAGTTGTCAAGTCTGATGCCACAGTTTGGGCCCTGAGTATCCACAGGAGGCCAAGGCTGTCAGCCCAGCCGGAAGAGGCTGTGGTGGAGCAGCTGGCTGGGAGCTGGGCTTGGGACAGACAGGGTTTGAGATGCTTATCATCATCCAAGAAGAAATGCTAAGTAGGCAGTAGGCTAAGTGAGTCCAGAATTGGGGAGCAAGGTCCGGGCAAGAACCAAACACCGGGCAATCGTTAGTGTATAGACTGTATTCAAAGCAATGAGACTAGGTGGGCTCACCAGGACAGTGAGTGTAGACCAGCACGATAAGTATAGGCAGAGAAGAGGAGCAAGGGGTTTGGCCATGGACCTCAGGGGGCACGTGGCAGAGGCAGCCTCTAACCCACCCAATCAACTCTCTCCCATGCCGGGCTATTTCCACTGCCCCCTGATGCCCACACTCACTGGCCTGGAGTATGGAGTCCAGGACACAGTAGCTTCCTGCTGGAGCCCAGAGGCTATTGAGACCAGCCCAGTGCAACCCCATGCCTGGTACCAGCCTCAGAGCTGGGTTTCTCCTCTTTATTATCTTTTATTGTGCCTCCTCCCACCCTCCCTTCCTTTCCTCCTTCCTTCTTTCCTCCTCTGTCCTCCTCCTCTCCTTCCTCTTGTTGTCCATCCCCTCCTCTCTGCAAAGAGACTTTTCCACTTGATGTTTCCTCCATCTGAAATTCTCTCCCTGAATCCTCACTTCCTCTGATCTCTGCTCAGGTATCGTCTTCTCAAAGATGGCCCTCCTGGCCTCCCCCTTTCTAAAAAAGCACATCTTCCAACTCTTCTCTTCTAATCTCTATGTCTCTATCCTGACTCTTTCTCTTCCTAACATCCATCACACCTGTCATTACACCTTATTTTTGCTTGATTTTTCTAGAATGTGAGCGGGACCTTCATTTTGTTTGCTGCCTGGAACAGTGCCTCATTCATAGTAGGTTTTCAACAAATACTGTTGATGAGTGAATGACTTCAAAGGGCTGTGGGAAGTTCAGCTGTGTCCTTAGAGCTGACCCTCAGCATTCCCCTTCGCAGTCATTTCACACCTTCCCAGGTGATAGGCGGTCAGCAAAGCTGCCACAAGGCTGCGAGCTGTCCTGCAGCAGATGGGGGGCTCCAGTGGACTCTGGGCTGTCGCCAGTGGGCCCTCACCAGAACTAGAGGGTGTGAAGTGCAGAAAGAACTCCATGTGAGGAGATGCCCCAGCATGATACGAGGGGGCCTGTGCAGCTCAAAGGAGCAATGTGTCCTCTTGGCCCCCAGGATAAATTAACTGAAAGCCTGCACTCAGGGAGGCAGGGGTCACGGTCCATAAGGACGCTAGGCTGCAGGGTCTGAATAGGGTTTCTACTGGGCTGGCACCTGGAGTCCAGGCTCCCCATTTGGTCAGTTGTGTGGTCCCATCCATGCTGCTGCCTCCTGTGCCAACCCCCACCAACACACACACACACACACACACACACACACACACACACGTCAAAACCAAAGCCTCCAAGGGCCACGCATTGCCCTCCCCTGACCTTGGGAAGCAGCCACTTTTACATCCTCTTTACAGGAGTTCAGGCTGAAGCTTGTGGGGTTCAGGAGACCATCCAGGGTCATGGGGAAGGTAAACAGGGGGCTGGGCACACCCACTACAGCCAAACCCCTGGCACATTTCCCTGCCAAGCCGCTTCTCTGAGACTCAGTTTCCTAATCTGCGGGAGGAGAGGAGCTGTGAGGAGAAGACAAAATAACACCTGTCTGGCAATAGCAGCGCTTAAAACACATTGGGTGGAATGGAATCACTGCTCACCTCATGGGCTTCAAAGGGGGCAGGTCTGCCTTTGGTTCTTTGACTTTTGCTTCTCTTGAGGTTGGTTTGTGTGTTTTGAACATAGGGTGGATGAACAAGGCATTTCTAGTCTGTTAAACTAATCATCTTAATATTTTATTTTAATTGTAAGGTGCCTATTCCCTTTTGTTCCTTTAACAAATCCAATTAAAACAGAGTACATCCAGAATTACAAAATAGATGCTATTAAACCAATAAGAAAGCATAATCTTTTGTTATTGGGCCGTGTGACCTCTTGGGAACTTTTGCTCCAAATAAAAGTTGAATTCTTATAATCCGCTAGGGGAAAGAGGGCAGTTTGACAGCTAACGGCTTTCCAGGCAGCACATGTGCAGAGCCACGCTGGTGCAAAGGATAGAGAAGTAAATAATACTAGGGGCAGACAAAGCTATAAATGCATAATATCCCAGTAAGACACTTAGAGCTTGGTTGATCAAATTAACCAGATAATTGCCAAATGAAGTGAACCTGAGAATTTTTATACAGACACTCCATTTGCTACTTTACAGGCATGTGGGTGGAAGTTTTGACGTAATGGGAAGAACGCATCCCACAGAAGTGCTGGAATAAGGCAGCTGTGTGAGCCTGGACAAACTTCTCACACATATTCCCCTCCCCCCACCACCCAGAATAGGAGGGATATTCCTACCACAAAAGAGAGTATTGCGGATGACTGAAATGGCAAAGGAGAGGTCACTTTATGAAGACACGGGCATGAAGTACCTCTTAGCATGGGTCTGAGGATGTGTGTGGAAGCAGGGGGGAGGGTGCCGGGGAGGCATCATTTGACCAGCACATAGAGACGCTGCTGTTTGGCAACAGCAGAAGTACTTAACGAGAGGTTAGACTTTCAAGTGAGCTCACACGGTAAAAATCAAACTTCAGGCAGTCTGCATACAGCCGCCCCTGATACAGGGGCACTACAGCAGCCTGCAGCTCTCCAGGGCAAAGAGGTCACTGCCTCTCTGGTGAGAACCAGAGAATGCAGTTGGCCAATGTCCCTGGGCAATGCTACATGAAAATCCTGTGTCTTCACGCTCTTGACTCACACTCCATGTGGCAAGGCGTTCACACTGCGTTGGGCCTGCAGGGACTGGAGAAACTGAGAAACAACGAGTTCCTGCCTCCATTGCCACCTACTTGGGGACACATGCCTATGAAGTGAACTGGCTCGTGGCATTATGTGTGCCCCATAAACTGTTTCTCTTTCTCTCTTTCATTGTCAATTACCAAGCTCTTACAGTTAAATGACTCCATTAATGCTATTAAAATATCATTAACATTCATACTATTTGTATATATTTAGAAATATACCCACATATATATGGTACATCTATGAAAATGAACATCCTACATATTGGCCCCTGGACAGTGGAGTGAGCAGACAATAGGTCACACTGAAATGATTTCTTCAGGGACCTTATTTGCCTGTGGTCAGTTCCTCCAAAAGGTCAGTGGAACATCTGCATTACTGAACCTCTGCAGGGACTTTGGCTAAGGCTGCCTCTCTGTCTCCTCAATCTGTTGCGTTGGCTGGCTGCTTCAGCCAGAGTGCACACCATCCTTCATTTAGCAGACTCTCTACGGGGTGACATTGCAGTTCCCAGGCCAATCCATGCCCAATTAAAATGGGCTTGAGCAAGTGTCTCATCACCCAGAGTTCTGGGGACTCTGACATTCCTTGGTTCCAATGTCAGAGATTCCAGCAAAACAGGAACACCCTTCCTGGGGCCTGGGGCCATGGAGGGGCTAGTGGCCTTCCTTAATCTCCTGTGCAGAAGTGGGTGTGTCTTTCAGCCTGAGAGTCATAGGATTCCAGGATGGCTTCCTCTCCTGGGAGGCAGTGGGGGCCAGCAATGTATCCCCAGGATGAGGCATTTGCCACTGGGGGAGCACAGGCAACAGAGGGAGGAGAGAGAGAGGTGGCACAGTGTATAGAAAGATTGTACACCAGCTTGCGTATCAGACACATTGAGGTTTGACTTTGGCTATATTCTTTGCTGCCTGTGTGACTTTGGGGAAGTCACTTAACTTCTCTGAGTCTCAATTCTCTTATAGTAAAAATATTTTACTATAAGATATTTTGCTTAGTTTCTCTGGAGATTAGACATACATGAAGGGCCCAGCAGCATGTTTGAGGCAATTACTTTGGTACCATGAGTGAATGATAGAGAGGAGCTCTTGACATTGGCAGTATTTCCAAAATTGATGTCAGAAATCCCCCCAAACTGTGGAGTCCCGGTAAGATTCCAACCCCTGCTTCTGCATCTCTCCTGCCATCATCCCTCCATCAGCTCTGCTCAGAGTGTTGTGGAGCTACTGCTGTGAGCTGCACCATCATCTCTGCACCTCTAATCTGTCCCTTTCTAGCAATCTGTCCTTCTGCCCACAGGGAAGCAGTGCTCACATTGGGGCAGTTAGTGGAGAAAATGAAAACACTTTATGTTTATACCCCCAAGGAATCTATATTCCTAAATCTAGGTAACACTGCAGAGCAAGTAGCACAGCACACAATTTCGGGCCCAGAATGATCTTTGGACAAGGGGTAATTCTCCAAGCTATGCCTGAGTCAAAAGTTAGTGCTGATTTCAGCGGCCTGCCCAGAGGTTCCCAACACACCCATTACAGACACAGGACCCACTATGACAGTGCAGGTCTCCACCTCCCATGGACTTCATCTGTGAAGATACAGCCCCGCCTCTCTTTAGAGGGAGCACGACCATTCTGGGAAGGGGCAGAGGACACAGAGTGATCTGAAGCCACTCGGGAGGTCACAGGTGAGCTGGCCTGTTACACACCCAGTAAATATGAGGGTCGGGAGAGAGAACAAATGCAGTTACCTTTGAATGAGTGAGTTGTTGAGGGAAGTTTGCATCATTTCCTCTTAAGAGATGACCGACAAGTAAAAGATATTTCTCATCCACATGACATGAAACTTCCTACAAAGCTAGTCCCAAATACTGGCTGTGAAATGGGCAGTGTCTATGGGGGTTTCAGTTCCATGTGTCTATCTTGTATCTCAATGGATCAGTTGAAAGAATGAAATTATTATTGTGAGATTGTGTTAGCAAGCTATTTAGGGATGTTAGAAATATAGAAACAAAGTCAGTCTGCTTAAAATTGTAGTCAAAGATATATGAGTGTGAAGCACCAGACAAATCCTAGTATCATATTGACAAGGGTCTTACAACTGGAAATGCTTGCAAATATTTGGATGACATTAATATATTGGTTGCCATTACTTTTTTAATTTAGATATCCATGGGGTATCCCACCATGCTGTGTGATTCACAATGACTAAAGAGAAAAAATTAATTAGAAATTAAAGTCAAACCAACTGGTCCACTTTTTCCAAAGTATAAAAAAAAATTGTACAAGAACAAAAAGACACAGTACATTTAGAAACCTCTTATATTTGAGCTGCTAAGCTGTTCATGTGAAATGAAATCTATTATCCATCTAACCACACATAAATACATCCATTCGTCTGTCTATTTGCCCATCTATCTGCTTATCTACTTACATCTTTCTCCCTATAACTATCAGCTTCCCTTGTGTGGGTTGATCCCACTCTTACATTTCCAGAATTCTATGAACTGATAATAGGCCATCTAGCCAGTTTCAAACAGATGATCAAAAGATCATGGCTTCTGGCACTGGGTCTGCTTCTAGTGGTACTGGGCAGCTTAGGGGGTCAGGATGGATCCTGAGCCACACAACACACTCTGCCTTCTATAACTGAGAGGAAGGGTCCCTGCCAGGGTTGGGTGACCCCAGGGAGAAGCGCAGAGAGTGTGGAAGTTCACTGTGCCCCATCTGGCCCCGGGGCTGCCTAGGGACCCAGACTCCCTGGGGAGGTGAAGTACATTATCCTAGCCAGCCCTCACTTTACCTTGAGGTGATTAATGGGCAGGCTTGGAGCCAAAGGGCCCTTTGGAGAGAGGCTCCTTAACGGAGGAGTTCTCTGTAGCCAGCTCCGTGCTGCTTCCTCATCACCATTCATCAGAGCTGGGAGGGTTTCTTCTCACAGTGTGGGTGGGCTGTGGGCAACAGGCACAGCTGGGCCCAACTGGCTGGATGTCCCATTTGCTGGAAGCACCCCTTCCTGTCCAGGTTTCTCTCTAAGCCATGCTCAGTGTGTTTGGCCTCCCTGAGCTGAATTTTATCTTAGATAGTAGAAGAAAACCAAAAGGCAGCCCAGGTTTTCGGTGTTCAGGGGAATCTGGTGGCCAGAATCAGTGAGGATCTAGATTTGAACTATTTCAACTTGAGGACTGGGCCTGTTTACTGTTTATCTGTGTTGCTCAGAGGCTTGATAAATGGTAGGCACTCAATATGCTCATACAGTGAATGAACAAATGAACGAATGCATGAGTGAGCACTAATAATGACCATAGACAAATGAAAATTTACTGATTGTTTAGGCCCATGGGATAGGGTTGCCAAATAAAATACAGGACTATGCGGTATTTGGGACATATATATATATATACTAAAAACTATTTGTTGTTTATCTGAAGCTCAAATTTTACTGGGGATTTTGCAATTTTATTTGCTAAATCTGGCAAATCTACCATGGGGAGAAGCCATTGATAAACATCAGATGAGTGCATAGACTTCCCTGATCTCAATTCATCTCTTTTTAATGAAGATTTCAACTCAAGCACAGTAGACAGTTTTTCTGACATGCCAGCTTGTGAACACCTGTTCCCTGTGGTACACAACATCCCCCCAGTGCATACACCAGGGAGACATACACATTGGACCACAGTGGTGCCCAGATGCTACCTATTTGGATGCCCTTTCACGGGCAGAACTGGTTGTGTGGGGGCTTAACAAAATCACAGACTTCCAACATGGGACAAGCCAGCAGACACAGTGAGAGGAACAGAAGTAGAATATGGAGTCCCAACTATTTTGTAAAGTTTTTTTAAAAACGATTTTTAAAAAATGTTTCTGCAGTAAAATTGCCTTTTTGGGCACAGTTCTCTAAGCTTTAACAGATGTACAGATTCATGTAACCACCATCACTGTCAGGGTGCAGGCAGTGACACCAACGCAGAAAACTCACTTGTGACTCTCCCTTCTAGTCAAGCCTTTCCCCAACCCCTAATCCCTGCAACCATAGATTTGTTCTGCACCTAAAGTTATGGCTTTTTCAGAAGGTGACATAAATGGAATCATTCCATTCATGTAGACGTTTGAGACTTTTTTTTATTAGGCAAAATGCTTTAGGGTCCATCCAAGTTGTCGCATGTATCCGTAGACTTTGTGTTTAGTAGTATTCCATTACCACAGTCCTCGCTTACCCACAGGTGTTATGTTCTAAGACCCCCATTGAATACCTGAAACCACTATAGTACACTATGTTTTTCCTATAGGAAAACATGCCTATGATAAAGTTTAATTTATGAGTTAGGCACCGTAAGAGATGAACAACAATTCATCATAAAATAGAACAATTTCAACAATTTACTGTTCTCAACTTCACAGATAGAAGATTCATTCTTGCTGTAGATGTTAGCAACCTCAGCATATGATTTGTTTTTTTCCCCAAGTCAAGAACTTTCACCTTTTCACTTAAAGGAAGCACTTTAAGGCATCTCTCTCTTTGGCATATCTGAACTACCAGCATCACTACTTACTACTAGGACAGCTACTAAGTGACGAACAGGCAGCTAGCATTTATAGAGTGAATCCACTGGAAAAAGGGATGATTCAAGGTCTGGGTGGGATGTAGCAGGATGGCCTGAGATTTCCTCATACTACTCAGAACAGTGAGAAATTCAAAATGTATGAATTTCTTATTTCTGGGGTTTTCCATTTAATATTTCCAATCTGGGGAACTAAAAATGTGGAAATGGAAATAGCAGATAAGGGGGACTACTGTACAGTATTAGGAATCCACCCATTGAAGGACATTTATTATTTTTCTGTTTGGGGCAATTATGAATAGAGCAGCTATAAATACATGTGAACAGGTTTCAGTATGAACATGGAATTTTACTTTTCTAGGGTAAATACTTAGTTGGGGAAATGCCAGATGATATAATAACTATATGGTTAATTTTATAAGAAATTTCCGAAGTGTCTTCCAAGAGACTATACCATTTTGCATTCCCATCAGCAAGGAATGAGAACTCTAGTTGCAGCATCTCCTTGCCAAAACTTTGCACTATCGATTTTTGTGTCTGTACATTTCTATCTTGAAATGTATCTTTAAATATTCTGGACATTTAAAAAAATTGTATTGTTTGCTTTCTTACTGTTGAGTTGAAAAGATCTTTATAGATTTTGGATACCAGATATCTATGATATATATGATTTGCACTATTTTCTTCCAGTCTGTAGCTTGTCTTTTCATGCTCAACATTTTTTTTCCACAGAGCTTTTAATTGTGTTCAACTTATTAATACTATCTTTTGTAAATTGTGCTTTTGCCTGACTCAAAGTCATGAAGATTTTCTCCTTCATTTTCTTTTCAAAGTTTTATAGTCTTACATTTTACATTCAAATCTATGATCCATTTTGAGTCAATGTGAGTTAATTAGGCCAAGGTTTAATTTTTGCATATAAATAACCAATTTCAACACCGTTTGTTAAAGAGTTCATTGTCTCTCCATTGAACATCCTTTGACCTTTTTCAAAAATCAATTGACCATTTGGCCATGTTTGTGTACATCTATTTGTGGACTCTATTTTCTGTTCCATTGACCTATCTACCTGTCCCATCACCAATAATACCACATGCTGTAACTATATGGTAAATTTTAAAATTGGGACACATAATCCTCCAACTCTATTATTCTTTTTCAAAATTATTTTCCATTCCTAGTTTCTTTTCCTTTCATATAAATTTTAAAATCTATTCATCCATATATGTAAATAATCCTCCCGTAATTTTGATTAGACCAATTTGGGGAGAGTTGACATTAAGTCATCCAATTCACGAACATGGTATGTTTCTCCATTTATTTAGATCTTCTTTGCTTTCTTACATCAGCATTTTATAATTTTCATTATAAAAATCCTGCACATTTTGGTTACTTATGTGAAATATAGAAGTATTTTATTATTTGGAGCATTATTATTTTTCATAATTCAGTTTCCAATTGTTAATAGCTAGTATATGGAAATGCAATGGGTGTTTTGTGTGCTAACCTTGTATCCTATGGCCTTGCTAAACTCACTTATTAGTTCCAAGAATCTTTTTAAAATTCTGTGGGATTCTCTATGTGGACAGTCATGACATCTGTGCATAAGAACAGTTTTATTTCATTCTTTTCTGTCTGTATGCCTTTATTTTTTGCATTATTGCACTGGTTAGAATTTCCAAAGTAATACTGAACAGACATGGTGAAAGTGTGCTCTCTTGTCTTATTCCCAAACTTCAGAGAAGAGCCTTCTGTCCTTCACGAAGTATGATACTAGCTCTAGCTTTTTTTTTCTTTTTTTTCAATTTTTTAAAATTATACTTTAAGTTTTACGGTACATGTGCACAACGTGCAGGTTAGTTACATATGTATACATGTGCCATGTTGGTGTGCTGCACCCATTAATTCGTCATTTAACATTAGGTATATCTCCTAATGCTATCCCTCCCCCTTCCCCTCACCCCACAACAGGCCCCGATGTGTGATGCTCCCCTTCCTGTGTCCATGTGTTCTCATTGTTCAATTCCCACCTATGAGTGAGAACATGCGGTATTTGGTTTTTTGTCCGCTCTAGCTTTTTTGTGGACGTCCTTTAGCCAGATAAGGAAGGGCCTTTCTATTACCAGTTTGCTGAGAGTTTTTAATCACTAGCAGATGTTAAATTGTCAAATGTCTTTTCTGCATCAATTATAAGATCTTTTTTTTTCTTTTTGTCTGTTAATATGGTATGTTACATTAACTGATTCCCAAGTATTGAGTAAGTTTGGGCTGTCATTTATATTCTTTTTACGTGTTACTGGATTCAATTTGCTAATACTATGTTGAGGATTTTTGTAACTATGTTCATGAAGAATATTGGTCTGAAGATCTCTTTCTTATATGTCTTTGTGTGATTTTAGCATCAGGGTAATGCTGACATCAGAAAATAAGTTGAGAATCACTCTCTATTCTATTTTTTTTTTTGAAAGAGATCATATCAAATTGCTAGTATGTCTTTGCAATTGATTGAATGTTTGTGTCCCCCAAAAATCTGTATTGAAACTCTGATCTCCAGTATGAATGTATCAGAAAGTGAGGCATTTAGATCATGAGGAAATTAGATTTTGAGGGTGGAGACTTCATAAATGGAATTTATGCCATTACCAAAAGGGGCCCCAGACAATTGTTTTGCTCTCTTTCTACCATGTGAGGACACAGCAAGAAAACATCTATGAACCAGGTAGCATGCTCTTACCAGATGGCAAATCTGCCAATGACTTGATTTGGACTTCCCAGCCTCTGGAACAGTGAGAGATAAATTTATGTTGCTTACAAGCCAACTAGTCTATGGTACTTTGTTATAGTAGCCTGAGTGGACCAAGACAGTCTTCTTTAAATGTTTGATAGAATTTAACAATAAGACTACTGGGCTTTGGGTTTTCTTTTTTGAAAGGGTTTCAACCATGAATTCCATTTCTTCAATAAATAGAGGTCTATTTGGGTTTTCATTCCTTCGCAAATATTTAGTAGTTTTTAGTTGATCTTATCTAAGTTCCTCTTTTTTTAAGAGTTGTTTGTACTGTTCTCTTATTATCCCTTTAATGCCTGTGGGATTTAGTAAATCCTCCCTTTAACTTCTGATACGTGTAATTTGGCTTCTCTTTCTTTTTTTTTAAATTGTCAGTCTGGCTATCTGTTTCATTAATCTTTTCAAAGAACCAGCTTGTACTTTTTTGTACAATTTCAACTCCTTTAAATTTGTTAAGGCTTGTTTCATGACCCAAAATATAGTCTGTGTTAGTGGATATTCCATATGTACTTGAAAAGAGTTTGTATTCTGCAGTTGCTAGGTAGAGTGCTTTATACATGTCAGATTCAGTTGGTCAGTGGTAATAGTGAGTTATTCTATACTAGCAGTTCTCATCTCCAGGCAATTTTGCTCCTCAGTGGACATTTAGCAATGTCAAGAGACATTATTGATTGTTACAACTAGTGGGCAGCTATTGGCAACCAGTGGGTAGAATCTTCTGGCCTTACTCTGCTAAACATTCTACAATGTACAAGACAGGTCTTCCCCCAAGCCCTGTCACCATCCTACCCCTGCTGACAACAAATAATTACCTGGTCTAAAATGTCAATAGAGCCAAGGTTGAGAAACCCTTTTCCTTGCTGATTTTCTCTCTACCTGTTCTATTGACTGCCGAGAGACAAGTATTGATGTCTCCAATTCTAATGGTAAATTTATCCATTTTTCCTTTCAATTTTATGTTTTTGCTTCATTTAAATTGAAGCTCTGCTGTTAGGTACATACACATTTAGGATTTTTTTGTCTTATTGGTTAAATGATCATTTTATTAATAAGTAATGGTCTTACTTCATGTAAATTTTCTTGTTCTGAAATATGCTTTATCTGACATTAATAAAGTCACTACATCCTTCCTTTAGTGCTTGCATGGTATGTCTTTTTACATTCTTTCAGTTCAACTCACTGTTGCTTATTTAAAGTATATTTTATTTATAGACAACATACAATTGGGTCTTTTTCTTTTGTAATCTATCCTGATAATTGTGTCTTTTAATTGGAGCATGTAGGTCACTTTCATTTAATGTAAGTATTGCTATGTTTGAATTTCAGTCTATCATTTTAATAGTTGTTGTCTGTTTGCTCCCTCTGTTCCCTTTTCCTGCCTTCTTTGTATTATTTGAATTTTTAAACTCTGTTTTATTCTCATTTATATATTTAGTTTTTTACTATTTACTATATCTTTTTATATATTGCCTTAGTGATTGCTCTGAGGATTAAAATACACATACTTAACTTTACTGTCTGCTTAAAATTAACCTTTCACCACTTCAAAAGCAGTGTAAAACCCTTACCACCATATAGGTCTTGCTAACTTCCCCGTTATGTAGTAGTTGTCTTATGTATGACATCTACATACTTTGACAACTCCATCACACAGTGTTAGTTTTCTTTCGATCACATACATATTTTAAGGGTATTTAGAAGAGAAAAATACTCCACATTTACTCAGATATTTAGCATTTCCATTGCACTTCCTTTATCCCCAAAGTTTGGAGTTCCTCTCTAGTACAGTTTCCCTTTCACCTGAAGAACTTCCTTGGACATTTCTTTTACAGCAGCTTAGTTAGTGGCAAAAACTTTTATTTTTCACTCTTCTGATAATGTCTTTATTTTGCCTTCATTTATAAAGGATACTGTCACAGTCTGGGTTGATAGTTCTTTTCTTTCAGCACTTTAAAAATGATGTTTCCAGCACCTCTGGCCCCTGTGGTTTCTGATGAGAAACCTGCAGTCATTCCTATTGCTGTTCCCCTGTGGGTGACACATCATCATTCTCTGGCAGCTTTCATGTTTTTTCTTTAATTTGGAGCAGTTTGATTATGTGTCTGAGTGTGAATTTCTTTATTTATCTTGTTTGGAGTTCGCTGAGCTTCCTTCCTGTGTTTGTAATTTTTATCTTTTTCATCACTGTTGGAAGTTTTCAGCCATTTTTCTTTCAAATGTTTTTCTGCACCACAACTGTTTTTCCACACTTTCTGAGATACAGGTGTAAGTATAGGTATCAGCAGAGATAGAGATAGAGGCACATGTCGCTTCATGACATGAATACTTTCTGAGAAATACATCCTTAGGCAATTTCATCATTATGTGAACATCAAAGAGTGCACTTACACAAACCTAGATGGTATAGCCTACTATAGACCTAGGTAGACTACATGATCTAGTCTGTTGCTTCCAGGCTACAAACCTATACAGCATGTTACTGTACTAAACACTATAGGCAATTGTAACACAAGGGTAAGTATTTGTGTATCTAAACCTGGAAGAGGTAAAGTAAAATTATAGTATCACAGTCTTATGGGACAACTGTCATATATGCAATCTGTCATTGACCAAAACATCATTATGCAGCACATGGCTGTACACACACACACACACACACACACACACACACACATATTTTTAAAGCAGGACTTTTTACTTTTAAGAAGCACCTAGGTCTATAGTAGGTTATTCCATTTAGGTTTGTGTAAGTATATTCTTTGATCACACAATGAAGAAATCACCTCTGCCTTTAAACAGAGGCAGCTCAGGTGAGTTCAGAGTTGCTATACAACTTTCAGAATCACTTTTCCTGAATTTCTTCCCTGTTGCAATCTCTCTGAACTCTGTGGCTCCCAGGAGCATCTCTTCTCCCCCCACTTTTTGGTCTTCTGGCTGGATTTTGTTTTCTAAATCTGTTGCACACTTCTTGCAACTGTTTCTGCCTCTAGAGCCAAGTGGCAGTAGGGT
Organism: Pan troglodytes; assembly: GCF_028858775.2. Classification (NCBI taxonomy): domain Eukaryota; kingdom Metazoa; phylum Chordata; class Mammalia; order Primates; family Hominidae; genus Pan; species Pan troglodytes. The sequence goes on along the minus strand of NC_072406.2, from coordinate 61,219,783 downwards.
AGAGAAAACAAAGCAACCCCCCAGCTCTGAGGACCACAGTTTGGTCAAAGACAATGGTTCTCTTCTTCCAGCTTCTAGATGCCTGCCTGGATGACTCCAGGGATACAGGGTGGCCTGGGATGAGACAGGAGAGAAGCAAGCAAGCAAACAAACAAACAAACAAAAAACAGAACACAAAACAGATTTCCCTTACTGTCTCTGACCCTTAAAAATCCATTTCCTGTTCCTTGGACCAGAAAGAGAGGCTTTTGTTGGAAATCAGAAATCTTTCTGTCCTCATCTGGTGCAAAGTTTTGTGTTCTGGGCTGCCCTTGAGTCCAAGCCAAGAGAAACGGTTGAGGGGAGAAAAGCGAGTTCAGGAAACTTGTGGCCAGATTGGTCTTTACTTTGAGTTATGGATTTCTTCTCCAATCTGCCTGATATCACTTATCTCAGAGTCCCAGTGTGCTTCTCTATGCATTCTGCCCAAGGCTTTACTTGCTTTCAGGAGTTTGGTGGGACCAAGTGAGCATACAAAATCTTAATTGGACGTGGACTCCACTTTGTTTTTTAAGCTGCTTTATCCTATCTGGTTTCTCAGAGCTGAATGATATAGACAGTTCCGTATTGGTGAACATGGTGCTGGCTCTGGAAACCAGCCAATTATGCCCGAAAATGGGGAGTCCACTATTTTTAAAGACTAGAGTCAGCTTACAAGGCCTGTGTAAATGAACATCAATGCTGCCAAGAGCTAAGAACTGTCATTGGTTTACTGTGGAGACCACCATCTATCCCAGGCGGCTGTGATCCATCAGGCCTTTCGCAGGGTAGGACCCTCTGACCCTTCAGCTATGAGTGGTGACAGTGGGATTTTCAGTAGGTGTGAGACAGGCTTGTACACATTTCCCTTTGACACTGGGTGAGGAAAACATATAACTATATTCCCACACAGCCTGATTGCTCAATATTCATGTGCTATATCAACTTGGGTTCTAATAAAAGGTATAGGTGATGAAGTATGGAAACTGTAGAGTACCTCTCCCTGCCCATCCCTGCAGGGAACAGAGGCAATGCAAGTTTGTGTCTCCCAAGGGCATACTTCTGCCTGGTTTGGAAATCTCGGTCCAAAAAAAAAAAAATCAGCAAGCAGGAGGCACAGGAGGCCTTTAAAAAGAAAAGGGGGTCCCAGAACCAAACAGAACAGAGTTGCATCCTCTTCCTGGATGCAGACCTTCCTCACTTCTGAGCCTCAGTCTCGCTATGATAGGGTAATGCTGTGGACCTTGTTATTGAGGATTAGAAACAATATGTGTAGCAATTTTTAATAACTAACATTAATCAAGCTATTACTATGTACCAGGCACTGTTATAAGTGCTTTATAGTATTAGATAATTTACGCCCCCTCATAGCTCTGTAAGGGCATCTGTTTTCACAAATAAGAAAACACAAGCACTGGGAATTTAAGAAGATTGTGAGTAGAATAGAGCTGGACTTCTAAGCCAAGCATGCAGAAGCCATAATCCCCATCACATCACATTGACATTCTGCTTCCCTGCACTGAGGCAGTCACGGCCATTTATCAAGTTTCTGTGCAGAGGAGTTGAAGTCCAGTGTGAAGGATGAGAGAAGAGGCAGGAGATGGAAAAGGCAGCATTCTCCATGAGCTTTGCCCGCACCCCCCATCCCCCTGTGTGCTCATGATGGGGAGTTATGGTGCTGCTGGGCACAGCAATGGCACACCCTGATATCCCTGGGCTGAGCAACAGGCTTTTCCGCATGGCTACAGTTGCACTGTAGCCAAGGCCTCACTAGTTCCTCTGGGTCCATTAGGGGAAGAGGGATGTGAGAAGTTGGTCTTAGTACCCACCTTATTCTTTAAGATCCAGGCTTATGTTGGCTTGAAAACTCAGCAGTCCCTCCCCAGGAACTTGTATGAAAACTTCAGGAAATCCTAGCTCAATGTAGGGGTCTAGGAAGGGGCAGATATCCAAGAACACACACACACGGCTCTGGGTGGGGGGTACGTGACAGTCTGGGACAGTGGAGAGTATTTATAAGTCGGGGCATGACACAGCTAGAGGGACATTTACTGTCCTTCAGGCTGACCCTGCACCTCCTATTTTAACATCCAAGAAAATCAAAGTCTGAAGAAGGCACACAGTTTGCTGACAATCTATGGCTGGGCTGGGCCCACTTTGCCGTGACTTCTCTCTGCAATCCTCTTTCTTGCTTTTTAAACCACTGAAGAGCAAAGCCTCATGACATGGGGGAGCCCAGTGCCCTCTGGCATCTCCTAACCAGATGTTTTCTTATCTTTCAGCAGTTTTTCATGATTTTTCCTCACACTGATCACTATCCAATCAGAACAACAAACTTCTAACGCTCCCTCACTAAAAGAACATGGTTAAGGGTGAGAAAGGCCCCAAGGGCAAGAAGATCAACCTCAAGGTGGCCAAGAATTGCATCAAAATCACTTTTGATGGGAAAAAGCGCCTTGACTTGAGCAAGATGGGAATTACCACCTTCCCCAAGTGTATTCTGCGCCTTAGTGACGTGGACGAGCTGGACCTTAGCCGGAATCTGATCAGGAAGATCCCTGACTCCATCTCCAAGTTCCAGAACCTCCGGTGGCTGGACCTGCACAGCAACTACATAGACAAGCTGCCTCAGTCCATTGGCCAGATGACCAGCCTGCTCTACCTCAACGTCAGCAACAACCGGCTGACCAGCAACGGGCTGCCCGTGGAGCTGAAGCAACTCAAGAACATCCGCACTGTGAACCTAGGCTTGAACCACCTGGACAGTGTGCCCACCACGCTGGGGGCCCTGAAGGAGCTCCACGAGGTGGGGCTCCATGACAACCTACTGAACAACATCCCCGTGAGCATGTCCAAGCTCCCCAAGCTGAAAAAGCTCAACATAAAGCGGAACCCCTTTCCAAAGCCAGGTGAGTCGGAAATGTTCATAGACTCCATCAGGAGGCTGGAGAACTTGTATGTTGTGGAGGAGAAGGATCTGTGTGCGGCTTGCCTGAGAAAATGCCAAAACGCCCGGGACAACCTGAATAGAATCAAGAACATGGCCACGACAACACCGAGAAAGACCATCTTTCCCAATCTGATCTCACCCAATTCCATGGCCAAGGACTCCTGGGAAGACTGGAGGTGACTTGGAACCTGACCCTGAGGCAGAAGGGAAAGAGAGAGGGAGGGAAGAGGGCAGTGGGCTACATCCACAGGAAACCAAGGGCTCCCCTGTGGCTGCAGCAGCTCTTTCAGCCAAGCCCATAAAACTCCTTTCCTTACTTTCTCGGCGTGTGATTGTGTTGATTCAAGGGCTTTTGGTTCCTTGCCATTCCACACATTTCTCTGTCCTCTGCACACACACTCACAAGTACAGGCACAGTGAGTCAGGAAGGGCCTGTCCATGTCCATCCTACTCTTGCCCCCAGATCTCTCTTGTCTACCACTGTGGCCTAGGCAGCTAATGCCGCCACACACTCACTATCACTGGCATTTCAGAGCCCACTGCCAGCTCCCAAATGTGAAGCTATTTAATGGAAATGTTTTGGGTCTGGGCTTCAAAGGCAAGGAATCTCAGAGCATGAGTTTGTAAGAAAGTAGATGAGCACTTGGTGTTGGGTAGGGGACAAAGCTGGACCACAGAAATGGGCAGGTTTTATTATTAAGGCATCAATAGGCAGACAGCTTCTTAGGCCCAAAGCAATGTTTTCTCTCTGAACTGAGCTTGCATAACTTGCTCTATGAGCTTTCTTGGCTAAACCTGCAGACCTCTGACTGGCTGTGAATGAATGAAGTTGCACTCCCATCCTATTACATTCAGTGTTTTTCCAGATCCTCATAGGAGAAATGAAATAATGGTGGCAAGTATGGGTTGGTGCATTCAATAAATCAACACCTTACTCAGCACCATGCTAGGTGCAGGGGCCGTGTCCCTTTGGGGAAAGCTTGGCTTGCCTGGTGCAAGCTGGAGGAGAGAGCAACTGAAATGAGATGGGGCAGAGCACCACTGTCTGAGGCATTCAGGAGATCCCAGTCGTGGATGTGCAGGGCTGGCCTGGCAGAGAGAAAAGCCAAAGATTCTGAGGTTGGACAGGTCTAGGTCCATGGCAGCTCTGCTTCTGACTTGGCATCCCCTTGGGCACCTAACATAGCTTAGGTTCCCTCACTCGTGAAGTGGGAATAATGCCATACCGAACTCCAAGTGTTCTGTGCCTCTAAAACAGGCAGCACATGGAGAATGTACTCAGCAGAAGCCAGTTCTCTTCCAGAACCATAACTTAGTTCATTGCAAAGCTGAAATACTACTTTGAACAGTGGTGCCAGTTACGCTAGATCTTTTGGTAGAAAATGACAGCAACCAAGTCAATCCTCACAATAGCTGAGAACCTTCTCTGGCCTCACTGTGTACCACACTCTCACACCTTCATGTGCGTAAAAGAAAAGATCAAGAATGATACCTTGAGGGAGGCTTTTTTCCCCCAGGACTTTCCTATATTGTTGGCAAGTTTGCTGAGTGGATGATGAGAAGCACCAAGAGGCATCCATCAGTGAAGTGGTATTAACTTATTTTCTTCTCACATTTTCAACCACAGCACACAGCACATTTCATTTCTTCACCCCTTGCTGCTTACTTCCTCTTGTAATGCTTAGCTATGACAACCCTATCACATTTCTAAAAACCTTGGGAGATCTAGATTCAAAATTTTCATTTTAGTTTTTCCCTTTATTAAGTGTTTTTCATTGTAGAAGTAACAGAACCACAACATACTACTAAATATAGTAGCTTAAAGCATCCATCATTCTACAGTATGTCAGCTGCAATGCTGGCAGAGTTCCTTACTAGTTATTTTTCTGTATATATTTTTATACATAGTTAAAATTATAGCATTCCTGTCATTTCTGTCCTGCTTTGAAACCCATGCTGTTACCTGGTATTAATAACCACACTTTAAAACATCTGCAAGATAGTTATTCTTGTGGATATACATAACTATAAGTTACTGTTGTACCTTTAAGTTATTTTCAGTTTTCACTAATGGGAATAGTCTTGTGATGAGAGCCTATATAACTAAAACATTTTAAAATATTTTTAATTATTTCCTTGGCATAGCCTCATTATTGGAAATATTGTGTTAAAGGGTGTGTTTTAACAATAATGTTGATACATGCCATCAAGTAGCTCATAAAAGGTTTACACACATACGCCTACCAGTAATGTAGTAGAGAACCCATTTCACGGCATCCTTGCCAGCACTGAGCACTGTCCTTCACATTTTTCTCTTCACCTAATGTCTGAAATGACTCATGAGAATCCCTTCTGAAGCTGAGGGGAGTGACCGTGTCTGAGACATGTGTGATGAGACACCATGCTGTAGGTATAGGAGCCACCGCTAGCCTGCCAGGTCTTGGACATGTCCATAAGAGAGCCAATCTGCTATTTCAGTCACTTCATCTCTGACCCAAAAGGTATAGAGTCCATGCAGAGACATATGATTGAGACAGACAGTGCCGGGTAGCTACATGATGACTTTCCATTTCAATTTCTCCCCCTTCAGACACTTTTTCTTTAGAATTAATTTTCCCTCCTTAGGTATTCAAAAGGTTCAGCAAAGGAGAGAAGTTAAGAGAAACATCAAGGTTACAGAGCCCACCTGGTGCCCAGGGTTTGCTGGTCCACGTCCTCCCTTCCCCACTGCAGCACACTTCTTGCCATGCTTGGTCCTCAACACCCTTACTTGCTGCCAACTGCTTGGCTGGCCTGACACTCACTCCAGCCTTGCTCTGGGGCTTTATCATGCTTTGTTGCCTCTTATCACACATCTCAGGAAGAGTTTCAAGTGCATTTAACTTTACCAGGATTGAGACATACACAGGCAGTGGGCTGAATTCGCCTCAATGCATTCAAGTCAGACACCTCTTTAGCCAGGAAATGCTGGCAGCAGGACGAAGCAGACTGGAGATAGAGACCAGTTAGGAGGCATCTTCCGCATCCTATTTCTTTTTCTGCCAAGGAAAAGGTTTGATGTTGGTGTTCCTTCATGCTCTAAAATACCTCAGTCACCTTTACTTCTTGGAAATTGTATTAAGCATAAAAATACTTCATAGGAAAGCCTTGGGGGTTCTCTTTCCTCAAATAAAACAAAACCCCTATTCACACTAACCTGACCATCCTGAAGGTCAGGCATGACCTTGGTGAGCTGGTGTGACCTCTGCCCTTGCTGTGTTTGCCTCTGTGGCCTGGAGCAATTGCCTCACCTTCTTGTGTCTCCATCCCCAGAATACGCTTGACATCTTCCTAGAGTAGCTGTGGCAAAATCTTGAAGACTACTCAGCTAACAGAATAAACGACTCTGAAGAGGAGAAGCCCCCAGTTAGGAGAAGACAGAGTGGCAAGTGAGATGTTCTGGAAACCAGGCTCGCCGGAGCTGGCCAAGCCACCGACTTGCTTCTCAAATTCACTTCACCTCCCTTAGCTTTAGCCCACCTGTGTGTGAAAATGACTTTGGGAAATATTTGATGTGGTTTTTAAAATGTATATAGAAAAAAATTTAAGAAAATTACAGATTATATATTATAGACAACTAAATATTTAAGACTTTAAGACTTAAAAGGCTTACTGCCTCTACATTTCACTCAGACTAGTACATCTCAATGCCAGTAGTCTGTGATAAATTTATGTAGGTATAATGAGATACTGATATGGTTTGGGCATTTGTCCCCTCCAAACCTCATGTTGAGATTTGATCCCCAGTGTTGGAGGTGGGGCCTAATGGAAGGTCATGGGGGTGGGTCCGTCATGAATGGCCTGGTGCCATCCTTTTGGTAATGAGTGAGTTCTCACTGTATTAGATCCTGTTGAAAATCGATTGTTAAAAAGACCTTGGCACCTCCCTCTCCTCTCTCTCTCTTCCTCTCACCATGTGATGCCTGCTCCCCTTCACCTTCCACCATGAGTGGAAGCACCTATACCCCAAAGCCCTCACCAGAAGGAGGTGCCGGCACCTGTACAGCTTGTAAGAACCATGACTCAAATAAACTTCTTTTCTTTATAAATTACCTAGCCTTAAGTATTCCTTTATAGCAATGCAAATGGACTAAGATACCTCAAGCAACTCCAATTTATACAAAAAGTTATATAGAAAAATATGCTAAAAAATACTATAGATAAGGTAGGATTTTAACAAATCTTTCAGTGGTGCATAGGTAGGCAGGAAAAAGAAACCAGAGAAATGAACAACAGGAAAAAAACAAAAAATAAAAATAAAATGGCAGACTTGTATTCTAACATTTTGATAATTATAATAAATGTAAACAATCTGCTTTATTTGTAATGACCACAAAATGGAAACAACCAAATTTTTCTCAATGCACAAATTGTTAAACAAACTGGTATATTTCTATCATGGAATACTACTCAGGGAAAAGAGGAACAGACCACTGATACATGCAACAACTTGAATGTATCTCAATGGCACTATTCTCAGTTAAAAAAAAATGCCCATCTCCAAAAGTCACATACTCTATGATTCCATGTATAGAACAGTCTGTAAATGAAAAAATAATAGATATGAAAAACAGATTCATGATTCCCAGGATTTAAGGATGGTGGGGGAAGACAGGGAGGTAGGCATAACTATAAAGTGGTAGCACAGAGATATCTTTGTGGTGATAAAATAACTGTGTATGTCAATTGTGGTGGTGGTTACTCAAATCTACATGTGATAAAATGACAAAGAACTATGCATAGACATGTACCAGTGTCAGTGTCCTGGTTCCGAAATTGTGCTATAGCTATATAAAATGTAACTATGGTAGAGGGGGATATTAAGTGAAAGGTGTACAGTGTCTCTCTCTACTATTTTTGCAACTGTGAATCAATATTTTGAAATAAAAATTAAAAAAAAAAACAATCTTACAGCCTAGATGCAACAATCAATAGATTCTTATACATCTGCCCAGTGCTGATTTATGAGGCACTATGGCAAGCTTAACATGAGAATCTAAAACACTGAGTCAGCCTAGATATACAATTGAGGCACAGAGTAAGGCAATTCAGGCACCTTAACCTCGGCTCAGCCGGCTAATCTAAAATTTCCCATTGTTGATCTTATTCTTGCAGATTCCTGAAAAAGTTGCAAAATAAATAGAAACTGCATGAATTCTCTATGTCCCAGGTTTTCTGGAGGTAGCTGGGCACAGGGGGCAACTAGGATGGGAGAAACCTTGAACCAGTGGGTTGCTCATCAGCATTCCTGGGCATTTGCACACCTGTTCCCCACCCCTGGTGGTGTGGGAGCATAAACGTTGTGGAAGCAATGTGGCTGGGTAGAGTTGGAAGGAAAAAGGGCAGGCTTGCTACAGTGACTGGGGCTTGCATCAGGCTTTTGCCCTGGAAGGGATCTGAGGTTACGGCTAAGGATACAGCAGAGATGAGGCATGAACCTAGTACAGCCAGACAAAGATGAACATGGAATGGGGCCAGGGCCAAGGTCTGAGCATGACCTAGGCAGAATGGCCAGGGCTCGGATGCTCATGGCCCACAAAGCCAACTGTGTGAACAAGCTCCTAGATGCTGCAGCACTGGCTGTCACTCTCATTTTGAGTCTGCAGCCAGGTGCCGTTCGCCTCTGGTCCCAGTGACTCTGGTATAGACAGAGGATATGAGTAGTTTGGTCTCCACAGTTGTGCTCCCAGGGCTTCAGTACAGCAAGAAATCCAAGGACCATGCTTCTCTACTCAGTGGTGGAGCCAGCACTACCTTTACTGGTTAAGCAATTGTGTACCTTACAGATCTGTAGCCAATGGCATGAATCTCTAGGGGGCAGGATTGAAGGAGGAGAAATGCTAGGAAGTGGAGCTTGAACTTTAGCCTCCCCCCAGCTAACTGTGGTGCCTCTGGGGTGTGGTTAATTACCACGGAAGGTCATATTCTCATGGGAATCGCATAGGTTCTTATGGTAGGTTTTCTAAATTATTTGTCTTTCATTATTTTTCAAAGATAATCTCTAAAGGAAACAATAAACTGAAAATGTTCAACTGTAAATCTTGGCACCCCCAAAATAAATTTCATTCTAAACATTATATATGAAGGATTTATACAGTTAAGAATGATTTTAGGAACAGCAAACACCCAGGTACAATCAGGCCCTGAATACAAGCACCATCTCACACCCAGTGGCTTTCTCCAGCCCGGGGATGCTTTTGCCTCAATGACATGGTGGATGTTTCCAGTTTATCCAAAAATATGTGCTGAGCCCAAGAGAGATTTGAGAGAAAGAGAATCAGATAGGCATCCTAGCCTTGTATTTCTCTGAGTTTTCTAAAATCTGGGCTCAGTATGAACTGAGGTCATTAGAAAGCAATGTAACTGAGCCAGGTATTGTTAGCTTCCCAAAGAAATGCCTGTACAAAAATAAGTGCGAATGTTAGGCTCCCATTCATGCAGAGAACTGATACAGAGAATTAGGCTCCCCAGCACTCTTTTTGTATGTTTTATTAAAAAGGAATTGCCACCTTTGTTACCCACGATCCTTTAGAGAAGAACCAAATTTGATATTCAGCACCAAGAGAAAGTATGTTCCAGAAAAAAAAAAAAAATCGCAAAAGCCTGTTTCTTATTATCTATCCCTGGAAAATAATATAAGCCAATATGATTGTTTGTTTTAGTTTTCTTAGTCTCAGGACAATTAGAGTAACTAAATCACTCCACATGACCACACCTATTTTTTCCCCTTTAAAGGAGTGTTGGGTAATTGTTAAAGGATGGTTGTACCCTGTGTTTAATTTTGAAGCTGTCTGTAGCCCTTTCTGGAAGGGCATGAGTACATTTAAGTGTGAGGATGTGTGTTTATCCACAAGTGCATTCCAGCTAGCTGCCCCCTTCCCCTGCAGTTCCTGCCATCATTTCTCCTTTTCTGATTGGTCTTTTTACATCTCAAAAATCCTGCCGGTATTCAACACCACAGAGCAGGACTCATCCAACAGCTCTAGCTGGCATATGTTAGAAGGCCCTGTCGGCTTGCAGAACCTTGCACCCCACAGAAGTCTGAACAGGCTACCATGCTGTCTTCAAAAGGTTCAGTCCTATACCATGGGGACAGGATTCATGCAGGCTTTGCAAGTATTTTCTACTTGGAATTCAGGCCCAGAGAGCCTCCTTAGCATATATATAGTTATGGAGGCAACCATTGTCACTGAAAGCCTCAGCAAAACTCTGGTACCAAAAGCTCTGATTTTCCTGTATGTGTGGGATGGTGTCCAAAGGAGCCACATGAGTCATCAAAAGCTGAAAGTTTAGGGCATGAAAATCTGTAGCCTAGGCCAAGGGTCATGGGCCAGTTGAAAACCCTCAGAACGGCACACACACCTCCTTTATAGGTAAGAAGTCCACATTCATTAGAGTGACTAACAAGCAGCTAGGCATTTTTCAAGACTCATTCTATGATTATTGCCTCCAGTGATCCAAAAGAAAAATCATCAGCTTCATTCCAGGCATATGTCAGTGGCCAGCCAAGCCCTCCTATGGCTGGGGGCCACCACTGCCTTCCCACCCTGGAGCTCCTGAAGCCACAATTGGGCTGGCAAGAGAAAGGCTGGAAAGGGGGCCACTCCGAGGAGCTGAGAGCAAGGAGAGCCACATGCTTTTAATCAATTCTTCTGTTAACATGCCCAAACACACATCAGGTGATTCTAAAATTAGGCAGAAGGATTACAATTTACTGGGCACCTACTATGAGCCCAAATCAGCTTGATCCTGAAGCCCGGGGCTGTTTATTTAGCACGGTCTTGCCACATGCCCTCACTGCATGGGTGGCCTCAGAGCCAAGGGTCAGCACTCTGTGGGGTGTCCGCATTTTGCTGAGGCTCTCCTTCCATGAACTGAGATGAGCACTCCTCTGGAGCACCAAGCACTGTTCCTAGATGACCCCAGAAGCTTCGCCAAGGGTCTCCAACCTGGAGCTGTGCTGAGACTGTGCCAGGCATGACCCAGCATAGCCCTGGAAGACCCTGCTCCAGTGGGATCAGGTAGCCATGATGGCAAAAATAATCACATTGGAAATAAAATCAGAATGGGGCTCAACTGTACCACAGAAGCAAGGTGGTACACAGGTTGGCATTGCAGGTCATCATCAACCTGGGGATGAGTAAGGAGTAATCTCCAGACATTTGACTCATCCACAGGTCATCATCTTCCTCCAACCTGGCAATCATTTCTGAGGGGCCTCTAACTTAGTGGGCACAGCTGGGGGTAAGCTCCTTTTCTGCATTCCTCCCTCTGCCCCTCCTCTACCTGCCCCTCTATATTTGGAGCAGAAGGTATGTGGAGGAAGGTAAGTGTTTCCAGGCAAGGCAACACTAAGATTCTGAGGACAAAAGACAAATAATGGACAGAGAGCTACCCACAGTCATAGGGACAGCTATGCTGTCACTGAGTGACATTACAGAATAGGTTCATCAAAGGGTGAGCTGCAGAGACAATGGAGCTCAGTGAAGTGATGTGTGTCATGATTGATGCAGCATTGCTCCAGGGAGAGAGAAAACCATCTGCAGCCCATGAGCACTGCGGCTTGGAACTTCCCTCTGCGTGGAACCATGTGTGGCCACCTGCTTTTGCTGACAACCTCAGTGCTCACCCCCTTGTGGATAACAGAACCTTGATTTTCTCAGGGAACCATACTCCCCTCAATTTGGTCTATGTAGTTGGGTGGGACTGACCCTATCCCCAGAAGCTGGGTGGGTACATCCCTCCGATCCAGCCAATGAAAACACTTGATTGGTTCTGGGATGGGCATGTAATTAACCTAACTGGGGAAAATGACAGTTTGGGAAGTTTTGCTAAAGTTACCGGGATAGAGCATGTATGGTGTGTGGTGGGATTCCTGCGTGATTGACTGTCAGTCTGGAGCTGTTGGGGGCATCGGTGCCCCTGTGATGAGAACGCCTATGAGAAATGGAGCCAGGCCAAGTAAAATCCTCCCTGAGAGAGGGAGAGCCACCACTTCCTGCAGACTTACTTGTGCCTAGTGGTCCAGCCATGCCTGGAGCCAGACCATTTTTGACCTTCAGGTAGATGCTATCATGAATCTTCTTTTTTTGCTTCAATTAGTTTGAAATAGCTTTTTACCTTGTACTGAAACAGTGCTGAGAAATCCAAGTATGAACATAAAGGCTTATATGAAACATAAACAATATGAGATCAGCAGGGCTGAAATTCAGCAGATATGCACAATTAGGACTATCCTGTTGTTGAACTATTAAACTATGCCCATTACAGTTGGTAAACAGCCACCCCAACTCCAGCGATCCACTGCTGCCCGGGTCCCCTGGACCATACCCTGGCATGCCTTGCACTTCACCACAATCTATAAAGGGTAAGTGCCTGGCACAATAGGAGCCTCTGCTAGTAGCCACTGCAATTAGTCTATTGAAGGTCATCAATGACTCTCATGTTATGAAGCTCAATGGTCATTTCTCAGTTCTTATCCCACTTGGCCTATCAACAACACTCGACCACTCCCACGTTGAGTCACTCTACCTGGCTTCCAGGACGTCTTCCACACCTACAGTTTCTGCTACCTTTCTGGCTACTCCTTCCCCATCTCTTCAGCTGGCTCTGCCCATGTCCTTACCAGAGGGTAAGTTTGGTGTGCCCAGGGCACAGTCCTCTGATCTCTTCCATGTGCATGCATTCTTGATAATCTTGCCCATTCTCATGACTTTAAACACTATTCTAAATTTATGTTTCACTTGAACCTCTCTCTTGAACTCCAAATTCATATGCCCAATAGCTCCACAATGCCTTTGAGATGTATGATAGGCATCTCAAAATTCGCATGTCTAAATCTGAGCTTCAGATAGCCACAGTGGCCCTACAGCCACTCTTCCTGTGATCATCCTCATTTAATTTTCCAATTGCTGAAGCCTAAATCCTCTGTCTTATCCTTAAGTCCTCTGTCACATACATGCATTTCTCACACTTGATTTGTCATCAGATCCCATCAAATGTACCTTTAAACATGTCCATAATCTGATCACATCATATTATCTTTGCTTTCATGTTCCTGATCCAAGCCACCATCGTCTCTCACCTGGATTACTGCAACAGCCTCCAGCAATAGCTTCCTAACTAGTCTCCAGCTTCTGCCTTTGACCCACTCCAGTCTATTCTTGGCACAGCAGCCAGAGTGATTCTTATTAATATGTCAGTTCATATCATCCCTCTGCTTAAAATCCTCCAACGCTTCCCATCTATTTGGAATAAAAACCGACATGAGAATCTTGCACCAACTATCCCCTGTGACCTCCCTCACCTCCACCCCAACTAACTCCCTGCACTCCAATTTTATAAGCCTCAGCCATGCCCTGCTCTTCCCTGGGTCTGACACACTCTTTACTTAATTAACTGCATAACATGTTTCTCCACCTTTTTTTTTCAGACGGAGTCTTGCTCTGTCGCCCAGGCTGGAGTGCAGTGGCGTGATCTCAGCTCACTGCAACCTCCACCTCCTGGGTTCAAGCAATTCTCCCACCTCAGCCTCCCAAGTAGCTGGGATTACAGGCACCTGCCATCATGCTTAGCTAATTTTTTGTATTTTTGTAGAAACAGGGTTTCACCATGTTGGCCAGGCTGGTCTTGAACTCCTGACCTCAGGTGATCTGCCCACCTTGGTCTCCCGAAGTGCTGAGATTACAGGAGTGAGCCACCACGCCCGGCCAAGTATTAATTTAAAGATTGTTTTCTTGATAAGGGCTTCACTTGCCACCTCATCTAAGATTTCAATGCCCACCTCTATCTGCTTGGTTTTTTACACTTACACTTATAATTATCTAATATGCTTTATAGTTCACTCATTTATATTGGTTTATGTCTGTCCTCCTGGTGAGAATGTGAACTCAATAAGGACAGGGGATTTTTTTTTTCTATTTGCTTGTTGCTCCATCAACAAGCAAATACCATGTATCACAAGCTATTAATAAATAATTTTGAAGGAATTAGCGAGACCCATTTTATACTGATTATAAATATCTTGAATGTCATTCCTGGGGACACCCTCTTGATTGGTCCCCACACATTCCTGTAGAAAACCAGCTACCACCTTCTTCTAGTCTCACCCCGACTGAAATAAAAACACCTACTGATCCCTAAGTGGCCTTCCAGAGAACTGGGTAGCTGGAAAGGGGACCTGGCGGGGGTTGGGGGGACTGCAAGCAATTCATTCACTGGGAGAGACGCCCCATAGCACAGATTCCTAAATTAACGTCTGATTCGCACACCATCTTGTATGAATTTAGCTTCTAAGCGTTCAGAAACCCTCATCACAGGAGGGACAGCATGGGATTTCTCACACACCCCCACGGGAGGGCCTGACCTCCAAGGCTGGGCCTGACTCCACACCTCTGCGCCACCTGCTCAGTCACCAAAGGCAGAGGATGGCTTCCTGCCACTTGGGTCTGAAAAAGCCACAGGGCATGTGAGACTTCAAGTCTGTTCACAGAGGTTTAACTGGCAGAAGGAATTTCAGGAGTAGGATGAAGGATGTATAGGAATAGGAGAGAGAAAAATGAGGGAAACAGTTGGGCATGCTCTCTGCAAGACTTCTTTAGAGTGGGATGAGGCAGAGGAGGAACATCAAAGCCAGGGCAGTGCCATGCCCAGAAAGCATGGCTACCCGCCATTACCTTAGATTGAGGTGGTCCTCCGAGGCGGCTTTTCCCTTCAGGCTGGGTTGGAAAGAGCAGAAGCTACATGAAAAGGGAAGGGATAATTCCATCAGCAGAGTCAAGACCCTTTCTCCTGCTGCAGAGGCATTTCCGGAGTCAGGCAGGAAGCTGGGCTCATTATTGCTCCCCCTCGCTCCATCCTTCCCCCAGGTCGAACACCAGGCCTGGGTGTACCTCTGAGGCAACCCTCAGCACTCTCTGGCATTACACACTATTGCCTTAATACCAACAATGACAACAATAAAACAATAATTACTTAGGCAGTGTGTGTGAGGTACCGCCTCTGGGCCAGGCACTTGACAACATTGCCAATGTCAACAACCCTGCTGTATATTCCAGTGCGTTGCTGTGAGGACAAATGCCATCTTAATGCCAGGCTCCTTGAGCCGAGTGGGTAGTGGTTGTGGAGTCCGCATTAGGCCACCTTCACATCCTGAGCTATGGAGGTGTAAGATTTCTAGATCAACTGCGAAAAACTTTGTTTAATGAACAGAAACCATAGGGGGAAATGAATCAAGTTTAATGGGTTGTATGTCTGCTTGTTTGGTTTGGTCTAAACTAGGCCTTGAATATAATTTTAGGGGGCAATCTAGCAGCAGCATGGAAGAACCGCATGAGCAGGCTCACCTGAGTCCAAGGAAGTGCGCCTAGAACTAGCACAAAAGCCTCTCTACAGTTGTTTTTCTCCACCCTGGCCCTGCCTCTTGGATGCAGTAGTGGGCCCTGGGTGCCAGTTCCACAGGGCCACTAGAAGGCAGGGCTTGAATTTCTGAGCACAAAATAGGCTCCTTGGTCAGCGGATATCAAATCTCACCTCAGAACTTCCAGCCCACATGGAGCAGCACATAACCACTCCCTCTGTTAATCAGCCTCTCTGTGGTCTATAATGATGAGGAACTGACCTTCCTTTCTGTTCTTTGTAGATTCACTACAAACCAATCTACTGATCTATAACTTTAATGGTAATAAAAACAAATAACCATGGTATTAAGAACTTACACACTGGCTTAGATTTCTTAAACTGATCCATCTGGAGAAAGAGAAGTTAACTACAACAGCAGGCTTCTCTCTTTAAGAAAAAACATGTTCAATGCACATGTGGGAAATCAGTTGTTTGGAATTCCTTCCAATGAAATACGAAATTGGAGCAACTAAAATTGGCAACTGGGATCAGAAAGAAAGATTAAGCCAAAAAAATTACTTGGAAAATTAGAAAATAAAGCCAGAACATTCTGGAAGGCCCATTAAACAGCCAGTTCCTTAACTCTGTGGTAGCTGCGTAATTTTTTTCTCACTTCCTGTTCTATGCCACTTCACTTCAGGAAAATGGAGCCTGCTTCCTAGGACTGAAGGAAGGGCCTTCTCTGCCTGTTCCCGTACATCATTTCATGACTTGGCAGTTCTGCAGGCCAGCAGTGCCTCCCTGGGCCCAGCCTGAGTGGCGTTCACTGTGGGTTGAGAACACTTTTCCTGAGCACAGAGCTGAGTGTTCTCTGCCCCTCTGCTCTCAGTTCAGGATCAGTTTCCTCAGAAGGAGGATTTTCAAGCTCTTACCTTTTAAAGGCCTTACTCCGATCATTGTTGTAGAAGACAAGAAACTTGGAATATCCATTGTGGAAGAAGATCTCCAGGGCGATATCCTGTGAAGAGAAGCCCCTTTTAATGCTCCTGATATTTTGTGGACTAGAGACGCCCCAGGGTGACACAGCTGCTGGAAATGGGTCATTGCGGGTCTCCGTGTCAGAAGACCCTTCCTGGGTGGTCCTTTTGAGTTCCCGCGGTAGGAAGACCTTCGTGACAGGGATGGGGTGCTTCTGCAGAATGTGTGGGAGGGCAGGGGGCCTGACCACAGCTTGGAGTTCTGTTGAAGCAGGAAGCAAAAGGTCCACTCCCAGGGCAAGCGTGAGGCAGACATGAGAGAAAGCACCCATGCCATCCTCAGACATTTTCACTTCTGAGTTATGGCATGGGTGAGCCAGGGGGTCAACTTACCAGAAACTGAACTAGGGAAGCTAGTTCAGTGGGTGCAGTTGGGCAGCATCGTGGGTTGATCTACAGACTTAAGCAGCACAGGGTCCCCTGCCCAGGCCATTTTGATGTGGCCCCACTGGCATAGTAAAGTTTTTGTCAGGGGTACTTCCTTAATGCCTAAATTAAATGCACATAACTATCTTTTCTTTTTTTTTCTCCCATCCTTGTTTCCTCTCTAACTCCCTTCTATTCCAAGCTATGTAAATAATAAACTTGGAATAAGAGATAGAGTGAGTTACCTATAAGATAAGCCTCAGGGATGAGATGAGGCCAAGGAGAGAGAATTCCCAGGGCTGAAGGGAGAGTTAGGGAGAGATGAGACCTGTACATGGAGGGAAGGATGGGGTGGGGTAAGGTTCAGACTCAGAGGTGGGTACTGCACCCAATAGCAGAGTCCTGTCCTGCATCTACCTGGCTGGAAGTGAGTTCTCAAAGTCCAGTTCATTAACTCTCCTGAGCAGAGAGAAGGTATCTGCAAAGAGGTTCCATACCTTCTCTCCTCTGCTAGTGGACAGGAGACTCTTGGATTTTTTTCTACAAATAGAAATATAAATAATGTGCAAAACAGGAAGTGAATGCAGAATTTGTGGAGGGTACAGCTTGCCCTGGATACCTTGAGTGCCAAGCTCTGCCTTTCTCCTGGGAGAATCCAGGGATGGACAAATGGTGGCCTTGCTCAAAAAGCTCTTCCTTTGGCTTCCACCACTTCAGGTGAACCAACCCTCTGGAAACAATCACCATGTGCTTGGGGAAAAAACCCCACTGACTGATACCTATCTGCTACTCTATATAACATGTAAGGTAGACATATAATCCTAAAAAATAATTTTGAGTACCTATTTTGTGCCTAAAATTGTACTCAGTGCTGTATGTATAATAGTGGAAAGGCAGGACATGGCCTCCTGCTCACTGAAGGGCAAGGAAACCAGAGAGGTGCCCACAGGAGCTAATGTGGCAGAGCTGAGGTGGAGATTGGCCCAGACCCAGCAGCACTGCCCAGAACCATCAGGGCAGGGCTGCTACTTCCACTCTGCTCTTCCTGCTCCCTCACCCTGCAAAGGCCCTCAGGAAGCTCAGGCAAAATGAGAACTAACTGTGTTGCAGGCAAAAGCAGCAGAGGGAGGAAGAGTGCTCATTAGAGGGCTAGAGTGGAGCTGCTGGCAAACCCTTGACAGGAGGGCAGCTGGGGCCTTTCAGGAATTTCCCCCACCTTAAAGGCCACCCTGAGCTTCAGTTTCAGAGAATGATAATGAGCCCTCTTGCAGGAGGGGTCACTGGATGATCAATGACCTACCTACAGAAAATAGATTTACAAATGAAAAATGTCTAGTTCATCTAGGCCAAGCACTGCTCTCTTGCTGGCCTTTGGAACTAACAGTGATCCTGTAGAGAGGGTGGAAAGAGATCCTGACCCTCCTGTCACGTGGTCCCCAGGATCCCCTTTTCTGCCAGCTGCCCTGGAGGCCCAGGGACTGGGGATGCAGCTTTGCTATTGCTGAGCTTGAGGTAATGAAGGCAAGATGTGTTTGATGTCACTGGGGGCCCCTGAAGTTTACCCTACTCCCTTTGCTGCTCAGGTGATGTTTCTAGAAAGTGTGATCTATCTGTGAAGTGGGATGAGAAGTGGGAGGTTATGACCAGCTTATGGCTGAGCTTTTCCTCTGAAAGGAGCCACCATCTCTGTTGCATGCCTGGCTAAGCCCTTGAAGGTATGGGTGAGGCACTGAAAGATCCTAGTTGGAGGGGGCAGCTGGGAGATCCCTAAACCACTTGGCCCCAGAAACAGGGCCAAGCAGGAGCTTGGCAATAGGCGAGCACCTTGGGGAGAAAGGGGGAGAGTATGTCAGCAAGGGAGGTCTTACCCCTGTGGGCAGGGCAGGGCAGAGGGCACTCTACTCCCAGTTATCAGCTCTACTGGGAGGCAATGTATCTGTCCTGCCCTGCATTCCTAAATCTCCAAGGCAGCTCTGGGCTATGTCAAGAG
Source organism: Pan troglodytes (assembly GCF_028858775.2). Taxonomy (NCBI): domain Eukaryota; kingdom Metazoa; phylum Chordata; class Mammalia; order Primates; family Hominidae; genus Pan; species Pan troglodytes. The sequence goes on along the minus strand of NC_072406.2, from coordinate 61,201,044 downwards.
CAAAACAGCGAAGCAGCTAAATCCTAAAAGACACAGCAAAAGGCCCAACAGCCAAAGACAAGGACTGCAGAGTGGAGCAGAAGTCAGAACTCCCACCTGGGACCAGGGCCACCACAAGCCCAGGGAACTCGCGGGTGTCTCCTTAAGGGCACTGGGCTGTGCATAGGCACAAAGAAGAGTCACAGAGGTGTGTCTCTGGATGGCTCCTGGACCACCTGTCCCATGGCCCTGCCTCTCGCAGGCCCCAGGCGTGCTAGCACCCAGTGTGCTTACCTGCAGGAGGAAGCGAGCCTGCCGTAGCTCCCGCATGTCAGCGTAGCTGTGGCACTGGCACGAGTAATGGTCAGTGGACCTGTCTTTGCTGCACAGGTTGAAAATGAACGGATCGCTGATGCTGAAAAGGAAACAGGCATGCAGGGCACATGTTCAGACATCAGAGTGAGGACACGTGCAGGCTTCTTCTTCTTCCTGCCCTCCACCAGCCCCACCCACATTTCCAATGACACATCAGAGAAGTGCGGTGGTCACTGCCAACCAGTGTGCTAGCCCTACTCATCTGAGAAATCCTTGCTGAGTGCTTGCCCATGTCAGCTCTAGCACTGGCCGCTGACACGTGAAAGCTGCCCTGCCCTGGAGGAACAGGGTGGGGTGTCAGCCTCACCAGGCCAGGGGACAGCAATATGACGGCACAGTTTCCAGGATGATGCTGACAAAGGGTATGAGGGTCGGGGTGAGAAGGCCCCTGGGTGAGAGTGGGGGCCAGCAGGGAGGGCTTCATGGGTCCTGTGCGTGACTGTAAACCATGCCCAGGAGCCCTCGTGGGTTCCTGTGGCCTCTCTTCCCTGGCTCCCCCATGCCCAGGCTGGCGCTGTGCCAGTTACCTCTGCCCAGGCATGACAGTCTCAGCCCCAGGATACTTGCTGTGCCACACACCTTAGTCCCTCTGCCCAGGTGTTCTCGTTTTGTATTGAATGACTTCTTTCCCTGGCAGGGCTGAGAGGCTGGACAAGGTAACTGAGTCAGGTGTGGCCTGTGGCTGCCACAGGGACTGGCAGGACTCAGACCCTTCATGGCAGGATTGGGGAGTACAGAGCACTTGGCAGGGAGGTTTGAGGGAAGTCAGCTGACTGTGAGACTGAATGCAAACCAGAGTTAGGAGGGGTCAGGCACCACAGGGAAGAGGAGGGAGGGGAGCAGAGGAAGGCAGAGAGGCCGCTGGCAAGGCATGAGGACAGGACCTGGAGCTCATCTGCACAGCGCCTGCATCCTGAGAGGCTGCCCAGCCTGGCCTGGGCCCTGGCAACCTTCAGGATGAGGTCTCTTCAGAGGTGAGTGAGGCTCTCACTGAGACTGTAGAGTGATGTCTCGTGTCAAACCAGGGAGCTCTTCAGGACCCTTGGCCTGTCTCCCTGACATCTTTGGCAGCCCTGAGAGCTATCTGGCTCTCAGCTGAGCTGCCCCTAAAAATCTCTGACTCCCAGTGGGGCCATAGTGGTAATTCTTCTTCCTACCCTTGGCTTAGGTCAAACCACATCCCAGGTCAAGGTACTGGTGGGGATGACATAGCCACTCATCTGTGCTCCCAGCATCCATGCTAACAGGAACCACAGCAAATATCCTTTGCCCCTTGGCGGCATGTCTGACTGGCCTCTCTCCCCTGCAGACCATACAAAGGCACAGGCCTGAGCTGCTGGGTATACCCAGCCCAGGACAAAGAGGTGTACTGAATTCTGAAGCGATTGCTCAGTCACACAGCAGAAATAACTTCCTGAAAGCCAGAGCTCATTCAGTTTGCAAGACCCAGGCTGGAGAGAGAAAATGTAGGGAGTGCATCTTAAAATTCCCAGGCCAGGCCTTGAGTAGTGAGAAGCAATCTTGGAGAGCTGATAAGGGACTCACTGAAAAGGCAGAGAAGGGCCCCACGTGTGATGAGGGACCCACCTCCTGGGCACCTGGAGGAACAGAGGCATACCTCTAGCAGGCATCAGGCAGTCCCGAGATGAGGCCCCTTGGAGAGTTATGAGGGGTGTGCAGGAGGCTTTCCCAGAAAGATCTCAGAGTGACCCCTCCTCCCAGAGAAGCAGAAGAGAGGAGGGGAAAGGGAGGATAATAAATTTGTCCAAATATTTATTCCCAAAGAGAACAATTTGTACACTGGAAATAACTGAAATGCCTTGAGCTAATCATATGAAGCTTTTCATCATCTGGACACATGGGAGCTTGAGAAATAAAGTTGATTTCAGTTATAGACAGTTACATTTCTGAACATCTGGGGCATGTAGTCATCTTAAATTGTGTATACAACCACAGCCATTCTGAGAAGATGCCAGGACTAAGAAACGAAGGCCTCCCAAGCACGCCAGCCCTCAAGAAGCCTGTGTGCCAACCACAGGCCCAGAGAGCCAAGGGCTACAAAGGCCCCTGCCCCAAGGTGGTCCTGCCAGCCCCAGCCTAAGGTGGCAGGGAGTTGGTGAGGAAATTGTTTCAGCTTCTCCCATTCCAGCTCCCAGTGTGGTCCCCAAGGCCCAGCCTACAACGCAGCCCATGGAGCCTCCATGCTCCACTTCTTGGGGAAGTTGAGAGAGGCCCAGCAGTCACAGACCCAGAGGGAATTCTCTAGTCTATGGTCAGTGGCAGTCCAGCATGTGCAGCACTAAGAGCTTCGACTTGTGCTGGGCAGCAGGGAAGCCTGCCCAAGTGAGACACAGCCTGAGCCCCTTGCTTAGGCCCCTGAACAGCTGGACTTTGAGGTTGCAGACTCAGGCTCTCTGCAGACCCTTCTCAGAACAACCCTCCCAGGCCCTCTCCTCTAAGCCGCATCATGGTAGGATGGATCAAACACAAAACGCAGCTTTGGTTCTGAATGCTTCTGCCAGGATGCTTTAATACAAACCGGCTGCTGGCTGAGGTCCTTTGTCCATTATTAATACCTCTATCTGGATCTCAGCTGAGCTGCCCCTACACATCTCTGACTCCCAGTAAGGCCACAGAGACAATTCTACTTCCTACCTTTGGCTTAGGTCTAGCAGCATCCCAGGTCAAGGTACTGGTGGAGATGACATGGCCACTCCTCTGTGCTCCCATCATCCCATGCTTGTGGGAACCACAGAAAATATTCTCCATACCTTAGCTCCATGTCCGGCTGTTCTCTCTCCCCTGCAGACCCTACAAGGCACAGGTCTTTGCCCATGGCTCTCTGTCCTCTGTATCTTCCCCTGAGCTCAGGACATGTTTGCTAAGTGACTGTCATGCTCTCTGGCCTGCCAAGCATTTCCCTATTCATTATTTAATTGGATCCTCATAAGGAAACCTTATACTGAGCATGACTTATTTTTATTCCCATATCATAAATGAGGAAACTGCATTCCAGAGAGGTGAGACTTTTCCAAGGTCATGTGGTCCTCAAGAGGTGAAACTTGGCTTCAAACCCAGGTCCTCCAACTCTAACACCCATGCTCTTTCAATAGTGCCTTTTCTCCCTGGAGGCAGAAATGCTCCCTAGCTTTTACAGAGCTCTACCACTGGCTCCCTGCTTTCAGTTTGCTCTGTGCTGACTGTTTCTGCAACTCAGGACTCTGAAACACAGATGACATATGGAAGAATGCTCTGGAAAATGGTAACGAGCTTTTAGGAGAAAAGATAGTCATTTTCCTCCTGCTTGTAGAAACTGAATAGCCATATAGAGGATGGATCCTCAGAAAGACCCAAAGTCTCAGAAAAGCTAAATTATGTACATTATTGATTCCCCTGATTGACTTCCAAATTGCGGTCTATCATATGTAATATTCACACAGCTGTGATTGGGAGTCTTCGACAATACTACACCCTACATGTTCTACAAAATGAATCGAATTTCAGGCAGCCAAGGGTACTGGGTAGAAGGGGCAGCTGATCCATATTCTTTGGGTAGAGCCACTGCCATAGTTCAGAGGCTGCCATTCACAGTTCGTCAGCATAACAGCCAGCAGGATCTGCAAAAACTGTCCATGTGCTTAGGATAACTGTCAATATTCTGACTAGATAAATCACAGTGAGATAAATGGTAGTTATGATATTGGTTGACCTGTTCTTTGACAGTAGAAGTGGATTTCAGGATAAAACATACTTCAATTTGGCCCACATCTGAAGTTACCTGACTGTTGCCAGAATTATACCTGGAATTTATACCCAGAAACATTCACTAGATTGTAAACTCTCTACCCGATTTAGTCCACATCTAATTCACTCTTTCCATCTATGGAGTCCACCATAGTGCTGAGCATAAGACAGATTTTCAATAAATATTTGTTGAACTGAATAAAACAGAAATGATGCATTAAAACTGCTCACTGATGGGGAAGAATTATCTGATTTAAAATACTCTATCACAAAGAGCCAGTTGGATGACTTAGGTTCCCACCAAGTTAATCAAATTCTCTGCCATGTGAGCTTGAATGCCCTTGTCATGGGTAGAACCGTGTCCCCCAAAAGAGATATGTTGAAATCCTAACCCTCAGTACCTCACACTGTGATTGTATTTGAAAACAGGATATTTACAGAGGTAATCAAGTTAAAATGAAGCCATTGGGATGGGTCCAAATCCAACCTGACTGGTGTCCTTATAAAAAGGGAAAATTTGGACATGGAGATAGACACATAGAGGGAAGATGATGTGAAGATACAGGGACAAGATGACCAGGTACCTGAAGCAATGCATCTCAAAGCCAAGGGATGCAAAGGATTGTCTGCAAACACAAGAAGCTTAAAGAGGCAAGGAAGGAGGCTTCCCTAGAGCAGTCAGAGGAAGCATGGCCTTGCCTTGGTTTCATGCTGGCAGCCTCTAGGACTATGAAACAACACATTTCTGTTTTTTTGTGTGTGTGCGTTTGTTTGTTTTTTGCCACCCAATTTTTGACTGCCCTAGCAAATGAATACAGCCACCCTAATCAGCTAAGAAAGGGACTTACTACAAGCAAAAGCTAACCTTCTCAGAAGGCTGTTAGTTTCTGAGGAAATTTCCAAAGTGCAAAGTCCAATCACTGTCAAAGAGTCTGTAATGTTCTTGAGTCTGATTTTGGATGTTTTTATGGTACATCGGACAGGCTCTTTCAAGGTCTAATGTGCAACTGACTCAATTCCATAGCAGTCTTTTACAGAAACATTTCAGGTTTGACTTAGCTTTATTTTTAACAAGCTTATTTATGTATCTTCTTTAATCTCCATGGTCAAAATAAGACTTAATCCCCATTGATCTGGAATGATCTAATAGTCTGTCTCAGAACTGCATCTCCAGGAGTGCCAGTGGTTTCTTAGGGCACCAGATGAGACCCTGGAGAGAAAGCACTGATTAACAAATGCTTCTTTGATGTGTGGTGACTAAAACTATCTGGGCACTTCCCCAGTGCAATTCCAGGGTAGTAATTTGTTCTCAATCTACTCCTGCTTGCATTCTAGAGAAGTACATTTTCAGACATGAGAAGTCTCCCTTGTCTGTCATTGCAAATCAAGTGAGTACATAAAATCTGACCACTGGGCTTCTATTAAAAGTGCAGATATAGTGAATTTGATGATGATTAGGTACACCTTATAAACACAATTTACCTAATCAATAAGATCTTATCTAACACTATCTAAACCAGAGGTGAAGAGCACAGCAGTGGATTATGTGAGTCATCACAGGGGCACGTCGTGCATATGGATAGAGTAGAAAGCTTTCATCTGCTCTCAGAGAGGCACGGCTGCAGGCCCATTGTCCATATTGATCAGTATCAATAAAACATGAGCAATAACATGGGATGAGGAGCCAAGTATTAATTATGCTTCTCCTGCCTTGGAGAAGCACAGAAGACTCACAGCAATCGGTGAACGTTTGGTATGAATAAAATATGGAAATTAGCAGAGAGAAAAATGCCAAGCATTTTAAAGCATTTTGATCTAAATCAACCAAGGTGGGCTGACATCTACTCTTCTGCACTCCTTCAACTCTTTCTTCTTTACATAGGTTGGAAGTGATACGACAACTGGAAGTTAAAGTTCTTGGTTATTGGCAGATAAGACTTGGACTCCTCAGTCAGTAGCCTAAAACAGTGGCTGGCTCTCAAAGTGTGGTCCCAGACCAGCAATAGAATCAGGATCAGCTGGGAACTTACTAAGCCTCAGGCCCTGCCCCAGACCTACTGAATTAGAAACTAGGGTGGGGCAGGACCCAGGCATCTGTGTGCTAACAAGCCCTCCAGGCGACGCTGGTGTCAGCTAGTTTGAGAGTGACTGGGCTAAGAAGTCATCTTGTCATTATCGGAACCTGGGTCAACTGGAAAAGGCAAGGCCTATCTCTGCACGAAGAAATCTTCATCCAAATATCTTCAAAGACAATGATCAAGTGAAAACATACACTTGACAACTGGACTTTTGGCAAAAGTTCAGTCAATTTGATTTTGAATGGCCTTACTTCATAAACATAGGAGAATTGCACAATAAGGGCTGACTGTACCCAAATAGACCAACTGCACTTGATCCTAAAGAACTTGGCATTTCCTGCCAAAGGCCTCTTGTATTTGCTTGTGTAAAAATGACTTCAAGTTTCTTCCCAAGTCTCACCCATTCTGCAAAACCCAGATCTTGGTCCCTTCCTCAGGTAGCTATTCCCCACCACTCCAGTCCCAGGCCATCCCTCCAAGCCTGAACCCTGAAGATTTTGTCCCACGATCATAGTGTGTGGCCAACAGTTTCTGAAAGAACCTGTGCATGCTGCCGATTGCATTAAGTCCCTCGGAAGAGAGGGGCGGTGCCTGTTTTCTCACGCAGAATGAGCAACCAACATGTTGTTGAGTGAGTAAGTTGACGGCGACTGAATTCAGCCATGCGAATAATTGAAGGACTGATCCCTGAGTCCTGACATTCCACATTAGGGGAGATGTGAGGAGCTGCCACATTAGTACCCAGTCCTGATCACTGCTTAGGGGAACCATGGCCATGGATGGCCTATGCCTGCAGGTCCTTCTGTTTTATCTCATGGCTCAGTTTCAGGCCCAAATCTAAGCCCACTGTAAGAACAAGGTGAGAAGGGGAATAGTGGGGGCGGCTGGTAAGGATGAATGGGGCTCAGGGAAGAATCTGCTGGGAGAAGTGGATAACTCACTTGGATAAGCAGTGACGGGTACAGTAGACATCACCCGTGGGAGACAGTGTGAAGTTCTCACAGATGTAGAAGTGTTGGTGGCCAAAAAGCAGGACCCCTTCTGACACCAGGTGGCCCTGCACAATCACCAGGGAGAACTTCTGTGTCACCTGGAAGGAGAGAGTGGCAGAGTCAGGTGGTGCACAGGAAGCATGCCCATGATTCTTGGGGGAAACAGGAGGGTAGTGACCAGCCATCCATGGGGCAATTGGAGGTGAGAGCAGTGCCTTGTATGAATGGCAGTCCCGCTGTCCCAGAGCTGTACTGCTCTTCACAGCCTACGTGGCACTACCACACCCCACCTGGGCTGGTGTCTGATCTACTCAAGCCTACCTCTGCTCCCACCAAGATGTGTGGGTGAGTGTTTACTGCTATATTCAGCACATCAAAGTCCTTTCTCTCACTTTAAGGCCCTCTACAACCATGCAAAGCATCCCACAGTTAACCGTGAGGAAAGTTCACCAGGTACAAGACATTGCTCAGTTACAGAGGAGAGGGAACTTGTCCAGGGACCAGCCAGTACATGGTTGAGCCAGGACTAGAATTCAAATGTGCCTAGAACCACAAGTGCAAGACAGGTACTGCCATCTCTGCAAGGCCAAGGAAACATGTGCAGAAGATGCACGGTGCTCTGCCCAGATCCTTCCTCTTGGACCGAGGTGAGCATTTCCCCTTTTGCTGGAAATGCTGGCAGTTCTCCAGAACTGCCTTAGCTGAATACAGCCCCTGGTCCAAGGTCACATCCTCTTCCCAGGGGCAGTCTGTACCCAACAACTGGACAATGTGGAGTAGGAAGGCTTAGCCCCTCTGGCTCAATTCAAGAAAACTCTAAACAACCATCCCAAACCTAGAGCTGCTCTGGAATCAGCTGAAGTCTTTGCTGAGACTACATTGTGGTTGCACTTCTCCGCTGGCCCAGCCCTGCAATCCTCATTCCCAATCAACTTTCTCCGTGCAGAACCTGACCCATGACAATGTCTTGGTATGACCCAGAGTTCTGCATGTGGTAAGGACCAAGTGGGTCCTTACATAGTAAACCCTAAAGGAACAAGTGAGTGAATCAATACATTCTAGAACATGAGAGCCTAAAGGGACCAAGAATAAGGCCGAGGCCAGCATTTTCTCATGGTAATTTTGTGCTAATTCCAGTTATACAAAAGCAGAATAGATATGTTTGGGAGAAAAAAAAATAAAAGAGGTTCCAGGAGATAAGACTCTCGCTAAAGATCAGCCACCTACTAAGTGACAGAGCCTGGGACTGAAGCAAAGCTCCATGCTCACCTTTGGGAGCAATGACAAGGCCACAGTGGTGACACCTGGAGAGCAGGCCCTGAAGACCAGTTTTCCAACTCCTGCACCAAATGGGATTAGTGAAAGCCAGAGCCAAGGGCAGAAAGCAAAGGTTCACTGAGCATTTTGTTCCAAGATAAGTATTAACCACTATGATCCAGGGCAAGTCAGGGCTGAGCTGTTTTTCGTAAGCTAGGACCAGCCGAGAGCCTCTGTTTCTGTAAACAAGGTTGGTGAAGGTAGCTGGCTTTCTTGGTCTATTCTGAATCTACCTTGTCAGAGGGGCTGGCCCTCCAGCCACCTTCCAGGCCAGAGTCCAAAGTGGACTCATTTCCAATTTTATTCATTCATCCAGGTGGTCATCTATTCAGCAGTTACGGATTCAGCCTCTGCTCCATGGCAGGCACTGAGCCAGGCTTTGGGGATAAGGTGGACAAGATATACAAGAATCCTAGCCTCATAGGGCTTAAAATCCAGTAGCGGGATTTTAACCAACCAACTATTACAACCTGTGATACATGCTAAGAGAGAAAAACCAGAGTGATCATGACAAAGGCAGGGAGAAACTTGGGGAGAACACCATTCTGTTCTTGGACATTATTCTTGGTGAGGACATAGACCCTGAAACTTGAAGGTTGGAAACTTGTAAGTTCTGGAAAAGCTTGGAGAAGAACATTTCAAGGAATGGGGACATCCAGTTAAGGGCCTAGAGGCAGGAAGGGCTGATTTGGGGAACAGAAAGTGGTCAGTACGGCTAAGATGAAGTTGGAAATTAGGAGTACCAACATCATAGGTGGTCTTAGGTACCTTAGCATGGCCCTTGAGTTTTATTGTGGTTGCAACAGAAAGCCATGGGAGAGTTTGTTTCTAAAAGATGACACTGACTGCTGGGTGGAGATGGCATTAGAAAGGGTCAAGACTGAAATGAGGGTGCCCCGTTGTGTTGCTATTTCAGTGGTCTGGGATGGATGGCAGAATGCAGAGGGAAGGAAGTGGGTGTATCTAAACAAGAAGATGGAGAATTCATAGGAGCTGCTACTGGACTACCTGGAAAGCAAAAAGAAGAAAAAGAAAAGAAAAGGAAAGGGAAAGAAGGAAGAAAGGAAGGAAGGAAGGAAGGAAAGAGGGAGGGAGGGGGAGGGGAGAGGAAAGGAGGGGATGGGAGGGGAGGAGACGGAGGATGAATTGAGGATAAATGATAAATGTCTACTTTGGGACTTGAGTAACTGTGTGGCGTTCCCAGATTCTCTAGTAGTCTTCCCCAGGGGCAACCACCATTACCACTTTATTGGATATTCTTCCAAAGAGATTGTATGAATACATTAGCATGTTTATACATATTCTTTTTTACACAAAGAACATTTATATGCTTACTGCTCTGCATCTAGACTTTTCTCTTAACAATTCTTCTTAGATAATTTTCCAAATCATTTATCATAGAGCTGTCTAATTCTTATTAAGAGTTGCAGACTATTCCCTTGAATGGATATGCTACAGTTTATTTGGCCAGTCAGTCCTTTTTTGATTCAGGTTGCTTTCAAATGTTTTGACATAACATGCAATGCTACAATGACCATCCTTGCAGATAAGTCATTTTGAATACACAAGTAAATCTGAAGCATAAATTTTTTTTTTTTTTGAGATGGAGTCTTGCTCTGTTGCCCAGGCTGGAGTGCAGTGGCGAGATCTCCACTCACTGCAAGCTCCGCCTCCTGGGTTCATGCCATTCTCCTGCCTCAGTCTCCTGAGCAGCTGGGACTACAGGCACCCACCACCACGCCTGGCTAATTTTTTGTATTTTTTAGTAAAGACGGGGTTTCACCGTGTTAGCCAGGATGGTCTTGATCTCCTGACCTCGTGATCCGCCCGTCTCGGCCTCCCAAAGTGCTGGGATTACGGGCGTGAGCCACCGCGCCTGGCCTGAAGCATAAATTTCTATAAGCAGAACTGCAGGTCAAGGGTGTGGGCATTTTAAATTCAAGTAGCCATTGCCAGATTACCCTCCCACAAGGTGACACTAATTTACGCTCCCACCAGGACTATTAGGAAGATTATGTCAGGCTGCTTAAACTTTTTCTCTTATTGTACCTTTTCCCAGATGAGACTCAGAGACCCCAACCTCAGGTTCACATGATGAGACGATGTGGCTCTGCAATGCCAGCCCTGGCCTATGTGCCTCCAAACCCTCTCTCCTCCCTGTGACACCAGGCCCCCACCACAGCCTCCATGGTGCCTGCACCAGGGTCTCAGAGCACATGCCTATGATCTGGTGCTTCCCTTTGGGAAGACTTAAGTATCAACCAGAATAAGCCAAACCACAAGAAAAATGTCTGGTGAGAGCTGGGTTAATAGCTTAAACATTGATTCTGCTAGAAAAGAAATGGCATTTTAAGAACTAGAAAATGAACCCAAGTGAACTATTACCTGCTCTTCCATTTAAATTAGCCCTAGGAGGGCTCCATCCCTAAGTTTACTCATGATTAAGAAATCCCTTATGCCATGATTCTATTGATCACTTTAAAGAGTAGAACTTTTGCCTCATAAGTAGAGCTTTTTTAAGATCAACTGAATGATATATTAGCACTCTTGATGGGTAAAATAACTAAGAAAGTAGCCACAGCTAGCTCTGTGTATGATGACAAACAGGTTGTCCAGAAATCAACAAAATGTTGGAGCTAAAGTTAGAAGGTGTCTTAGTCCATTTTCTGCTGCTATAACAGAATACCCCAGACTGGGTAATTTATAAAGATAAATGTTTATTTGGCTATTGGTTCTGGTGGCCAGGAAGTCCCAGAGCATGGCACTGGCATCTGGTGAGGGTCACCCCATGATGGAAGGGCGGAAGCTGGAAGTGAGCATGCAAGACAGAGACAGAAATGGGGCTGAACTTATCCTTTTTATCAGGATCCCACTCCCATAATAATGAACCCATTCCTGCAATAATGGCATTAATCTATTCATGAGGGTCATGCTCTCATGGCCTAATCACCTCTTAAAGACCCCATCTCTTAATACTGTTACAATAGCAATTAAGTTTCCAACACAAGAATTTTGGGGGACATTCAAACCATAGCAGGGAGACAACAATCTACTGGGACATTCAGTGGTAGCACACAGCAGCACATTCTTCTAAAGTCAGGCCTCAGTGGTGCATCTATAAAGGGCAAGGTCAACCGGATACTCTCTAAAGTTTTCTCTAGCATTAGCAGTCTGCAACTTAGTGAAATACCCTGATTTTATAGGTAGGAAAACTGAGGTCCAGAGAGGTGACTGAAGGTACCCAGCAACAGAGCTGCCAATATATGCATTCCCTTACGTTTGTGTATACGGTGAGTGAGTCTGCTGCAAAGAAAGCTTTAGCCCTGCTCCCATTTATCATCTGCCCTCTTCCTACATCTCTGCTTGCCTCAACCTTGTTCTGAATACATTCTAATAGTATTGCCATACGGAATAAGTATTCTTATTTTTTAGAAAAGCGCAGATTGCTGAGAAAAAGTCAAGTATCAAAGAGGCAAAAGGCTATATTTGGCCATTTATGAGCTCTAGTATCTACTTTTTTCTATCTTAAATGTATTTAGACAGAGAATTCGTCATACTAATAATCAAAGGAATGTATGTTAAAACAGTAAGGAGATGCTATCTATCTATTTATCTATCTATCTACCTATCTATCTATCTATCTATCTATATATATACATAGAGAGAGAGAGAGAGGGAGAACATCTCCTTATTGTTTTATATTTTACATATATACACATATATATTAATTTGGGAAATATGGAAAGGAATGTAATGATGCATGGATCTTTTTATGTCAGTACATCTCAGGTTGAGACAAGGAGAAGGGATGCCCCCTGCCTGCCTGCATGTGTCACTTCCACAGACAGCCTGCAGACAGCCACACCTCCAATCTTTCTCTGCAGACCCGGAGAAGACCAGGTGGAAATGGCAATACCTTTGCTCTTGTTTGGTTGCACCAGTGAAATGTGAAACATGTTACAAGACCCAAGGACTGTTCAAAGCACAATGCTCACCATAACCTGTGTTCACTAAGGACTGATCATTGGCAACTGATTAAAATTGGAGCATATTTTTAGCCAGGGTAGCTCTGAATATTGTAAAACTTGGACTCATGGATTTGGGGCATTTATTTGAAAAGTTAGTATGTATGAGAATCACCTGCACATCTTGATAAAATTCATATTCCCAGGCTAAATCCCCAGAAGTTTCAATTCAACAGGTGCAAAGTAGGGCCCTAGAATGTGAATTTTAATAAGCAACCCAGAAGATTCTGATGCAGGTGATCTGAAGCCCATACACTAAGAAACTGACCATTGGGCACCAGCTAGGCTAAGAAAAAAAAAAAGGTTTCATCTGGTGTCAGCATATTGCCCATAATTCACTCATCTATTTGTTCATTCATTTATTTAACAGGTACATATTAAATGTTTAGCATATGCCCCACTCCCTGGGAGGCACAAAGGAAAATAAAACATGCCTTTAAGATGTTTACAACTTAACAGGAAAGAGAGAGAGCAGGATATCAGCTCTCCCAGCAGTGTGGGAGGAAAAGCACAGGTGCTCTGGGAGCACATAGGAGTGTGTCTCACTCAGATTGAGATGGAAGAGGCGGCAGCGGTGACACCAGAGAAACGGTTCCTGAGGAGGTGACTCCAAGTCTGGAGTTAGGAGTTACAAAGATAAAAAAACAGGGGAGGAGCATTCCAAGGCACAAAGTCTTGAACCAGCTGGACATTTTGGAAATTATAGGTAGTTCTGTATAATTAAAAAGTCAGAGGGGTGTGTATGTGTGTGTGTGCACGTGCACACATGTGTATGTGTATGCATATGTGTGCACGCATCAGGTGTGCATATGTGTGCACGCATCAAGTGTGCATGTGTGTGTGCATGTGTGTATGCACACATGTATGTGTGTGCATGTGGTTGCACATGTGTGTCTGTGCATGCATGTGTGTGTGTTTATGTGCATGTGTAAGGATAAGGGAAGTTAGTCCAGGGAAACTACAAGGCCAGCTCTGGAATGGCCTTGTATATGAAGAATGCTAACCAGCGTCTCAGAAATATTAAGTAGGAATGACATGTGTTGTTTGCATTTCAGAAAGTCATGGAGATTCAGAAAGACAGGAAGTTACTGCATATAAAGGTTAACACCCACCCTCACCTTCTACAAACAGCCTTAGCTAAAGATACCTGGGAGGAGCTTGTAGAAGATGCCACTCTCTGCAATCCAGAGGAAAATGTCTCTCCCTTTGAGCGGATCATTTCTACCAAGGTCAAACTCATATTTTACATTGAGTTTGTATGGAAAAAAAAATCAGATGTTTAATTTTTCATGTAATCAAAGAACAATAACAAAAGCAAACCTTCACTTGAGGACTGACTCTGGACTGGTTCTGGAAGCTGTACAAGGGACATCCCCAGCCACGTGGTAACTGGCATGAGCCCACAATTAATATGCATTAAATCAGTCACTCCTCAAGTCAAACAGAGCTGTTTGCAGAGAAATGCGTTTGTAGTCCTGGGAATCATTAATCAATGATGCAGAGGTGGCACAGAATAGTTGAATAATTACCATTCCAGGTATCACTAGAGGCAACCAGAACTCCAACGTTCACACAAAGAAATGAGTTAAGCTGCTGCCACCCTAGCCCCGGCACCACCAGCATCCCCCAGGGCCAGGATGATACCTGCAGCTCCAGAGGCTTCTGCCAGAGGCATGCCACCCAGATGCCTGAAAAGCAGTCATGCCCTGGAAAGTCTCCTGTGCTATGTGTCCAGCAAAGGCCATATGATCAAGCATTTCTGAGATGGTAGGGGAGGAGGAGTGGGGACTCTGTTGTAGGAGCATGCACACAGTCCTGCCATGCCCCTATTGTGGGCATGTTTCACTTAGAAATTTAGAAAAAGTACAAGGCCCACAAAGTCTCACAATGACATCTGAATTACGGGAAGTCCCAGCTTACAACCAACACTTGCTAAAAAAATGCCTCAACATAGGCTAATCGTACCAGCCTGGGGAATGTAGAGAGTAACACACACACACACACCCCCCTTGCACAAACTTTCTATTTGCCTGAACATGTTCATGGGTCAACAATCAATGCACCCATCCTCCTTTCCTTGGCCTCAAGTTCCTGTCCTTGACACAAAACCATAGTGGTCCAGGGATAAGGCCACAGTGGACCAGGGGCCCTCCAGGCACATGCAGGAGGGCAGGTAGGCACCTGCTTGGCATGTTGCATCCCAGGCAGAGATGCCATGTTGGTGAGAGACCTGAAGGCCTCCTTGCACCAGCTTTAACTGGAACAGTTATAGAGAAAGCACATGGGTCCGGGAGCCACAACTCCAAGCCCAATAAGAGCCGGCTGCTGAGGGACAGGGTGCTGGAAAGGTTATATAACTTGTCCAACACAGTGAGCTGGGAGGCAGTAGAGAGGGGACAAAAACACATGAACTGAGAATAAGAGAGATCTGAAGTCAAATCCTAGCAATTCCAGTGAGTAGCCACCCTGGGCTCTGTTTTTGCCATCTTTGAAATGGAAATAATAAAGCCTCCTGATACAGTCTGGATGTTTTGTTCCAAATCTCATGTGGCCTTAAGTGTTGGAAGTGTGGGCTAGAGGAAGCTGTTTGAATGATGGGGACAGATCCCTTGTAAATGTCTTGGTGCTGTCCTTGCTGTAATGAATGAGTTCTCCGAGAGTTCAGCTGAGATCTGGTTATTTGAAAGAGCCTGGCCCCTCCTCCCTCTCTGTCTTACTGCCTCTCTCACTATGTGATGCGCTGGCTCCCATTCACCTTCCACCATGACTGGAAGCTTCCTGAGGCCTCACCAAAAGCAGATGTCAGCACCATGTTTTGTGTACACCCTGCGGACTGTGAGCCAACTAAACCTCTTTTCATTATAAATTACCCCATCTCAGGAATTCCTTTATAGCAACTCAAATGGACTAACACACCTGCCTCACAGGACCATGGTGAGGCTGAATGAGACAGTGCATGAAGATCACACAAGGCAAGGGCTTCTGACATCTAGCTGTTGACATTTTGCTAGTAATAATATTAATGGCAACAAACAAATAGCAGAATGAGGTTCTCAAACCAGCCTATGCACTTTGCCCTGTGCCAAGCTGCCCTCCTGGGCACAAATGACTGGCTGCTGCCTCCATGGTGGTGGTGTTGTGGCAGCCTGCTCCAGTCCAGTCAAGACCCTCCCCACCCCAGAGCAGGCTCCCCCAAGACCCAGGTTCCCCCAGGGCATGCCCTCCCTCAAGCTGGGTCCTAAGGCATGTGAGCAGACCCAGGCCTGGCTGCAGGTTGGCTCCCCTGGAGGACCTCCTGATTCCTGCTGCCCTGTCAGGCTGAGCTCACCTGGTCTGCAGATTGTTCCCAAGCACTCACCCTATGTCTCAGGGAAGGAAGGGACGAGGAGGAAGCTAAGTCTCTCCTTGCCTTCAGAGAAACCATAGGAAGGCTCAGAAATCATCAGTCAGGCAATAAGAGGGGGCTGGGGTAGTCCCAGGGGATGGATCCACCAGCTATGCTCTGGGGTGGGAGTATGCTGGGGACGGGTACACCAGGACAGGTTCACCCAGGAGGCCTCCAGGCTGGGAGCCATGAGTGAATGGGCATGGGACTGCATGGACCTGGCTGTTGGAGGTGTGAGGGGGAGGAGAAGTGCCAGGCCACAGAGAGGCCCCATATGTCCCACCAGCCAGCCAGGACCCCACTCCACAGAGCTCTCCAGTCTAGAGCAGAAGGGTGCTCCTCTGGTTCGAGGATTTTTCTGATTCATGTGAATTCCTGGGGCCTGCTTTCTTATGTTCTTCCCTGCCTGGTGCTTTCAGTTTAGGGACCTCCTTGATTTCACCACACATCAGTCCAGGCCTCAACCCAGCAACTTCCCTCTTTCTCCCAAAACCTTGTGTTTGGTTTGAGTGTTGGCACTCTGCAGGAACCCCATTCCAGCTGGTCAGGCCTCTCATGGGCTCCACTGTGACCCTCTGTCTCATCCTCCACCATCTCGGCAGGACAACCAGACCCATGGAGACCCCCAGAGTTTCCCATCTATCCAAGCACTCCCCACAGCATTTCCCCAAGACACCCAGTTCCTTGCCTCACAGGAGCCTCAGTCTTAACAGGATCCTTCATCCTTCCCTTGACACGGCCCTTGGGCCATGCCATAGGTACCAGGGTTCTTCCAACGCCCCTTCTTACTTCTGGGAGAGTGAGAACAAATCCTATGGGGCTATGAAAGGAACAGCAACAGCCAGAGCAGTAACAGCAGATGCCAGAGACTGAGAGCTGCCTCCTCACAGGGCACAGTCTCAGACAGAGACACAGCCCCATGTCAATCTTTGCCACAAACCAGTGAGACCAGGAGTAGAACCCCATTCTAAAGATAACAGAAAGGAGGCTGGGGAATGGTTCTCTTACTTACCTAGTCACTAGGCCTGTAAGTGGAGGCAAGAGAATTAGAATTGGGCAGGGTTTTTACCCCCACCCCTGCTTGTAGCCTCCACTCTCTCCTCACCAGGGACCCTGCCCTGCCCCCACCTCCCCGGGCCTGCATCTCCAGGAGCAGGCGTGCCTGGTGGTTTGGCCTCACTGACCCTGGGGAAACTGAGCTTGGGAGCCAGCCTTTCCCACAATTCCCCATGAAGCCAGAGGCAGCAAGCATAGCCCCATAAAATGCATAGAGACATCTCAGGCAAGGACGGATGCCTAGATAATGGCAAGGGTCACTCTGCCCAGTCCTCTGGGCCAGGAGCCGAACCTCACACCGGGTCCCTCCCTTCTGAATGTACCGGCCACCGGGTGCTAAGTGGAAGCAGGACAGCTCCTGCTCTCTCCCCTCCCGACCGCCCACCGGGTTCCACATGCTCCTGTCTGCACATCCTGCGGATCCCCACTGGCACAGCAAACAGTGTGTGGCATTTCTGACAGCTTCCCGCTGAGCCACGGGAAGGCCAAGGAAGACTGAAACTTAAACAAAAGGCAGGGAGGGGCAGATGGGAGAGGATCCCCCTCCTGGTTCTGTCCTGCTTCAGAGGCTGGAAAGTCAGTCACCTGGGGGCTTCAGACTCTTGCCGCTCCCCCAGCAAGATCACTGAGGAAAATGTCACCTGGTGGACAGTCAACAAAAACAAGACTCTCAGAGACAGGACAAGTGTCAAAGGCACCTGCAGGCTGCAAGAGGCCGGGCTGGGACTCACTCGGGTCCCTGACCATAAACTTCAGCCTAGCCAGGGTGAAAACTCCCAGGCCGGCCTTGGATGCCTGAGGGAGTCAGGCCACCTGCAAAGGCTCTCCTAGGAGGCCAAGGACCTGCCCTGGGGGGCAGCAGCCTGAGTGGTGTCAAAGTGGCAGGCCATATTCCAGAGAAGCCCCCAGGAGGCTGTCCCATCCAACACCCACACTGCTCTGAAGGGACTTTGCAGATAAAATCAAGGTTACGAATCAGCTGACCTTAAAACAGGGATGTGACCCTGGATTATGTGTGAGTTAGTGCCATCCCCTGCACCCTAGGCAGCAGCAGAGTTGGTCAGAGAGGTGGTGTTGGGGGAGCGGGAGGCAGAGGGGGCAAGAAGGATATGAAGGGTGAGAAGGATACCACCCACTGCAGGAAATGAAAGGAGGAAGGGCCACAGGGTAAGGGAGGTGGGCACCCCAAGAAACAGATGAACCCTGGTAGCCAGCAGGCAGGGAACAGGAGCTCAGACCTACAGAAGCAGGAAAGTGGATTCTGCCAGCACTGGAACGAGCTTGGAAAGGATGCCTTCCCAGAGCCTCTGGAAAGACATGAGGCCCCACAAATGCCTTGGCTGCAGCCCTCTGAGGCTCTAGCAGAGAACCTGCTGAGCCCCACTGTGCCAAGACTTTCGAGATAATAAATGTGCGTTGCGTTAAAATCACTATGTTTGTGGTAATTTCTTCTGGCAGAGATAGAAAGTGAATATAAAGCACTGCCATTGTTCTCCTATCAAAGCAATGAAAAGAACCAATATGGAGACACTACATAATCAGGAAAGCAGGCAGGTGTAGCTGGAGCATGATATCTGTTTACTATGGATCCTTTCTGACACAGTTCTCAGAATTGCCACCATAGACAACGTAGGGTGCCCAGCAGTAGCCCTGGCCTCTGCCCACTAGACACCAGGAGCATCCTCTCGCCCTGGCCATGGCAATTAAAAATGTCTCCAGACATTGGCAAGGGTTCGTTGTGGGGTAGAGTTGCCCCCAGTTGAGAACGGCTGCTCCTTTAAGGGCATAAAGCAAAGAAAAGTTTTTATGGAAAGAAAGCATTGACGTCTTAGCTGTTTTTTCAATGGACAAGATATTTACTAAATATCCACTTACCTATATGAGCATATTAATATATTGATATATCCCAACTGTTATGATCTGCCGTTAGTCCTTAGCAACTGGATATTATGAATATACACTTATGCATACATGTGTTATATATTTTAATATCTATTTATCAAAATTTCACATAGTAGATATATGATACTTCCATTATCAAAATAAAATGCACATGAATTTAGCATGTCATTCATCAGTGTTGACTGACTGGCTGCTTCAGGCATGCCTGTGGTTAGACAACAGGGTTTCCTCCTGTATGGAGGATCCGTAGTGACAGAGGTGGACAGGTAAAGCGCTGAGGTCACTCTGCGTGCCAGCAGCAAGGCAGGAGGTGATGCAGGGGGCGACACAGACAGTAACAAGCTAGTTCTCCAGCCAGTTCTCCAAGTCTCAGAGCGGGGAGCAGTCAAGATCAGCTTCAGAGAGTCAGTTGCAGGGGTCAAGTGGGCAGGGCACTGCAGGTAGGCAAACCTGCATGAGGAGGCATGATGGCTAGGTGTGTTGGAGCACATGATGGAAATGTGCTCTGTGTCTGGAAGCTTTGGTTATGCAGGTATAAGGACAGCATTGTTACAGGACTACATTGCTTGAACTGTGACCCAAATCTGAAAACAGCAAAGCAATTTGCTGAAAGTTCTGCAGCAAGTTCATAAGCAATTCATTTGCTTATGCCCCTCCCAGGTTCTCTGAGCCTAGGACCTATTCCTGGAGGTCCAGGCTCTCCCTCAGTCCCTGGGTCTTGGTTCAGATCCACTCCCATTCACCCTGGGGCCAGACTAGCCTCCAGCTCTCATGCATTTATCTCTGTGTGTCCCCTGTGGCCCACCAGTCCCAGCCTGCCTGCTCCTCTGTGGGTATCTCCTTCACTTATATCCCTATGGAAAGCCCGATTCACCCAGAGACCCTGAGGTCCACCAAGCCTTCAACCACCCAACCCTCAGAAAGGGAAAACAACTAACCTTTGATGAGCACCTCTCTTATGCCCAGCTCTGAAGTAGTCCCTGTACTTCCATTGGCCCATTTAAGCCTGAGCAGAATGTTATCAGATGGTGGCCAGAACTCCACATTAAAGATGAGAAAACTGAGGCTGACAACGGTTAGGTGACATGCGGTTTAATATGTGGCCAAGTTGGGACTAGAACTGAGGTCGGTTCTACTCTAAGACATGTGCTTCATCTTCCATTGCATTCTTAGACTTGGGGAAGGGGGGTCCTTCTCTGGGACCTCCCCAGCCAGGCCAAGAGGACACACACACGAAGAGCGGGGCTCCGCCAACCCAACTCCAGGCACCCAGGACCCCGGGTTTCCCTGCCACCTGGTCCCCAGCCTGCCTCCTGGGCCTGTACACTTCATCCCCAGAGCCACCCTTTTGAAGGCTAATGGTGCCACAAGTGTGCTTACCCCTAGGCTTGAGTCGTGGCCAAGGTGAGGCCGAGGCATAGGGACAGTGCGGACATATGGGTTGGGGTGTCCAAACACATGCACCCAAGACCCCTCAAGGTGTGGGACCTCGCAGGGTGGTCAGGCCACAAGCAGGGGGCCAAGATGCTGAACTGCCAGAAGGTCAAGAATTCTCAACTTGAAACTTGCCTCTCAGGTTGTTATGAAGGTCAAAGTAGGAAGTTAGAGTATTTTTCACTTAACAGTTTGTGGTACACCTTTTAAATATTTTGATGCAGGATGTATAGACTTCCCTTTGCACCCTTTCTCTGGGCCAACAAATTTAGGAATCTATCCCTTTTTTCACTGATTATTGTGTTGAAAGTTTTCATAGCAAATGGACATCTCATTCCCCATGTAAGTGGCGAAAGCTTGGTTTTCTCCTGTCTGACAATCTTAACAACTAACTTAAAAATCTTAAAGGCTATTGCAATGGGGTATATTACCTTTTCTTTATCAAGAAGCTCTTGTAAAATAACTTGTCTTTCCCGACACAGTTCCAAGAAGTCTTCTGAGTGCAGACTTTCGTGTAAGGCTGGGAAGAAGGTCAGCTGGGTGCAGTCCACCCCCACCTCGTCAAGCTCGCCCTCAGCCTCCCTCGGTGTCAGTTCATCTGCAGCAGCATAAAGGGACACGTGGTGTTGACAGGAGCCACCTGACATGGTAAGGGCCCGTGCACAGCATGTGCCTACATCACCGAGGAGCAGCAAGGCTCCAGGGCCGAAGTGAAGAGCGTGGATCTCTCACCGTGCCCCTCCACTGCTTCTGGAAATGGACACCACACATCTTGGGCACCCTGGGGTGTGGTCAAAATACCTTCCAGTTCACTTATCCTGGAGGGCCCAGATATGCCCAGGCCTAGCTGTTCAGCCACTTCCAGTGACCACAGGGCAACATTTCCAAATTCACCCTTGTTAGTCAGTAAAGCAACTCCCCAGAGGCCCAGCTAGGATTTGCTTTCTCTGAATTTCACTTCATTCACTCTTTGAATATTGCTGTTTTTTCTCATGATAGAAACAATATCCTTTTATTGTAAAAAAAAAAAACTTGGAAAAGATATGAAGTTGTGAGAAATAAAACAAATCTCACCCATGCACCCAGAGATAGTGCTAATAATAACAGGTCCCATTTAGTAAGCCCTTTCTCTGTGCCAGATACTTCTGATGACATTTTAAAATGTTGTCCCATCTTGGTTGGAGATACTATTTCATCCTCACTTGACAAATGGAAAAGCTGAAACAGGCTAATTACTTTGTACAAGATCATATGGCTTCTAAGAACTAGAGGTAGAATCTGAATAAAGTCTCTCTGAGATAAGGGTCTGGTCTTTTCATCTCTAGTCTGTTTGGCTCCACTGTTTACAATTTGGTCCATTTACTTTCATTATCTTTTCTGTACTGGATGATTGAAAGTGTCTGCTGCTCACGCAAACCCTCATAGCTTTCCCCCATGCAGGGAGAGGTGTGTAGGAGAGGCATGGTGGAGAACCACAGGGCCTTTCTTCTCCTTTGGCTGAGCTCCCTACTCAGGGTGCATACTGGAAACACCATGAAGGCCCAGGGTCACAGACACCCAGGGGCTCTGCATGTCAAGAATGAGAGGACACAGCAGCCCATGGCCATCATCCACAAAAAAATCAGTTCATGCTTTCCACCACTGCACTCTCTGCAACCCCCACCTCTGGAGGTGGAGCAGGCAGGCAATCATTCCATGTGAGAGTTGTAGGGCTTGGGGTGGAGAGACGAGAGGCAAACAGATATCACAATATCATCCCATCCTCTGTGCCATAGTAAGACCCCAAATCACCTGGGGATCAGAGCCCAAGATCCTCACTTCTGGGCTTGTATTACTGCAGACAGGCAAGGTAGCAAGCTCAATATAAATCCATTAGTCAGGAAATGAGACAAGTTTGATCAGCAGTAAGAAGTAGTCATTGGCCAGGTGTGCTGGCTCATGGCTATAATCCTAGCACTCTGGGAGGCCAAGGCAGGCGGATCACTTGAGCTTAGGAGTTGGAGACCAGCCTGGGCAATGTGGCAAAACCCCATCTCTACAAAAATTACAAACATTATCTGGGCATTGTGGTGTGTACCTGTAGTCCCAGCTACTCTGGAGGGTGAGGCAGGAGGATTGTGTGAGCCCAGGAGGTGGAGGCTGCAGTGAGTTGTGATTATGCCACTGCACCCCAGCCTAGGTGACAGCGCAAGACCCTGTCTCAAAAATCGTTTGGGAATACTTTTAAGATCTCCCTGATAGAGCAAATTGACAGACTGTTTCTCCCCAAAAATGGTTATTGTTGCAACCTTAATAGAAAATGCTTTCCCTAACAAGTGTCTAGGGCTGAAATTGACTTGTCTTCTTTCTGGAAGCTCAGTAACAATAAGTCCCAGGGCTGGCTACAATAGCAATTTCCTCTTCTAAAATATTAATTTAATATCTTTAACAAAATATTAAATAAAACCAATAATTAGCTTAACTATTAAAGGAAAAAGTAGATAAACTGAATACCTTGGTTTTCAGCATTTGTTTGAGAAATATGATCATTTTTGTCTTGGCTTTCCTGAAATAAGGACATTGAAAAGAAAAATTAAATCCTGGATGCTACATCTATGCTTCACTCACCTCCAATTCCACAGATTCACAAACACACACATGCATGTGACCCCTTCAAATTATGCAAGACTCAGATGCAAAGGGAGAGAAACACTAAATCGTAAAGGACCACAATAAAATGCAAGTATGAATGTTCCTGAGTCAAAGGGGAAAAAACCCACAATCTTCCATTAAGTAGGACTTACAGTAATTACCAAAGAAGAGGCCCAGATGGGATTAGATAGCATCCTCGATGTCTCTGTGTGGGACACCCTGGAGAGGGGACCAGGGGAGGTTCCAGGACTGGACAGCCCCAGAGACCAGAGACCAGGTTTCATAGCCAGCCCTTGGCTTTGTCACCAGCACAGTGAGTAGGCTACTTATTTATTTTTTATTTTTTATTTTTTTGCTTCCTATTCCTAAAAACTGTAGTGAGGGAAAATACTACATACCACCAAATGTTTATTGACAATACTTAGAAAATTTAAGTATCTACAGAATAAATGAAATGTAATTTTTTCATTAGATTTTACAAAGGATTTTTGGCATAAGTAAAAGATGCTGAGGTTACAGACGAGAGAATAAACTCAACATTGTTACTTGTGATGAATGCAGAAGAAAAAAATCCAGCATTCTGGTGTTTGGAAGGCCGCCTTTGAGGATATTTTAAATTATGATCATTCAATAAAGACATGAAAAACTATTAACAGATTTCCTATATCTACTACCAAATGAATCCAACTGGCTTCTTCTCTTTTAAAAGGCAAAATAAGAGTTTGAGACACAGTTCAAGCTTCATTAGAGCAAACTCCCAGGGACTACCCAGATTCTGTTGCTTGGGAAGTCAATGTTGTTTGGAATGAGTGGATCACTGGCTCAAAATTGCAGAAACAGTCAAGTTCATGAGATTTTCATCGTAAAACTTGTTATGGGATTTGCAGTAATGCTTATAGCAGTACGGGTTACAACTGCCCAATAACAAGTAACTTGTGCGAGCAGACAATAGCCTTCCCCTGGCCCTTTGCAAGCACTTGCATCCAGATGATTCCACAGGACTTGTGTGGACCACAGCACAGGGCTGTGTCTGCAGCATAGGTAAGAACCACTCACCACTCAACACTCAATGTTTATTCATTCATGCAGGCTGTAGTTACAGTGTCCCTGCTATGTACCTAGGAGGGTTAGTGATGCTTTTCTCCTCTTAAATGGCATTGAGAATAAATTTTGGGACTCTCCTACATTTAACTGCATGTGTTATCTTAGCCTGATATAAACAACATGTGATGGGGAAGCTCAGGAGCTGCTTTCCTATCAGGTCCTACCTGGAACCAGCACTGTCCCACTGCGCCTGACTCTTACCTTGTGCCTTCCTGAGCTCAGGGCCACCAATGGAGACAAGCGTTTGATGCGTTTCCTCATTCGAGCTGGTCCTTCTCTCCAGTCGAGTTCCCATGGGGAACAGGGCTTGGTTTCTTCCCCCTGGCTCCACAAGCCCAGCTCCCCAAAAAGCTGCTCCTGGATCCTGGCCCAGGCGTTGGCTGCCTTGATGTTGCCACATTTTCGCCTCTGGGGAGCAGAAACAGAGTCACCCTGGAAACATTTGCCTTATGGGCCTCATGGGTCTGGCCCCAAACCTCCTGGGGTGAATAGGCCAAGTCTCCCATGAATGTTTGAGAAAGATACCTTCTCTCTACACCCTCAGAATGTGTAGGGTACCCACTGCAGCCAGGACTATAAGGAAACAGTTGCTCAGCTTTAAGATATCTTAATCCAAGTTAGGGGAGGAGAAAGCTGTCTGCCCTTTGGCCTTCAGAGCCATGAGGCTACTGGTGATGGGCAGAAAGCGACAGGCCTGGAAGGTCCTGTAGCTGCTCATCAGCATGGATTGGACAGCTATTTTACCAAATGGACATGAATCTCACCACAATCCCACCCTTCAAAAATGAAGCTGAATGTACTTTTTTCCAGTTGCCTGAACTGGAGTGGAGTGGGAATTAGAGGCCCTCAAGACAATTGGTTGATTTGAGCAAGTCACTCCCATCTCTGGATCTCAGAATCTCCAACGAAATGACAGACCTGGCCTGAATGATGTCTAAGGGCCTTTCAATCCTAATATCATAGATTCCAGAATGTTCAGAGATTCTAGAATATTCACAGGAGCTAAAACCTTTCATAGTAATGCAAAGAATCTCATTTAATAGCTATAAGATCCTCACAGTTTGCATCTGTGGTCTCTGACTGCCACATCTGCTACTAGAGTATGACCCAAACTTTTCTAATAATACATAGATACCCCCAACCTGCATTTATAGACCACATTAAAGTTACATGCATCACCTGTCAAAGAAGCAGTTCAGTTCAGTTTGCACAGTAGAGTCAACTTTGCAGGATACACTTTTGCAATTATTCAAATATTTTATGGAATTTGTCCCAAATTTAATCTTTTCAGAAAATGAAAAGGTGAAGTGCTAATGACAAGAAGCATAACAACATGAACAGAAAAGACACTCATTATCATGTGTTAGGCTGAGCCCTGTACCTGCTTTATCTCATTTCCTCTACCCAGTGGTACCACAAGTATTTTCCATCATCCCCATGATGATGCTAAGTCTGCAAAGGAGAAGTGCCTTCTCCAAAGCCAACAGGTGGCCAAACAGAGATTTAAACCTGGTCTGTTGGATTCCAAAGACTTCCTTGAGCATGGGAGCTAGATTCCTTTGCTGAGGGGCTATTATTTTACGAGCGCATGATTTCTGCTAGCATTTCAAAAAACTGGAAGACTTATAGATGTAGGCCTTGCAAATCTTGGCCGTTTTAAATGAGTAAATTGTTCTCATAACTTGCCGGAGGCATTCCCATGAAAGCATGGCTTTGGGGTGGGGGATAGTGCCCAGCAGGTGGTTTCTGGCATTTGATGGACCTGATCATCCATCATGTTTCTGTGAATCACCAGCAGTTCAGTCTGGAGGATCTTCAACTTCCTCATCAGTCAAATGTGGTTAATAATAGTACCATAATAATAATCATGGGCTTCTAGAATGATTAAATGGGACAATATTTTCAAGAGCTTAATGTGGTACCTTACTCAGCTTAAGTAATCAGTGTTATCACTGTGAATGAAGCTAATCCTATTTCAAAACAAGATCATTTTGTTTCTCTACAGTTCTTAAATTCATATCACAAACAGTGCTAGCATTTTATGTAGTACTCCAATTGGTTAATAAGAAACTCCAAGATGTACATTGTATTGCATGCCTCTAATCCCAGAGCTTTCAGAGGCCAAGGTGGGAGAATTTCTTGAGGCCAGAAGTTAAAGACCAGCCTGGGCAACATAGCAAGACCCAGTCTCTACAAAAAAATTAAAGAAATAACTGGGCATGTTAGTGCATGACTGTACTCTCAGCTATTTGGGAGGCTGAGGCAGGAGGATCTCTTGAGCCCAGGAGTTCAAGGCTTCTGTGGGCTATGATTTACATGACTGTACTCCAGCCTGGGCAACAAAGTAAGACCCTCCTTGTCTCAGAAAAAAAAAAAAAAAAAAGGGCCACTAGAAAAATAATGACTATCCAACTGACTATCCAAAGCTTTTTACAGAGACTTGGTCACATAGAATGAACACTCGTTTGGCAGAAATATTTCAGTTCCCTGGAGATTGTAGTGACATTTGTACTTTTGCATTTGTAGTAACATACGGAGCTTCATGGAGGATGAATAATCTCAAGCTATTGGGTTGTCCAGCCTTAGCTTCAAATTAGTTTTTTAAGAACACATATCCGGCCGGGCACAGTGGCTCATGCCTGTAATCCCAGCACTTTGGGAGGCCGAGGCAGGTGGATCATGAGGTCAGGAGATCGAGACCATCCTGGCTAACACGGTGAAACCCCGTCTCTACTAAAAAATACAAAAAATTAGCTAGGCGCGGTGGCAGGTGCCTGTAGTCCCAGCTACTCTGGAGGCTGAGGCAGGAGAATGGTGTGAACCCGGAAGGCGGAACTTGCGGTGAGCCGAGATAGCACCACTGCACTCCAGGCTGGGGGAAGGAGCAAGCCTCCGTCAAAAAAATAAAGAACACATATCCACCCCAAGCCACCTATGCAACCTGGAGATGCACAGCTCCCTGGGTCTTCATCACAGAGCACACATGTTGCCTTGAATATCTGTAGTCAGACAATGGTGTGATCCCTGAGAGAGATGTGATTATTTAGTCCATGATAGCAAGTTACAGGTGGCCCAGGGCAGAGGACGTCAGATGACTAAATAGCAAAAGTACTGAGTTTCCACACCTGCAAAGGTGCTCTGAAATGCCCATGTTTCTGCACAGTGTAAGGCCCTCTTTCTATTCAAACTGCAAGTGGGCCAAATGCCACACTTAAGGCCCACAGACTCACAGACAGGGATTCTGTTATGTTGGGGGACAACTACAATTTCTTTCTTTTTTTTTTTTTCAGAGACAAGGTCTTTTTCTCTGTCATACAGGCTAGAAGGCTAGAAAGCAGTGGCATGATCATAGCTCACTGTAACCTGTAACCTCCAACTCCTGGGATGAAGCAATCTTCCCACCCCAGCATCCTGAGTACCTAGAACTAAAGGTGCCACTATACATGGCTAACGTCTTTTTAACTACTTTTTTTTAGAGTTGGGGTCTCGCAATGATGCCCAGTCTGGCCTTGAGATCCTGGCATCAAACAATCCTACTGCCCAACCTCCCAAAGCACTGGGATTAGAGGCATGAGCCACCACACTTGACCAGTTATGATTTTCGAATCACAACAACCCTTGGGTAGCAACACTTAGATTAACCTTTGGAAACCCAGCCCTTCCCTACTTTCAGTCCCTGCTACTTCAGTGGGGTTGACCAGCCTTCAAAGATGAACACTTCACCCAAGTCTCTATAATCTGAGTTGTTATGAATGGTTATAGGATGGGCCCACAGGCACCACCCCCTAGGGCTGGGAATGGCACCCTCAGGAGCCCACACAGAGGAAGCAGAGCACGGAACTTGATCCAGCGCTGCTTGAATTCTGCGTTTCCCTGCATTCTTCAGTAAAACAAGACATTTTTTTTGTTGCCTAAGGCAGTCTGAGTTGAGTTTCCAATATTTGTAACTGAGAGAGCTGTGATAAATACTCAATGAGTAGATAGAGACTGAACAAGAAAAGAAAACTAGAGGCCCTAGAAGAGAGTGGGACAGAAGATAGTGGCCATTTCTGGGTTGTCAGGCATCTCACAAAGAACTCCAACCAGTAAAGACTGTGTAGGCAGGATAAGTCATTTCTGCAAATTATAATGAAGATTCAACATAAGAACTGGATGGCCTAAGTATGTAACAGACAGAGCAAGAGAGGCTGGGCCACAGAGAAGAGAACGAAGATAATGTGGACAAGGCAAAGGGGAATCTGAACAGGGCCAGACTGTAGAGGCAACTTTTTGTCAGAACTTCTGGATCAAAAAAAAAAATTTGGCTGATTGACTATTTGAATTGCAAGGTTTGCTGTTGATATAATAATGGGATATAATGATGCTTGGGTTAACTTCCAGGGCACTAGGCAATGATGCCTTGTCATGCTGGGGGCTGCTGCCATCTCCAGTCACCTCTCAGTTGTGGGTAAAGTGCCTGGTTAGAAAAGTCCTGCGTGGTGTGTTACTGGCCACCCTGTGGGCAAGGGCCCCTGAATCTCTCCTTCTTAGGAGGGCCTCATTTGGTGCACTTGGGAGAAGCTGTCTCAAAGGACGTGGCAGATTTCTTAAGCCTAATCTCTGTCCAGAGTTTGGAACTGACTTTTCTGGAAGTGGAATGGGCCTTTGTTGGGAAAGCATACTACCCCTTAAAAAAGCAGGGCAATGGTCCACATCCCATTATCTATGGCAGATGTTATTATATCTGCATTCTTTCAAATATCGAAACAACCTGTCTTAAATATTTAAATACTTGGAAAGTATCCTTGTGGATTAGCTTCCAAATGCTGATTTTCTCAAAAATACCTCAATCAACAGGAAAATTGCACAACTTTCTCAAGTCCTTTCTGAACTCCAGTCAGCCCTGCTGCTGAATATGAGACAGGCTAACCTTTCAGGTGGCTGGATCCCTTCCTTCTGGGCTGAGGGAGTTGCATCCTTCCCACAAGAACCTATAATCTCACAGATCTCAACAGAATTTCACAAAGTACCCCAGGGCATCTCTCCTGGCCATAACTGTATCTCCCAGGCTCTTCTAACCATTGGAGCAGAAATGGTTGCGCTCTAGATGAGATGCAGATTAGGAAGTTTAGATAAACCACATCCTCCATCTCAAAATGGTGCAGTGGTAATGAGGATGTCCACCAATAAAGGATGCAATCCTACAAGATTCGTCTTATTTCCCCCTCAGTGGCAATTAAATTTATCAGCCATATTGCTAGCCCTGAGTGAAATCTGTCAATCCATGTTGTGAGTCATTAACGTGCAATGGTCTGTCCAATAGGCACAGATGACACCCATATAGGCCAGCAAGACACCCTACCCAGCTGTGCAGCACAGTCAGCAATGTTGGAGTGGGGTAGATGCCCACAGAGAAAACCCTTGTCCAACCAGAGGGTCTGTGAAAGACCAGCTTGTGCACTCAGAAAAACTAGACATGCCTGCTGATCCCTCTGACTATCACAGCCATGATCACATCCTGTACACACCAAACCTCCTTCCTCACAAGTGTCGTGTCTGATAAGCTGCTGCTCCCATCACTCAGGAGAGCCTGGGAGGCTATGTTGCTAAGCTGTGTGTTTCTGGGGTTCAGGCTGCACATCCGTGAATGGGTCTTCCCAGGGGCATGTTGTGGGCTTTTAAGGGGGAAACTAGACAAGACAACTCAGTTTCAGATGATTAGTGCCTCTTCTGTTTCCTGGCACTGGGCACCATGTGTAAGCCGTCCTGATCCGTGGCCCACCCAGGGCACACTAATGGCTCCTTATACCCCATCGCTCCTTTCCCCATAGTAGAACATCCTATCATTGAGCTCATCACCATGTATTGTGGGCATTTCTTTACTCTGGGTTTCATCTACAAGTTTCAAACACCTTCAAGACACAGGAGTATCATAATCTCTGCATTTTTTAATACTTCACACTGTCTTTGGGACAAAGAAATTGCTGGGTAAATAATATATTCAACAGGGTTTTAAGACTGTATGTTGTGTTCTATCTTTAGCAATATGTTAAATTTTTATTAATAACAGTAACACCAAATAAAAATAAACTTCTTAGCTATTCTATAACCACACATGGGTTATCCATTCTCTATCAGTCACAGTCTGGGTGCTTCACACTTGCTTTTAAATCTTCACAGGTAGGAGGACTTATTCCAGCTTAGAGATGAGCACACAGAGGCTCAGACCACTGGCATAGAAAGGGGCAGACTTAGAATTCAAATAAAGCTCTGACTGGCATGAGAGCCAGTGTTCTTTGCCTAGATTGTACAGCAGTTAGGCCTAGATAGGTACTTTAAATATCTAAGCCTGCCCTTGTCAGTGGCAACCCATTGCATTTAGGATAAAATGCAAAACCCCAACATGGTGCAAGCCTGGTGGGCAATCCAGAACTTAAACCAAAGGCCCTTCCAATTATTTTTCAGGTTCAAGGTGGATTCCAGCTTGCTGTATAGAGAAAGCCTATGTTTTGTTTCTTACTTGCACATGGTCTTTGTATAAAGATGCATATAGCTCTTGTCCTCTTCTTCTGTAGTTCTCTATACATGACACAAAATCCTGGAGAAAGGAGAAAACAAGTCAGAGCTTAATGATAGTTGTGATTTTATTTTATTTTTTGAGACACAGTCTCATTCTGTCACCCAGGATGGAGTGCAGTGGCACAATCTTGGCTCACTGAAACCTCTGCCTCACAGGTTCAAGCAATTCTCCTGCCTCAGCCTCCCAAGTAACTGGGATTTCAGGCACCCACCACCATGCCTGGCTAATTTTTGTATTTTTAGTAGAGACAGGTTTCACCACATTGGCCAGGCTGGTCTTGAACTTCTGACCTCAGGTGATCCATCTGCCTCAGCCTCCCAAAGTGCTGGTATTACAAGCGTGAGTGATAGTTGTGATTTTAGATAAGAACGTCTCTATACTGACCAATTGAAAGAGGAAATAGTGGTTACAGAATTTGTTGGTCAAATGAGATTCATATAAATACAGGCTTCACCTATGCTGACACACTCACATATGAATACATTCACATACGTGTTTATGGGTTGCTTCCATCTCCATCTATGATGAACTAGCTTGCAGTAGCTCAACCTTCCTCCTAAGAATGACTGAAAAGACCTAGATTTGAACAATCTGCTCTAAGACAGCAGAGAGCTACCAAGAGAGCTGAATTTGAGAAGCCAAGATTCTGAAGAGGAATTCACTGAGGTGTGCCCAACATTTATGCTTTTTTCTATTTTTTGGACCTTGAGATACATGCAAATTTTCAAATAGCTCAAAAGGATGAGAAGCTGAGGCCACAAAACAAACTTCAGTAAATTTAAAAGGATAGACATAATACAAAGCATGTCTTTTAATCACAACGGAACAAAATTTGAAATCAATTAGCAGAAAGAAATTTGGCAAACTCAAAAATAAGTGTAGATTAAAAAGCACATTCCTAAATAACTAATGGGTTAAAGAAGAAATCAAAAGGGAACTTTTTGAGATGAATAAAAATAAAGACACAACATACCAAAACACGTAGGCTATAACTAAAGAAGAGCATAAAGGAAAACTCATAGTTATAAATGCCAATATTAAGAAAAAAAAGAAATACCTTAAATCAATATCTGAAACTTCCATCTGAAGACACTGGGAAAAAAAGAGCAAACTAAATCTAAAGCAAGTAGAAGGAAGGGGAAAATAAATATTAATGCAGAAAGTAATGAATTACAGAATATAAAAAAAAATAAATAAAATTAATGAAACTAAAATCTGATACTTTGGAAAGATCGATAAAATTGGCAGTCTTTAGCTAGGTTGATCAAGAAAAAAGAGAAAAGGCTTAAATTATTATACTAGGATCAGAAATGAAGGAGACAATACTACTGACCTTACTGAATTTTTTCAAAAGATTATAAAAAAATACTATAAATAATTGTATGCCAACAAATTAAATAGCTTAGATTAGATGAACAAATTCCTAGAAAGACACAAATTGCCAAAACTGACTCAAGAAGAAATGGACAATTGGAATAGATCAATAACAAGAAAATAAATTGAATTAGTAAAACAACAACAACAACAAAACCTACCCACAAGGAAAAGCCCAGCCCAGGCCCAGATAGCTTCACTGCTGAATCCTAACCACCACTTAGTGAAGAATTCACGGCAGTTTTTCAAAAACTCTTCCAAGAATTAGAAGAGCAAGGGACACTTCCCAACACATTCTATGGGACCAGTTATTTCCCTGACACAGAAAACAGACAAAGGCTTTACTAGAGAACTACAGACCAATATCTCATATAAATATTAATGTAGAAATCCTCAACAAAATATCAACAAACTGAATCCACCAACATATAAAAAATTATATACCATGACCAAGTGAGATTTAGCCTAGTAATGCAGAGTTGGCTTAACAACTGAAAATAATTAATGTACTACACCACATAATAGAATAAATAACAGAAACCATGTAATCATTTCAATAGACATTTAAAAAAATTGACAAAAATTTAAAACCCTTTCATGACAAAACAAAAAGTCAACCAACTGGGTGGGGAAAAAGAATTTTCTCAATCTCATAAAGGGTAACTACAAAAAGTCCACAGCCAACATTATACAACATTATACTTGGTGGTGAAGGACTGAATGTTCCTTAACATCAGGAACAAGACAAGGATGTCCACTCTCAACACTTCTAGACAGCAATGTACTGAAGGTTCTAGACAGGACAACCAGACAAGAAAAAGAAATAAAAGGCATTCAAATTGAAAGAGAAGAAAAACACCTCTGTTCACAGATGGCAGGATTCTATACATAGAAAATCCCAAATATTCCATAAAATAACTACTAGAACCAATAAATAAATTAAGCAAAATTTCAGTGTACAAGATCAAAACACGTAAATCAGCTGTGTTCCTATCCACCACTAATAAACAATCCAAAAAATAAATTAAGAAAGCGATTCCTCTTATAACATTATCAAAATAATGAAATGCCTAGGAATATATTTAACCAAGATTAAAAACTTGTACACTGAAACCTATAAAATATCACTGGAAGACCTAAATTAATAGAAGATATCCCATATGTATGGTAACAAGTTCTTATATTGTTAAAATGTCAATACTACCTAACATAATCTACAGAATTAACAATCCCTATCAAATTCCAATGATCACTCTTTTTTGCAAAAATTGAAAAGTCAATCTTCAAGATCATATGAAATTACAAGGGACCTCCAAAACCAAAACAATCTTAAACAAAATAAAGAATGTAGAAAGACTTATAGCTCCTGATTTCAAAACTTACTGTAAAGCAATGGCAAACAGGGCAGTGCAGCACTGGCATAAGAATAGATATATACATCAATGGAATAAAATTGAGAGTCCAAAAATAAAACAATTTGTCTATATTCAATTAATTTTTTACAAAGGTGCCAAAACTATACAATGGGGAAAGAATAGTCTTTTTAACAAATGGCGATGGAAAACTAAATAGCCATATGCAAAATAATGAAGTTAAACCTTTACTGCATAACATACAAAAATTAACTTAAAATGAAACAAAAACCTGAATAGAAGAGCTGAAACTATAAAACTCTTAGAAGAAAACTTAAAAGTACATCTGCATGATCTCAGATTTGGCATTTGTCCGATTTAGATTTTGGCACCAAAAATAAAAGCAACAGTGAAAAGTGATATGGTTAGGCTTTGTGTGCCCACTCAAATCTCATCTTGAATTGTAATCCCCCAAATCCCCATTATTTCCACGTGTCAAGGGGGAGACCAGGTGGAGGCAACTAAATCATGGTGTGGTTTCCCCCATGCTGTTCTTGTGATAGTGAGTGAGTTCTAACGAGATCTGATGGTTTATAAGGAGCTCTTCCCCACTTTGCTCAACACTTCTCCTTCCCACCACCTTGTGAAGAAGGTGCCTTGGTTCCTCTCCGCCTTCTGCCATGATTGTAAGTTTCCTGAGGCCTCCCCAGCCATGCCAAACTGTGAGTCAATTAAACCTCTTTTCTTTATAAATTACCCAGTCTTGGGCAGTTCTTTATAGCAATATGAAAACGGACTAATACAAAAAGGATAAGTTGGACTTCACCAAAAGTAAAAATTTGTGCTTTGAAAGACACTATTAGAAAGTAAAAAAAGACCCACAGAATGAAAAAAAAAATTATAAATTACATGTCTGATAAGGGACTCATATCTAGAATATACAAAAATACTTAGAGATCAATAATAAAAAGAAAAATAATCCAATTTAAAAATGGACACTGGATCCAAAAAGACTGATCTTCAAGGAAGATATTCAAATGGCTAATAAGCAGGTGAAAAGGTGCTTAGTGTCTTTTGTCATCAGAGAAATGCAAACTAAAACTCACAATGAGATCAATGATACAGCCAACCAAGTAGGATGGTTAGAATCAAAACTTTAGATAATAACAAGTTTTATTGAGAGTATGGATAAATAGAAACTCTCATACACTGTTGGTGGGAATGTAAAATGGTGTAGAATTTTGGAAAACATTCTGAAAGTTATTCAAATGATTAAATAAAGTGTTGTCATTGACTCAGCAATTCCATTCTCAGGTATACACCCAAGATAAAAATTGTGTCCAACTGAAACTTATACATGAATGTTTATAGCAATATTATTCATAATAGCCAAAAGTTGGAAACAACCTAAATGTCCACCAACTGATGAACAAATAAACAAAATATGGTCTGTCTATATGATGCCATATAATTTAGTCATAAAAAAGAATGATGTATTGACACATGTTATAACATGCATGAGCCTTAAAAGCAACATCCTAAGTGAAAGAAGCTAATTTCAAAAGCCCAAATATTATATGATTCCATTTATATGAAATGTTTATAGAGGAAGTATATTAGTGATTGCTTAGGACTAGAGGGATGGGGGATAGAAGAGTGATAGCTAGAGTATGCAGTATCTTTCTGAGGTTATAAAATGTTATAAAATTGATTACAGTGATGGTGGCACATATCTGGGAATATACTATAAACCAGCAGTTCTCAACTTTTTTGGCAGCAGGGACTGGTTTTGTGGAAGACAATTTTTCCATGAACCGGAGGTGAGGGGTTGGAGGAAGATGGTTTCAGGATGATTCAAGTACATTACATTTATTATGCACTTTATTTCTATTATTATTACATTGTAATATATAATGAAATAATTATACAACTCACAATAACATAGAACAGCCTTGAGCTGTTTCCTTGCAACTATATGGTCCCTTCTGAGGGTGATGGGAGACAGTAACAGATCATCAGGCATTAGATTCTCATAAGGAGAACACAACCTAGATCCCTGGCATGTGCAGTTCACAATAGGCTTTGTGCTCCTATGAGAGTCTAATGCCACCACTGATCTGACAGAAGGCAGGGCTCAGATACTGGGCCCATGGCCTGGGGGTTGGGGATCCCTGCTATAAACCATTTAATTGTTTACTTTAAATAGGTGAATTGTATGTTATATGAATTACATATAAATAAATCTGTTTAATAAAAAATATTTAGGGAAAAATAAAATCCAGAGTCTCATAACATAGACTCACATCAAGAATCAGGAAAATCTCAAACTGAGTAAAGGAAGACAATCAACAGATGCGTACAGTGAGATAACAGAAGTGTTAGAACTATTTGACAAAAATTTTAAAGCAGCCATCATAAAAATGCTTCAACAACTACAAATTTAAAACATTCTGAAACAAATTTTAAAAAATTAGGGAGCCTCTGTTAATAAATAGAACACCTTATCAGATAAATAGAAGATATAAAGAGGAACCCAGTGTAAAACAGCAGAATGCAAGGGACAAAGGGAAGAATCAGTGAACTGGACAATAGAACAATAGCAAGTAGCTATTCTGAACAACAGTGAGAAAGTAGAATGGAAAAAATGAACAAAGTCTTAGCGACCTATAGGACTATAACAAAAGATTTAATCTTTGTGTCATCAGAATCCCAAAAAGAATGGATAAAGTGGGTGGTGCCTGAAACTTACTAAAAAAAATGGCTGAAAAAATCCCCCAAATGGCAAAAGATATAAACCTACAGGCTTCAGAAGCTAAGCAAATTCCAAACAAGATAGACTCATAGAAATCCATGTCAAGACACATTATAGTCAGACTTCTGAAAACTAACACAAAGAAAAAAATCCTAAACACAGGAAGAGAGAAACAACACCTTACCTAGAGGAGAAAGTATTTAATTAACAGTGATTTTTTTCATCAGAAGCCATGGAGGCCAAAAGGAAGTGGCACAGTATTTCTCAAGTGCTGAAAATAAAGAACTGTCAACACAGTATCCTATATCCAGCAAAAATATCCCTTTGGATTAAAGGGTAAATTAACACATTCTAAGATAAAGGAAAATTAAGAGAATTTGTCACCACCAAAGCTACCCTATAAGAATAGTTAAAGGAAGCTCTTTAAACAGAAGGTAAATGATAAAAGAAGGAATCTTGAAATACCAGGAAGAAAAAAGGAATATAGTAAGCAACATAAATATGGGTAGATACAGTATACATCCTTTTCCTCTTGAGACTTCTAAATTATTAGTGATGGTTAAAACAAAAATTATAACACTGTCTGATTTTATAACACTGTGTGATTTTAAACAAGTGTAGAGAAAATATTTAAAACTATTACATTATAAATGGAGAGTAATACCTAGAGCAGCAACTAAAAAACCTACACAGAGAGATACACTCAAAACACAATAAATAAATCAAAATTTAATTCCAAAAAAATGTTCAAGTAACCCACATTGGTAGCCAACTTCACCCAACAAGACAACACACATTCTTTTCAATTGCTCTCAAAACATACACAAAACATCTTGGGCTATAAAAAAAAAATCCAAAAAATTAAAATAAACAAAAACATGCAGAACGTGTCCTCGATACATAATTGAATCAAACTAGAAATTAGTAACAAAAGGATAACAAGAAATCCTCAAACTCTTAGGAACTAACAGTAGACTTTAATCTGTGTCAAAAAAGAAGTCTCAAAGTAAATTTTTAAAAAAATACATTACATTTAATGAAACTGAAAATAGAAAATATCAAAATTTGTTTTATGTAGCTAAATCACTATTGAGAGGAAAATATGTGGCAAAAAAGCATAATTACAAAAGAGTAAAATTATGTTATAAACTGAATGTGTTCCCCCAAATTCACATGTTAAAATCCTAACTCCCAACATAATGGTATTAAGAGGTGGGACATTTGGGAAGTGATTAGGTTTGATGCTGCCATGGGGTAGACCCCCATGATGGTATTAGTGTCCTCATAAGAAAAGGAAAAGACACCAGAGCTTTCTCTCTCCACCATGTGAGGATACAGCAAGAAGGCAGCCTTCAGTAAGCCAGGAGGGGAGCCTTCACCAGGGAGACAATTAGCCGGCACCTAGCTCTCGGACTTCCCAGCCTGTAGAACTGTCAGAAATAAGCCAGCCTGTGGGTAGTAACTTGTAATAGCAGCCTGAGCTGATAAGACAAATTCTCAAATAAATAATCTAAATGCCTACTCAAGGAACTAGAAAAAAGTGAAAAATAAACCCAAAGCAAGCAGAAGGAAGGTCATAATAAAGAGCAGAAATCAATGAAATTAAAAACAGAAAAGCAGAAAAATGATTGAAACAAAAACCTGTACTTTGAAGAGATAAAATTTACAAACCTTTAGAAACACTAACATAGATGAAAAAAGAAATGACACAAACTGCAATTCTCAAAAATGAAACAGGGGCTATTTCTACTGACCTGGCAGGCATAAAAAGTAAGGTAATACCATGAACTGTACACACATCAGTGTGACAATTTAGATGAAATGGATAAATTCTTTGCCAAACACAAACTACCACGACTCATCCAATATGATAGATCATTGGCATAGCCTTATAGCTGCTATAAAAACTGAATTCCTAATTTTTAAAGTCTCCAAAAATAAATTGCCATATCCACATATTTTCACTTGAAGGTTTTATTAAAAATTTAAAAAGAATTAAAATCAAATTTACAAAATATAATCTAGAAAATAGAGTAGGAGATGATATTTTCCAGTTAGTTTTATGATGCTAACAATAGTCTGATAACAAAACCAGACAAACAGTACGAAAAAAGAGAAAACTATTTGTTCACGAATAGGTGCAAAATTTCTTATATTAACAAACAGAATTCAAGAACACCCCAAAACACTAATATACAATGGCCAAGTGGGATTTATTCCAGAAATGCAAATCTGACAAATATCCAAAAAGTAATCAATCAATCTAATTCACCATTTTAGCAGGTTAAAGAAGAAAATCGCATGGTCATATCAAGTGATACAGGATAACATTCGATAAAATTTAACACCTGTTTATGATAAAACTCTCAGTAAACTGGGAATAGGTATAAATGTTTTTAACTTGATAAAGGGCATCTACAAAAACTCTACAGCTAACATCTTATTTAGTGATAAATAATGAATACTTTCACTCTAAAATTGGAATAAAGAGGTCTACTTTCACTGCTTTTATTAAATATAGTGCTAGAAGTTCTATGCAGTGCAATAAGGCAAGAAAAAAAGTAAAAGCCATACAGATTGAAAATAAATAAATAAAATTGTCCCTATTTGTAGATACCCTGATTCTGTTGAATTCCTAAGGTATTTACAACAAAGCAAAACAAAACAAAATTCAATAAGGTAAATACTCAAGGTATTTACAAAAAAAATGCGGTCACAGGATATAAGATCAACACACAGATAATAACTGTATTTCAAAATATTAGCAATGAACACATGGATGCTGAAATAAAAAACAATATCATTGTCAATTTCTTGAAAATAATGAAAAACTTAAGTGTAAATCTAATAAAACACATATAGGATGCATATGTCGAAAACTATGAAATGCAGATGAAAGAAATAAAAGATGATCTGAATAAAGGGAAAAACATATCATGTTCATGAATTGGAAGACTCAACCTACAAATATGTCATTTCTTCTCAAATTGCTAAGCATGTTTAATAAAATTCTTATTAAAATACCAGCAAGGCTTTTTCTAGATACAGACGAGTTTCTAAAACTGGTGTCAATTGGAAAAGGGACTAGGAGAGTTAAAACAACTTTGAAAACTAAGAGTAAAATGAGAGGAATCATTCCACCTGATTTCAAGACTTATTATACTCATAGTTACAGTAATTGAGAATGTGCGGTACTGAGAGAGGAATAGACATATAGATTAGTGGAACAGAAGAGAGAATCCAGAAATAATCCACACATGAATGCCCAACTAATTTTTGACAAAGTTGCAAAAGCTATTCAACAGATAGCTTTTCAGCAAATGGTGTTGGAGCAATTGGATGTCCATTGCCCAAAAAATGAACCTAAGTCTCCTACCTTATACAAAATTTAATTCAAAATGGACCACAGACTTTAATGTAAAACATAAAACTATACATATTTTAGGAAAAAATCTTTCATATCTAGGGATAAGCAAAGAGTTCTTAGATTTTATATTAAGACTGCCATTTGTAAAAAGAAAAATTAATGAATTGGACATCAACATTAAAATTTTGCTCTGCAAAACCATGAGAACAGAACACTATGACAATCTACACTCTGAGAGAAAATATTTGTAAGACACATATCCATCAAAGGATTAACATCTAAAATATATGAAGAACTCTTAAAATTCAACAAGTAGGCTGGGTGTGGTGGCTCACACCTGTAATCTCAGCACTTTGGGAGGCTGAGGCAGGTGGATCACCTGAGGTCAAGAGTTCAAGACGAACCTGGCCAACGTGGTGAAACCTTGTCTCTACTGAAAATACAAAACAGTTAGCCACGCATGGTGGCAGGTGCCAGTAATCCCAGCTACTTGGGAGGCTGAGGCAGGAGAATCGCTTGTACCTGGCAGTGGAGGTTGCAGTGAGCCGAGACTGCACCGTTGCACTCCAGCCTGGGCAACAAGAGCAAAACTCCATCAAAAAAAGAAAAAAAAAATCAACAAGTAAAAAACAAAAAATATCATCAGAAAATGTACAAAAGATGTGAACAAACATTTTACTAAAGAAGATATAAAGACCTTAGTACACTTTGTTCCACCCAGCTCACCCATCTAGATGGATATAGAGACTTTAATATTAATGCCTTTTAATAATAGACTGGCTAAATAACTTATATTTATATATTGAACATACTAATGATTCTCAAAATGTTGTCAATAAATTTCTAGGGATTCCTGAGACCTTTTCAGAGGCCATGTGAAATTAAAACTACCTTCAAAATACTATGACGTTTTTGCCTTTTTTTTCCCCTGTGTTGAAATTGCATTGAAGGCCCCAAAAAGCAATAGTAAACAAAACTAATACCTTGGCACAAATCAAGACATTGGCACCAACTGTATAAAAATCATCATGTATATTCCCCACCACCAAGAGCTTATAGGAGGAAAAAAAAAGCTATTTTCACTTAAGAATATCTTCGATGAAGCAGTACAAATTATTAATTTTATTAAATCTCAACCCTGAATACGCTTCTTTTAATAGTTTGTGTGATAAAATGAGAAGTCTGCATAAAGCATTTCTGAATACCAAAAAAAAATGTGATGGTTGTCTCAAGGAAAAGCATGTGCATAACTGTTAGTTCTGTGAGCCGAACTAGCTGCTTCTCTCAGAGAACATCATTTTTATCTGAACAAATGACTGGCAGACAAAATGACAGTTATTGGCATGAGTATTTGGCAGCTATTTTCTTGAAAGTGAGCAAAGTAAACCTGTCATCTCAAATGAAACAACTGACAGTATTTGCTGCCAAAGATAAAATTTGAGCAAATTTTAGAAAAATCAAGCAAATACTAGAATTTTGGAGAATTTGTATCTGTGTGACTCTGTGAGCTTTACAGTGTCCCAGTAGCTAAGAGTTTTTCTGGTAAGAGTGGTGTTAACTTCAGCATAATTTTTCTATATTGCATAATAAAATGTGTCAACAATTGGGAGATCTACATAACTCAGGGAACCAATATTTCCCATATATGCTATCTGTATGTTCTAATGCATGTTACAAAATAATGTATGGGTTAAAATATTCACTCAAAGTGCAAGATAGATCAACACATTTTAACGTAACAGAGTACAAAAATGTTACTGATAGAGTTCAAGTGTCCTTTAAGAAGTTACTACTTGTTGAGTTTTGGTATAGTATCAAAGAAAAATATAATTCCCTTAAACCTCCATTGGCACGTGTATACCTATGTAACAAACCTGCATTTACTGCACATGTACACCAGAACTCCAGAACTTAAAGTATAATTAAAAAAAGAAGAAAAAAAGAATCAGAAGAAAATTGAGCCTCACATAGACGTAGTTGAAAAATAGAGGAGTATTTTAATAGTCTTTTCAGATAACTGGATATTTTTCTTGAATACTCTTATCAATCTGACAGGTAGTATCTGGTTAGGTAAGTTGAGATGTGGAATCTGAAACAATATCAATCAACTTTTCATATTCTGTTGTATTAAAATACAGTGGCTATCTCACAAAAAAAGACTTTTAAAATACTACTTCCTTTTCTAACTGCATATCTGTGGGAAGTCAGATATTCTTCATCTATTTCAAAACATACTACAACAGATTGAACAAAGAAACAGATATAAGAACTCAGCAATTTTCCACTAAGTCCTACCAATATTAAAAATATTTTCAAAAATATAAAACAATACCACTTTTCTTACATTTTTTGTTTTAAAAATATAGTTACAATAGTCTCTCCTTACCTTCAGGGGACACGTTCCAAGATATTCCAAGAATGCCTGAAACCACAGATAGTACTGAACCATATATATACTGTTTTTCTATACATACATACCTATGATAAAGTTTAATCTATAAATTAGGCACAGAAAGAGATTAACAATAATAGTTAATAATGAATGGAGTAATTATAGTAATATACTGTAACAAAAGTTATAAAACTTATAAGTTATTTCTGAGATTTTTCTACTTAATAGTTTTGGACCATGGTTAACCATGGATAACTCAAACTGCAGAAAGCAAAACTGTGAGTAAGAGGGGACTACTGTACTCATTCAAAATGTTATGTTTACACATAATGGGTCTATTATTTCTATTATTAATTTAAAATAAATTAGCACAGGCATCATTTAAAAAATTGTTTTAATTTATAATATAGTAACTATCAATAGATAAAATATACATAAGCCAAAGCTCTTTGGAGTCCTTAATAATTTTTAAGAAAGTGAACAGGCCTTGAGACCAAAAAGTTTGAGAACTGTTGCCCTACCACTGTGAAAACAAATGAACCACTACTACAGATAAATCTTACAAACATAATTTGCTGTGAAATAAGCCAGACCAAAGAGTATATGCTATGTTATTTCATTTATATAAAATTTAATATATGGAAAACTAATTTATGATATTAGATACTAAAAGAGGGACTACTTTGGGGGAAGAAGGTAATAGAGACTGGAAGGAGGCATGGAGTCAGGGATGCTACTGGGGTATCATTAATGGTGATTACATGTTCACTTTGTTAAAATTCTTAAATCTGTATATTTATGATCCACTTTTTCCCTATGTATATTATCCTCCAATAAAATTAAAAAGTGTTTATTGGCAAACACTAAAAAATATAAAAACAATATCATTTTAAAAACCCAGTTACTGTTTTGGAATAAAGGGAATAGGGTGATTTCATTCTTTTTCTTTCCTTTCATTTTTTTTTTTGTTTGCAATTTTTTTCAATATTGCTGTTACATTGTTTATACATATTTAAAAGTAAAACAATCATTATGAGCATTACAAGTGACATAAAATGCTGAAAAATTTGACTCATTCTACATCTAAGGCAAAAGCCCAGACTTTTTTCTATTATGGTACTTTGGAGACATGCAGCACAAATACAGAACTCTTAGGGGACCTTGGATGCAAAGCAGCTGCCTTCAGAGAAATGGGGTATCTTGCAGCAGAGGGATAGGCCTTGTCATGATGACACCCACGGGTTAAGTGGGCCCAAAGTGGGGAGGTTCAGTCAGCCCAACTTCAGTGTGATAATAGGAAAAGACCTTCATGTTCTGAGCACTACAGAATAACAGTGTGGGAGGCAGAAAGCGCAGAAATCCAGACACCTTAGTTTTTGGTTCTTAGTAGTCACATTACAGGAGAGATCACTCAATCTTTCTGAAACTTTACTTATCAACAATAAAATGAGTTTACTAGGACCTCTCTTGTCTATTGTGCAGAGATGTTATGAAGCTAGGATGAGACAGTAGAATGAAAATATTTTGTAAACTGCAAGGGATCGCCTAGCGAGACTGTTGGGGTATAAAATATTGAAGTCATTAATAAGATCAGTTAAAAAAAAAAAAAGACTTAGGGCTGGGTGCAGTGGCTCATGCCTGTAATCCCAGCACTTTGGGAGGCCGAGGTGGGTGGATCGCTGGAGCTCACGAGTTTGAGACCAGCCTGGGCAACAAGGCAAAAC
Organism: Pan troglodytes; assembly: GCF_028858775.2. Lineage (NCBI taxonomy): Eukaryota > Metazoa > Chordata > Mammalia > Primates > Hominidae > Pan > Pan troglodytes. Next base: position 61,157,502 of record NC_072406.2, on the reverse strand, counting down.
CCCGTCCCTACAAAAAAAATACAAAAATTAGCTGGGCATGGTGGTGTACACCTGTGGTCCCAGCTACTCAGGAGACTTAGGTAGGAGGGTGGCTTGAACCCTGGAGGTAGAGTTGCAGTGAGCTGAGATCACACCACTGTACTCCAGCCTGGGCAATAGAGCCAGACCTTGTCAAAAAAAAAAAAAAAAAGACTTAGATTGTCTCCTAAAAATTAAAATTAGCACTTAAAGAAAATGCTCTATGAGTTTGGTTATAAACATCTTCATACTTCAAAGAAATACCTTTTCTACAATAGCTGCAGTCCAGAATTGGTTATACTCTGGCTCAGATTCTCCATTCCAGGGTTCAAAGTTACTCCCTGTTGTTAAGTTCTGCAAACATTCATTGATCACTTACTATTTTCCAGGCACTAGATTACGAAGATGAACCCCACACCTGGCTTTGTAGAGCCTAACGAACAGACAGATAGCTATGAGCTAACACGGTCAATGCTGAGGCAGATATGACACAGTGACACGGGTACAGTGAGGGAGGCTCACAGAAGAGGGGACTGGTATGACCCAGTGTTCAGAAGGTTGAGATGTTGCTTTAGCTGAATCTTGAATGAGAGCTTTCCAACAGAAGCCTGATTTGGTTCCATTTTCTAATTTTAGCATTTTTTGATTTAATATTTTTGATACCTTATACCAACAGTAATTTGGAGAATTGATTTAATGAATGCAAGCCTGGAAGCAAGGCACTCTCTTAGGACAGTGTTATGACAGCCCAGGTGAGAGTTCACATGGTGGACTCAGTATTGCGGAAGAATCCCACTCAAGAACCATCTGGAGAGTAAGTTGGTAGGAATTGTTGATCGCATTAGAGGGCAAGAATTACTGCCAAATTTCTGGTTTGCTTAATTGAATGGATTAAATTAGACAAACTAAGAAAAGTTAAGAGATCACAAAAATAAGAGCAAGTTTGTGTGACATGAAGACATTTTGAATTTGAAGTGTCAGTGGCACAGCGGGATATATCTAGAAGAAAGCTCAGGAGAGGGGTCCACAGTCATGTGGACTTGTGAGTCATTAGCAACCAGGCGACAGAGACTCCTGAGAGATAATAAGATCCCTCAAGGAGAGTAAGGACAGACAAGGTCAGAAAACTGGAGAATACCAGCAAAATTTAGGCCAGGAGGAGAAGGGTTAGAGCAGCTTGGGGAAAATCATGAAAACCAAGGGTGGTTTAAACATGGTAAATGCATCAGAGAAGCCCGGTGAGATGAGGCCTGAAAATATTCACTGGGTTTGGCTGTAGAAATTGGTCTTCGGTAATTTCTGCAAGAATCATTTCAGAGGAGTGATTAAACAACAATGGGTCAATTAAAGATTTAGAGATAAGGACATGAAGACAGAGCATACAGTATATTAGAGGCTGAGGGGAGCTTGGCAGTGGACAAGAGAAGGTCAAAAAGCAAAGGAAACAGAAAGGAACTGAGGGTTCAGGTTCTACAAGGGAAGAAAATAAGGATGGGACACAGCCCATGAAGCGGCTGACTTGAGTGATGAGGACGGGAGAGGCTGTTCAGGCCAGGAGCTTGTAGGGAGGGCTTGAAGATGGCTGCAGATGGGGATGAGGCTGTAGCTGGTGCATGGAGAGTGAGATGGTTCACACCTCATGGCTTCCGTTTCTAGAGTGGAGTAGGAGGCAAAATGACTGCTTCTCCTGAGAGCTGAGCAGCATCTTGAACAGAGTGGTGAATGCTTGGGAGAATGGAACAGGGAACAGACCCAGAGCACATCAGTGGATTATCTAAGAGTCTTGAAAACCCAAATATATATCATCCCTTGGTCTGTTCTCTCAACATTACTTTCAATTAACTAACAGGCACAGGGCACTTCACGACTGACAAAGAAGTTATGCATGTGCACATTTAAAATTTATCCTTCTGACAAATTTATATGATTACTATCATTTTACAGGGGAAGATATCGAGGTCAAGTGAGGATAAGTGACTCTGTCAATACAGGAAGTGGCAGAGTCGGAAGATCAGTCTTTGGACTCTGTCACTATGGGCGTCTGTCTCTCATGCATTTCCACCCGGTGTATCTCCACCTTCCCACTGGCCTTTGAGTCCTTTGTGCCCTGGAAAGTTGTCATACTCAGGGAAGTGGAGACAGGAGGAAGGAGATTTGGGTCAGGTCAAGGGCAGAGGCCCATCTGCCTAGACAGCAGTGAATGTAGCACATCGAGCAGGGACAGATTCAGAGCAGAGTGCTGCATTGCTTATTGGAACTAAATAGCATTTGCTTAGCAACTGCCAGCACATTAAAGAGTTTGAGAACCTTTGGAGTAGAACAAAGGGCCTCTAAGAGCTGTTTGGAGATTTGGGAGGCAAAGCGGGTCTAGGCCCTTCTCTCCCAGTGCCTCCTCAGGGCCTTGGCTGCAGGACACAAGTCAGAACTTGGAATGGGAAATTGGGCACATCTCCATGGAGGGTCACTTCTAAGTGGGCTCACCAAAGCTTGGTGGTACCCACCTTTGCCTGGGGCACCCTAGGGCTGGCCAGCTGCTGGTGACACTACTGACCAAGCTGTCCCGCAGGAAACACCCGCTAACCACTGATGACAGTCATTACACTTGTTTGTTTAAAGCATCATTAGTCCTGTAATCACAGTTGTGTGGCCTCACAAAAATGAGAAAGGCCGATATCTGAAGGCAGCAGATCAGATCCTGCTCAGCAACTTGATGCCACGATGACAGTTACGGGTCCTGGCCACTTCAGCCACGCACTACATGTCAGGCCTGGGACTAAACTCAGAGGGGAGGGACGCCGAGTCCTCACCTGCACTGTATTGGCCATGAACGGACATGTGATTACCATTTCATCCTTTGACTCACCTTTCTTACTGCCATTAATTTATCCCAAGGAAATCATAAGATATTTGCACAAATAGTGGACATTTTTCACCATCCCTGTTGATAGCAGCACAAAATGAAACAATTTAAGCATCCACACATGGAGGAGGGTCCATCCTGTGATAGAATGCTATGCAGTCAGCACAAATCAAGCTCTCATCAACGGCTGCCCCCAGTCTTGCAGCACCTCGGCATCCTCTTTGGGTGGACACCATCCTGACCCTAGATGGATGACTTGAATAGTGGGGCAAAGTCTGGATTTCAGTCTCCTTTTTCTATTCTGGCCAGATGCCCTTCCATACAACCTACCTAATCATTCACAGCAGCCCTGGTATCAAAAAGGACCTATTGATGGGCACCAGGTTCTTGCTATATCAAGATTTTAAAAGGAGAATAGAAAACAGTATGCTTATAAGAACAAGAATTAAATCTGTGTATATTTGCCTAGGAAAGAAAAACTAACAGAATATACAATGTGCTGGCCATTAGTATTGTTTGTCAAATATTTCCAGGCCTTTATTCCTATAGGTAGTGGCATGATGAAGCTTCCTGCTACTTTTGATCTTGGTGAGGCCAGGGAGAGATGTGAAGAAGCTTGACAGCAATCTGCTAATCTCTCTTTTCCAGCTCTGTGTGGCAACACTCAATGTTCTAGATAGTGGCTGCACCATGAGCCAGTGTCGCTGAGTGAGAATAAGGTATACAGAGTCTCGGGCCAACACTCAGGGTACTCATAGCACAAGTGAGAAATAAGCATTTGCTATTTTAGGCCAGTTAGACTTGGGAGTTTTTGTTACTGTAACATAACCTAATACTTTCTGAGTAATACACACACCAAAAATGTTAGAAAGGGTTATAGTGGAATTGCATTAAAACATAATTGTGAGCAGAAAAAAGGAGATCAAGAGAGTTACAGGGAAAGCACATATGAGATCAGTTAAATACTATGAGAAAAAAGCTGGAACCATTTGAACAAAAAGATAAGTAACTTAATGTGCTTAATGGATGACAGCCCAAATTACAAAATAAATATGAATGAATCTCTACTGACATAAATAAGATTGAAGAAATAAATACAGAAGAAGAGACAAAACTTCCTTAGAGAAGAATTTTAAATTATATATGTAGATAATCCTCTTCCAGACATTGGAGCTTAATTGCTCACACCCCTTGAAGGTGGTATGGACTTAGTGACTTGATTCCAAAGAATCAAGTGTGGAAAGGCAGAAACAGTAACTTTACCATAGAGGAATCTGACAGACACCACCTTAACTCCATGATAAGGGTTAACATCAGCAGTGATGACATTATATGGACATCGTGTATCCCCTGATATCATGTGGAAAGAAGGGCATATCACTTCTGTGGTTGTCCTTCCAAAGACCCATAACCCCAGGATAATCATGAAAAAAGCATGAGGCAAACCAAATTGAGGGGCATTTTACAAAATATTTGACCATACTCAAAGCTGTCAAAGTCACAAAAAACAGGGAATATCTGAGAAATTGTCACAAACCAGAGAAGACTAAGGAGATAAGATAACTATATGTAAGTGGTACCCTGGATTGAATTCTGGGTTAGCAGATAAAAATGATGAAATTAAAATAAAGTCTGATGTTTTGTCAACAGTAATGTAACAATGTCAATTTCTTAGCTTTGACAAATGTTTCATGGTAATAAGATGTTAACAATAGGGAAAACTGGGTGGGGAGGACATGGAAGTAGTGAATGTGAATGTGGAAAGTATCCCAAAATTAAAAATGATTTTCTAAATCACAATGGGAATTCACCCAACCCTCCATCCTAACCCCCACTGTGAACCTGGGATGGAGAATGGGAGTCTCTGCTCCCTGAGGGAGACGCCATTCCACAGGCTCTCTTGGCTGTCAACAGCTCGTTGTATTAAATGTAATTCTCCTGTTTAAAAACAATAATTTTGGGGGTAAATCTTGTCCGCTGAAATTGCACAAGCCAGTCACTTCATCTGGTACTTAAGAAAGAAAGACTGATTGATGTACAAAATGGTGGAAAAGCTGCCTGGTGGATGTGCAGGATGGTGCAGAATTCACCAAACTGGAGATGGTCGTGTATTCTATGGATAGTTTGAGGGAATGTCGAGTATTGCTGACAACTTGATTTCCATTTTATAAATAGACTTTAGAACTTAACCCCATATATTATGTGACTCCATAGGTTGTCTTCTTTATTATTTTTTTAAGGTTTCTGTGTATTCATTAACCAAAAAATCCATAAAGGAAAGCAATGGTCATGCTGCTTGATTTTAATGTCAACTCCAGATTCCTTTAGCATCTGATTCTCCCTGACCAAAGACAGATTCCAGTTAAACTCAGGGGATCCCCCATCCATGGAGGGCAGAGTGAAACTGCTGCCAAGGTAGATACTACCCCCAGAGATCCCAAGTTCTCACTGGTCATTCTCACTGGACGCAATGGTAACCCACTTGCCATCTGTCCTGCACCAGTGCTGGCTAAAAGGATGAGGGATTTGGTGACCACAGTCGTAGCAGTGAGGAACAGAGGAGCCACACCTGTGTGAGCACTCTGGTTATCGTGTAAACTAACTGTTGTCATGAACATTCTCTTTCCCAGCTCGCCTCCTCGGGGTGCCACAGCAGTAGGTAAGCTCTGCAGGGGCAGCATTCTGTGTCGCCGTGAGGGGCTTCCCCACCAGCCCGCCAAAATCAGCTCCTCAAGGTCATGATTCAGGGCTTCCCAAGTGGAGGCAGTGATCAAACTTTGAGGGATTGAAAAGAACTTCACAGACCTTCCTCACTCACTGGGGCCAAAATCGCCACAGCTGGTCACCCCTGCCCAGAGTAAAATACCCCAGGGGTCAGGATTAAAGAGACCCAGCATGACCTGCTGACGCCACCTACGAGGAGCAGGGTCAGGGTGGGCAGCTCCTGCTCTTACTCCCACCCCTTGTTTAAGTCCATCTGCAATGCAGTCTTTTACTAGTTGCAAAGGATCCAGTAAACGGGTGACCTAAACACTTCTATTATGTGTCCTCCACAGAAGGCTGACATATCCATCTTGGAATACAAGTTCTTAGTGGAGGCCTGGTTTTAGTTGAATGATAGAAGCAATTAATGAGAACACCATGAAATGAAATGCTGTCCCTGTTTGTTGGTAAATCATGTGTATACTATCCTTATGTGAGCCCAGAAAATGCTGGCTGCCCTTGAGGAAGAAAGCACAGTGTGTACTGAGTGACAGGACAGCCTGGGCTCCATAGCAAGCTATGGTCGGGGCTCAGGGGTCTTTGGGGGACGTGTATTTGGATGACTCGGGCCAGAAAAGGCTCTTTTCTCTGAGTGCCCAGGTAATTGCACTTTTCTCTGCTATGGAGATGCAGCCCCTGGATCCTTAATAAATGTCAAGCAATACCAGAGTAATAATCATATTTCCAGCTATAATGACAAACAACTGGCGCTCCGAGCGGGTGAAGAGGGACCAGACCACCACAGCGCAATTCATCTCTTGTTAAATTCACTCACATATTAATTTCTGAGATGAACGGTGGTTTCTAATTTGTCTTTTTTGAACTGTGATGTTTTTATTAAATTCAGTCGTCATGAGTACATGAAGAATGACTACTTAAAAAAAAATCCACACTGGTATAGCAAAAGACAAATCCTTTAAAATTGCAGGCACCATGCCTTCTCAAGGAAGCCATCCTCTCTCCTCTCTGCTTTCCTCTGTGGGTGTCAGGGCCTCTGTGAGCCTTAGACAGGTGGGAGGTGTCGCCACGCTGGCCTTCCCTGAACTCGCCTATTCTCACCCCATCTCTGTCGGCCTCATCCTCACAGGTAATGTTCTTAAAGACTCACACCCCCTCAGGCAGGGCAAGAAGGTTAGGGATTACTGGAGGGGGTTTGAATAAGAGATGAATGTGAAGATCTACCCTGGGGGCAGACGAGTTTCAGCCCATGCAAACATCTTTCCCTGAATATGTATTGAGACGTGAGGCACTGATATGGACTAAACCGTGTTCCCCCCAACTCATATGTTGAAGCCCTAACCCCTACTACCTCAGAATGTGACAGTATTTGGAGACAGGGCCTTTAAAGAGGTGATAAAGTTAAAGTGAAGCCATTAGGATGGGCCCTAATCCTACGTGACTGGTGTACTTATAACAGGAGATGAGGACAGGGTCATGTACAGAGGACAGACCACGTGAGGACACGGGGAAGGCAGCATATCTGAGCCGGAAAAGAGGCCTCAGGGGAAACCAGCCCCTCCATCACTTTCCTCTCGGACCTCTAGCCTCCAGGACTGCGAGACAATAAATGTCTGTAGTTTATGCCACCCTGGCTGGGGTACTTTGTTATGGCTGTCCCAGGAAACTAATATAGGAACTTTCACTCCAAATAATTCTCCCCTAGCACTGAGGCACCTGGACCCCAAAACTGACAGATTTCAAAGACAGATCACAACCAGGGCTGGAGTCTATGGGGAGATCTCTTCTTCGGGCTTTATGAAGAGCAAAAAGGTCACCCTGGTCAGTACTGCCCCATTGCTGCGACTTCAGAATAGAGCCGTTGGCAGCACTGGCTGCAAGCTGCACCCACTCCAGGAGCTTCCTGAGGCCACCCAACCACATGCCAGCTCTAGGATGCTTCACAGCCACTCTTCCTGATGTTCTTGGAAGCCACGCTGTGACTAGCCAATACGTTAGTCCTACTGTGTGACTCACCACTGGGCTGCCTGAGGGTCATAGGTAAACTGGTCAATATCAACATTTCTCCCTCCTTTAGGCTGGGTCCCCATAGATGCAGCCATTGTGCATAAAAAATAGGTAAGCCTGAAATAGATGAACCTGGCTTCTTCCTAGCAGTCTCTTTTCAGCCAGTGATTCGCAGCACCTGCTCTAGTTCAGGCCCTGTGCAAACCCGAAGGCCTTCAAGATGGGCACGGAACAAGGCTTGCCCACCAGGAACTTAAAGCTCTTGTGAGGGAGTAAATGAGAAAATGACTTGCCCACAGAGGGGGCCACACCGGCTCACAGCCAGGCTGGAGAGGGCTTGGTGGGCTTTCAGAAGGGACAGTATCCCTGCAGGCCTCCTCTAAGCAGAGAGGACCACATTTTCCCAAGGGTAGAGATGGGAGAAAATAGCTTGCACTACTACAAAATATGGAAGTGGGCCTGCCTGGAGCAAAGATGCCATGTGGGAATGTGACAGGAAATGAACTTGGATAAGCAGCTGGGGTCAGCTACACGAGGCTTCTTAACTCCATTGGTACAAGTCTGAGTCTGCACAGCTTGGAAACTAATGATGGTTTTTGATCAGGGGCATGACATCGTCAGCTCAGATCTTTAGAAACTCACAGTGGGGGTGACATGATGGCAGGATGGGGCAGAGTCAGCTGTGAGGCAGAGGCCATCTGCTTTGCTCACCCCGTGTCCCTATTCTCCAGCCCTGGACCTGGCTGTTGGCAGAAGCACAGTTGATGGATGAGGAATGGATGCGTGTGCCCTCTTGCCTACCACTCCACAGTGGCATTCAGGAAGCTGGAGCACAGTGCTGGTATGTGATGGTGAGTCTTTAGAGACTGTATATTCAAGCTCTGAATTTCCTAGGAATTGACTTTCTTCTATGATTATTTTCTTTCCTGATCTCATTTCCTTATTTTATTGCACACATCCTCATCTAGAGGTACCATAAAGCCTCTGGGGAGAGAGTCAGAATATAAATAAATACATAAAATTAAGATGAACTGGATAGGATACTCCAGTAATGCCAAGACAGCACCTGGCCCACAAGGCAGATGATCACGAGGGTCCATCCTTTGCATCTGGAGGGGGCTCTTCCTCACCATCAACCTGCCCTCACATCTTTCCTCCTCCACCTCCTCCTCCAAGTCTCAGATCAAGCTCCTCCAAACCAGACTTGCACCCTCTCTCTTCTGGGCCCCTCTTTTTACAGCATAATTATTTCACCAGCCTAGAAGCAGGAGGACCTCCTGGGGCAGGGACTGTGCCCTTTTTCATCAGTATTCCCTGGCCTTAACCCAAGGGCCTGGAACATGGCAGGAAATCATGAGTGTGTGGGGGAGGTTGAAGGAAGCCCTCTCAGAGTGGGGACAGGGGTTTGGTAGAGGAGAAGGAGAGCTAGAGCCAGATGAAAATACAGATATAGAGGCCACAGATATAGAGTTACAGACAACTTTCCCAATTCCCTGAAGAACTTGGAATGATGTTTGGTGGCCGGCTCCTGCCACCACCTCTGAGCCACTCCCACTTCCCAAGGGGTGTCTGTGCCCAGCCACATGGGCCTCTCTCTGCTCTCAAATATACAAGCCCATTTGTACCCCGGAGCTTTGGCATTTGCTGGGTCCTTTCCCAAGCTCTCCTCCCCCAGATGTTGGAGGGCCGCTCCTTCATCTCTCATTATCACCTCCTTGGAGAAGCTTTCTTGGACCTTCCAACCTACAGCCATCACAAGGTTAAGTCTCTGGCGCATCATCTAGGTCTTTCAGATTACTTTATGTACCTAGAATTATCTCATGCATTCCCATGTGCTTGCCATCTGCTTCCCCTCAAACAGAGTGTGGGAGCCTTATCTGTTTTACTCACAGTCACCTGAGCTGCACAGCAGGCCTTAGGCTTGAGGAATCCCTTAAATCCAGAGTGGATCAGACTCAGGCTTGTTCAATTGCTCTTTCATTTGACTCAAAGATCTTAACCATTGCCACTGTCACTCCCTATGATAGTGGATACACAAGCACCTGGGAGCCCCAAGTCTCACTCTTGGGCCAGGGCTGGACTCGGTGCTTTTCTTTTTTTTTCGAGAAGGAGCTTTGCTGTTGTCACCTAGGCTGGAGGGCAATGGCTCAATCTCGGCTCACTGCAACCTCTGCCTCCAGGGTTCAAGCAATTATCCTGCCTCAGCCTCCCGAGTAGCTGGGATTACAGGGGTGTGCCATCACACCCAGCTACTTTTTGTATTATTAGTAGAGACGGGGTTTCATCATATTGGCCAGGCCGGTCTCAAACTCCTGACCTCAGGTGATCCACTCGCCTTGGTCTCCCAAAGTGCTGGAATTACAAGTGTGAGCCACTGCACCCGGCCTGGACTCTGTGCTTTCTTCTGCTGTCTCCCCTCTCTCCTCCACATTCCATCTCTCCTTCCTTCTTTGCCAGGCCCAAGAGCCAAGTTTACATCAACCCCCATCAACAACAACGAAGAGAAGAAAATTTCAGAACTTCCTGTTCTGAGACTTTGAAAGACTTTTTTAATTAACCAAAATGGTTTCTCATAATAGATGGGTCCCAGGGCGAGAAGGCGGCTGTAACTCATGCGGCAGGCGCCAGGCGCCAGGCGGCCCGGATGTGAGTGGGGGGCCTAGCGGGTTGTGAATGGCAGCAGTGCCTCAGGAGGGCCCAGACTGATTCTCCCCTCCACGGCCATCTGCCGTTTTATCTTTTAGTTTGGGACGCTTCTGTCTTTTGAATGCTAGAGCATTTTTGCCTTGATGAATATGTTTTTGAAAATACTTAATGTAGATAAATACACAAAAATGTGTTTCCTCATAACTCATAATTTTTGAAAATTAAAAACATCTCCTGGGATGGTGATACCTTTCCCCCCAACCACTACTCTAATTTTCAGAATGCAGGTACATCTTACATTGGGAAGTCCAGTATATCTTAATCTGAACCTCAAAATAGATGCTTGCATGTAAGTATCCTTTAAAGAACTACATTCGATTTTCAAAAGGATTCAACCCAGTATTCCTTTAAGTTGCTAGATCCCTAAATTAATTTCAAATCTGTTTTACTTTACAAAATCTTGATACATACAGTATACATTTTTTTTCTGAAATCCATCTACTGTTATTTATTTATTTATTTTTGGATGTCATCTAACTTGGGAGATAAACAAGCAGACTATAAGGACTCCTTAAATATAAGGACCATGTGTCATCTCTGTGTTCATAGAAAGGAGTGCTATGCCTACTCAATACTCCATGTATTGTTGAATTGCAAATGGTAAAGTATTTAAGTAAATTAAAATATTGCAAGTTGACCTGCAGATGTGGACTCTGTATTACTCAATTTTTTCCTCAATCACAGCCTTCATATATGGCATATAAACACAGCCTGGCTTTGCAATAAACTAAGTCATTATAGAGGAGAAAGAAACAAGAATATCAGCAAATACCTAGCAGATGGAGGTGAGATCTGGTTAATCTTTCCAAACTAGATGTTTCCGTTCAGGTTGAAGTTGTTGGGGAAGGAACTGAGTATATGTCCCTAAGGACTTTTCGGTATCATTTAGATACAATGCACCTTTAAACGGGCAGTGGTTGTTACCTGGATGAGAACATTCCATTGATTCGTGGAGCTTGCATAACCTCAGTGCCTTCCTTGTTGGAAGGGTTTTCAGACCATAGTCTTGTTGCCAAAAGCAAACCAACTTTAACCCCGTTTTTTGGCAGGCTGCATGGCCAAAAGAACAGTCAAAGAGATGGCATTTGGGTCACTCTCAGATTGCAGAACCCATGGTAGAGAGACAGACTCCTCCTTCAGCAACAGTTGTAGACCAGGAAGAGTGTGACTGGCAGGAGATAGGCAAGCAAGCCAGGGACAAAGCAAGTCACTGTAGCTACTGACTATTCATTAAGTGTGTGGACTTTGCACTTAAGTCACAACATGGCAGACTACATTTTAAGATAAGGTTTAAGAACAAGAACCAACATTTCTGGTACAGGAAATTTTTATCAACTAGCTGAGGTAGGAGCTTGCTGCACATTAGGAGAAGATCAGCATCATCCGGTTTAAGCATCAGGGTCCCTTTGTTAGTTCAGGTTCTCTGCTAGCCCAGCCATTGTCCTTCGAGTGAACTTGCAGGAGAAAGCCCCTCTGGACAGTCAAATGAGAACAAGGCGTCCTCCTCTGGGCAGCCGCGGACCACACCACAGCTCAGGGCCTGCTGCAGAGCTCAGAAGTCAGGACACACCTGGCGACTGCTGTCTCGTCTGGCACAGGCGACCATTCCCTGCAGTGAGGACACTGCTTGCCACAGACCAGCTGGTTTCACATCTACCACCAGCTGCTGTGCAATGATGATGCCTGTCTTTCTCTGCTTGGGCCCTCAGGATAGCTGCCCGCACCCACATTGATGGGCTGTTAGTGGTTCTGCCAGTTCTATTCAGAGTCAGGCCCTGACACTGATCCTTTTAAGGGGACAAAAGACAGTCTCCCTTAGACCTCTGTATTTGCTTTGCATTTATCTCAAATCTTCTCCACACAAAACTGAGGGGCCTGGATCCAGTACCAATTATTCCTGGAAAAATCATCCAAGAAGAAGTTGAGGGAGTTTGATGTCATGAGTAGAGACTTTCTCTTCTCATCTGCATCAGGTGACATCAGCTTGATGCTCAAGTGGTCCGGCATCTTCATGTACAAAGATAACAGAGTGGACATCACATCCACTGAACTAGCTGCTTTATTAAAAGATAGGCATTCAGGATTCAATCAGAATTGTTTTAAAAATGAAAGCTATGGAGACTTGAACATGCTGGCTTCTATCTTGGGTAGCCTGTTTCCAGCAGGTGTGCAGTGACTCTGTGATGTTTCAGGAAGACCCCTAATCTAAGAAGGTTACTGCATTTAGCACTACAGTGTGCCCATTCCAGTTATAATATTTTATCAGAAGCCATCATGATCTCAGATGGAGAATATTCCATTGATTCACAGGGCTTGCACAAGCTCCATGTCTGCTCTCTGCCCTAAGAAAGCAGGAAAATGTGAACTTACAACTAAGGATGGCTGGACTTCAAGTTTGATATGTGCAGTTTCTCTTTCCTGCATGGGTAAGGGAATGTGCGTAACCTATTTTCAGCAAGTCATGGATGATATTCCCTGAACCTAACCTGACAGAAAACATACATTAGAAGATTTGCCCTAAAATACCTTTAAAGGGAAAGCTCAGCTAGAGAATTTAAGGCAGGAATTACAGAAACTTTTCCGAAAAAAAAAATCAGTTGTAATATGTTTAAACATGAAGGACACAAATATAAACAAACATTAAATAAAATGATCAAATAAGAAAAAAGCACAAAACGATCAAATAAGAAAAAAGCACAAAGTGCAGTAACAAATATATCAATGGCACAGTCTGTGTCTTATAGTACTTATTACCTTGCTACCACTCAAGAGCTGAACAGTCCAATGGAAACTTTAATATATACCACTAGCAGCAAAATAACTGCTTTTATTGAAGAAGAAACAAACAAAAACTGTGTTGCTCTAAGCAATTTTGAAATGAATATCTAATTCAAAACTTCCCCTGTGCATATAATTGCATGCTAATTTACATTTTAATTACTTCCTAAGAAATCAAAAGCATTTGTTGACAGTAGAACATAATGTCAACTTCACGGTGCTCTGTTGGTGGATGCTTAATGAACTTAATTAGATAATTAGTGATGTTAATTATCCTTCTATTATGAAGATAAAGATGTCTCACAAATGATGCACTCAGTAAAGAAACATCATTAAAGGTATCAGTGTTTGCTTTGTTCATTTACATGTATTTTTCAGACTCCTATAACAGACACTTGTGATAGACCAGAGACACTTAAGACTTCCTTAAAATGGAAAAAGAAAAACCACTGTCTTTCTTCATCCAGCTCTTATCCTTCCCCCTTATTCTGGATACTAATGCTGTACTGGTGATGTTGCCACTTTTTCAAAATCTGGGCTGTAGGGAACTCTCGTCCTTGTTCAGTTCTGCTGCTGAGTTTCTGGTGCAATTGATCAGACTCCTTCCTGCTTCCTTCTCACTGGTGTGATAGGTGAATTCTAATGTCAATTGCTTGCACAATGGGATGTGTCTGTGTGTGGGTGTGTGTGTGTGTGCATGTACACGTTTGTGTGTGAGAGAGAAAGAGAGTGGGTGTGTGTGTGTGTGTGCGTGAGAGAGGTGTGTGTGTGTGTGTGTATGTGTGTGTGTGTGTCAAGGGAAGAGCAAAAATGAGAGAGAAGGCTCTGGTTGAGTGTCCAGAAAACCTAAAAGGATAATGGAGCCCCTCCCCACCACCCCAGGCTGGTTGAATTTCCCTGATGCTGCAGTGTGTCCCCACCTCCATCACCAGACTCTGTCCCTCTGAGGAAGGTCATTCTGGGTGCGGCGTAGGAAGCACAGCTGCCTGCAAGACTGAGGGCAATGATACAGGCCACATAGACTTTACTTTCAGTTGAAGTGAAAACAGAAACTTTTGAGGTTTAAAAAATAACACTAGACTTCATTACATTTTTGTTCCTTCCTTGCCCCCAAATACCACCATAATCAGAGCATAATGGATATCCCGTCTGGAAATATTCCTAGCCCAGACAGTACGATGAAGAGCTCTCAGGCCAGGCTGGGAGAGAGGCATTATTTTTAGGGTCAGTTATCTCAGGAAAAGCACCAAGAGCAAAGAGGTCCTTGGCAGCATTGCCCACCACAATTAAGAAAACCAATATTCCATTTAGCAGAAGGTCTTAGAACATGGCTCGCGGCAGTAGAGCAGTTTATACTTTTCAAAGTGTTTTTTAAATTATACTTTCCTTTCTGAGTGGTTTTATTTATCTAACAGATAGTCCTCTTTAATTACTTACTCAAAAGACTTTTCCTCCCACTGAATACAACTGCGTTTTCCAACAATACAGCATTGTGATTTCTTAGAAACACTGTTTTCAGGTTTTCTGAGTCTCCCTTGTCTTTTCTGTGGTTTTTAATAATTTATCCCTCCAGCCTGCTTTCTCTTGATCTGTGGATACAAGCTGGCCTTTCTGCTTTCCTGCCATGCCAGTAAGAACCTATCACAGGATCTCACCTCTCTCTGGGTCCTCTGACTCTTGCATTTTAGAAATCCTCACGTGTCTTCATTTTCCTCCAGGTTTGGGCCACCTACCTCCAAATCCCTCTCTTAAAGTCATATTCATCTCCTGGGGAGACCCTTCTCTCTTTCCCACGAACATTATGTTGAATCTACTACAACTTTAAGTAAAAATGTTTCACACGATGACCTTCTGAATATCAGATTTTAAAAATGTCATGCAACCCTTTAAAGATCTTTAACTCTTTTTCAGAAGAATTTCTCGGAGAATTCTGACTTCTGTTTTCACAACTGCATTTTGACATCCTCAGCTCAGCTCTGTTGTACCACTTACTTCCCCTGCATTTCAAACCAGTTCTTTCTATTTTCAAAAATCCATTCTCACTCCCAGTACTCTCTGGGCTCGTGAGCTTTTTATCCCAGGGAAGTGAAATCTGAGGCCTACGCCTGGAGTGCTGCTCAGCTCCTGAACATGGAGAGCCCAAGCATTTAACTAGAAAGCAGCTGTGTCATTGCAGAGCTTATTGCCTTTCTTCCTGAAACTGCAGCATGGGATTCTCCAAGGCTCAACGTGCCCTCAGCCTCAGCAAGACCCTCCTCTCATCAGCAGGAGATAAACACAAACGTGCCAGCAAGCAAGACCAGGTGCTACTTGATCACTCCCGCAATGATGGCTAAAGCCTTCCAGTTCTGCACATTTGCTTTCCTCTCTGCAATCTCTATTTGGGCCCCATGATTTCTTTAAAGAGAAAATAAGCATACAGAAACAGTAATGCATGAAATAATACGATGTCTGGGATGTTGCTTCAGAATTATTCAGTGCACAGGGGGGAAGTGGGAAGTCATAAGGAGAGAAAATTGGCCATGAGTTGAAAATTGTTGAAGTCAAGTGATGGATAGATTCATGGGGATTCATCACATTATTTTACTACTTATGTATATGTTTGAGAATTTCCACAATGATTTTTTTTTTTCAAAAAGATAATGGGTGAAGTGCTCAGAGGGGATAGTCAAAAACATCATTTCCCTCACCGAGGACCTCAGCCAGAGCTGCCCTTAACAGAGCTGTCACTGAGTTGCTGGCCTCAGTCAGCATCTTGTCCTCTGCCGGGGCAGAGCTACTTCATGCTAGGGTGGGTGACGGCAGGTCTGGCACCTGGTCAGGGAAGGAGCTGATGGCAGACCCCAGGCACCCTGCCCACATAAGTGCCCTGCCTCTGAAGTCTCCAAGGCGCCCAATGGTGGGCACTGCTGGTTTCATCGGAGGTCTCATAGGGCAGCCTTTAGGGGACCCCCGAGAAAGGTGTGGGGCAAACTTCTAATGTTCCCCTGTCCTTGCCAGGGCAGATGTAGAATTCCTACGGAAAGCTTTTACTTTTTTTTAGCAATTCCAGTGGATCATCCTCACGCTTCTGGTGCCCTCTCATCCCATTCTGTTAATTCTTACACAGCCCTGACTTCCCTGCGTGGGCCATTTCAGTTTGCTAATATCTGGCTTTGAAAACAGCAACTGGAAGCTTGCTCAGCTATCTCCTAAAGCCATGGAATTGTGGGGAACACAGGGCTCTGCCCTCCTCCGTGTGAATCCTGTTCTTCTATAAGTCCCCCAATCTTTGCTGGCAGGCTGGTGAGTGGGTCCCCCTCCTCTGGTGGGGCCTGCCTGGCCCACTGCCTGGGATAGCTGTCCATATGTATACAGTTGATCCCAGGATGAAAGTGGGCTGAAATCCAGCTTATGCTCTATGTACACAGGTCAGGGGCTGCCCAGAGAGACTCCCACCCCTTTAAGGGCTGGAAGTCACCTTGTACTCTCAACCCCACTCCTCTGGTTCTTATTTTTCTCCACTCTCTGTGGAATCCCACAGAGCCATCTGAATGCCAGACTTCCCACCCCAGGTGCTGTCTCTTCTCAGAGCCAGGCCTGCCCTGGGTGGCCCTCTTTTCTCACCTGTCCCAGCCTCACTTGAACAGAATTTTCTGTGTGTTATCGTTGTTCACTACTCCAGCTACAGCTACTGCAGCCCCCACTATCTCCCACCTGAATCACACTACAGCCCCCTGCCACCCACAGTTTGGCTCCCCACCAGGGGCCCTCACCTGTAATCTCACCTATAGGAGCAGATGCCATGCCTCTGTTTAACCTCTCACCTACAGGTAAACATGAGTGTCTAGGCTGGCCTGTGGTACCCCCTGACCTGGCTTTTACCCACTGCCTTGGCCCCTTTCTTACCACCTGTTATGCCTCTGGCCTTCTCCCTGCCCGAGAGCTCTCCTCTGCACAGGCTTTGACCTTCCTCCTCCCAGACTCAGCTCTAGGCGTCACCTCCTCCATGGCCCCTTCCTAACCAGCTTCCAGCTCCCTGACTCCTATGCACATTTTCTGATTGCTAATGCTTTTATATAAACAGATGATGACACACATTGCATTTTAGAATATTTTCAATTTTCATAAAAGTTACAAAGATAGTAGAGCGTTTTCATCTACCCTTCACCTGTTTTCCTATAAAGTTATTAACATCCCACATTGCCATGGTGTACCTGTCAAAACTAAGAAACCAACATTGGTTGTTGATGTCTTTTCAGCTGTTTTTAAACAAGGAAGTCTGGAATTGAGTACGTAAGCAGAGCTGAATCCACGGCTGTGAAGAGGGGAGCTGGCCAGCCTGTGCAGTCTGGATTCTTCAGGCAGATGGTGGACATGAGAAAGTGGCCTGCACCCTGAGTTGCCCTTTGGTGGCCTCAAGGGAGTCCAAGTTCCCAACCTCTGTCCAACAAGCTGACACTCACAGACTTCTAGAGATAGTGAGTGATGTCACAATTTGCTCCCAGAGGGGACTGTGATGGGGTCAGGGGGAGAAGCAGAAGAAATAACATCTATCAAATCAGCCCTGCCTCAAAGTTCAGCTCACCCACCAGGAATAAAACATTTTCTACTGAAAATGAAGATAGGTAAGAGGAATTATGAATTCTATATCATATGTCTCACTCCAAGGAACAATTTGTCAGTGCTATAGGGCTGTCAGCTGCTGACATGATAAGGAATAACACCAAATGAATAATGTTTCCTCCAATACCAACTCCTTTAATTACAAGCCTCTTCTTTCCAGAAGAGAGACAGAAGATGCAGAAACCCCAATTTCATGCACTTGTGCCTGAATAATGTCTCCGTGCTGCTTTTTCCAGATGGCGACCTTCTCACTGGAGGGACTAATGATGTGGGCATATTTAGGGAAAAACCAATAACGGAGTCTTTAACCTTCAACAACAAAAAGCATGTTGTACAAAATGTTCCTTGGGATACATTAGAAAATATCAATTACATTGCTCACTGAGGTGTAATCAGCTGTAATAATCAAAATTAATTTTTAAAAATAATTAAACAGACCCCAGGGCAAATAGTTGATGCTCTTATCCTATGACATCACAGTGTACATATGTACCTGAGAAGTTGTGCCTTCTGTTAGCGACAAAGGCATCTCACAGAGTTGAGTGATGGATGCAGTGTCTGAAAGCTGGCAAGTTTCATCTCAGCAAAAGGAGGGGGAGCATCTATCCCCTTGCTCTAAGCACTTCCATCTGCATTCTTTAAGGGCCTACCGTGTAGCAGGCACTGTGCCCATCCAAGACTGAGTTACCAGTACAAGGTGTTGCTAAGAAAAGATGCAGTTAATTTTAAAAATTAAAACGTAGTCCTTGTTTCAAAAATAATGTGTCTTTTAAAATCTACAAGATAATTTAAAGTGTAGAAAGAAAAAATCAAATTGAAGGGAAAGTGGGGTCAGTGGAGAAGAATGAAGCCAGGGAGAAGGTATCTATGTATGCATTTGTATGCGTAGGTGGCTCAAAAATTTATCCCACTAGTTGTGTGCAATTACAAAAGCTTAACCATGCTTATCTCTCTCAGTTTCTGAGTGTCCAGATCAAAGACAGAAACACAATCTGTTGCTAAATTTCTGCTCTTCTTGAGTTGCTAAAAGTAGTTCTTCCTGGTGCTAAAAGGTGAGGGAGACATTCCCCGTGGCTGCCTGGAAGCTGGGGTGGCTGCGGGTGACTCCCTCCACTTCAGTTCAGCCACACTGGCCTTTGCTGCCCAGCACACACACACCTCAGTGACATTGCCCAACTGTCCTCTCTGCCTGATCCTCTTTCCCAGAGCATCTCAAAGCTCATGTTCTTCATAAATTATCTTCTCTGCTCCAAGGCATCCTTGCCAAAGATGACTTTGCCGACCTTCTCCATCTGAATAAGCCCAGCCCCTCTCTCGCCACCCTCCCTGCCTTACCCTGCATGGTTTTTCCTCATTGCCATCAGTTCTCCCAATATTTACAAATGTATTTGCTTATTGTCTATCTTACTTCCTAGACTGCAGCTCCTTGAGAGAAGAGAATATGTCAGTTTGGTTCTCTGCTGTAACTTCAATGCTGAGAGCAAGGTACAGAGTAAGCGCTCAATAAATATTTGTTGAATGAACAAGTGAATAAGACCTCAATGGATATAGAAGACAAAATCTTCAGCAGCCTGCCCTCACCCAAGACAGAGCCGGCTTTGGATATTCTTTCTCCCAGATCTCTCAATGTGAGCCAAGAGCAAACTGTTAAAAGCCACTTGGGACACCTATGTGGCCCTAAACATGGCGGTCTACTCAGGCTTCTTTCATACGAGCTGTTGCTCAACGCATGTCCCCAGGACTCGGAGGCAGCTGAGCTGTGTTAATGAGAGTGACTAGAGGGGAAGGGAGAAGGGCACTGGCAAGAGGCAGCATCAACAGGTGTGAGGGTTCCCATGAGATGAATGCCCATGCCCAGCACCCTAACATCCCTTCCCTAGCTCCCAGCCAGGCTGTCCTGACCTCCTGGGGACAATGGCCAAGGAAGAGAAGCTCCATGATGAAGCCAAGGAAAGAGGGGCTGGGCCCCTTCTGTCTCAAGTGACACTGGTCAGGAACAGGTATCTGGGCACAAGTGGGAATGCTCCAAGTTTTAGGACTTGGTACACATATCACCTATAGGATGATCTTGACCTTGGCAGAGAGAGCTAGAAGGCCAAATGGAATTTGTAAACAGTCTCCTATTTCTAAAGCATTTACAGCTTCCAAGGGCTCCACATGCTCTATTATAAACAGCATATTCCCAGTGGTAAGTTCAGGAATGAAAGCTCTGAGAAGTTCCATAAATTCCCTAAGGTCCTCCTCAGCAGCACAAAGATGGGATCCTATCTTCACTCTGACATTTAATGACTGAAAAGCCCTTAACTTTCTTTTTTTTTTTTTTCAGATTCAGCTTCCACATTTTTATAACAAGGCTATAATACCTGTCTGATGCAGCTATTATAAAATCTGAGTGAGTTACTCACACATTCATGTATTCAATCAGTGAGTCTATCAATGAACTTATCGAACAGTGCCTTTAACAAGTCAATTCCCTGAGAATACAGCCTGAATAAGACATGTGCTTTGCCCTTAGCTCTTAGCATCAGGTAGCTGGTCAGCCCAGCCATTCATTTCCGGACTTCCCTTCTATGTCTGGACTCTTTCTAGGCCCTGAAGCCTATGATTCCCAAAGCCTGGGAAAAGAAAGGCCTTTTCCTCGGCTGCCTGGGCACTTACAGGCAGTTACAGATTCTGAGCTGGTGGGATTTAGGCTCCACCTCATTTCCCAAATTCATGGGCCAAGAGCTGGGATTATGTTAATGTGTCTGTCAGCTGTCAACTTTACCTCCCTGGGGAACCTTTCTGGGTTCTCACAGTTATTTATCCCACTGGGGAGTTAAGTAAACTGCCCAAGGTCTCCTGACGCTACAGCCATGTCTAGCAAAAACCACAGTCCACTTCTGAAGAAATCAGTGCCCCTGGCATTATAATATATCACTGGCATTAGAATATATCACAGATCATGCATTTCCAAAAGAGCCTCAGCAACATTTCCAGTCCCACATGTTCCTGCAGAACCTCGTCACTCCCCCATGAGAAGGTGGAGTCTATTTCCCTTCCCTTGAACTTGGGCAGAATTTTTTCCCCATCTTGATGGAGGTGACACTGCATGGCTCCTGAAGCTAGATCATAAAAGGTAATGCAGTTTCTGCCTGGTGAGCTCTCTCTCTCCATTGTCTTTTGAAACCCTGCTACCATGCTGTAAGGAAGCCCAGTTCACATGAGGAGGCCATGTGTAGGTGTTCTAGCCAACAGCGCCTCTTAAGGTCTCAGACGAAAGCCAGCACCAACCACCAGATATATGAGTAACTCAGCCTTCCAATGATTCCCACCGAGGCCCCAGACACTGTGGGGCAGAGATAACCTGTCCCCCCACCCACTGTACTCCATATACCTTACAACAACGTTCCTGATCTCTCTCTCTGTCTCTCACACACACACACACACACACACACACACATTGTTGGCGCCAATGAGTTTTAGGAAGACTTGTTTTGCAGGTTTTGAGAAATTGATTAGAAAACCCCAACGGGTCTGCCCCACACAGTAAAGAGGGCCTACCCAACACAGTCAAAGTGGCCCAACCCTGTGTCTCCTGGCAACGAAGTGAATGTTTCTGTCCACCTTTGCTGGGCTCACACCCCTAGCTGCTGCTGAGTGGTGGGCTAGTGCCCTCTGAATACGTCTGACTCCAATTGAGAATGGGAACAAGGAGCCAGCCTAATACAGCCTAAACATAGCCTCAACTGGGGAGCTATATGCATACCCTCAAATGCTCACAAGGACGTGGAGTTAGATCATGTCTAGTAACAGGCAGCAAAGAAGAGATATGACTCATGGGGTTTGAAGCAAATGCCTGATACTTTTCTGAGGAAAAGGGGTCTGGGCTCACCTCTGTCTTGCACTCAGGGTCCTTGGCCTGCCGCCCGGGCATCAGCTTCATGGCTGAGGACAGGCTTCCACTCCACAAAGTGACTTTGCTGTGGTGTGCAACATTTGAACGACTTGCCAGTGACTTCTTCTCAGATGCTGAGGGCAGGGAAGCAAAGAATATCAGAGGTGAAGTGAGAGCACACACTATTTTCATAGCTAGCTTGGCTTTCAAAGGGCCAACCAGGGGCATGAGCCCCCTGTGGTTGCCTCCAAAAAGAGAAACAACCCAGGCTACAAGCTCACACTGCCGTCTTCTGACCTTCCTTTGGCTAAGAAACACTGTGGGCTTTGAGGTCACCAGACTTAGCCTAAACTCCTAGCTCCACGGCTTGTTGATCCACAATGAGATATTGAGCAGATTAACTAAAGTTGCTGAGCCTCAGTTTTCTCATCCTGTGAAATGGGGATAACAATATCTAAACCAATTGAGGGGTCATGAATATTACATAAGATGTGTTTAAAGACCCTGGAACATAGAAAGTGTTCAATATAGGACTGTGGGCAAAAAGAGAGTCATTTGTAAGCTTTACAGTTTTACTACTTTATTCCACTCTATGTGCATGGATATGTATATCCTATTTTACTTTTCTCTGAAATAGAATCTGACATTTTGACTTTAAAAGTACATGAAAGTAGATAGGTATTGCTATCGTTTGAATGTGTGTTCCCTCCAAAATTCACATTGAAACTTAATCCCAATTGTGGTGGTACTAAGAAGTGGGACCTTTTGGGAGGTGATTAAAATATGAGGGTTCTACGTTCATGAATGAATTAGTGTCTTATAAAAGGGCTGAAGGGGGCCATCCCAGGCCATTTTTGCCCTTCTGTCTCTTCCAACATGGGAGGACACAGCATTTCTCCCTTACAGAGGATACAGCAACAAGGTACCATCTTAGAAGCAGATGCCAGACACAGCCCTCAGCAGACACCAGATCTACTGGCACCTTGATTTTGAACTTCCCAGCCTCCAGAACTGAGCAAATAAATTTCTATTATTTGTAAATCACTCAGTCTGTGGTATTTTGTTATAGCAGCATAAATGGACAAAACCAGATATGTATATGCACACTTGCCAGGACTAATTTAGAAAGCCAATTTAGAAGGAGATTCTGGGCCACTGGACAGTCTGGGACAATATACATGGAAATAACTAACTCTTGAATCACTGCACATTTTGTGATTCTGAAAGATGTACAAGGATAGGAGGTGTAAGTTGAGAGCAGTGATCACCTTGAAAACAAAATTAAAAATTCATTCTTGCAGCTGCATTGACTAATATGCAAAAATGTTGTTTATTAGTACCAAATACTAATATGATAAAAATGTTGAGGTCACTAACAGAATAGAATGCAAGGGACATTAATATTTTGGGGATGAAAACTTTCATTTCTTGAAGTGACAGGACATGAGGAACCTAAGCTCAAGGACATTGCATGACAGTGAAAGGTTTCAAAGCTGGTAGGTGGATAACAGAGTAGGACCTAGAACCTGAAGTTCCTGAGCCCAGGCCACAGCCTCCACATGGGCCTCTTCCTCTAAGAAATTACTGGAATCTTCCTGCTTGGTTGGCTCCTGTGGCCTTGCTTTCACCCAAGGTGCCATGTGATATTCATTATTTGTGAGGAAAGATACATAAGATTTCAGTGATATAAATCCCATCCACTTAAGGGATGAGACAGAGGGTCCAGGTGGAAAAGGCTCTGGGCACTGAGTTGAACCTTGGGGGAGTCTGGCTCTGTGAGACCCAGGAGTTCCCATTCCCTGGAGCCGAGTGGATAGAGACCTAAGTAATGCTGCCAGGCCTTGAGCATCGTCTCCTCCCAGAGCGGTGTGACCTCTTCGATCTTCACTTCCCTCTCTCCAGGTTTCACAGAGAGATCAATCTTGAAGGCATCCTCCAGGGTCTGCTGCCTCTGTGCCACCAGCTGCTGCCAGAGAGTCTGCACTGTCTTCTGGATGTTGTGTTGGACTAGCAGAGAGAGCACATGGCACACTCAGGATGGCCTCCGTGACCCTCCCAGAGAGGGCTGGGAGATGGTGCATCATGAGTGGTTTTACCCACACCCTTCTCACTTAAGGTCTTGAACATCACCCCAGCTTTGCAATCTTCAGCGAGAAGCAATCAGTGTTGAGAGCCACAGGCCTGACAACAATGCCACCAACACCCATGCAAGCTGGACTTTCTCCACCTCCACCTGCTTACCACCAATTCCTGCCTGCCTCACATGTCCAGGACTGGGAAACATATCATTTATGAGCTCAGAGACCCTCAACTCTCCACCCCATAATTCTGTTGGATACCAGAGGGACACCTTGTGTGATCTCAGGGTAGTCAAATAGCTCCACTCAAACAGCTCCTTCCAACCTTCCCTTACATGTTGACCTCTCAGGGGAATGGACACCAAGCTCAAGGCTATCCTGTGGCTCATGGCTCAGGAACAGCCTGTCCTCTTTCCTGGACCTTGCTTCTCACTACCCACCCATTTCAGTCCCCTGGAATTCTTCAGGTATAAGCAGATCTAACAAACCAACTGTGTCTGCTGTGCCCCACATCTGTAATCCCCTGAACCATGCCTAAATTTTCTCTGATCTTGGACCAATGAGTCCCCTCTCTGGTAACAGCCCCTGGAGACTGTTTCTCTCACCCTAAGGGAAAGGACAGTGCCCAGCCCAGCTCTACTGGCCAAGTCCCAAAGTATACACATCTGTGTTGTAATCAAAACCATGTCCAACAAACTTTAAAGTCACGAGATTTTTGAACATGGCAGCTACCTGACCAGAACACAGAGGCCCTGTGTGTACAATCTTTCATTTTTGAGATGAAGTTTTACTCTTGTTGCCTAGGCTGGAGTACAGTGGTGTGATCCTGGCTCACTGCAACCTCCGCCTCCCAGGTTCAAGTGATTTTCCTGCCTCAGCCTCCCGAGTAGCTGGGATTACAGGTGCCCGCCACTATGCCCAGCTAATTTTTTTGTATTTTTAGTAGTGACAGGGTTTCAGCATGTTGGGCAGGCTGGTCTTGAACTCCTGACCTTAGGTGATCCACCCGCCTTGGCCTCCCAAAGTGCTGGGGTTACAGGTGTAAGCCACTGCACCTGGTCGTGTGTACAATCTTGTATCACAACATATGACTAGGTAAGTGTAACAGTCTGCAAACCAGACTGGCAGAAGGAGTGGCAGAGCTTCTGCTTCCTAGACCAAGAGAGAGCATAATCTCTCAAACACATAGAACTGGCTGCTAGAAAAATAACTGCTAATCCCTTTAACTTGATTTGAGATAAGTAAATCCAAGAATAAACTCCATTAGGCGAAAAGTCTTATAGAGAGTAATGGTTTGTTTAATCCCTTCTCATTTACTAGGGAATGAAGCTGAGCAGCAACTAGGTAATGGCTTGAACTAAATTAGGTGAGATGGGGCGTGACAGTTTTAATTTACAGTAGAGTACCCTGGGATTAAGCTTCTAGTCAAACCAAGTCCCACAGAGCTCTCTCTTCACCTATGCATCGATTCATTCCTTTCCATTTCATTTCTAGTATACAAAGACCAATCCAGTGCTACTTTCTACCAGCTTGCCTTGCTATATACTAATACATGATTACCCTGGGATTTCCTAAGTCTTCTGGCTTTTTGAAAATGTCCTTAATAGTATCTGCTTTCTTATTTCGGGAAGGACGAACTGAAGAATGCAAACCCTAGCAGGTACTACTATCCTGCCACCACCCCCTCCCACACACACACACACACACACACACACAATGACAAATAAAATGTACCATCACTCAAACTTGGTAAGTCTTCTCTTTTTTCTTTCACGTCTTCATTTGGGGAAAGGAAGACTTGATGATAAGTAGACATTCTAGGCTTGGGCTCCAATCCAAATCCTTCTGGGTAACTAGTGGATAAGAGATTTTTCACTAAAATCCAATAAATTCCAGTTTCCTTGAGACCATTACATTGTTCTTTATTACAAATAATCATCCTCCAATAATTATCTATATCAATATGGAAAAAAAACTTGCCTAATCAAATTAAAGCAAACACTTTATAAGAAATTCCACAGCAGATATTTTAGAGTGGCATTCTGAATAGTAGGAGAAACACTTTCTCCTTATGAGAAGTCTTGTGAAATCCCACCTGTGCTGCCAGCAGGCCCCCTGTGCCCACTCCTGGTTCCCCGCCATCAGAACTAGTCATTTCTTTCAGTGCATTCCCAAAGAATTGAACCCTGCCTTTGTTTGGCATTGATTTCATCCTGCTTGAATGGGGCCAGGGTTGGCTTCATGGGCATGCAACCTGTGCAATTACACAGGGCCCTACACTAAGAAGAACCCTTTTTGGGGGCTCTGCTGTCATCATCTTGAAATTTTGGGTATTTTTGGACACAAGCCTAGCATTTTAATTTTGCTGGAGGCCTCACATATGATGTAGCCAGTTCTAAGTGGGGACACAGTGGTTTATACATTAGGTTTCCCATGAACCATGTGCTCTGGGGGTCCCCATTGTGTTAACGTCCACGTGGCCATTATGACACAAACCAAACAGACACTCAGTAAATGTTCATGGATTGAACTGAAAATGACAAACATGGAAAGGAAAATAACCTGACATATGAGAATGCCCATGTTTGAAATTTCTAGAATGAAGTCAATCTTGCTAAACAGAGGGAACTGAGGAGGGTATCATCTCAAGCACATAATTCAGTTGTCATTCTGCTCCTCTTTACCTGTGCTTCCAGGATGGACAAGGCCTAACTCCTGAAACAGGAAGAAAAAAAAAAAAACTTCCCCAAATTAAACCACATACTGAAAATGGATTCTTTTCTTTCATACAAAGACAAGTGCCTCCTCTGGGCTAGGAGGGTTTCCCAGGGCTTCCCAGAGAGTTTTATGAGAAGTCAATGCTAGTGTTTTCTACTGCTCAGTAGTCAACATGACAGGATGTGGGGGATTGTTTTTTTTTCAAGTGATCAAACATAATTTTTGTTAGGATGAATAAAATGAAGAAAAAGGACAACAGCAAAGTGTGATATCCCATTGTCCTCTCTCCCTCTACACTCTCACGGCTCTATTCATAAGACATCATACTCACAGGCAGCAGGATGCTGAGATGCTGGAGAATGTGGTTCATGCACACTGACATGGAGAGAGAGAGACAGAAAGTGAACATACTTCCTGTCTCTCTCTCTGTGTCATTGTGCATGAACCACATTCAGATTTGGAAATCTGATGCATTTCCAAACTTGGGGCTTCAAGAAAAGGACTCAAATAAGCTTAATTTAATAGCTTTTTAACTAGCATTTTTATGGATGTGATTTTATGTCATATATTGTATGCATATGTAATTTTTTTCCTGAAAGTAAAATTATTCCCGCATTGCACAATACAATGTATTATATTTTTTCCATTCTAAGATTGCAATTATCAAATGATAATGTTTCTAGAGTCTGGCTGCATCACAAAATCAATGTGTACATCTAATGTTGGCATTTTCTGCCTCAAAAATTAAATCAATGACTTATCTTACAATGCTAGAATTGTGGAAATAGGGTAAATTATTACCTCATGATGATTCTAGCTGCTGTCACATGGACAAGTTTGGGGATTACTTACCATGTTATCAAACATTTCACAAAATATGGAAGACCAGATAAACAAAAGGATGATATCATTTATACAGACCTCAGCCCTCAATCAAGCTTTCCTCTAAATCTCTCCTTTCTGCATGGACCACCAGCAGACAAGGAAACAAGTGGGCAGCTCTTACCTTCTCTCATTGAGTAGCAAAAGGCAATGCATGAGACACAGGAGGAAGCTGACGTTGGAATTGTAGGTGGCAAAGACAACATCCCAGTGCTCCTGCAGAAAGCCCAGGATGCTGAGAAGGCTGAGGCATTCGGAGAGGGACTGCTGGGGCTTGGATAGGCAATAAAGAATGACTTTATTTAAACTGCTGTATAAAGTGCTGAGGACAGTGTCCCTTTGAGAAGAGGCAGTCTCAATGACCTGTGTCATTAAAAAAACACACACATACACAAACTTGTGAGTGCTTTGCAATTTTAGATACAGATCCAGTTTACCACAAAAATAGTATAATCAAAAAGTGACATGGCTTACCGCCCAAAGTAATTTATAGATTCAATGCTATTCCCATTAAACTACCATTGATATTCTTCACAGAATTAGAAGAAACTATTTTAAAATTCATATGGAGCCAAAAAAGAGCTCATATAGCCAAGACAATCCAAAGCAAAAAAAACAAAGCTGGAGGCATCATGCTACCTGACTTCAAACTATACTATGAGACTACAGTTACCAAACAGTGTACTGTTTTTGTACAGAATTGGTACAAAAACAGATACATAGACCAATAGAACAGAATAGAGAACTCAGAAATAAGACCACACATCTACAACCATCTGATCTTTGACAAACCTGACAAAAACAAGCAATGGGGAAATAATTCCCTATTTAATAAATGGTGCTTGGAGAACTGGCTAGACGTAAACAGAAAATCAAAACTGGACCCCTTCGTTATACCTTATATGAAAATTAACTCAAGATGGATTAAAGACTTAAATGTAAAACCCAAAACTATAAAACCCCTCGAAGAAAATCTAGGCAATACCATTCAGGACATAGGCATAGGCAAAGATTTCATGACGAAAATGTCAAAAGCAGTTGCAACAAAAGCAAAAATTGACAATGGGATCTAGTTAAACTAAAGAGCTTCTGCACAGCAAAATAAACTATCATCAGAGCAAACAGGTAACCTATAGAGTAGGAGAAAATTTTTGGAATCTATCCATCTGACAAAGGTCTAATATCCAGAATCTACAGGGAACTTAACAAATTTATAAGAAAAAACCAAACAACCCCATTAAAAATGAGCAAAGGACATGAACAGACATTTCTCCAAAGAAGACATTCAGGTGGCCAACAAATATATGAAAAAAAAAGTGTCACATCACTGATCATTCAAGAAATACAAATCAAAACCACAATGAGATACTATCTCATGCCAGTCAGAATGGCGATTATTAAAAAGTCAAGAAACAATAGATGGGGTGAGGTTGCAGAACAATAGGAACACTTTTACACTGTTGGGAATGTAAATTTGTTCGACCATCATGGAAGACGATGTGGTGATTCCTTAAAGATCTAGAACCAGAAACATCATTTGACCCAGCAATCCCATTACTGGGTATATACCCAAAGGAATATAAATTATCCTGTTACAAAAATACATGCACGCGTATGTTCATTGCAGCACTGTTCACAATAGCAAAGACATGGAATCAACCCAAATGTCTATCAGTGATAGACAGGATAAAGAAAATATGGTGTATATATACCATGGAATACTATGAGCCATAAAAAGGAATGAGATCATGTCCTTTGCAGTGACATGGATGGAGATGGAAGCCATTATCCTCAGCAAACTAACACAAGAACAAAAAACTACATACCACATGTTCTCACTTAAAGTGTGAGCTGAACAATGAGAACACATGGACACAGGGAGAGGAACAACACACACTGGGGCCTGTCAGTGGGTGGGGTGGGGAGAGGGAGAGCATTAGGAAAAACGGCTAATTCATGCTGGGCTTAATACCTAGGTGATGCATTGATAGGTGCAGCAAACCTCTGTGACACACATTTACCTATGTAACAAACCTGCACATCCTGCACATGTACCCTGGAACTTGAAATAAAAATAAAAGTGACATGGCTGGGTATGGTGGCTCACATCTGTACTGCTAGCACTTTAAGAGACCAAGATAAGAAGATCTCTTGAGGACAGGTGTTCAAGACCGGTCTGGGCAGCAACATAGTAAGACCCTATCTTTCCAAAAAGTTAAAAAAAAATTTATCCAGGCAAGGTGGTATATGTCTGTAGTCCTAGCTACTTGGAGGCTGAGATGGGAGGATTGCTTGAGCCCAGGATTTCGAGGCTGAGGTGAACTGCACTCCATCATGCCACTGCACTCCAACCTGGAAGACAGGGCAGGAACTTTGTCTCTTAAAAAAAAATTGACATGACCTGAAATTCAAATAGGACTCATTTCCTCTACTTTCGAGCCTCTATTTAAGGAAATGATCAATCAAGGCTATGCAGAATTTGGGTAAAAATTTGTGTTAAAAAAAGTTGAAAGTTTGTTACAGTCATATTACAGAAAATAGATTTGGTGACCCGAGATTTCTGAAATAATGGTAACATGATTGACATTCAATGTATGAGAACATGCTATTAGTAGTATCTAATTTAAAAAATAGCTATGTGTCATTATTAATAGTTAACATAGAATACTTATAGTATTCCAGGTATTATGCTAAGCATTTTGCATAGATATGCATATATTGCCTGTTTGTCATAAAAACACCATAGACGCTAAGTTACCCCACTGTACGGATAAGAGGCTAAGGGTCAGAGAGGCTGGGTGGTTCAGCAAGGGTCAAATACACACTGGACACTTAAGCCACGCTCTTAATCACCATATCATCTACTGGAGACGGAGTCCAGAAGATTTTAATTCAAAAGAAACTTAGAGGGAGAAGTAGAAGACCCTGATTTGTAGCCTTAGCATGGACTGGTCCATACATCTCCAAACATCTGTTTGGCTTCCATGAAAAGAATCCATAATACAAAGAGTATGCACAAAGTTTTTCAGTCCGATAGAAAATGAATTTGTTATAGGCTACTCCCTTAGAATTTCACAGGTAACGCAATGTTTCTACTCATGAAGTGAAGGTCTGTTTAAACCTGTTGGTGTTTGGGATTCATTTCTTTATCATGTTCCTCTCCTGCTCCTCAGATGAGTCTCAAACTGAGGTTAAGAGGGGCAGGCATCACAGACAGCAAGCAAGAGAGGAGGCTGGTGGATATGTGGGGAGCCGAGCCCTCAGGCCTGGTCCCCCTGAAAGCACGGTGGCCCCCACTGGCACCTATGTTTGGGATATTAGCTGGGAGTCCATGCTTTAGCCATAGGGAGCTCAGCAGCTTCTTTCCATTTACAACACAACTTGCCAGGAATCTGATTTTAACCCTCACAGAGCTGACAAGGGCTATTTCTCCTCTCTTGGAGTTGTTCCTGAAGAAGCCTTTGAATTCAAGTCTTTCCAGGTTTGCTTGGACCTGCTCATCAGACAAGTGAAGATGGCTCTAGAAACTGTGAAGAGGCCCAGTCCTGAGGTCTGTGGGTGACTCTGCAGTCAGAAGGGTGCTGGGAGCCAATTTCACTCTCTATGAGATGTGAAGAGGAAGGAGAGTGGTCCTCCTAGTTCTGCTGCAGAGGGCATAACCAGGACTGCTGGCAGGAGTTGCTGGAGGTAGAACCCAGCTTGATAAGAGAAAGTTCTTTCCAAGAATCACAGACATCCCCCTGGGTGGGACAACTTGAACTTTAGTGGGTTCCCCATCACAGGGAGGGTTTGAGCAAAGGTTGCCTGGAGGCTTGTCAGGAAAAGTCTCTAGCTTGTAATGGGGCTGAGATCTAAAAAAAAAAGGTCTCTTTCAATGCCGGAATTTTGAGATTGTACGATTCTGTCTGTGTGTATATGCATGCACATACACACACCTACATTCAATGATGGCCCTACAGGTATGCATTTGTACAGGTAGGTATGTAGTTATACCTGTTTATCTGGAAAGAAAGGGCACAGGCAAGAATAAAAAGACAAGCTTAAAATAGATGCCTGTCTCCACTGCAGGAAGGCACAAATACAACAGAGTGAGTATTAAAGAAGAAAATAAAATAGGTCTTGTGAAGACAAAGGCCTTTGTGGCCCTTTCTTAGTTGAGGAGGTATAACAACAATTAAGGTCAAACCAACAATCACAATAAAAACCCAAAGGGAAGGAAACAGGTTCTAGGAGTTTACAAAGCTCAGGTGCAAGTGCAGGGAGCTGAGGCTTCCAATCCCAGGGACTGGGCTCAGGGGGCCTGAGGTGAGAGCCCTGCTGGACATGCAGTAGCCTCCAGGTATTACCTGGGCCTAAAGGGCCTCCTGCTTCCTCCCACCTGGCTGATTCTACTCCAGGGAGGGAGGGCAGATCCAGTGGAACCAACTGGACAATAGCCAGGAGCACATCATTCAGATGCACACAGACAACCGGTCAGTGAGCAGCTCTTACCACCATGATGTGCTCCAGGATGAAGAGGAGGATATGCCTGGGGTCTGCCGAGAACATCCCACTGTACAGCTTCTCCACCAGCTTCTGGGTGAAGCAGGAGATGTTGGCAAGAGAAGGGGCAGCAGCAGCTTCTGCACTTGGCTGAGGCTCTTTGCCGTCTGTGGAGTGAGAGGACAGGTGGAGGTGAGAGTCTAAATGGACTTCTGTCCATGACAGTCTCCAAGCCCCCTGTAGTGACCAACTGCATCTTATTCACCTCTGTGTACCCCATGGCTCCAAAGATGGAGTATTGTACTGACGAGGTGCCCAACACACACACATTTAATCAAAGTGAACAGATCTTGAGTAATCTGGTCAGCAACATAAACCAAGTGGTGAGAAAGCAAGCAAGGGGAAGCATTTCTTCCTGTGGCTTTTTGGAGGATGGGGGAGAATGTGCTGCTTGAGACAGATGAGCAGGCATCATGATGACCAGGGGCCCTGCTGCTACACTGGGCAGAGGATAAAGCCATACTGTCATTATCCATCTATGCTCACCAACACAGCAGGTACTGTGCTCAGCCATGTGTGTGATGATCTCAACTAACCCCTAGCACAACCCTGTGAGTTCACCATGACTGTCGTCCTTACTCACAGGTCCAGGCACCTGACTAGGGTGGCATGACTGTCCAGTGGCAGAGCCAAGTCCAGAACTGGGGTTGCCAAACCCACACTTCACCACCCTGCTACTCTCCTGCATTCCAGTCTCTCCATGAGAAGTATCATGAAGTCAGGGCTTCTGAGTGGGAGGCAAGGAGAAGTCCAGAGTAGGACTCATGTTCCTAGGGATTCCTGTGGCTTGGGAACCACAGAAAAGGCTTTTGTTTAGGCTTGTCGAAAAGGTACAGCTGCCCTGGAACCAAGTTTTTTGAATAAAGCTTCAATTTTAAGCTCTGAAGGGGCATGGCAGCATCTTCGTCCAGGTTCATTGTTTAAGAAACATCAGCTGTGCACCTATCCTGTACCCAGGCAGAATGCTGAGCACGGAAGGTTAAATTGTGGTATCTTGGTTTCCCTTATGGGAAGAGGTTGCATTTCTACTGAGGCTACAGGAGAGCCGATTTTTGCTCAGAGGCAAAAGGGCTTTCTGTCTGTAGGTGGTACAGCATGACAAGGGTGTCATGGAAAGTAGCAAGCACCCCTCCACTGGGCCCCAAGGCAGGAGCCAGGGAGTTCTTGCTGATGATGCCTGGAGGGACTGATGCCAGGTAGAGGCAGTATCCCACAGCTAGGGTCAGTTCCTGGCCAGCATGCTGGTTTCCTCTCCACTGTCAGCAGCCTCATGTCATGAATGGGGAGGACCGAGTTGCCCCACTCACCTCTGAACATCGCTGCATCACCTCCACTTGTCATGTGGAATAGTTCCATAGCAGAAAGCAGGACCTCGGACTGGAAGTCTCGCTTCTGTTGGCTGGTGGCGTGGTCTGGAGAAGCCTGGAAGCACAGCCCGGGACTGAGACAGCAACCACAGGGCCATCGTGTGCCCCCAGTGCCCACCGCCTCCCTAGCCTGGCTGGGACACTTATGCCGCATCTGCCACCAGTGTGGGCTGCTCACAATTTTACCTTCTCTGGGGGCCCACCCTCTGTGACTGAGCTGCCTCATCCAGGAAGCAACGCCCACTTCCGAGGGTAAGGAGGCAAGTCGGGGGAGCCCACAGCCCACGGCCACCTGTCAGGTGCCACAGGTGGGGCCGGCCCTGGGAGGCAGAGAGCACCCCAGAACCCCCCTTGGGCCAGGCTCCAGCTGGGACCACCTCTGGGCTAGCTTCACCTCCTGCCCCTCTGCTTCCCTCCCTGCTTCTCCTGAGAACACCGCCTCCAACCCACTGGCCAATAACTCACTTCCACAAAACTCCCACCTCAGGCTATGCTTCTAGGGACTCTGTGCTCACTCCTCTATCACCTGTTGCTCTTTTGGGGCCCATGGTTCACAGATTCCCCTTCACTCGCTGTGGCCCCCAGGCCCTCTGTCTCCCTGGGTGCATCCTGCCCTTGCAGTGCCTGTATCCCAGCAGCCTCCACAGCACATGGCCCAATGTCACCTTTTCCAACCCACCTCCAGGAGCACCTCCAGGGGCAGCCACTGCTTGGGGCTGGAGGCTCCAAGCAGGAGCTCCCTCAAGAGGAGCTGTGTGAACTCCCTCAGCTTCCTCCGGGCGGGATGTGCCTTGGTGGGAGCCTGGAGACCCTCCACTCTGCTGTCGCCTTCAGCTGCGGCCTCAAGACTGCTGGTGTTCCGGGTGGACTCAGCCCCAGCCCCCTCAAAGACAAGAGAACCCCAACATGAGTGGCCTGCCCTGCCTCAAGCTCTTTCCCACCAACCTGTGCCATGTACATGGGAGGATTATTGTCATGCCCAGTGACATGTACGGAAATTGAGGCTCCGCACAGGAAAGCAACTTGCCCAGGATCCAGCTGCTCATAAAGTGGCCTGCTACTGTTTGAGAATATGAGACGCCAAGTGTTGTGCAAAGAAGCTAAACCACAGAGTCAGAGAGGCCTGCAGTGTTCATGATGAACTCCAGAATGTGCCAGGAGCAAGCTGCTTCACATCTCCAAGCCACAGCTCCCCATCAGTTAAATAGAGACAATAAAAACCATCTGACACCAGATCTGGGAGAATGACATGAGAGAATAACGAACGTGGCAATGCCCAGCCCCTGGTAGACAGTCAGAGAGAGTCGGTGCCCATCTTGTGATGGGGACCCCACCTCTACCTCCTGCCCAGTCTCTGCTGATGCCCACAGACAGGCTCCTCCGGCAAGAACGGTGGAGAAGTGGGACTCCAAAGAGTTCTTTACTCTAATTTCTGAAGCGCTTTGGCATCCACTGTTTTGTTTTATATTTATAAAATGTTGGGAGATCAATGAGACAGGGGTCATTACCCCAGATACGTCCAGGAGGACACAGATATGCTGGAGGCTGAATGACGCACCCAAGGACACGCGGCCAGGGACTCCTGACTCCCAGCCCGTGAACTTCTCCTGCGCGTTCATCTGTTAGCACCTCCCTTTGCTCATTCATAAAATTAATGCGGCCGTTCTTAATTAAGCCATAAAATGAATTTAATGGCACCTAGGGAGGTAGTGACTGCATTAATTAGCTCCGTGCAGCCTTGGTTGGAAAGATGCCATATAAATTCACAGCAAATCCAAGCCTTTGGCCACCAGCCTTCTGCATGAAGAGGGTCTGGCATGTTTTCTATACAACAAAGGCCTTGGCAGAACTGACCTGGAGTGCTGAAAAAGGCAAGGATGGCTGGGAGGTACACCTTGGAATTAGAGCCAGGAGCCCCAAGACAAAAGCCTGACCTCACCCGCAATCAGCTGGGGATGTGACTCTGGGCCAGACCCTCCCCTGGGCAGGAACTGCTGACCATGGGGAGCAGGAGCCCTGGGTCAGAGTGTGCACCTGGGCTGCTGGCGGGGGCACTCGGCTGGAGCCCCGACTCAGCAGATGGCGAGCCTGGCCCTTGGGCATGGGGGCTGAGCTGGGCATCTGGGTAGAGAATGTTAGGCCGCTGGACCCCTGCAGAAAACCTGCCCAGGGAAGTGTCGAGGGGGAGCCTGTAGGCTCGCCCTTGATCTCTCCCTGGCCAGGCTGCCTGCGCCTCTGGCTGTGGGTCCTATCCCACCTCTCTCCTGCAAACAACGCTGCATTCCTTCACTCTTGTTTGCTTTTTTATCTTACTTTTTTAGTAAGTTACTTAATATGAATTCATCAAACTATTTCAAAACTATGTTATCTTTTTGTGAAACTTCCGGTCTTTATATTTAGTCTTTTTATTAAAACTAATTACTTTTAAAGTTTATTTGGCCATTTAATTTTATTTTAAACTGACTGTAATGAAAAGGACAAGGCTTTGGGGTAAGAGTGAGATTTAAACTTTGGCTCTGTCTCTTGTTAATCGCATGAAGTTCAGTACATTTCATTCTTGCAATCAATCTGGGAGATGGGTTTTGTGACCCTCAGTAAGACTGGAGGAAACTGGTGAGCGCCACTTTGCCTCTCTGAATCTCAGCTTCCCTTCTCAGACACCACCTTCATCAGGTGGCAATTCAGGTTCTCTAAAGCACCAGTTTCAGGAGATGCAGGCTGCCGCCGTGGGTATGCTTCTGGAAAAGATTAGCTAAGAGAGCATGTTGCTCATTCATTTGGGCACTTAGCAAATGTTTATGGAGCAACCACTCCAGGCCTGGCATCACACTTGGCATGGATTATAAACCCCCCTATGTAGCATTGCTCACCTTTCAAATATGCTCCTTTAGCTACAGTTGGCAACTTGCAGGAAGACACGGTTAGCTCACTTGCCCTCAATGGGTCTCCACTTCCTAATCCACCAGAGTGGGGGTGGTTGTGTGAATTTCTGCCCTTCCTTCTTCCATACCTGACCTTCTTCTTTAGTCCTCACCTCCTTCTCACCTCCCAGCTCCCAGGAGCTCTTAGCCTACCTGAGTCCCACACGGCCCTGACCCAGCCAAGCTTTGACCTGTTGGGCCTAGCTGGAGGCCTCAAACTCACATGTCTTCCCATAGCCCCTTCTCTAACCCCCAGAGCATAAGACCCAAGACCTCATCCTTAAATCAGGCTCTGCCCTCCCCTTGGCTTGTCTGGCTCTAAGCTGGGCCTCTGCAAACCCACTGCCTAGAAGGGCACACAAGTCATGGCCCGGGGGCCTGCAAGTTGGATGAGGGTTCCCAAGAGCAAAAGTTTTTGCAGGATGCACTCCCAGGACTGCCCTCCCCAATGTGGTGCACAGCAGCAGACTTCCTGGAATGGGAGTCACTCTCTCCCCTTGTCAGTGCCTGTGTATGCCACAGAGAATGGACTTTATCTGCCATTAGACTTCTCATTACTGAGATTCTTAACAGCTCAAAAAAATTATTGAATCTCAGAGCTGAAAATGACCTCAAGGTGTATCTCAGCCAAAAAAGGACGATTATCCAAGCTGCTTATTCAATGTTCCCCTCAAGTTGCCTTAAAATGTATTTTAATTTTAGGGGGGTGGGGGGGATTTTGCCCTTTGCCCTTGAAGGATGATGATGCTCACAACTGCTCTCTCTGGGTGGGACAGCAGCATGTCCTACCTTTTGGGCTCCCAGGGGGAAGGCGGCTATGGCCAAGGTCTGGAGGAACTCCGGGGCTCGCCACGCTGGGTCCTGGGGGTAGGTGCGGTGGACGAGGCTGAGGAACTGCAGCACACTGGCCGGGAAGGTCTGTGCCCAGGCACCATCCTCAGAACCTGCCAGGGGCTGAGGCACACTTGGTGAGAGGTAGTGCAGGGCAGCATGATGGGCGCTGCCTCCCTAACCAGAGGAGCTGAGGTCTAGGGAGAAGATTCCTTCCTGAGACTTTCAACAAGATACATTATTTAAGACTGCAGATCAGCACCAGACACTAGTGTCCAATTGAGGAAGGGTTTAATATGTGCAGACGTTGTAAGGGCTTCATACATATGCCTCTTCTCACCCCACAACAACCCTCTGAAGTAGGTTCTGTGTTTACCCCTAGGCTTTTTCTCTTATCTTTTAAGTTTCTGCCTTTTATTTTTGATACTTGTCTACTGTATTGGGTAGATGATGCTTTCCTGACACAGATCTTGATTGTACCAAACTCACTGAGTAACTTTGTTATTGTTGTATATACATACATGTTAGATCTTAGAAGTCTGAGTCTTGTTTTTCACCAAGTCTAAAATTCACATCTTTAATATAGAAATTTAACCTTTTTATGTTTGCTGTTATGACGTACATGTTTGGTCTTATATTTTTACTTCTCTCAGCATATTACATATTTTCTTTGTTTTAAATGCTTGCATGTGATTCCTTTTGTTTGCTTTATTTTGAATAACATTAATTGATTAAACAGGTAACAGATTCCTCATGCTCCATACAGAAAATATACATCTTTTCAGGTACCCCTAAATTAATTGCTCATTAGGCCTACAATAAAACCATGAATAAATTTCTTGAAGATGAAAAATATACAGATCACATGATCTGAGCAGGGCAAAAACATAACTAGAAATAGAGAACAAAAGTTTAAAAACCAAAAATCTCCACCACATGGACATTAAAAAATGTGAATCAAAGAGAGCTTTAACACTACAATCACAGAAATTCCAGAACATAACAAAAAATGAAGACGCCAAAATCAAAATCTTAGAAATTGACAGAAATAAAATCAGGAGACTGATAAATGTGTTCAAGAGCTGGTTATTTATATAAATCCACAAGCCTTCAACTCCTAAGTCACAAGAGAGTCCAAGAAGGAGAGAGCAGGACACAAACTGAGAATACGAAGGGAGAAACAATCACACAGAAAATGACATGAGTTAAAGGAGACCATTTGTGCAAATTAAATGAATGGGAAATTATTTTAAAATATTAATTAACTAAACTAGGTCAAGAAGACATTTAAAAGCCTAAACAAGCCAATAATAATGGGACAAATTTAGGTCCAGGCAATTTCATAGGAACAATTAAAATAATATAAAAATCATGGATTTAACATCTTGCTGAATACAAAGAAAGGAGAGAAGTCTTTTTTATATAATATTAGCATAATACTGATGTCAAAACCTGAAAAATATTTTTCAACAAAAACTAAATTGCAGACTAATATCATTTATAGGATACATGAAATCATAAAGAAAATACAAACAGAATAAGGACAGAGTGACTAAATGAGGTCTTTGAAAGAATGCAAAGAAATCTATTGATATAATTCATCATAGGAAACTGGCTAAAAGAAAAAAAAAGCATAGGATTATCTAACTGTGTGCTAGAAGGGTATCTAATAATAACGATAAAAACACTTCTGAGCCTGGCCAACATGATGAAACCCCGTCTCTACAAAAATACAAAAATTAGCTGGGCTTTGGTGGTGCACACCTGTGGTGTCAGCTACTCGGGTGGCTGAGGTGGGAGAATCATCCGAGCCTGAGAAGCAGAGGCTAGAGTGAGCTGAAATCACACCACTGCACTCCAGCCTGGGCAACAGAGCAAGACCCTGTCTCAAAAAAGAAAAAAAAATCTGTTTCAAAAAGGGCAAAAAGTAGGATCTCTACTTTCTCAGCATAATGCCACACACCCAGAAAAACTGGCAAAAGATATAATCAGGCAATTGACAGGAAAATAGAGAGAGAGGAAAATAAATAAAGATAGCTAATAAACATATGAAAAATGGTTTCAACCTCAGAAATAATAAATGCAAAAGAACTCAACTATGAAGCCATCATCAGTTTGGCCATGATGTTGAGGCTGTGAGGATGGGGCTGAGTCCTTCTGTACAAGATAAGGAGTTAGATATTTGCTGGTGGGATGTGTGTGCATAATGACTAATGCAATCTTTCTGAGAAGTACATCCAAAAGAAAACGCCTGAAGGCACACTTTGACCTGCTATACTACATCCCAGAATGCACTAAAGAGGTCATCAAGACAGAAAGAAAGATATTTGTTTAAGAAAGTTCATTACAAACAACACTCTGTAAAACAACATCAATTTCCATTACAAATACAAATGATTCCCATGTTTTTTCACTTTATTTGCATGAGAAGAGGTCCACAAATATTGAGGAAAAAAAAGGCAAAAGGGGTACATGTGGTCTCATCCTCTGTGAGGATATGGTCGAATCTTGGAGAAGCATCTGGAAAGATTCTACCAAATTCACAGTGCTCATTTTTGGGTGGGTGTGTGTCAGGTGGGTGTTGTTTACCTTCTGTTTTTCCCTTTTGTTTAAATGTTAAAGGTAATCATGTATCATTTTACAAAAGCAGTAAGTTTCCCCATACAATCAGGCCTCCAATTGCCTTTGGTGCCTACAGGATGAGGTCAGAATTTTTCAGCCTCTTCTGGAAACCCTCCCTGACCTGGCTTACCATTAATTATTCCTGTTCACAAGTCACATGGCCTCTACCCAATGTCTAAAATAACTCTTCTGCTCACCATCCACCTCTACTGGACCTTGAATGCTCAAATTAAAGACTTCTCACTCCAGAAGCCTCTCCATGCCCTGCCTGTAGCTGGCGGCCATCTGCCTTATCTAAGTCAGGTCCCTTCCCCAGGTCACTCATGAGCGAGGAGATGGACTCCTTGAGAGGAGAGGCCCTTCCTCCTCCTAAGAAATGTTCCCTTTGACTGAAGGCAATAAATCTTCCAGTGAAGAAATCCCATGCTTAAACAAATGATAAACAGGTATCACCTGCAAGAGCACATAAAGCTCAGAGACCTATAGGCTGGGTTTCCAGTTGTGCCCCTGAGTCACTCTAGGAACTTACCTCACCTCTTCTACAGGATCTGGCTAATTACTTGCATTAGTGGGAAGATGCTAAGAGAAAAGTCAAGGTGACCCTTCCAAACTGGCCTTCCCATCAGAACCTCCTCGGGGCAGCATGTGGGGAATGGGTCTCACCTGGCTCATGGTGGCCTTCAGCATTTCCAGGAGGAGCAAGGCACCTTCTGTGCACAGCCCAGCCTGGAGGACTTCTTCCTGGTGGTGCCTCTGCAGGAGCCACTGAAGCATGGCATCGAGGCTGTCCTGGAAGAGGAGGCAGGAGCTGTAAGCAGACCTGCGGCTACTCACCAAGAGAACGAGCTTTGCAGCCAGTTCATCATGTTTCCAGGGGTTCCCAGTGGGAAAAGCAAAAGAGCACACTAGCAGCCTAGGTGGTTGATCCATAGGAACAATTTCACCCCAGTAGATGGTGCATGAGGGAAACAAGCACCTCCAAGAAGGTGCTGAAGATCCCCTAGAGACTGGCATGTAGTTCAGTTATTTTGGTCTGACATCATAAGTAAATATGCTAATCAACTTTAATTAACTTTTGTAAATTAGATTATATAAGACATATAAAGAATTCAAAGGTTTCAGGGGAAACTTCAGCATGTAGAGGTTTAGAGAGATTCTAAACCTAGGGTTTAGAATCAGGATGGCCTGATTCTGCCTTTTTAATAGCTGAGCTCAGGCAAGCTATTGAGCTTCTTGGCAGTTCATTTCCCTTCTCTGTGAAATGAGAATTACATTATCTACCCCATGGGATTGTTTAAATATCAAGCAAAATAAAATATGTAAAACATCTATCACAAGTTCCAACACTTAGCAGACATCTGTTTCCTGAGATATGTTAGCGAAATAAAAACTCAGGGTCTCAATGACCTTAGTACAGCATATTAAAAACTTTATTTTGAAGTGTAATATACAATGCTATTAGCA
This sequence comes from Pan troglodytes, assembly GCF_028858775.2. Taxonomy (NCBI): domain Eukaryota; kingdom Metazoa; phylum Chordata; class Mammalia; order Primates; family Hominidae; genus Pan; species Pan troglodytes. The sequence goes on along the minus strand of NC_072406.2, from coordinate 61,116,505 downwards.
TATGTCAAGATTTAGATTTGTCAATTATAAAGATATACAAGAGGGGTAGATTTTTTAACCTTCTCTTGGCAAATCCACGCCCCTCACATATTTCAATTCAGTTCGGTTTAACTCAACTCGATTGAGACCAAGAAATAGTTTCTAAGTTGGCTATTTTTCAGGTTCCAGGAAGTTGAGTGAAAGGTGGGTCTGTTCTTCAGGGGCTCAGTTTCTAAGGAGGCAGGCACACATTTGTATTGGTGCCATCCATATAGGGTAAACTACACTGAGGCACAAAGGAGGAAATGGTCTCCTCTGTCTGGGGGTCTAAGTAGGAAGTAGCATCTAAGCTGAGTGCTGAGGGAGGACACTCCCACCAGGCAGACGATGGTGGGAAAGAGGAGTGAGTAAGGGCAGCAGGGTGGGTGAGCACAGAGCAGCCAGTCTTACTGAAGATGATTTAGGAGACTCACAGCTGAGGGCGGGTGAATTGCAGCTGGGTTGGAAAGATACATCAGGCAGCCAGAGATGAGGGGGCTTGGTGCCAGCTATGGAGTCTGACCTTGATGCTGCAGGTGTGAAAGTCACCTGAATTTAGTGCAAGGGAGAAGGTGCATACGGTGAGCACAGACTCCTCTTTGGAGAAATGTGGCCAAGGAAGGATAGGAAAGTGATCAATAGGCAGCAGTTGGTCAGGACTGTTATCAAGGGGCAGCCTCTGGTTTTAGGTGGGATGCAGCTGAACATAATTATGGCTTATGAGGAACGGTTTGGTAGAAAAGGAAAAACTGAAAATACAAAAGGAAGAAAGGGGGCCGGGTGCGGTGGGTCATGCCTGTAATCCCAGCACTTTGGGAGGCCAAGGAGGGTGGATCACCTGAGGTCAGGAGTTTGAGACCAGCCTGGCCAACTTGGAAAATCCCTGTCTGTACTAAAAACACAAAAATTCACCAGGCATGGTGGTGGATACCTGTAATCCCAGCTACTTGGGAGGCTGAGGTGGGAGAATCGCTTGAACCCAGAAGGCAGCGGTTGCAGTGAGCTGAGATCACGCCACTGCACTCTCCCAGGGTAACACAGTAAGACTCTGTCTCAAAAAAAAAAAAAAAAAAAGAAAAGAAAAGAAAGAAAGAAAGGATAACTATGGAATGAGGTCATCCAAGGAAGGAGCTGAAGGAATCCATGACCAGCCTTGAAAAGTCTCCCTGTCCTAGCAACAGGGGCAAGAAGGTGATGACCTAAGTGGGTGGTTGAGGATGAGGGGCTGGGGTGCTGGGGCAGGGCCACCCCAGCATCATGTCATTCCCCTAGCTGTGCCCAAAAGGAAGGTTTTAAAATAGAACTGATCCAAATCAGAGACTTGCTGGGAGGAAGGATGGGAGCAGAGGCCGAGGAAGTCAAGGGCCTGGAAGGGGAGCATTTGAAGGGCTGGCCAAGGGTGTGGGCTGCTAGGGAGGGAAGTGGGCCAGCACCCCATCTGAGCTGGAAGAAGCAGAGGAAGGTAAGTGCAGAGGGTCTTGGCGACCTGCCTTAGTCATGTGGAATCAGAAAACCAAGTGTGTCACCCTGTGGGTGCTCTGAAAACCTACTTTGGGCCCGTCCGTCAGCTCTGTGAGTGGTGTCTGCAGGAAGAAGGTGGAGACGATGAGGTAGACCTCTGGAATGTGGACGTGGTGGGCCAGAAAGTCATTCAAGACACGGAACCCAGGAAGCAGGCATGGGCTTTGCTCAGGCAGTGGCGACTGGCTCTTCAGGTTGTCTATTGATCAGGCAAAGGGGGCACAAAAGTCAGCTCTGAGAACAGCTGCTGGTCAAGGTGGGGCCTGGACACACAAGGGAACACCCGGCCACCCACCCATCCCATAGAAATGCTGGATGATAAAATATATTCACACATAGATGGGAGCAAGAAGGCACTCAACAGTAGTTCCCTTCGCTGTTCCTGACATGCTCATTCATTTACTCAAAAACATACTTGCTGCCCACCATGTAGGAGGCAACAGGGCAGCTTTGAATTAGGCAACAAGGGTGTAGGGTTTCAACCAAATATACAGAATTCCAGGCACTCCTGAAGCTTGCATTGTAGTGGGAGGGACAGACATTAAGCAATTAAATACTCAAATAATTATGAATTTTGTGAAGCACTAAAGAGAAAAATAATAAGGGCAGAGATAATATAACAGAGGTGTCCCAATTCAGGGAGACCCCTCATCTCCTGGAGGAAGTGGCATTTGAACTGAGATCTGAGGATGAATCCACATCAGGAGAAGAGGCATCCCCTCAGGAAGAGGAAGCAGAGTATACAGTGCCCAGGAGAACAGGGCTAAGCAGGTGGGAGGAATGGAAGGCAGCCTCCAGTGTCTGTGCAGTGAGGCTGCGGGGGATCCTGCAAAGGATGTCAGGGGGGCTGGGCTCATTTGGATGTAGGCCTTGGAGTCAGGGCTCGAGGTGATCCTGCTGCACAGAGCTGTGATGGTCTCAAATAAGAAGGGGCCTGGCTTGGTCCTCATTCACATCCCAGGACTAGGTGGTGCCCCACTCCCTGGAGACAGCCACGTGCTCACCCATTACAATATCCACGCCCTCAGTGCTGTGTTCCACCCAGGATCCTGCACACAGGCCATCTCTAAACCGTGTGCGGAGGGAGGGGCTTGCCAGAAAGTACAGCAGCAGCTTCAATGCCAGCACAGTGGTGCTGGCATGCAGGTGGCCCTGCAGGAGCAGCAGGAACCAGTCAGGCCCCAGTTTCAGAAACATCTCTTCCTTTGACCTGGGGATTAATAAATGCAACCAATGTTCTCTCAGTCCATGAGCGAGTGACATGTCCAGAAAATATGAAATGTCCAGCCTTACAAGTCACCAAGGAGAGGCAAGTTAAGGTTAACATCACTTATTATGTATTACATTTAAAAAGAATAGTAAAATGAAATGCTGGCAAGATTGTTGTGCAAGTGATGCATTTGTCTATTAATGGTTGCAGTGTAAGTTGGCCACAGCATTTTGAAGCAATTGGAAACTGTGTATTAATATAGGTAAAAATGCGCATGCCCCTTAATAGCCCTATATAACTACGATTCATACTTACACAGTGGATGACTAGCCACCCATCTAATTTAATTACCATCAATGTAGTCACATAAAACACATAATGAATATTCCCCTCCCTTTTTAAAGACACTGATCAAAATTTATCTAAATGGCATAGTCCAATATTTATGCATTTTTATCAGTTTTAGCACCAAAAAAAAAAGAAACATGATTAACGTCACTTTCAAAAATGATGAGTCTGGAGAATACAGACTTGCTGATGGGACCTGGATGAAACAGGAGGGTAGGGAGATGAATGGCCAATGGGTTGGCCAAAGACAATGGGTTCAGCAAAGAACCCAGACTTCTGGGAACAAGTGAAGGCTCCACCTGTGTTCTCAGCTGACACACTAGGCATAGTGAGAATCTGGCTGTTATCCACTGAAATGAGCACTGGACTAGGAGTGAAGAGAAGAGGCTGTCCTCTTTTCTAGCCCTGCCTCTGATGTTTAGCAACTGGATGACTTTGGCAGAGCTCCTGATGTGCTCTGATCATTTTCCTCAGTGATTATGTTGATAATGATGGTGATGATGTTGATGGTGGTGGTGGTGGTGATAGTGATTAAGGTTGTGGTGATGTTGGTGGTGATGATGATGATGGTGGTGGTGGTGACAGTGATGATGTTGATGGTGGTGGTGATGTTGATGATGTTGATGATGGTGGTGGTGATTATGGTGATGGTGATGCTGGTGGTGATGGTGATGATGTTGATGGTGGTAGTGATTATGATGGTGGTGATGGTGATGCTGGTGGTGAAGATGCTGATGGTGGTGGTGGTGATGGTGATTAATGTTGTGGTGATGATGGTGATGATGTTGTTGGTGGTGATGGTGATGGTGATGATGGTGATGGTGATGATGGTGATGATGGTGGTGATGGTGATTAATGTTGTGGTGATGATGGTGATGATGTTGGTGGTGGTGGTGATGGTGATTAATGTTGTGGTGGTGGTGGTGATGATGGTGGTGGTGATGGTGATGGTGGTGATGGTGATGATGGTGGTGGTAATGGTGATGGTGGTGGTGATGGTGATGATGAAGGAGATGGCCATAATAGCAATTAGCTTACAGAGAATTTACAGTATTCCAGGCACCATTCTCAGGATTATCCATATATTAATTCATTTCATCTTCACTATACTCACCTATTGAAAGTATTAGGTTGGTGCAAAAATATTGGCGGTTTTTGGCATTAAAAGTAATGAAAAAAACACAATTACATTTTCACCAACATAATACAATTTTTATTCTCATGCAGATGAGTAGAGAGAGGCATACAGGGCTTAAGTAGCCTCCTCTGGGTCCCTGGGGACAGGGCTAGGATTCGAACCCGGAAGGTATAGATGCCAGAGCCCAGCTGTTAGGCACTGCACTACATTCCCTTTCAAAAAGATGGAAAAGAAAGTGGCTGGACTATCTCATTTCCAAGGCATCTTCCAGTTCTACCATGTTTTGATTCTAAGAAAGAAAGGATTTATAGGCTGGTAAATTATTAAACACTATTTATAAAGCTGCTTTACTGAGGGGTAACTCTTTACCCCCAAGCCCAGATGCATATACAGGTTGAGCAAGGATCCGGGCTGACTTGCTCAGCACTGCATCCTAGGAGCTGGGAACAGTGTCTGGCATGCAGTAGATGCTCAACAAATTAGGTGTCAAATGAATGACTCCAAGGTTGGAGGTAAAGCAGGCAGGCAGTGGGGAGAGTTAATGGAATCAGCTTTATGATTACACATGATTTTAGAAGTTAATTGACGGTAGATACTTCTTTTTCCAACTTGGAAAAATAACAAACTCACTAACAGTAAATAGCAGAAGAATTTGGCAAGACTTTTCCTTGATAGATGTTATTTAGGCTCACGATTTCTTCATTCTATTGTCTGCCAAGTACAAGACATCAAAATCAGTAATTGTCACAACTGCCAAAACAATAACAATTACACTATAGCTATGGTGACAAAAGGAGTTTATTGTAATTATACCAAATCTGTTTCTAGTTACTCATGCCCACTTAACATTTGCATCAGAATATCTTAGGGCAAGGTCTGGTTCATTGGGTAGAGAGAATATAATTTTCTTTCTGACTAGTGCAGGAAATACATTGCAGAAAACAGACTCAGAGATGCTAAACTTTTCATTAAGAAAAGGTTTAATGCCACACCCTGTATGAGACAACCTCCTGCCAAATTGCTCTTCCTGGAGCTACTTACTCAGAGGACAGATGAAGTTGGGGGGAAGATATTACACTGAGCAGCATCTCCAGCAACTGGTTTCTGAGCCAGATTGTCTTTCCAGATGTTTGGCTTCCAGCTACAAAAAAGAATTCAGATTTGAGAGAAAACGGATGTAAAGAGACATAATATTTGCTGCAGTAAGCAATCATATTCACCAAATGCTTATTTCACCCAGGAATTGTGGCATGGCTGGGACTCAAAATTTTGGCATTTTATTCTAGCCTCCACACAATGCTTAAAAAGAATTTCAGAAAATGTTACTAAAGTTTCCTTTAATTAGCAATGTCTGCAATGCTGCACATCTTCCAAAAAACAAAAATCCTAAAAATAATAAGGGAAAATATACCTTTCAGTAGAAGAATTTTTTAAATTATTATAGGCTGCAACATTTCATAATCACCTACTATGCACTGATATTATGCAAGTAATCAGGAACGGAGTGCTGAAGACCATGGTCTTTGTTCTCTTTGTTCCTGCTTTCAACTTGCTCCCAGGCTAGGCTTTTGGATGTCTATGCTACAATAAAAACAGAACTCAAATCATAGCAGAGGTATATGGAGCAAGGGGAAGAAGAAACTTTACTTCTGAAGAGTCATTAAAGCCCAAAAGGACATATTAACAATGCTTTAATATGTTGGTTATGTAAAAGTTTCAGAATGCAGTTCATATGAGAAGGAAGGTTGACTAAATAAGTTCACTCTTGGCCCATTACCCATTTGTTCATTCCCTCAGTTGCCAGCAATTTCACAACCAATACAGGGTATACACCACGCCATACTGTAGAAATAGGACTGATGAGGCAACCTGGGGAAATGGAGTCATATTTCCGTCTATTCAGATTTTGGTCCCATCTTCAATTAGCTCCTAATCTCATTGAACCTAAGTTTCTTAGTCTGCAAAATGGGAATAGTAATTTCTTGCGGCTTGATCTAAGGATAAGAGATAATACTTTATCTAGATTAAAAAATGCTATCCAGGAGACTCTTTTGTGATGATAAAACTGTTTTATATCTACCTTGTCCAATAGAGTAGCCGCTAGCCTCAGGTAGCTAGTGAGCACTTAGAACGTGGCTACAGTGAGTGAGGGATTAAGTTTTTAATTGCATTTAATTTTAATTAGTTAAAATTTGAATTTAAATGGCTATATGTGGCTTAGGGGCTCTCATCTTGGACAGTGCAGAGCCGCAGGGCCCAGGACAAAGCAGTTGTGTTTGCTGCCATCACACTGCCCTAGCAGAGGGAACAAATTGAACAAGACACAGCTGCAGTTCTGCACCTGGCTAGGCGAAAAGGGAGACTCACATAAACAAACTACAAATCTATTCAGTAGGGTAACCCCAAGGGGCTTTGGAAACACAGAGAAAGTGACTTAATCTGGTTTGGTGGGACTGGGGACAGCTTGGCTAGTGGGGGAGGGGTGGCATTTCCCTTGAGTGAAGAGCACGTGCCAAGCACGGACGGAGGGCAGGCCATCACCTGCAGGGGCCTGCAAGTGCTTCACTGCTGGAGTTGGGGCTCATCAGGAAAGTAAGGGGTAGTGGGGGTTCAACCAGGAAGTGAGGCAGGATCCCAGATCCCACATGCTGGTCTACAGGGAACTGATTTTATTCTGGAGGCCTGGAACACCAGTCCCACATTTCAAAGCAGGAATCTATAATTTTATTTCATTTCTGACTCTCATCATAAAATGACAGCCTCACAGGCCACTGCTTGGAAACCACGGCTTGGCTGTGGGTGCCTTCCCCTTCCTTGCTTAGCCCCTCCCTCTGCACAATGTGGGCCTCTCAGGGGTTCCGTGAGGGCCGTCCTACTGCCTTCGAACTGGCAAAGGTCTTCTCACCAGGCAGGGAAGGGTCCAGGGCTCCGTCCATGCAGATCTGCCTCTCATTCACCGACGAAGGCTTGAGGGTGTACACAACAAACAGCCCAATCCTTTATACACAGGGAGAGAAGGACAGGCTCGCAGGCGGGCTCAACTGAGTCCGCTGAGTACATGCCAGTGTTTTCACATAGACCCACCCACGTGCAGCTGCAAGTGAGAGTTTAAGGGAAATCATCATGGCATGCTGTGTATTTCCAGAGACTTCTAAAATCAGTCAGGATTCACCAGAGATGCTAACTCTGGCTCTACCTGATCAATCAGATAGTGACAGGAAAGAGAAGGGGAAACACACTGGTGGCTGGGACTGCTCTTCAGGAGTCTGCAGGAGCCAGGCATGTGGGTCACTGGCAGGCAAGGATGGCAGTGCTTATGGAAATTCCTGAATATTTGGCCACAGTGGGGGAGCCTGAGCAGTGGGAACAGTAAACACACAGCCCTGCTGGGGAAACCGGCCTGTCCCATCCTGACTTCAGCAAACCATCCTTTCCCCAACTCTCAGCCCTGAACAAAAATTCCTAGAAGGTTCCAAGTGATTCAGGGTTGAGCACAATGGGGAGAGAGCTGGGGCCTGTCCTCCCTTTTTAAACAGCCCTGGGGCCCTGCTCTTCCCCCTGGGCAGCTTGGTGTGGTACCTGAGCAAGTCCTGGGTGCTGAAGTGGCCCCTCAGCTGACAGGCCAGGATGCCAATGATGGTGGGGATCTTGGAGGGGATGAGGCTCGGCTCATTGAATAGGAAGATGAGCTTGGGTATAAGCTGTGCCTGGTGGGCAGCTTCAGCATTCCTGGGTCCTTCCCTGGTGAGTACAGGAGAGAGACAGTAAAAGCTTTTACTGGAATGAACCAAATTTGCTGTGTTTCTGCTAAAAAGGTTTTTCAAGCCAGGCTTGTTCCATGGCCCCTTAACTCCAATGCTCTCTTGGCAATTTGTCAAGATGCTGTCAGACACCCATTGAATATGTGTCTGCTAAGTGCCAGAGTCGCTCGGGTGTGCACTGCCTGTCCCTTCAGCCCCCCGGAAACCACCTTCAAAGACAAACCCCAATTATTGACTTTAAAATTCTGAGCCCCAGGGAAAACTAGTGCTGGCCTCAGAAACTCAAACAAAGACAGCAGACACTCATGTGACTGGGGAGTACTTCCCACCAGCCAGTAGTGCAGGGCCCTTCACTAGCTTGTCTGGTTGTGTGATCTTCCTGCCCGCCCCAAACCACAAAGTGGAGAGACACGCCACTGAAAGTCAAAGGAGAAAAAGACAGAATCCACCTATCCATACCCCCTCCCTCAGATACTCACAAATCCAATTTCCAGTAAATTCTACTCCCCCAAAGAAAACAGCTCCCAGGATAAATATCTGTTTCTTAGAAAACAACTGGTACAGGTACAGGAACAAAGTGGAAAGTGGAAGAGAAAAAATGGTGGAGAAAAATGTGGAGGAGGGTGACTTTGGGCAGATTCCTCACTTTGAACTGTCTTTTTTTTTTTTTTTTGTATTAACACATTAAATTCTGCTGAGCTCCACCTCCCTGATACACAAAAGAGGCAGGACCAGAGCCCAATTCTGTGTATGATTTATAATCACGGGCTCAGCAGAGAAGACAGATGCTCCTCTACCCAGAAGTCCCGGCTGCCCTTGGTTCTGTTTCCTCTGACAGCACTGAACAACATGTTTTTCTGTATTCTCTTTTTATCAGACTGTGGCTTATTCTTCTCTGAATTTTACCTCTAAGTACAGGGTGTGAAATGTAGTAAGTTTATAATAGATGTTCATTAAGTGGATGAGTGGAAAGCCATTTACAAATACATTCAAAATGCTGAAGGCACCAATGAGCTCTAGACCAGCCTGAGCCAGGAGGAGGCAGGTGGGGTGATATGTGGGCTTCCTTGCCTTCCTTCTGTCTTATTCTGAACACAGCCCCTGGCTCCCTTTGGGAACTACCACTTTCTAACTCCAGAGGGGAAGCCACTTTCCAGCCCAGTCATGGGACACAGTTGGCTCAATGAGACTCAGTCCAATAGCTAAGACTGTTAAATTTTTAAAAAGCTGTCTCTCTGCCTATGGTGCTAAGCTGAGGATGTGCTCTGAGGAGCTGCCCAGGAGCCACCTTCTGCCACAGAAGAAAGCCCGGGCAACCTGAAGACTGAGTGGAAGAGGCAGAGGCAAGAGTGGTGACAGAGCTCAGAGAAAATGATGTGAGCCTCACCCAGCTACAGGATGAGATCAGCTCTTTTCAATTGTAAGAGCCAACGAAGTCCCTCTTTACTGGTCTTTTCTTCCTCTATTCTTTTTTCCCTCATCCCTTCCTTCTTTCCTTCTCTTTTACATCCCTTAAGCTGGTTTGAGTTGTATTTCCACCACTTGAAGGGTAAAAGAGCCCTGACTAATTCCGAAAGTGCCTTGGAGAAGTCAGTTAGAGGGAGAGTGGACCTTTGCTGGTCACAATTGCTGAGCCCCCAGTATGTGCTAGTCCCTGGGGCTAGAGAGGCCTCTAAGCCCCCAGCACCTGCCCTCCTGAGGCCCGAGACCATGAGAGGAGACTGCCCCACAAGCATGAGCCACTGGGAAGGATGTGCTCCCATTTGGTGACCCAGTGTTCTGGGAGCAGGGAAGAGCCACTGGCCACCCTGCCCTGTCTCTGTTCTGGACATTCAGCCTTCAGTTCTAACCCCCAGACTGCCAAGACCCAGCCTACCTTGGTGATTGAAGGATTTCCAAAAGATGGGAAAAGAGGCTGAGCTCCAGATTGTCTGCAGTATTCATCCAGAGCTGGAAGACAAAACAAAACACATGCTAAAATGAAGGTGTGGGAGAAGAATGATTTGCAGGAAGCATGAGAAGATCAGTGCTGGACAGGTGATCCTCTGACGTGGAATCATCAACATGAGGTACCAGCTCTGGAATCAGATCAGCTGTCCTGACACTCCAAGCAGAGAGGTGCCTCCCCTGTAGGAAGGCCTTCTCTCGCCATCTCTGCTGCTACTTGGCACTTCATTGTGGGCCTGGTTCCAACCAAGGACGCCTGCACTAACCATCTCCCCCATCTGCTCAGCCTTGGGCCCACAGCCCAAGTGTCCATATTGCAAACTCATCTCAACCTCCCTGGATCCTGCAAGACAAATGATGATATTCCCACTTTACAGATGAGAAAATAGAGGCTGAGACAGACCAGCTGAGTGACAGTCTCCACTCACCACCAGCAAGTGGCAGGACAGGAAATAGAAGCCAGGTACAGATTTTCAGGTTTTACACTGTATTGACTACATACCCAATTTGCGCATGCAACACATTCTTCAGCCCAAACCACAGTGTCATCTCATGCATGACAAAATTGTAAGTGAAACAAAGATATGAAATTCACTGAGATTCTGAAAGTGAAGTTGATCACTCAGGTTGTTTTCATTCATAGTAAACAAATGTAGCTGCTAGGGATCCTTCTGGGGCAGAATTGATGGATGCCATCATGTCCTATTTCTACTTCCCTTTAGAGAACTCTAATATTTTTCTTCTCTAAATACTGACAGTTCCTAAGGCCCAGACTATACAAGGTTCAGGTGTGGGATTATAAGCGTGCACTCATATAGCAGCAAAAAGAGCTTGCACTTAATAACTGATACATTTCCTGGTGGCAAGAGGTGCCATAAAAAGACCCAAAATATTATTATCCGCATTTATGTATTTATTTTCTTATTTTTGAGAGACCCAAGCTGGAGTGCAGTGGCCCAAATATGACTCACTGCAGCCTTGACTTCCTGGGCTCAAGCAATTCTCCCACCACAGCTTTGCAAGTAGTTAGGACTACAGGTTTGCACCACCATGCCTAGCTAATTGTTAAAATTTTTTTGTAGAGTGGGGTATTGTTTCACTGCCCAGGCTAGTCTCTAACTCTTGGGCTCAAGTGTTCCTCCTGCCTCCACCTCCCAAATTGCTAGGATTACAGGTGTGAGCCACTGTACCCGGCCTATTATCTTCATCTAGTAGCTAGAAAGAATGGGACTCAGGGAGACTAAGTAACTTTTCTGGCACCAAACTTTTTTTTAATTGGCAGAGACTGTTTTCAAAGTCAATCCACCTGACTACGAAGCCCATTCCCTTGCCCCACACTGGGTACCCATGGGTATCACCTACAGATAGTGACCCATAGGGTCAATACTCAACCTTGCTTGAAGCTAAGCAGTCACCCATGACTTTGCTTACTCTTGCTGAAGAGGAAATGCAAAAGAACCCCAGTGAACACAAGTTTATCGGGAGGCCTGTGAAGGTAGAGACTGTCCCTCTTTAATCCCTGGAGCCTAGCATCATACATGCCACTATCTTTCGTAAAGATGCATTACATTTTTTAAAAGAATGAGTGGATACAAAGTAAACAAAGTAAAATGAGTGGATTGTTCTTCCGCCAGGAAAACAGTGACAGATTTCCTGCTTTTTTAAGCACAGCCACTGCCCAAAGGCACACACAGAGGTGGGCCAGCTGCCATTTGGGACAGCTGGTATTGATGAAGGCAGCCCTAGTGAAAACATGGGTATCCAGCATGGCACCCCAACATACATGTCTGTAGGGCTCCAAGAGCCCTGCACACTTAGGATATTGATTCATGAAGGCAGTCATTCAACAAATGATATGCCAGGCCTGGGGCTAAGGGCTGAGAGAACTAAGAAAGTCAGATGTGAACCCACCAGTACAATAAGGTGTACCTTTTACGCTTCCCACAAAAGTTCCAACCTCTCCCATTTCCTTTCCAGAACACAGCAACAATAATAAGTTGCCACACCCATTTGAGGCTGCCTAGCTCATCAGGAAATTACATAATACCAAATGTCAGAATTTTGGGAAACATGAATAACTGAATCTTTTGATTGTTATTCTGTGTCACATAAGCCTGTACTAAGGACTATATTAAGATGTCTGGATTAGATTTGTTTGAGTATGGAGTATATAATGTGTCAGGTGTTGCTCTCTCCCCACCCCTGAGATGACTGTACTCTTAGAAATGAACTAGTCGGTTCCTTCTTTAAGAAACCAGAAGCTGGTTATGGTGGCTCATGCCTATAATCCCAGAACTTTGGGAGGCCGAGGTGGGTGGACCATCTGAGGTCAGGAGTTCAAGACCAGCCTGACCAATATGGTGAAATCCCTTCTCTACTAAATATAAAAAAATTAGCCTTATGTGGTGGCGTGTGCCTGTAATCCCAGCTACTTGGGAGGCTGAGGCAGGAGAATTACTTGAACCTGGGAGTCAGAGGTTGCAGTGAGCTGAGATCGCACCACTGCCCTCCAGCCTGGGCAACAGAGTGAGACCCCATCTCAAAACAAAAAAAAAAAAAAAAAAGAAAAAAAGAAAGAAAGAAAGAAACCAAAACCTAAGACTTAGAAGCCCACAACTTCCTGTTCCTCCCTGATTCTCAACTTTCTGTCCAACCCTGCCTTACAACTTCCTATCCAACTCTGTCTTACAACTTCCTGTCCAACCTTGCCTCAACAGCTTCCTGTCCCTCCTTCCCTAACAACCTCCTGTCCCTCCTTCCCTCACAAATTTTTGTCCCTCCCTGCTTCAACAATCTCCTCCCTCACAGCTTCCTGTCCATTCCCTTCTCAATGACTTCCTGTCTCTCCCTTCCTCACAGCTTCCTCTTCCTGTCTGCTTCACACCAGTCATCACGGATCCCACCCTTTCTCCTGTGATCCACTCTCTTGTCTCCAAACCCTCTGAGGATGTGTCTCATTAGCAGTTTCTTCTCCCACTAGCATTTTAACTGTCTGGTTTTTACTGCCTCTTCTCCTTCAACCTACAAACAGACTTAAGTCTCTTCCATCTTAAAACACGAAACGGGCTGGGCGCGGTGGCTCACGCTTGTAATCCCAGGGCTTTGGGAGGCCAAGGTGGGCGGATCATGAGATCAAGAGATCAAGACCATCCTGACCAACATGGTGAAACCCCGTCTCTACTACAAATACAAAAATTAGCTGGGCATGGTGGTGCATGCCTGTAGTCCCAGCTACTCGAGAGGCTGAGGCAGGAGAATCACTTGAACCCATGAGACAGAGGTTGCAGTGAGCCGAGATTGTGCCACTGCACTCCGGTCTGGCAACAGAGTGAGACTCTGTCTCAAAAAAAAAACAAAAAACAAAAACCCAAAACCAAAAGTTCTGAAACTTCCTCTCTGCTATTTTCCAAAGTCCACTGACTGCCTCCACTTTCAGTCTCCCCACACTTCCCCTTAATTCTTTGTTTGTTTGTTTGAGACAAAGTCTCGCTCTTGTCGCCCAGGCTGGAATGCAATGGCATGATCTCGGCTCACTGCAACCTCCCCCTCATGGGTTCAAGTGATTCTCCTGCCTCAGCCTCCCGACTAGCTGGGATTACAGGCGCCCGCAACTACGCCCACCTAATTTTTGTATTTTTAGTAGAGACAGGGTTTCACCATGTTGGCCAGGCTGGTCCCGAACTCCTGACCTCACGATCCGCCCGCCTCGGCCTCCCCGTGCTGGGATTACAGCCATGAGCCACCAAGCCCGGCCGTTTCTCCTTACTTCTGAGTGGCTTCTGACCCCACAACTTACTTGTCACTAAGTCTGCCAGTGACCTCCAATGGGCATGTACAGTGCACACATCCCTCACCTCACTTTACTTGGTGTAGGCAGAACATGACATTTGGGAAACATTTTTCCCTTTTTGAAATTCTCTCCCCTCAATCTTTTAAATTTTATTTTGTTTCATTTCATTTTGTTTCACTTTGCTTTGCTTTTTAGCATCTGGTTCTTATTGGTGGTTTATTTTCTTAAGTCCAGCTTTAAAAGCACCAGATCTCCTGAAGAGGGTAGTTTTATCCAGGGTGGGGTGGGGTAGGGTGGTGTCCATGGCCATTCTAGTAGCAGGCAATGGAGCATGATGGGTTCCTGCATTGGTAATTCCTGGGCCATGCTGGTGGCCAGGACACCTTGGAGCCAGACTGGCTGAGCATGGCCACAGCACTTCAGAAGGGGCAGCAGCGGTTGCAGTCAAGACACATTATCTTATTTAGTGGGGTTTTATGGCCATTTATGTACATCTTCTTTCCCCTTGTGCACAGGGAGCCCATTCTCCATGCCATGCTGGCTTCCTCCACAATCCTCTTTTCCAGCTTCAGATCCAGGACCAGGACATTCATCTTGGCCTGGTTCAACTGGCTAATCTCATATTTAGGGCTCTTATGCCTATATTTACAAATAAGATTAGCCTGTACTTTTTCATTTTCTGTTCTGTCCTTTTGTGTTCTGCCATCAAGATTAGCTCGTTAAAGAAGCTAGAAAGAACCTATTTCCTGACTGGTGGAATTTCCCTGTGAGTGCCCGGCCTGGCGTTCCCTTCTGGTTGTTGTTTATTTCAACAGATTTTAAACCAGTGACTCACTTTACTTGATGATTCTAGGATCATTGGGGTTTTTTATTCATTTTAGAGTGCGCTCTGAAAACTTACATTTTCGATGAGATTGTTCAAATGAACTAAGTTTTCTAATTTATTGGCACAAAATTACTAATCCAATTGTCTCTTTCCTTTCTAATTGCTCATTCTTCTGTGGTATTCTCCCCTTTTCCTTCCTAATATTATTTATTTGTGGCTTCTGTCTTCTTTTCTTGGCCAATCTTAACAGATGTTTGTCTGTTTTAGGAGAAACAGTAATTGGCCTTGTTGATCTTCTGTATGTTTTTTCTTTCCTATTTTATTAATTTATGTTCTCATTTATATGTTTCCTTCCTTCTTTCTCTGCGTTTTGATTTTGTTTGGTCATTCTAACTTCTTGATCTTAAGTTAGAAGTTAGACGTTGAACCGAATCTTGATCTATATTATACAAAGAGTATTCTCTTTTTATAATATACATATTGATGACTGTCAGTCTCCCTCTGGTCCTGCCTTCAGTAGCAGCCCTGTGGTGTTTTGATACGTAGTATTTCCCTTGTCATTTGTCTCTAAGTCACTTCTGGTTCAAGTTACGACTTTTTCACCTGCTGTCCTCATTATCCCACTACCCTTGCCTCAGTTTAGGTTTCAAAATCCTCTACCCAGATTTCTTCAATCATCTCAGGACCCATCTCCCTGCTTCAGAGCTCTTGTCACCGAAGTCACATACCTAAAATAAAATTCTCACATGTCATTCTACAGTTAACATCCCTAGATATCAAAAGTTTGGTAAAACTTATCAACAATCTAAAAATTGTTCATAATGCCTTTATTCTCATTATTAATTTTGATAATTTATTCTAAGAAAATGTTTTTAAAAGTGGGAGAAATATCGGCACAAAAGTCCCATCTATAACACAATTTATAACAAAATATAGAAAGAATCTAAAAATTTGACAATAAAGAAATGATGAAGAAACCAGGAACTCTCAGCATAACAAAATATTATTCTGATCTCAAAACAGTGCTTGTAAGTGTTTGTAATGAAAATGTTTAAATGTTTTTGGTATGTGAGCAAAGACTAGACTCAAAATAACCTACAGTATAATCATGACTATGATTTTAAAAATGTATTATACATAGAAAATACTATAAGAGAATGCATCCAGGTTTGACAAGAATTAACTAGGTCTTGGTAATAGGAGAGTTTCCCCCTCACATTTTTCTCTAATTAAAAAATATTCTATAATAAACATATATCAATTTCTTAATAAACAAAGAAAGAGCTTTGAAACTTCTCCTGAGGACCTCCACATGCCCAGGCTAAAGTGTAGTCTGGGCAGTCTAACCCCTTGGGCCTGCCTTCTCTCTCTCCTGCTCTTGTAACCAACACAAACCTGTAGGCCCCCAACAAGCCACTTGCTCTCAAGTCCCCATGGCTGCTCTCACTCTGATGTACAGTATTTGCAAATAGCATATACACTCCACCTGGAAGGTTATTTTCCCCCTGAATTCTGACTGCCTGCTCACTCCCACTCCCCAGATGCCCTGTGCCTGTCTCACTGAGGCACCTAGCATTTGCAGTGTTACCTTGGCTATGTCCCAGTCCCATCTGGCTGTGGGGAAGGGCTGGGTTCTAGTTTTCACTGTGTCTCCAGGACATGGCCAGTACCTGACCCAGAGGGTGCTCAGTAAATGATGCTTCATGAATGGGTTGATCCACCCACAGCAGTTGTGTGCGATGCTCCTCAGTTAGCCTCAGGCGTGTCCTTCTGCATCCCTTAACTCACCCCTTTCAAGAATCATTTGGAAACAGCAAAGCACCACCCAAAGGAACTGAGATCATTTTTCTTTACCCTCATATGTATATGCCAATTTATAGTTTAAAAATCCTTTCCCAGATACTATCTGGCTTAACCCTCATGACAGCCTGCAAGGAGATGAAGGTCTCCACTTCACCCAAGAAAAAGAGTGGGGCTCAGAGAGGTCAAGAGATTTGTCCGAAGCCACTCAGTCCATAGGTGGCAGATGTCATTACAAACCAGGGCCTCTGGGCAGGCTCGTTTGGTTTTCTCTCTCCCTACCATGGTGACTATGAGGGAAGCTGACATGCTGGGTTTAGGGGAAAGCCCAGACTTAGCATGTTTACCATCACACACACTCCTGAAGGACTAAGGGCCAATCTCTGATTTACCTCGAAATTGCAGAGGATGTGCTGGAAGACACCAGTGTTGGTGATAGCAGATGACCTGAAGCCCAGCTCCACAGTGCCAGCCACTGAGAGGATCAGCTGAAAAATTCGATGGTTCAGGAGAGAGGCCTTCTTCCTCAGGAGAAACGCCATTATCTGAAAAGGTTAACACAAAGCAGTTTCCTCATGAATGCATCATTAGAGCTTTCCCCTTCACCCACTTGTCCCAGTCCAGTCTGCAAACCTTCTGCTCTCTGCTGCTACCATCCTTCATTCCCATGTTCTCAGAAGAAAAATACACATCAACTTCTGTGGCCACTTTTCTGTGCTATGACCTGACTTCTCACTGGGACTCTTACTTTTCCCTGCATCTTTTCCATGTTTCCAGAATGCCACTCTCTCCTGGTTTCCTCCCACACTCCGCAAGCCTCATTCTCATTTTCTGTTACTGGGTCCTTTACATGCGTAACCATCCCATAAATGCTGCATTTATGGGAAGCTACCACCTGCCCATGAGCCTGGCTGCACCCAGCCAGATGTGCCTGTCAGTTGCACCAGCCCTTGGGAAGCCAGCAACATGAAGCATCCATCCCAGCATGGAGGCACTTGGGTCCCAGCACACATTTGGTGACCCAGCTTGTCTCAGACTAAGAAGATGGGTCCCACCAAGCCTCACATCTCTGTTGACTCCGGCCCCACACGAGTCAGTCTGCCCAGCCATCCATTGGCATATAAGCCTTGAGCCACCTAATCTGGAGTCTCAGCTCCTTCCATCCATGGCTCCATTCCCCATCAATGGCTCCAACACAGCCCGCCCTCTCTCCCTGTCCTCCCAGACATGTTCTTGCAACGTGCCCTTGGGAAGCCTTGTTCGTGATCAGAAAAGACTCAATATCTTTCCAGACTATTTATATATATATACACACACACACACACACACACACACACATATATGAAATCCCACAGCAAGACAAAATTAGGATGGCTAAAAGTTGCATGTGAAAACATTCAGGCTGACTGGCTTCACTTTACATCAAATAGTGTCAAATGTCAAACTGACAGTCAGTTCTGGCAATCCAACTCTGTCTTTCTAATAAGCTATATTTTCTTATCTTAAAGGTCATGGTTTCATTGCTTCTCCTCTCTCCTTTAACCTCTCTTCCTCTCCCCTACCTGACCTCATATTTTGCTGAGAAGATAGAACCCATCAGATATGAATACTCTGTTTTCCCACCACCAAATTAACAAACGTGTTGCATTCCTTCCTGTCACAAGCAGAGTCTCCCATCTACCTGGTCTCTGGATCCTACTGGGCACCATCTCAAGGACGCTGCTCTTTGAGATAACTGTTCTCTCCAAGCTTCCACTGCCCCAACCTTGGATCTCTTCCTCCTATGTACAAATATATTCTAGTATTTCTCATTGTAAAAATAAACCTCCCTCCATCCCTAATCCCTGTAGCTTTATGCAGCTCCTCCTGCTCATAGGCAAACTTCTACACACTGGCTCCATGTCCTTACCTGACATTCTCTTTTCAACCTGCATCAGCCAGCCACTGCCTCCACCTGGCTACCTCCCTCAGAAAGGCCACCAGGGACTTCCAGGTGGCCAAATCCAAAGAGGACGCCTCCATCCTTTGTTTGTGCTATTCTTTATCAGCATTTAACATGGTTTGACCATACCCGCCTTCTCAAAACACGTTCTTTTTTCAGATTCCTTGACATAACTGTCTTTGATTTTTCTTCCCTCTTGCTTCTCAATCTCCTTTACTGGGTTTTAATTATATTCCCAGCTCCATGTGGTTAGCTCCTCTTTGTTTCCCCCTCCACCTTCTTCTCTCTGTACAGCTTCTTTTTGGGGATTTCATCAATTTCCTTAGATTAAATATCATCATGGTGGTGATGACCCTCATATTTACACCTCCAGCACAGCCTGTCCCTGAGCTCCAGAGCCTTCTCTCCCACATGATACTTTACCTTCAATGTCTCACAAACATTTCCCACTGAGCGTGTCCCAGCATCTCTCTTCCTTCCTGTCGGCAGCCTGCTGGACCGCCCTGGCTCCTTTCCAGTGCCACCTGCCCAGGCTGCTCACAGATCCTGAGACTCCCCAGGTCAGGAACACAGGCTCCTATTAGGTCAGATTCTATCTCAGCCCCTGCTTGAACCTCATCCCCATGCCTCTTCTTCTCCACTGACATCAAGGGGTGTTCTAACACCTCTGTCAGTCCGTTTCCCTGTCCCGGCCTTCCTGCAATTGCCCATCACCTGTGAGGCAGAACCTACGTTCCCCACAGTGGTAAGGTTATGGCTCCCTACCCTCCATTCGGTATGCCATGCACAGCTCCACAACCATCCTCTCCTCCTAGCCATGTGGAGGAACCCAGACCAGATCCTGGAAGTGTTTTAATGTTAGTCTGGAACAGTATCCTCCTCTTTCCCCATATTAAGAACACCCATCCTATAAAACTCAGCTGGCTATTGCTTAGTCTGAGAAGAGGCTGATAAATCAGCTAGACAGAAATAACAGATAGGAAGGTTTATGCTCTCCCACCCAACCAGTAAACCAGCAGATGAGCCTAGAGTAAAACCTAAAAACTGATGAAATCCACTCCTGAGCAAGCCACTTAATTGAAGACCCCTGTTTTCATTCACGGATTCACTCTCCAATCCTAACTGAGCACCTACTATCTATGGCATGTTCTTAGGGTACAGCAATAAACAAGCCAGACACACGCTCTTATGAAGCATGTGTCTGGGGGTGAAACAGACACAAACGTGGCAATACGGAAGCAGACATCACGCAAATGCACATGCAGGTTACAAAGAAACACAAAGCGAGAAAACGTGCCTAGAAAAGGATGAGGGAGGATGGAGGTTGCATTTTATAAAGAGTGGACAAGAAAGTTTAAAAAAACAAAAACAAAAACAAAATAATACTATTTCTTCACTCAAACCTGCCATTTACCACCTCTCTTGCCATGCAGCTTCTCCTTCTGATTTTCCCCAAAGACATAAATATTTGAAATGTTTCCTTTTTAAAAACAGAATAACAGTTTTAAATTTTCCTTATTCTGCCTTCATGTGTAAGTGTACAATAAACCTCTGAATCTGATGAGTTCTTTACTCAAAGGAGGTATCTGAGAGACTCTCCCTCATGCTAACAGTATTTTTCTGTCCACCTTCTTGGATGGCAAGTCCCATGAAAACAGGGAGTAAACCCACCTTGTTCACCTCACATCCCTAGTGCCTAGCACAGTGCCTGGTCTTAGGAAGCATTTGATCAATTAAGTTGAGTAAAGAGATTACATCCTTGGGCCACTCCTTGTCTCTACCATCTCTTCCTGGAAAGCTCAGACAGCTCAGTCTCCAGGAAACCTCTTGATGAGCTTCCTTTTTTAACAAAACCCTTTTTGACCCCTCTACCTACATGTGACAGCAGGCGCTATGTACCTCTGTGGTAGATAGTTCCTCCTTTCAAGGCAATGTTCTCATTTCTGAACCCACACTGAGAGCTCACCATGCCCACCCACCATCCCCAGGACTGGGCAATGAGACCACAGTGAGCCTGAGGTAGTCTGAGCTTTCTGAGAAGCTCAGAGTTTCTGGGAAGATAGCCAGGTAGCCAGTGAGTCACAAAGCATGTAGTAGTTCTTGATGTGAATCTTGGACACCGATTGCATTTTTATTTATATTAAAATTATTTTGGTTCTTATTTTATTTTCTCCTTCTAGATACACTCATGAGGGCAGGAACTGATTTGTGCCTTTTTAGAAATTGTCACAATAATTATTAAAATCCCTAACCACAGCAGATATCCTTGTGCAGTATTAGAATAGATCCTACTACTATTATCTTTAACAGCATATTCAGAGAAAACCTTTGTGTACCAATATCCCCAATTCTTGAGTTTTAGCATAAACTCAGACATACCCATTTACTCATTCCCAAAACATGTACTGAGTGTCTTCATGGTGTCAGTAATACACCAGCAAAGAGTAAAAAACATTAGGATCTTTAGAAGATTCCAGTAGAGATGTGTAGACTGAGCATTCCAGTGTGGGTGCGAGAGCAATTAAAACGGGATGTGCCCACAGTGCCAAGAGGACCAGGAAACAGCCACATGCTCAGCTGGGGGAAGAGAATGCTGCCTTTGCTATTTGAGCTTGATCTGGGAAAACAGAAGGAGGGTGCTTGAGGGAGAAAAAAAGAGGTGCTCCGAGCGGAGGCCACAGGCACACAAAGTCATACACTGTTTAATGATTGGAGAAGGTGCAGGATTTGGGGAGGTGGGAACATAGGCTGAAATGTTGGCTGGGTTGGAGATGGGGCTGGAAGGAAAGGTCTGTGGCCAGTTTTGAATGGCTTTGAAAACCTGTCTAGGGAGTTTGGGATATGGTATCGGTAATCAGATGCCTTTGAAGGTTTTACATACAGGAGGGACGCCACCAGATATGTGATGTGGGCTACAGCTGGCATCAGTGGGCTACAAGGGACAGGCTGGGGGAAGGGGTTACTGTCCAGCTGTGGCAGTAGTCCAGACAGACAGGGGGAGTGCCCAGAAGGCCATCACACAGCTCTCTTCTGCTCTAACCCTGACCCAGTAGCGAGAGACACAGGAGGCTTTGCCCCAATCACCCAGCAGCCCCCACACCAGAGGAAGCCTCCACTGCCTGAGACCTGTGACATGGCCCAGACTCCGACCCTGGCCCTGCCCTCCTAATTCCTCACCTGGCTGCCTCCTAGACATGTGAGAAGTTACTCAAGGGCAGTGGCCGTGTCTCATCTGACTTTACCAATTCTAAATAGCAATGACAATCACAGTAAACACATGCGAAGCAGGTCCCCTGTGCAGGTGCTCCTCTAAGCTCTCAACACATATAAACACAGTCATCACAACCCTGCAAAACAGGTGCTCTCATAATCCCATTTTACACATGAGGGAACTGACGCACAAAGAGATTAAGAACTAGAAATGACTAACATTTACTTAGCACTCATTCTGGGCCTGACATAATTCTAACCTCTTCACTTGTGTGAAATCATCTAATCCTCACTGCAACCCTATTACAGTCCATATCTTACAGGTGGGGAAACAGGCAGAGGATAAGTAACTCATCTAAGGTTAAATAGCAAATTAGAAGAGATAGGATTTAAACTCTGGCAGTCTGCTCTGCAGCCTGGGCTCTCAGCCACCATGCTAGAGACAAGGTGGGGAGACAACCACAAATGACATTAGAATTTGTCAGTGAAAAGGGCCAGAAGCCACAATCAGGTGAGCATCCTCATCCTGAGCAGAGCTCTTGGGCTGGCTGTCACCTGCCCCTCCTCTGCTGCGAAGTTGCTGGTCTCAGAACCCAAGGGCTTTCGGCTGCCCTTCTCTAGAAGTCACCCTGGAGGGAATGCAACTGAGGCAAGCAACGCTTGTCCCTGTTTCCCAGGGATGACAGCCCTTTCAGGAGTCTCAGTTCCAGGTGGGAGGATGGGATTACCTGGTACCCACAGATGTGTTGCATCAGGAAGTCACACATGGCATTACTGGTCAGGACCGAGTGCAGAACTTTCACAGCCGCATACATGGTATGGTCATCTGTCGCTAAGGAGATGAGGCCCAGGAGGATGGCAGGCCCGCCAATGAAGTCCAGGCTGCTGGCAGCAGGGCTGGAGTGGAATACCCTCACCCCTGTGTGGCATAAAGTGGGCATTTCATCAACATGTCACAGCTTCATTGCAATGGGAAATGCCCCGACAGCACAGGAGGACCAATGAGCTACCAGTGCCACCATCCATCCACAGCCAGAGGGACCTGTGCACCTGGGACAGGCTGGGAGGAAGAGCAGGAGGTTCTGAAAGTCTTAGATGGCTGGGAGATACTGTGCTAAGTCCTTTCTTTGCCATCAGAAGGCTGAACAGCCCAGAGTATTTCAGATTGCCGCCCTCTGCCTTCACTCCAGAGTGTTGGATGAGCCAGACCCCTGAGCCTCAGTATCCCTATTGCTCTAACAACCCATTGCTCTTGCCTGTCCTCTAGATCCTGCTGGGCAGGGCACTTGCACCAATTTGTTGCCTTGCTATTGCTCAATTGAATGGTGACCAGCAGTTTGCACTCAAACAACCACAACCAGTGCTTCTGCTTAAAAGCCCCACTGTACTCACTAGATAGACAGCTTCCTGTCATCACAGACAGCAGCCTGGTTAGTAGCTGAGCTCACCACTGATTGCCAGATGTGGCCAGGTGAACAGATCCTCATGCTTTCTGGGAGACTAACTGTCTGGCTGGATTCACTCCCAACTCTGGTCCTCCCGACCCTGGTTCCCTGGCACACTCCATCCTGTCCACCACTCCAGAACTCCAGGGTGCACAAGCCATGACAGCACAAACCCTGCTTCCCAAATAGCGGCAAAGCTTCCCAGTTGAACATACCTAATTGACCCACAGCAACAGCTCCAATGGTCCGCAGAGACCCTGACAGGTGGCCAGCACAATTCCTCAGCAAGAACACGGGCATGGCATTGTCACGGGATGAAATGTTCATCTAGAGAAATGAGCAGCAATTAGTCCTAAGAAATTCCTGCAAAAGAAGAAGCATTGTCCACGAGCTCCTGGAGGGCAGGCCATCTGGGGCCTGGCCCAGTGCTGACACTCCATCAGCAATGATCATGGAATGAATAGCAATTGAACCAATGTCAGGGGATTGAAGCCAAATTCAGGCTCATGCATTCTGTCTCCCAAGCTGTGGCTGAATTGTAAGTGAGCAGCTTCAGTTACGCAGTCTGAGCCACCAGTGTCCCACGTGCTCACAGTGAGGTGCTAAGAAGAGCAAGAGGGACCCAAGGACACTTTCAGATGGAACAGCGCTACCAAGGTGAGGGCTGCCACCTTCTCAGACTAGGGTTGTAAAGGCTCTGGGAGCCCAATCTCTACAGGTGTCAAAGGGGCAAGAAGATAGGAATCCTGGACTCCTACATCAGAAAGCGGTGTGTTGCTTCTAAGCCACAACTTTCATGATCAACAGGACCTAGTTCCTGACTCCCCATCCTCTGGGGGTACCCTCTGTCCATTAGGGTGAAGGAATACAAACGAATTGCAAATTTTCATCAGTGCTAAGCAAAAGAGCTCTTTATGCAAAAATTGGAAGTAAATTTAATGGCATCCCCATCTACAAACATATCTCCTTGTTGTTTTGAAAATTTACTGTTTTTTATTTGTTTGTTTGTTGTTTTAATCACAGCAATACTGGGTGCTGCTGTGAATCACAGCTGTAATCCCAACTACTCAGGAGGCTGAAGCAGGAGGATCACTTGAGCCCAGGAGTTCAAGACCGGCCTGGGCAACATAGAGAGATCCCATCTGTAAAAAAATAAAAAATTAAAATTAAAAAAATCACAACAACTCAAAGAATATCTCAGTGTTAGTGGGTCATTAATACCCAGGACTAGGGAAGCTCAATAGTGTTTTCAATGTTGCAAAGGTATTTAAAATACGTCATTTGTTCTTGTTCTTTTATTTATGATTTTTCTTCTCTGAATAATTATAAATGAAAGGCTTAGTCTGGGAGGACGCCAGTGGGTGGGGAGGCATAGGATATTTTAACAAATGAAGTGGGAAACATGTATTTGTGTATCCATCTACACATGTGCAAACATGAAATAGTGTTTACTTAAGCACTGAAAGCTAACGCAAACCATGAAACCAGATTCCAACAGAGATTAGCAGCGAAGTTAGAAGATGTACCTCTTTGGCGATCAGGCGGCTGTCCACCTCATTGTAAGCATTTCTGATGTCCGCTACACTGGTGATAGAGGAGCTGGCTATGTGAAGTCCAAAAGAAACTCTTTCTTCTGCAACAAAGGGCGTGGCTTCATTGTCCAGGTCCTCCCCTGTAACAACACATCTTTAAACATTTCTAGTCTAACTTTACAGAGCAGGAAATTAATCCTCATACAATTTAATATCTCTGTCACACAGCAAAGTAATCATTGAGAGGATGTTTGTATGTTGTCACATTGCATGTTTTTGCACATTGTATGTTTGCATGTCATTTGTTTTCCCCTCTTCTCTGATACTTATAGAAAACCGTGGGCTGGGCATGGTGGCTCATGCCTGTAATCCCAGCACTTTGGGAGGCCAAGACAGGCAGATCACTTGAGGTCAGGATTTCGAGACCAGTCTAGCCAACATGGTGAAATCTCGTCTCTACTAAAAGTACAAAAAATCAGCTGGGCATGGTGGCGCATGCCTGTAGTCCCAGCTACTTGGCAGGCTGAGGCAGGAGAATGGCTTGAACCGGGGAGGCAGAGGTTGCAGTGGGCCCAGATCATGACATTGCACTCCAGTCTGGGTGACAGAGTGAGACTCTGTCGAAGAAGAAGAAGGAGAAGGAGAAGGAGAAGGAGAAGGAGAAGGAGAAGAAGAAGAAGAAGAAGAAGAAGAAGAAGAAGAAGAAGAAGAAGAAGAAGAAGAAGAAGAAGAAGAAAGAAAGAAAGAAGAAAGAAAGAAGAAAGAAAGAAGAAGGAAGAAGAAGGAAGAAGAAGAAGAAGAAGGAAGAAGAAGAAGAAGAAGAAGAAGAAGAAGAAGAAGAAGAAGAAGAAGAAGAGGAGGAGGAGGAAGAGGAAGAAAAAAAGAAAACTGTGGCGAACTCTCCCAAGATTTGTCTTACCATGAAATAGATGCACTCCAGGTGCGAAACTACCAGAGCTTAAAACATCTGTAAAGTATATAACCTCATTCCCTAAAACCAAACTCTTAAGTGACAAGAAACCTGACCTGAAATAGGCTGATCTGAAATGTCTAATTTTCAATGAGCTGCACAGCCATGGCAAACACCCCAGTTTGAATTAACATACTGGTCTCTAAGTCAATGATACCCAATGTGCTAATAGAGAAGGGTGGCATGAATATAGAATTGGTAAGACTTTGGCTCTAGACCTGACCTCATCCCATTGCTCTGGCCAGTGCCATTTGCCACAGGAAATGAAATTCAAAGACATCATGGGCCTGGAGACAGAAATGCTCAAGAGCACTCAATCGCCCTTCAGCACATACACGCTGCTGACATAGATTCGTTTATCATTCTTTCCAGATGGGAGCTGACCCCTTTGACTTGACAGAGCACAGAGAACAATGCTCCCTGCTTGAATAACAACAATCAATAATGAAAATGTGGATGTTTTGTCTGCCTGTTTAATAATTGAAGTCAACAGTATACTTTAGTTAAAAAGCTTCTTCATTAAAAGCAATGTAACTTATTTATCTCATTCTCTTCTCTGATTCTTTGCTGATGGTATTGCCCAACCCACCTCTTCCCCATTAGGGCTTTGGAGTTGAAATCTAAAGATATTGTCATTTCCTTTTCTGTGACATTTTCTCTTGGGTTGTAAATATATAATGAAACAATTACAGAGGTCTTCCCTAATGACTGACTTTAACGCTGAGCTTATTCTCTGCAAATCTGCTACAAATAACTGGATGTCCATTTAAAAACTAATATCAGCAAGAACATTGTAAATCAAAACACTCCATACCTTGGACATGCACAGCTTGGAAGTTACCACAATATCTTGGGCCAAGTTTGTTAATAACTTCCAGAGTTTCCATTGAAATGGCTTCTTCAAAGAGGTATGTGGGGCCAAGACGCCAGATTAATGAAGACTTTTGTTTCCAGACTCGAGGAGTAGCAATATATCCATAAACATCCACAAATGCGGATGGATCCATAGAAAGGAAAGGCCCTGGTAGAGCCTGGATGTATAACATCTGTTAAAATAAAAAGGACAAGAGTGAGTAGTGTTTGATCTCAGAGTTAATCAAGTAAATACAAAGTGATATAACATGATGCATCTTATTCTCATCTCATAGTAAAAATGTATTTTATCTAAAAAACTAAAATATAATTCTCAAATCTCAGAAGTATGCAGCAAAACAAGTTATTAAATGTGGAGTAAAAAACTGATACTGTCCTTTTGAAAATAAATTTGATAAAAAATATTAAGAAACAAAAAAGTGTACACCTTTCTTATCTCAGTCATTCTACTAAGAACCTGAATGTCTAATATTGGCAAATTAATAAAGTTTATGTATGAACAATAATTACATACATACAGAGTGGAAAGGAAGAAATAAAACTGTTTCTATCATGTCCATGTAGAAAGTTCCAAGGAATTTTTTTTAATATCCTAGAATAAGTGAATTCAGCAAGGTCACAGGATACATGATCAATACACAAAAATCAATTTTATTTGTGTAGGCTAACAATAAACAAACAGAAACTAAAATTAAACACAATACCACTTACAATTATGCACAAGAAAATGAAATACTTAGTAAGACAAGTAGAGGATCTGTATACTGAAAATTCCTAAGTGATGATGGAAAAAGTCCAAGACGACCTATATAAATGGAGAGACATACCAGGTTCATGGATAGAAAGGTTCACTATAGTAAAGTTATTATTTCCCCTCGAGTTGATCAGTAAGTATAATGCAATTCCAGAAAGGTTTTTTGTAGACTATCAGAATTCCAGCAAGGTTTTTTGTAGACACAAACAAGCTAATTCTAAAATGTATATGGGAAGGCACAGGTCCTAGAATAGCTTAAACAACTCTGAAAAAGAAGAATTAATTTGGGGGAGGAACTACTCTAATAATGACTTATTATATAGCTATAAAATCAATATAGTGTGACATTGGTATAAAGATAATCACATAGATCAATGGAACAGAATAGAGAACCCAGAAATAAGCTTATATAAGAATGCTCACCTGATTTTTGACAAAGACGCAAAAGTAATTCAATTGAGAAATGATAGACTCTTCAACAAATGGTACTGGAGCAATTTAACATCCACAGGCAAAGAAATGAACTTAAACCTTATACCTTATACAAAAATTAATTCATAATTGATTGCAAACTCTAGTGTAAAATGTAAAACTAGAAAATTTTTAGGGAAAAAAATAGGAGAATATCTTCAGGATCTAGGACTAGGCAAAATATTCTCAAATGACACCAAAAGCATGAGTCATATAAGGAAAAACTAATGAATTATATTTCAGCAAAACCAGAAATTTTACCCATGTGAAAGAGGATTAAAAGACATGCTACAGACTAGGAGGAATTATCGCAAATCACATATCTAACAAAGGACTAGTGTCTAGAATATATATGTATATATATAGACAAACACACACATACATGTATACATTTTAAAACCCTAAAACCCTTAAAACTCAACAGTTTAAGGCCAGGCGCAATGGCTCACGTCTGTAATCCCAGCACTTTGGGAGGCCGAGGCAGGCAGATCACGAGGTCAGGAGATCGAGACCATCCTGGCTAACATGGTGAAACCCTGTCTCTACTAAAAAACACAACAAAAATTAGCCGGGCATGGTGGTGGGTGCCTGTAGTCCCAGCTACTGGGGAGGCTGAGGCAGGAGAATGGCGCGAACCCAGGAGGCGGAGCTTATAGTGAGCCGAGATCGCACCACTGCACTCCAGCCTGGGCGACAGAGCGAGACTACTCCGTCTCAAAAAAAAAAAAAAAAAAAAAAAAAGTAAACAATGCAACTGGGTGTGGTGGCTCATGCCTGTAATCCCAGCACTTTGGGAGGCTGAGGTGGGCAGATCACGAGGTCAGGAGATTGAGACCATCCTGGCCAACATAGTGAAAACCCATCTCTACTAAAAATACAAAAATTAGCTAGGCATGGTGGTGGGCACCTGTAGTCCCAGCAACTCTGGATTCTGAAGCAGAAGAATCGCTTGAACCCAGGAGGCAGAGGTTGCAGTGAGCCGAGATTGCACCACTTCACTCCAGCCTGCCAACAGAGTGAGACTCCATCTCAAAAAAAAAAAAAAAAAAAAAGCAGCAAACAATGCAATTAGAAAATGGGCAAAAAATATGGATGGACATCACTGAGGAGAATATACAGATGGCAAATAAGCACATGAAAAGGTGATGTTCAACCTCATTAGCCACTAAGGAAATACAAATTAAAAACACAGTGAGATATTACTACACAACTATCAAAATGGCTAATATAAAAATAGTGACAATGCTAAGTGCAGAAAAACTGCCTCACTCATCCATTGTTAGCGGAAATGTCAAATGATACAATCATTTTCGAAATAGTTTGGCAGTTTCTTATAAAACTAAACATTCAATTACCATAGAAACCAGCAATTGAACTCTTGGAATTCATCCCAGATAGATGAAGACTTAAATTCACACAGAAACCTGTACACAAATGCTCACAAAGCTTTATTTGTAATAGCCAAAACCTGAAACATCCCAGATGTCCTTCAATGGATAAATGACTAAACAAACTATGGCACATCCATACCTTGAAATACTACTCAGAAATAAAAAAGAATGAACTGTGGCTACAGGCAAAAGTTTGGATGAATTTCCAAGTATACTTCCATATATTGCTGTGTGCCACATTACAATGTTCCAAGTCAGTGTCAGAGCACATATGCAATGGTGGTCCATCAGATAATAATATCATATTTTTACTGTACTTTTTCCATGTTTAGAGTGTTTAGATACACAAATACTCACCACTGTGTTACAGTTGCCTACAGTATTCAGTATAGCAACATGCTGTCTAGGTTCGTAGCCTAGGAGCAATAAGCTATACCATATAGCCTAAGTGTTAGGTTAAATGAGAGGTTAAATGAACTAAGTAGTATACAAGATTTTCTATACTTCGAGGCCACACTATTTTTTAAAGGGATAAAACTGAAATTACAAAATATGATAAAGTAGTAGGAGGGTAGCTAATCTTTTCTCTATTTTTGAGCTATTTCAAAATGCATTTATATTATTCTTATAATTACTATAAAATCACTATATATAAGATATATACATTTGATATATACATCTTTGATTTTATACATAAGATATATACAATTGTACATATATAAATATGTACAATTGGCCCTGCATATCTGGGGGTTCCATATCCTTGGATTCAATCAACTTTGGCTCAAAAATATTCAGGAAAAAGAACAATAAAAAATAGTGCTATAACAATAAAAAATACAAATAAAAAATACAGTATGACAACTATTTATGTAGCATTCACATTGTATTAGGTATTATAAATCATCTAGAGCTTAGTTAAGCATGCAGGAGGGTATGCATCTATTATTTGCAAATACTACACCATTTTATTTAAGGGACTTGAGTATCCATGCAGTTTGGTATCCAGGAAGGGTCCTGGAGCCAATCCCCTGAGGAAACTGAGGGATGACTGTATTTTTCTAAATGAGAGTTTACAGAATTTCAGAAATATTCTTTTTCACCCTACCAATTAAGTGAGATTTTCAAATAAAAACAAACCAATTGTTCAGCCATCAAGGCTTGCCAGGAGTATGATTTTCTGTGCTCTCTTATCTCTCTGTTCTCACAGGCACAGAGTCCTCCTCTCTCTCCCACACTGAAGCACCACTCACCCCTCCAACCCACCTTGCTCCTGTCTTCCAAATTCCCAGTGTATGCACACTGCCCCATTCAGGTTGCCTAATAAATGTCTAATGTCTCATATCGTTCCCAAATCATTTTGCCCAATTCAAACTATTAAAATGCTCCATATCTTTCCAAATTTATCTAAGTTTCCTTTGGCAATAAAAACAAAGGCTCAGCATTTTAAGAAGGGCTGTTAAACTAGTCAAATTAAGCTGAAGTTCTCACATCTTACTCTTGTCCAACAGATGTTTGCATCAAAACACAGGCCTTTATGTTTATCTTGGTTGAGTTTCACTTGCTGGTCCTGACCCAACTTGTTGAGATTATTTTGGAAAGCGCACTCTGTCAGTCTTGGCTTTGGCCACTCCATATAGCAACACACCACTCCTGACCTCCCTGTTGATGGTCCTAGGCTTAGCAGGTCCCGCAGGGAGGATGTTAATGCCTGTACCACTTCACCCAACCACACTACCAGCCAGTCATGTTCCTCCTGTGGCTGCACATTCAATTCAGTTCATCAAGTGTTTATTCCATGCTCACTGTGTGTCAGCCCCTGCGCCAAGTTCAAGGAAGGTACAAACATCAATAAGACATGCCTCAAGGTATATGAAGTATTTCACAAAATATCAACATATTCTGTGAAAGAAGACAAGAACAAGTGAACTCAGTAATTGAGCCTAAACAGATAAAAACAAAGATATTGCAACTACAAAAGACACCACACCTCCCATCCCAACTAATGTGAGGGACTTCTGCTTCCTCTCTAATGATAAGTCCAGCCCTGTTCCGTGTCTCTACCTTCTGGATAAAAGTTATTAACATTCACAGTCACCAAATTGCACCTCTTTCCAGCAGCACCCAATTCAGAACAGACAGACCTCCACTTCTTTAAACCCTTTTAAAAATCACCTAAAATGAATCTAGTTTCTGTAACAAGCCACTCCTAACTCCTTACTACCCCATGGGATAGGAAATCTCTTGCTATAGTCAGTTTAAATCTAATTTTTATTTTATACTATATGTATGTTCCTGGAGGTCTTTGGCTTATAAGCATAAATAATTCTTAGAACCTAAAACAATTCTTAGCACCTTATACTATATGTATGTTCCTGGAGGTCTTTAGCTTATAGGCATAAACAATTCTTAGCACCTAAAATATTAGCTAACACATAACAGGTGCTCAATAAATATTTAATGAGGAAAAGAAGAAAGAGAGAAAGGGAAGGAGGGAGGACTGATATTGTTAATAGTTGCAGAAAAGGTTAACTATGTTTTGAAGGACCTGTTTTTTCAATGCCCCTGTCAAAATCTTTCTGGTCAGCCAGGCGCAGTGGCTCACACCTGTTATCCCAGCACTTTGGGAGGGCAAGGCAGGTGGATCGCCTGAAGTCAGGAGTTTGAGACCAGCCTGGCCAGCCTGGTGAAACCCCGTCTCTACTAAAAATACAAAAATTAGTGGGCATGGTGGTGGGTGCTTGTAATCCCACCTAGTCAGGAGGTTGAGAAAGGAGAATCGCTTGAATCCTGGAGGCAGTGGTTGCGGAGAGCTGAGATCGCACCATTGCACTCCAGCCTGGGCGACAAGAGCGAAATCCTATCTCAAAAAAACATATATATATATATATATATATATATATATATATATATATATATAGACACACACACACATATATATATATACACACACACACACATATATATATATACACACACACATATACACACACACACACACACACACATATATATATATTTGGTCATCACTGCCTTTTTTTGATAACAGAACTTTACCAGCAGATGGTATCAAATTCACCTATATGTGTCCCACAGAATTTGGGACTAAGAATTTGTTCTCATCTGATGACTCTTAACCTGGAACAACTTTGACCCCCAGGGTATATTTGGCAATGTCTGGAGATATTACTGGTGGTCACAACTGGGCAAGGTCAGGGGAGGAACACTATGGCATTTAGGGGGAATCCAGAAACCCTGTGTATGTAAGGTTCTCCATTCTGGCTGCATATTAGAATCACCTAGAAAATTTGACAAACATTAGTAAGTTGTCAAATTACCTGACCCAGAGAGATTCTGATGTAATTATTCTGGATGCAGCCTGTGCAAGAGAACTTTAAAAAGCCTTTGCAGGTGATTTTAAAATGCAGCCAGCTTGGGATGCTCTCCCTGGAACTTGTGTGAAAATCCAGCCATACCTGCCTTCTGTGGTCCTCTGGGCCCTCTCTTCTCTGACAATGGCTGCTGGCGCCTGCCAGCTCCACCTTTCCCCAGCTTTCTCTTATACCTGGGGTGTCTCTAAATGACAGCCATGAGATGCTTCCTCCAGCTATACATTTGCATTCTATTACCTTCCTCATGGTTCTTGCTCTAAATCTGACGACACGTGTTGGTGTCTGCCCACTCTAGTGTCCTGCTCCTCCGTGTGGTGCAAAGATGAGCTGCGTTGGCCTCACCTGGGAGCTTCTTGGAAAAGTCATAGCTTAGGCCCTGCCCAGACCTCCCTGAGGAGTTTGCCCCTCAAAATGAGAAGCTTTGCTTTGTTCATTCTGGAGTTTTCTATTTTCATGAACATGACTATTCTTAGAGACCTGGATGCATGTCTTGCCTTCTGCCCTGGTAGTGTGACCTTCAGTGCATTTTCTAAAGATGTCCTTTTCATGTCTGAGCTCAGCCAAGTTTCCTGAACAGTAAGGCAGATTTCATTAGATGCCAACCCTACCAGTAATAAACAAACAAACAAACGACAACAAAAACATAGAATGAAACCGAGGCCACTTCAGGGTAGTAGCAGGAGGTATGGTTGTGGGGCAAGTGCAGCTTGGAGGAGCCATCTCACCTTGGCAGAGCCAATGACCTGTCCATCCAGACAGGTGGAAACTGTACAATGCCTTTTCATTTCCTTAGTGACAACCACAGCCAAGTGATGCCACTGACCACAAGCCAGGAGCTGGCCACACCTGACCTGAAGCTGGCATCCTGCAGAAGGCTCGGAGTCATCCTCAGGTTCCATGACATCTGGAAGACAGCATGAACACTGAGTCTCACGTGTGGTGCTACACTGCAGGAACCCAGGAGAATGGGGAGGGCATAGGCGGACGTCAACCACTGGGCCTTGTACCATGGAGCCCTAGACCCTCCTCTCATGAAAAATGACAACAGCAGCAGCAATAGCAGCAGTCATTCTTTGAGCTCTTCCTTTGTGCCAGTTTTAAGCATGTTACAAATATCAACTCATGTCATGTTCACAGCCCTGTGAGGTAGGCGCTCATACATGCCTAATTTACCATCCTGAGGCACAGAGAGGTTGGGTGACTTGCCCAAGGTCATACAGCCAGGATTCAAACCCAGAAGCCAGGCTTCAGGTCTATCCCAAGGTAGACTACCTCCACAGAGACTCCATTGTAGGCCGAGTCCCAGAGAGTTGGATAGGCAGTTGTGCTGTGTACAAGGGTGTCAGCCACTTCCACTGTTTCATAGGGCCTCCCAGTGTTTTTCCCTATGAAACAGTGACACTCTCAGGACACAGGAGAAGAACAAGTGGCCAGAATCCACTGGACTTGACCATCTCAGGCAAATGAGCCTGGAGAACAACGCTGGGCTCCAAAGGGCAGAGCCAGGGCTGGCCTCTAGCACTGCCAAAGGAGGGGTGGCCCTGGGCGCCATGCCAAGCATGGGCCAGCCTTCTGGGTTTAGGGTTGAGCATATGTGGGAGTGCCTATATGTCTGTAGCTGCTTCGGCTCCAGCTAAATTGTGTGTGTTCTTCACAAACCTCACTCAGGAGAGGATGCAGCCTGTGTCCCAGCAAGGCAAAGCCCTGGGTCCCATTGTGACTGTTCTGCCAGGGCGAAGTTTCTGAAAAGCCACGGAGCATCATCTCTGAAGCTGTGCCAAGGGCTGGGGCCTCATCTGCCTGACACTTACAAGCCTAGAGCCCAGGCCACAGTGAACCACAACAAATATTGTAGACCTTTCACCAGGTGTGGAACCCAAGGGAGAAATTTCAAAGGATGAGGAGAAACAGAAGGTCACCAGGTTTCTAACCACACCTGTGTTGAGAGCTTCTGACTTAGCCCCATTTCCCCCACATGTGGATGAAACTGGCTTTGGATCCCAGCACCTTACCCAGAGGCTGAAACTCCTTCTCTTCTGTAGAAACAACCAAGGAGAGGTCGTCTGGGCAGAGGCTGACGGAGAAGCAAACAAAGGGTTGCTCAGTCCTGGCCAGGTGGCGCACCAACGTCAGGAAGCGCAGCGGGTGGCCCTCAGTGGCAGCTCCATGCCGGCTGATCAGGAACCAGCAGGAGAAGGTCAGACCTCCAGGAGGAGGGAACGGTCT
This sequence comes from Pan troglodytes, assembly GCF_028858775.2. Classification (NCBI taxonomy): domain Eukaryota; kingdom Metazoa; phylum Chordata; class Mammalia; order Primates; family Hominidae; genus Pan; species Pan troglodytes. Next base: position 61,081,940 of record NC_072406.2, on the reverse strand, counting down.
GGTGGCACCTGGGTGGGAACACAGGCATGCCCTCAGGCTTTGTTCTGCCCTGCTGAGCATGCATGTTCAGATTCACTGTGGTGCTGATTTAGCCCAGGTGCAGCACCTACTGTGTGTCTTGCCTAATCACCAGTTGTCTCCTCCCCATTATGGCATGCTGCCTTGCCAAGGGAGCAGAGAAGATCTCGATCTCCCTGAGGTCCGTCACACATGGGCTCCTGGTCAGCTGATCTATAGCCAGGCAGTGTGCTCTGTGGGGCAGAGGACCTTGGCCTAGCTCAGCTGAACCTTGGATAGGAAAGGGCACCAATCTAGGAATGCCACGTGCCCTCCCATCACATAACAGGGTTGGCGATACAGACAGGTCCATTGTCCTCACAGAACAGGCAGGATCAGTTGCTGCGTCCTCAGACTTGGTGCCAACTCACATGGAAAAACGTCATGAAGGCAATGGCTCCCCAGCACCCATGATCCCATAGAAACCCCAAACCCAATTCTCCTAACAGAGCGTGTGGCTCAGGCAGCATCAGGCACTTGCACTGTCCCACCCAGCCTGTTTTCAGCTAAGTGCAGTGCTGTGCATAGAAGCCACTTGCCAAAGATTGGTCTGTTCTCAACGGCCATCAGCCCAAGTCATATTTCTCTCTAGAGAGAGATCTAAGGCAGGTAATGTGTCCATCTCAGCCTACATCAGTCACCAGCGAAATGAGCCAATTTTTCAATGTCAATTGAGTCCCTAGCTATAGGCTGGACCCTTGGGATGCACAATGAACAGAACATCTTGCTCTAAAAGAGGAGCAAAGTTGAAGAACAACTCATCTGCAGATACTCAGGACCAAGGCAAGACTCATGTTTGCTTTTCTTTTTTTGAAACTGGGTCTTACACTGTAGCCCAGGTTGGAGTGCAGTGGTTCAATCATAGTTCACTGCAGCCTGGAACTCCTGGCCTCAAACAATCCTCCTGTCTTGGCCTCCCAAATTGCAGTATTACAGGTGTGAGCCACCATGCCCAGCACAGCTCACACTTTATTGAAACACCAAGTAAATATCTGCAATCAAGGCTATCTGAAGACTCATACTTTGGAAGGGATGGAGAGCTAAACCATCTGGGAAAAACACCTACCTGTCCCAATTCCTCCAGAGACAGAGTACTCAGTGCTGGTTCCCATAACTGTGGACAGGGTTGGAATAAACAAACAGCTGGAAATAGAAAATTGTCTCAGATCATTGGACTGCAAGCCAATCTCTTGCACTGACACAGCTAGTCTGGGCCATGACATCTTCCCACTCTACCCTCCTGCCGGCACTGTAACCCTCCTTAGACCATAAGGTCCCAAGGATGGACTGTAGCTGGTGCTGGTAGGATGCCTAAGGGAAGGAATTGCACTGCAGGCAGGATGGGAGGGTGTTCCAGAATGCAGCCACACCAGGGAAAAGAGGGTCTTGGCCCTCCATAGCTGGGGACAGAGCCCCTGGGAGGCCGCTGAGTAGGCGGGTGTCCATGACCCAGACATTTTCCTCTGCTGAGTGGTGAGATTCAATGGGAACTACAAGTTTGCAATCAATATTATAATTCATCAGAGGCACTGCAAAATTAATAAAGTGCATTTTAAATATGTGAAAGCCTGTCATACCCATAACCTTCCACGGACATGTCAAATTCCACAAACGATGGGGCCAGGGCTGCCCTCTGAGGCTGCAGGTTGCGTGGGGAGGTCATGGAGATGAGGCTCAGCGCCGTCTGAAGAGCAGTAGTTGAATCCTGGGATTCCCCCAAGGGCTGCGGGGCCTGTGTGACTCCAGGGTGCAGCCCAGCATCTGGGGCAGCTGGCCAGGGCCCCTCAGCCGAGCCCTGTGCAGTCTGTGACCCTAGGGCAGCAAGCAAGAGAAGAGATGTGTCTCTGCTCAAAGCATTTCTGTCCCGCTTCTGACAATAACCCCAAAGTATCTGCCGCAGCCCAGAAAGAGAGTTCCGCACAGTCACCAGGTACTCCCTAAGCACCAGCGAGGGTGGCTCCCTGGCCCCCAGCCCGGGCCCCCTGCTGAGTCTGATAACAAGGAACGGTGTTGCTAACCTGCTCCTTCTAGAAACTTTTCTTTCATTCCAGCACAGATCCCTTTTCCAGCATAGCACATTCTACTGCTGCCATCTCTGTCTCTGGCTTGCCCCATTGGAGTTACTCGCTGGAGCTTTGTGTCTGCTCACAAAGCCCACACTTTCCTTCACAGCAGCCTCTCCTTGTAAGCTCTGGGCTCCCACCGCAGCTGTCAGCCCCAAGCTTGATCCCGCACCCTTGCTTCTCCACTGGGCCTGCCTGTTTCCTTGAGGTCTTATGTGATCTTACATTCAAGGTGTCCACGACTTTCTTTTCTCTAAGCTGGTCCCCTGGCCAACATTCCCCAGGTACTAGGCCTGACACAGGGGTACCACCTGCATCTTGGGCCTCCAAGGCTCTGACATGCCCTTGAGCTGTGAGCTGTACAGAAGTCTTCCCTGCACACCTCTGTCTAGTGCAGCGCCACGTACTGCTGTGTCATGAAGGAAACTCTGTCTCTGCTTCCATAATCTGGAACCCAAAGGGATCATCTGTCTTATATGTCTGGGTGGGGGTTCATCTTTCTCCATCTGGATATGGTCTTTCTCCAGAGACCAGGAATTTCTTTGCTTTTTCCTCAGTTGCTCCATTGAGCAGCAGACAAAACCATGTTTAAACCTGTTTGCTTTCCCACCTGTTGTAAAGGATCCCTCAGCAGGAATGCCTATCATCTTTTAATTCCCATTAACCTGCCCCGTTCTTGCCACTGTCCTCACCTGAGCACCCAGGGTTGCCTCTGTGTGCGTGAGATGAATCAAGGATTTTTGTTGTGGCCGACAGAGATGAGGGAATTCCAAGACCTAGAAACTGTCTGAACATAACATACAAGAGGAAAAAATGAAGACATTTTACTAGCAACAGTGTTCTCCAACTTTATCCTGACAACTGTCCTAGATGCCTGGAGCTCCCTGACCTCCCAGCCCCACTGGAACACCCTTTCTGAAAGCAATGTGGAGACAGGGTGTCTCTGCCCTGCCAGCCAGACCAGACCAGAGAGCTGGTAAGTTTAGGAGCCTCAAGATGGATGTCATAACAAAAAATAATGTCACAAAGTAAATTTGTCGTAATTGTTTACAAGTTTCTAATGGAATTTCCCATGCAGCACTATAACCAGCAGCCTCCTCTGGCAGCTGTCGTGCCCACCCCTGGGTCCCATGTCTGCTGGCTGGAAAGGCTGTCTGTGTGCCCTCTACACTTGCTCCTGTGTATAAGCAGCAGGGCCCCCCGCTCTGTGCATGGCCCTCGGCACTCCAGGTGGCATAGGAGACTCCTGCCCTCCCCAGTAGCTTCCCTTCCCTCTGCTCTCTTGTCTTCCACGTCTGCTCCCTGCTTCCCACCCTGTGCACCTTTGCACTTTCTCTCCCTGCCATGGCTCTCCAGGAATGTGGCTTCATGCAGAGGCTGACAGCAGGAAAGCCCCCTGGAGGATCCAGGTGGGTTCTGCCCCATCCTCCTCCATGTCTGCAGTCCCTACATGCTTACTGCCCAACTCCCTACAGGACACAGTCAGCCCCTCCCAGCCCCACCCCTCCCGGCAGAGCCTTCCAGGCCCAGTTCCCTCCTCTCTTTGTCTAGTGAACTCCACAGGCCTCGGAATGCAGCTCCACTTCCTTGGAGCCCCCCCCAGCCCCCACGTGATCCATTAGAGGGGGCTATGTCTGCTTTGTGGGCACCTGCACACTGCCTGGCACAGACCCAAGGCTCAGCCATGGACTTCCAGCCTTGAATGCCAGGACAGAGCCGTGCCCTCCATCTGTCCCTGCAGTCTCTCCACTGCCCATTGTGCAACCCCTGCCCTGCAAAGGACATGGCTGCCCAGCTTGGCGGCACTGAATATGCAGCATGTGGTACCTTAGCACATCCGGTTCAATGGCCTGGGAAGCGAGCTTCTCAAAGATCCTGATGAGGCGTGAGTGGAGGGGGCTGCCACTGGTGACCAGGGCCCTGTGGCAGGAGGCCATGAGGGTCCCAAGCAAGCCTGCTTCGCACATGACCTGGCGGTTCTTCTCCGACTTCACCAGGGACTGGATATGAGTGGCCAGGGAGCACTGGATCTCCTCGGAAAGCTAAGAGGTGACCAAAGCAAGCTGTGAGCCCTCCAGGGCAGAACACCTTGTGGACAGCTTTGATAGGCTCCAACTTGGCCTGGGGTGAGTTGTGGAACAAGGAGACTGCGCCCACCATACCCCATCCCCACTACACCCATGCCTGTCTCAGGGTTCTTCCAGTGCCCTCCTCACCTGGAGGGGGGCAAGTCTGTGGGAGGCAGCCTCTGGCAGGACACAAGCTGCCCAGGTCAGTGTGGGGAGAGGTCAATGGCTAAAGATGGAGGCCACATGCCAGCAGGCAGGAGGCTGCGTCTGCCTCGTAGACGTGCTGTGTTTGACCCACACAATATTTCAGCAGTTTCGGAATTAACTGCTAGCATTGAAAAGTCTGAAGATGTCACATAAAAATCCAGACTTGTGGCCTCTCTCAAAAGATGGGACGATCTGGCCATGCTGGCTTGCACCTCTGTGGGGGGAAGGTGGCTGGTGCTGGGTGGGAGCTGTGCCCTCCAGGGGTCCAACATCCCCCCAGCTTGGCTTTACTCCCCTAACAGTTCCTGTGTTGGAGTTCGCACCCCCGGAGTAAAAGGTGGAATCTGCCTGGGAGTACAAGACTAAAAGAAGTACCACTTACCAAACATACACACTCTGCCTTGACAGATACAGGCCCCACCACGGACATCTCAAACCACACTCAAAGTCTGCAGGCCAACTAAAGTCTCTGGGGAGAAGCGTTTGCTGAAGCCACTCTCATCCCCTGGGTGCCATCTCCCTCCACCCACCCTCCCATCATCCTGTGCCTGTCCCTCAGTCCTAAGCACATGCTGCCACATGAATAGCTGTGCTCTTATCTTAACCCTGAACTAGGTTTCCAGCTACTTCCCTCTGCTTATGTCCTTTGAAGCACATAGAAAAGAGTGCATAGACTGGGCTCAGTAAATATTTGAGCCTAATACCACACATTGCTTTTACAATCATTCTTTCATTGTAAAAATATAAATCTTTGGAATTATCCTTCCCAGCCTGGATAAAGGGTTTGGATTTGGTGGGATGTTCCTTTACAAAAACTCTTAGGACTGTCCACATTCTCTTTTGTTGCTGGATAAGATGTCGTATCAAGTGAGAGGGATACAGGTTAGATCTTAATGGAATTTTCCTTGTCCCAGTGGATGCTACTGTGCTCCATGCAGATCTCCTTCTCCAGATGAGAGGTATACCTGCCACGGCTTCCCCTTCTCTGCAGAACTGCCCTCCACAATGGTTGAACTCGTTTACAGTCCCACCAACAGTGTAAAAGTGTTCCTATTTCTCCACATCCTCTCCAGCACCTGTTGTTTCCTGACTTTTTAATGATTGCCATTCTAACTGGTGTGAGATGGTATCTCATTGTGGTTTTGATTTGCATTTCTCTGATGGCCAGTGATGATAAGCATTTTTTTTCTCATGCTGCTATAAAGACACATGCACACGTATGTTTATTGCGGCATTATTCACAATAGCAAAGACTTGGAACCAACCCAAATGTCCAACAATGATAGACTGGATTATGAAAATGTGGCACACATACACCATGGAATACTATGCAGCCATAAAAAATGATGAGTTCATGTCCTTTGTAGGGACATGGACGAAATTGGAAATCATCATTCTCAGTAAACTATCGCAGGAACAAAAAACCAAACACCGTATATTCTCACTCATAGGTGGGAATTGAACAATGAGATCACATGGACATAGGAAGGGGAACATCACACTCCGGGGACTGTGGTGGGGTGGGGGGAGGGGGGAGGGATAGCACTGGGAGATATACCTAATGCTAGATGACGAGTTAGTGGGTGCAGCACACCAGCATGGCACATGTATACATATGTAACTAACCTGCACAATGTGCACATGTACCCTAAAACTTAAAGTATAAAAAAAAAAAAAAAAAAAAAAGAACTGCCCTCCACTAGGTAAAAGCTGCCCTGCCCAGGGGCCATGGAGCCCTACCCACCCAAATACACATGCACACACACTTACATGCCCCCTACTTACATACACACGCACACGTGTCCATACACACATGTACACGCACATGCGTCCACACACACATCCACACGCACCATACATGCCTGTGTGCACACACACACATACTCCAGGCTGGAGCCAATGAGGCCAGTGCCCTTGGGACTGTGTTGTGCAATTCATGCCTCAGAATCCCAGGGGCTCCGGCTGAGACAAGACTTTGCTGTGAGCGCATCCTCCTTCAGCTCTTTCCCTGCCCTGCTTCCCTCACTCTCCTTCCCTCCCGAGTACTTCCCTCAACAAATCCCACATACCTGGACCCCTGTCTCAGGCTCCACTCCCAGGGAACCCGACCTGAGGCACCAGCATTCTTTCCATGTTTTATACCTTTGCCGCAGTTTGTAGTTTCAAGAAAGGAGATCAATGGCCATGTAAATGAGTTCTAGACCACCAAAGTGAAGCCAGGAGAAGCTGTGAATGCACTACCTGAATAATCTCTTTCTAAGGAGGACTAGGGTCTGGTCTCTTCACATCACAGACCACCTGTTACACCACCCAGTAAGAGCTTTCTTGGAGTCTTCCCTGCTTCCTCTCTTCCTATTCTTTCTCAAACAAGAATGAAGTGGCTCTCAACATCATCTTCTGGGTAAAGCTCTAGGCATTTAAAGATGAATAAGACACTGTCCCTGCTTTCAAGGGATTCACAGATTAAAGGTGATACACGTGGGCAGACACATTGTCCCAGCACAGTTTGAAACGTGCTCCAGCAGAGAATTTACAACATCGAGCACAGCGGATGGGGTGGTCCCTGCAGCCTCTCACACATTTCACAAGGCTCTTGAAGTTAGAAGGGACTCAAGGCCTGGCATCTACTGTGAGGGCCAAATTTTATCCTGGGATGAGAATATTTCCTGGGTATTTAGGCTGCGGCAGGCCCTTTTCTAAGCATTTTGACATGTATGGATTATGCAATCACTGTGAGAAGCCTGTGAGGGAGGCACAATTATCATACCCATTTTACAGATGGGGAAGCTAAGCCCAGAGATGGAAATTGCCAAGAGCACATGATAAGGCTAGAACCTAACTGACCCCGAACCTCTTGCTCAGAGTCACCTCATTCCACCATCTCCTCTCCACACGGGCAGTCATTTGAGGGGTTCCCTCCTAAAATTGGTCGAGTATGTTGCTAGCACTAAGTGACAGAAATAAATAAGATAGTGTTCTTCCATATGTAGCTAACACAGTTTTGTAGCACGTATGTTTCAAGGATTAAAATGTATGAAGAAAGATATTTACACTGTTCATCAACAATTTCTAGATTGTTTTAAAAATTGGATGGCTCACCCAGGCCCCTGTCACAGCCTCCCGCCTGCCTTCCAAACACATGGGCCCTGTAGCTCTTGCCTCACACTGATGGCATTCAGAGAAATCCCCATCTCTAAGACATCTTCAATAACTTTTCTGGTTTAAAAGGTGAGCACTGGGGGAAGGGGGATAAAACGACATTAGATTAACTTTCCAGGGGGACATCCTTCCCAGGCTGCATTTTGCCATTCTGAAATGTGACCATTTGCCAGCATTGCTGTTTTCCTGAGCACATGATGTCACTGATGTGGAGGAGAGGTCTTGCCTGGAAGACAGGGTCCCCTTCCCCAGAATGTGGCATCTGCACAGCCAGCCTGAACTGGCAGATGGACATGTGTAGCCCAACAAGGATCAGAAACTGAAAGCAGAAATGCCAAAGTTAATTTGCTCTGAACTATTCCATCACTTTCACTCTTCCCCATGGAAATCCACCCGAAGTCCTTGACTCCCTTCCCAAGGCCTTTTTTCTGAGGCTCCAACTCTCTCTTCCTCCATCCACCCAAGCCCAGCCCCTGCTTCTCTTCTCAAAACAGAAAAGTAACATCCACCCTCTTGCCTTGAATATCTCATCTCCCAAAACTTGGATTATTTTATGTGGTAACTGCATTATTTCAATTTAGGGTGAGAGTTGGGATGCAGTCTGTATGAACCAAAAGGCAAAAATAACATCACAATGTATTATTCAAAAGAATTAAAAAGAAATGTCTACGATTTCCAGTTTTTATTACCAGCACTTCACTTATTGCTTTGGGGACTTCTGGGTTTGTTCTGGTTTGTTTTGGTTTTGCTTCTTTCCCCCCAACATAGCAGGAATACTTAAAATCTAAATATGCAAAAAAGAAAAACAGAAAGTTTTCAAAAGGGAGAAATGCTGATCTTGTCTAATGATGCCACAAGTTTACTCCAAAATTGCTCAATACCCCGTAATGGAGGAGAGAAAATTGATCGTCCTCATTATCACTGCAGCTCTGTCAATACCAATATTGCCTTGTTTTGAATAAAATGTGCTGTTTTTTTCAACGTTAGTTCCAGTAAAATGGGGTTTTAGTGAAAATATGAGCAGTAGCAGGAAACCAGTGTGGTTTCTCCCCCTACAAATGGATTGATTTTCCTAACGCATATTACTTCCAACGCAGGAGACGGGATGGAGGTGCAATTAGGACTCAGTGGTAAGAGCACAGGGTCACCAGGTTGGCCAGCGGGCTGGGCCCGCAAGGCAAATTAGCACAGAGTGATTTGCGGGGCAGCCTTAAGGAATTTTCTGCATTCTTCACTTAATGGTCTAGCCTTTAAGTCGATGCTGTCCGGCTGTGGATGTTCATTCTTATGTATCGCTCTCTCTCTGTTCCCCACTTTCTCTCTTGGTCCAGATTAATATGGTCCCCAAAGCCCAGTGAGCGCTGGGTCCTGGAGCAATGGGTCCCCTAAAGAGGCATGGGTGTTGGGTTCAGCATTCCAAGATATGTGCGTCTTCTGCATATGAACAAAGTCGTCCTCACAGAAATGAAAACCACCAGAGAGGCCCAGTGCCTGCTGCCCCAGACACTCTGAAAGCACTAGGGGCTTTACTGAGCTACTCAAACTTGGATTAATGATTTGTTCCAATTTGGTCAAAATGTCCTTTTCTTCATGATTTTGAAGAGAGATGATAGACTTTAAGTGACTTAAGCTCTTTATCAAAAGACTGTAAGTGAAATGCCAGCAATAAATGGGGCCTATGGATGAGCTTTACTTGACAAGTTATGGCTTTTACCACTGCCTACTTAGAATTATGTCTCTCTTTATATGAGCATGAACTTTCCATTTTGCCACGGTCCCTCAGCCTGATATGCTGCTTCACAGTGCCCTTATGGCCTGGTAGGCTTGGGAGTTTATGATCGTGGTTTAGGTGTAAGAGATTCCAACCCCCATGGAACCAGCAGAATCCACATGTAAAGGGCCTGGCTTCCTCAACGTAACTAGGCAGATCTGTAACCATGGGGGTGGGTGGGTGCCTGCTCCAAACTTTCTGTTTCCTTTCCAAATTACATGCAGATGGTGGGCAATTCGTCCTGTAAACAGAAGTCCAGGATCTCACATCTACAGCATATTTCTCTCTTTCCCATTTTTCTTCCTATCCTCCACTTTTGTCCCCTCTGTACTGCAGCCGTAGTGACAGTCTCAGCTTCTGCTAAACACCATGCCCTTTTCCAATAATGCCTGAAGCTGGGAATGTCCTTTCCAATCCCATCCCTTTGCTGAGCTCCTGCTTATTACTCAAGAGGCAAGTCACGTGTCCCTTCATCCAAGAAACTTTTTCTGACTTTCCCAACCAGCACTGTCCATACTTCAATCATGTTAAATTTCACACTATGGCTGGTTCTTTCTCTCTCTCTCTCTCTTCTCCTCTCCCACCCCCACAACACCGTGGGTGGCTGCTCGACCCGTGACTCTTCACCTTGGTTTCCCTAGTGCCCATCTCTGCCTTAGACATTAGACAGAATAGCCGCCTAGTAAGCACAGGCTACTCTAAAACACAATAGGCGCGCCTAACCCAGAGGGCTGACAGATAGTCAGAAAGAGTGACGTGCCAATGAAATGTTGAAGGATAATGAAGAGAGAGCTAGGCAGGTGAGGAAAATGGGCTTTCAGGGAAAGGAAACAGCATATGTGAAGGCGGGGCAGGTGAGAGTAAGCAGAGCCTTTCAAAAGGTTGGGGGGTCATGAGGCAGAGTTGCAACATTCGGGCCCTCGGGTGCCCTGCAAAGGGGCTCGCTGTGCTGCTGGCCATACCCTGCCCCATGCCAGCGCATGGGCAAGGCAAACACTGTGCACGGAGCCCTGAACTCCTCAGATTGCCAGTCCTGGAGGGCTGGGAAGCCTGGAGACCGAGCACTGACCTTGCTCTTGAGAACTGCTTGGAGATTCACCCACTTCTGGTGCAGCTGATCTGAGAAGCCCCCAAGTCTCTGAAGCAGCCTCCACCAGATGTTCCAGATGACAGGACTACCCTCCAATTTGTTGTCCCCATTCTAAGCTCTGGTCCCAGGCCCAGGCTAATCCAAATCAGTATCCTAACACCCACTCCAGGCCCTGGTACAACAGTCCCCAGTGTGGTCCCCAGCATGAAAGTAGGGCTTGTTGCTCTAGAAGGTCCCCATCTGTAGAGAGCCTGCCTGCCCGGGACCTCCCAGCTTGGTCCTGACTTTCTGGGGGTCCTGGAAGTGGACATGTCTGTGCCCCAGCTCAGAGCCTGCCCACCCAGCTGGACGCTAAGCTCGCCCACCCCTAAAAGGTGAAATTCATTATATGATGTCCTCACTTCACTTGGGACTATTACTGACCTTGCCCTAAACCTGCTAGGACTTAACACTCTTCTGTCCTTCCCCACCCAGCATAGACATGCATTCAGACATGGCACAGGCCTCATTGTCTCTGCTGAATTTTGATCCCATGGATTCTGATCCCTCGCTCAAGCTGACAGGGACCCTTCTTCTCCCCATTTTAACATCTGATGACTAACTGCCCCTCCCTACCTTAAGCCAGCTACACTCAGCTTCTCTTAGATCACTGATAAAGTGCAGAACCAGCCAGAGAAAGTACTGAGTCTTCTGACTCATAAGCAGATATATTAACATACAGTTCAATATCAACTTCCTGTTATTAATTTATCAATAGTGTAATGTCAGTTGGAAATATACCTAAAATATATTACCTTCCACTTAATAGTTTCAGAATTTTATATACCATGACCCAGAACACAGACTGTCAGAGCTAGAAGAGAAGGGAGCAGGCGTGGGGAGCCAGCCTCTGATGTACGCATACACAGGGCAGGAACTGTACTAAGGACTTTACAACTATGCTCTCTTCTACTTTTCTCAATGGGAAAATATCATCACACCCATTTTGCAGATGAGAACACTGAGACTTAAAAGGGTTCCATCAATCTCATCAGGCCACATAGCTAATGGGTGGCCGCTCTGCCATGCCAACACAAGCCTTACTCCAAGGCTCATGATTTTGATACTGCATCATGCAGTGATTATAAAAAGCTGGAATTTAGTATCTCATATGGGTCATAAATTGATGGCCTAGAGAAGTGTTTCATTTGGTGGGCTTCATTTGGGTGGGCTTCTGCTTCTGTTTCATGTCCCCTTAATTAAATGTAGACACCTTTAGAAGAGCAAGTGCTCTCCTTTGGCCACAAGCTCCACCACTGACTACTGTATTCACCTGGCTTCACTTATGCATGTTCATTACCTCTCTGGACCCGAGATGTTGAGTCTATGATCTCTGTGATCCAGGCCAAATCTGAGTAGTTGAAATTGAGATACAGAGAAACAAGGTAGCCTACGTATGTCATGGAAAAGGAACATTACCAAGGTCAGTTGATAATTAGGCCAGGGCTGAATCCATCTGACTTTAACTTATACCACCATTCCACATCCATAGAAGCTTGCTTTTTATCCCTTCTTCTCCAAGTGAGATTATGTCTGTTGGCTTTTTTAGTTTTTAGTTTTTAGGTTTTTTTTGAGACAAGGTCTCACTCTGTCACCCAGGCTGGAGTTCAATGGCACGATCATGGCTCACTCACTGCAGCATCAACCTCCTGGGCTCAAGAAATCCTCCTGTTTCACTCTTCCAAGTAGCTGGGACTACAGGTGCACACCACCATGCCTGGCTGATTTTTTAAAATTTTTTGTACAGATGGAGTTTGCTGTTGTCTAAGCTGGTTTCAAACTTCTGGCTTCTAACAATCCTCCTGCCTTGGACTCCCAAAGTGCTGAAATTACAGGCATGAGTCACCATAACTGGCCCTATTTGCTCTTTTTAAGAGACTACCGTGAGAAGTCACCTGGATTTTGACCAGAACCTGAGATTTTCCACTGAGGAATAATAGAAATACTTTGTGTAAGGGGCTCAGTGGGAAAGAGCATAGGAAACAGATTTTGAATGTATTTGGGATGTCCAATGTGTTATAATTTAACAAAGCAAGAGTCCTACTTTACCAATTTCCTTGTTGGTGGAAATGGCTCTTTTCAAATAGCCTGCCCTTATGCAATGCTATCCAGGGCTATTAGTGCTGTCAATATTTTAGTTACTTGAAACTCATACAATTAGTTCAGTGTTTGAAATACAGACTAATTCCAGAAAATGGCACCCTTTCTAAATTTAGGCATAAATGAGTTGATAGATACATGCAGCCCTGAACCCAATCTTCTCAGTGTCTTGCCAGGCTGTTCTGGAGGCTTCCATGGCAGCAGTGTCTTCACTGCAGCCTTTAGATCTCTGGAATTCACCCAAAAATAACGCGAGATGCAGACTGAGGATGATAATAGTCTCTCTAATGTCCTGGCCTGACTGTGCCATTGCCTTTCTGTAACCTCCCACTTCCCTATGAGAAAGGCAACTTGGTGGGCGGCAGGAGGTCTGGTCCTCAGGTCAGGCACGTACACTCACTAGTGCAGCAATATTGATTCTGTTGCTTAATTCCTGCGAGTTTCAATTCTTTATCTGCAAAATGGGTCTACTGATATCCACCATGCACGGTTGTTATAATGATTAAATGATAAAATGCTTGTAAAGCTTTTAGCAACTGATGATAGTAGCTGCACCATTTAGCAAGTGTGTCCTGTGTCCCTGTGCATGTTCTGCTCACCATGCTAAGCTCCATGCATTGCTCCATGTAATCCTCACAATAACATTTCAAAGAAGATGACATTATCCCCACACTACACAAAGGAAGTTAAGAATCAAAGAGGTTAAATAATTTTCCCATGGCTCTGTGACTGCTTGGTGACCCAGCTGAGACTTGACCACAATCTGCTGTTTTCAGAGCCTGAAGTCTGCCCTCTATGGTAAGTGTTCAGTAAACACAGTGATAATGACAATGATGACATTGACAGTGATGTCAATGAATGGCAACCCAATAAAGTTAAATTCTCTTAGCTCAGCATTCGAGGTCCTCCACAATGTGGCTTCAAGAGACCTTTCTAGCCCCACTCATCCATATGTTCCATTCATGTGTTCTATTTTAGCCTTTTCATCCATGTGTTCTATTCTAGCCCAGCTTAACTATTCAGAGTCCCTAAATAGGTATCTTTATGCTTCTTTCTGTGTCTGAGCTTCTCTTTCCTTCCTCTTCTACCTGATCTGTCATAAACATCCCTTTCCTTTAAAGCCTAGCTCTGGTGTTCCACCTCTCTGAGTCTTTCCCTCTCCTGTGTCCCAAGGCCTTGTGGGCAAACCTCGGTTATAGCCATCAGGATGTTGTTTTACTGTCTTCTACACTTCCCTGCCTCCCATCCTCAAACCCAGATTACAGGTCCTGTGACGTTTGTCTCTGAATCCCCAAAGGCACATAGTAGGTGTTCTGTAATTATTCACAAAAGCAAACATATCACATGGGCAGCTACACAGTCTGGCTCCAACCTCTGCTAAACTAGACCTGGCTTTCCACTCTCTGCATTGTGATTGCCTGGTGCACAGCAAACACCCTCAGTTAAGACCTGATTAGAAGCCATAGCTCTCAAGGAAGTGGAATGGCATTTGGGACTGGAAAGTCCTTCCAATACTGGTCAGAGCTCTAGCCCACGGCCACATCTCTTATGACAGAGCCTCATGGCTGCTAAGCCTGCTAGAAAGGGAAAGTATCTTTATTCCCAATTAGTTACTTTTTTCTGGGGCCAACTCAGCTCCAAAAGAACTGAGCTGGACTCCATTTTTGCATTGTGCATAGTAAAAATCCCACTATCCAATTTCTGCCAGAAGCAGAAAAACAGCTGGAATATCTGTTTCCAAAAGCAGCTCGTAGAGTTAGCATTTTGGAGGGGAAAAGAACCTCCGGAACGAAAGGACCACAGAACAAATGTAACGTGGCCATCACTGGAAATAAACTAGAAGAGAACACCCATAAGGTTAAGTCGTGGCCTCCAAGATGACATGTGCACTTTGGAAAGCCATCAGTTTCTCATCCATAGAGGAGAGAGAGCAAGTGAATAGTGTAAAGCGGGTATAGATGTAGGGAGTATTAGGAACCACCAAGCTGACCTAAAGGAAGATGACAGGAAACATACTTTCCATCTTGCTAGTAACACTGCCATCTACTGAAACTCTCTGCTCCATTTCCTACACCAAAACCTGCGGAGGCCTGCCGTTTTGTTTCAGCATTTCCTTGTGTGGTCTCATTTCTCATTTGATTCACTATTCTATCTGTTGTTGTGAGGTTTCCCCACTCCCTTACAGAAATTAATTACTGTAATTATCCAACTTTAATAGCTGCTGATTTGGCATCTGCAGAAAATACTGGAGAAAATGCACTACATTTCATTTGCATATTTGAGAGACAGCGAGGGAGAATTAGACTTTTCCTAAATTACTTATTGTGACCTGAATATAGAAAAAGTAACTCGCTCCAAATGGAATTATCAGTTGCATACTTCATTTGTCCAATTACTGTCATAGGATAAGCAAAGAGCAGAGGTTCTTCCCCATATGGTGATGTGATGACTCAGGGAATTCATCTAAAACTGAGGCTCATCCATGGAGTTTCCAGGCCTGTAAGAGGCCACAGTGGAGTTTTGCAGAATACATCCATCAGCAACTGTTTGACTGCTAAGACCACCCAGACCACTGGCTGTGTCTTTCCAATTGCAAGTACAATGCGTTGTATGAAACACAGCTAAGGAAGCCAGATGCCCTCACAATAAGGCTGTTGTACCTGGAAAGGTGTGCCATGCCCAGAATGCATGACCCTGCATTCTGTGAGAGCTGCAAAGATCAGGAACCCATTCATCCAACATATCTTAAGCTTGGGCCAGAGGTGTTTCAGATCTTCCCCTCACCATCACCACAATCTTAGAAAGCCAAACAACTTTCCTGAGCCCCAATTACCTGCAGAATGGGAAGCATCTCATGGACTTCAAAAGGTTGCTGTGAAGATTGGAGAAATAGCATTCCTGGCACAGAGGTGATGTCTAATGTGTAATAGTCTCCATGTTGTCCCAGGTAGGTCCTGGCTTAAATACCAAGCCAGAGAATGTAAGATCCCAGACTCCAAGTAATTCACGGGCTACAAGATGGGATTTAGGGGTCAAATGTTTTTACCCATTTGTTAGATGAGTAAGGTAATGACAGCTGCTGATCTTTGAAGATATTTCCCCACAGGCATCTCTCACCTACACACACCTGTCACCCCTCACAGAAGAGGAGGCTTTTGTCCCCTCCTACTAAGTCTAAGCCGAGCCCCTGACTAACTTTGACCAAAGCTGGCTTTTCCTGGCCTAAGCCCTTGGCAGGCCTGGCAGCTTCTGCTTTTGTGCCTGTGGGGGCCAGGAGCCACTATGTGCCCTGCTAAAGAGTCTGCCTGGAGGGACATAGGCAGAGGCCAGATGGAGAGGGCTATGTAGAGGAGACCCCAGGATCCCACTGACAGCTTCAACCAAGGCCCCAGGTATGCCACTCAGCTAAGCCAGCTTAGGAACCCTTTGCCAGGGAGCCAGCCTTGCTGAGGTGCCACAGCTGAAGAGGTCATCCTGGGAGGTTCAACCCCACCAGCACCATGTGGAGCAGACAGGCCATGCCTGTTGTGCCCTTCTGAATCCCTGACCCACAGAACCATGAGAAATGACACGGATGTTTTTAACTTCCTATCCCAGTTTATACCAGCCTATCCCTTTCCCAAATCTCACTGTTATGTGTATCTCTGCCATTGGCTTCACAGCACTTTCCCATCACTCTCCAGCAGGGGAACAGGAGCAGGAACAAGAAGTCCATTCCCCAAAGAAGGGACATGGAGACATGAAACTGGGTCAGGCCTTTTCTTAACTCCTGTGCCAAACACTACAGATTTCCTTTCCTGGAAACAGTTGCTGTCCCAGAGCTTCTGCTCCGCCACTCCACTTTTCTCACTGATCTCAGAGGACTTGCAATATTTTTATGAGGTCACTGTCATTTTTAGGCTGTGACTAATAATGCCAACTAGTAGCAATTTCTTCCCCAAACATGTTGCCTCCATCTGAACTCCTGGACAAAGCAAAGCTGGACTCCTCATTGCTTCCTGGGAGTGCCAGGTCCCTCTATTCATCCTCTGGAAGCCACTTCTATGTATAGGGAAGACCAGGAGTCCTGCCCCAAGGTAAGGCCACATTCAATACCAGGTTCACAACTGGGCATCCTTGAGAGTCATGTGCATTGTCTGAACTCACATTTCTCCATTGGTTAAAATACAGGCAGTGATGCCCTCGACAAAACTGCAAGAGGAATAAATAAGCCAAGAAAGGGCCAAGCATCAGCCTGGGACAGAGTAGCTGCTCAAGCCAATGAATCCTCTTTCCTTGGCTGCTGATAAACCTAAAGTGGTGCATTTCCCAGGCCTTCCTCAACTCTGCCCAGCTCTTTCTTGGAACTTCTAAGGTATTTGTTCTTTATCTTAAGACTGCTGACTCCAACTTCATCTTGTTCTGTTACTCCATGCCCTCACCCATACCAGTTTTCCTTCCCACAATGAGGCTATTAGTTCTGCCGGGACAGACACTTGAGAGTCGCCTTGGCCCTCTGCATTACCTGTAGCCTCCTCTTCTTGGAAGCCTGTGATTCTGCCTCTGAACAGGTCTCTTAATTCCTTTCTTCACACCTTCTCACAGACACCACCCTAATCCAGCTATCACCACACATCACATGGACCGCAGGCAGAGCCTCCTAACTCTTGCCCCTTGCCTCTTCCTCTCAACCCTCATTCCCTGTCCATTCTCCACCAAGCAGCCAATGCAATGTTTTTCACGCAAAATCTGATCGTGTCACCCTCCACTCACGTGAGAGAGGCTTCTTGTTATCATTTACATTGGCAAGGCTCCCAGAAGCCTGCATGCCCCATTATCCCCATCATCGCCTGACCAGGGAGCCCTTGCTCCTGGCCCTTCCAATTTGCTCCTCCCCTAGTCACCAACAGCAGGCCCCTTCCCACCCAGTTCACACTAGCTACTCACCCTTCAGGGCTCTGCTTACATGTCACCATCTAGAGACGGCTTCCCTGACCTCCAACCCTTTATCTAAATTAGATTTAATGAGATCTGTTCCTACCTCCATTCTCATTCTTCTACCTCAGCACCCTGTTTTTCCCTGTAATATCACTCATCACAATTCATAATTTCATATTCATTTGTGAGCTCATTTATTTAGTCTGTCTGCACTGTCACTACCTCCTCATCCCCATCATAGAAGCAGGCTCTGTGGACAGTGTCTATGCTCATCTTGCTAGCTGTGCATGAGCTGCACAGAGCACAGGGCCAGGATCTCAGCTAGCATCCAGGAGACAGATGAACATGCCAGGGAGCAAAGGACTTCCCACCAACGCCAGGTGCTGAGCCTAACACCTGGGACTTGCCTTACGATGGTTCAATTATTTTCAGTTGTTTTTTTGTTTGGCTGTTGTTCTTAGAAGGTAGCTTTGTTAACAGAAGCGATCTGTTTTGGATGGCCTTGCAAGGGTGGGCACAACTCAGTCAAGTGTCCAGGACACCCTGGTACTTTCCCACTATAGGTGTTTCCCATGGGGAACTCTGCTAAGGCAGGGCACTGAAGACACGGACAAAAGGAAAAAAGCTGTCTTGGGTCAGAAGGCATTTGAGAGATCAGTCATGTGAAGATGACAAAACACACATATTCAACATCAGGTACCTGTGGGTGATCTTCATGGTACAACCGAGGCAGCAGCCTCACCATGATGCACACGACCCCGGGATGCATGATTGCAGCATCTCCCTCATCCATCCTGCAGAGAGAGGGAGAGCCAGACATGAGACACGGACCTTCCAGTTTCTTTCTATTTTCACTGAGCTTCCTGGATCTTTCTTTCTAAGACAGATCATGGTACACATCCTGTCTACCACTTATTACCTAGATGACATTGAACTACTCCATCGAGCCTAATTTCCTCCAACTCTAAAAGGCATTGACAGTACCACACTTTCCCCCTACAGTCATAGAAGAATGCTTTTGTGCTCCAAGGCACAGTGCCTGACCCATAGTTGATGCTCAGTGAAGTTAGTTCCCTGGTTTTCTTCCCTTCCCTCCAGATACGTGGGAGATTGAGAAGCTCTGGTTTCATATTGAACACACACACACACTCACTCACACACACACTCACAGGCTTCTGGGTCCCTTCAAAATGGTGTAAGCACACTCAGCTCTGTCCCACCCCCTGAATACCGAATGCAACTAAAACACTTAGAACACATGGAGCAGCCCTTGGAGGACTCTGGAAAGTAAATGGTAGCAGAGAAGGAAACCAAACTCAAGCACTATGAACTGGCAATGAGCTTCCTGGGCTTCCCCTCTGCAGCATCCCCTGGTGTGAACTCACAGGTAGCCTAAAACTCACAACTGTGCACAAGGTGTAGACATGATGGAAAGAGCTCCAAGAGAAGTCCTCTGTTTCTGGTCTGAGGAGCAGGAAAGGAGGTTTTACAGGTCACAGAGCATGGAGGAAATCCCCTGGGATTTTCTTTGTTTGGTTTCCCCATTCTTTCCCAACCCATCTTTCAGGCAATTCCCTCAGCATCAGCAACAGCAGCAGCAGCCAGGCAGACTCTAAAACTCTCAGTGAAGAGAAACTTTCTCTCTGACCAGAGGACCTGTAGTCCCAAGAGTGTAGGTAAAATTCCCATTGCTGTTTTCTCCTTTTCTCCCCTCACTGCATGGCCCCAGAGACAGATACCAGTGACACAGGGAAGAACAGAGAAACAAAAGCGCCAACTCTAGACAGAGCAGGAAGGGACCCCTTGGGAGCCAGCAAGTTTTAAGGAAAGGATGAAGAAGAGGAAGCTGAGGAAAATGTAACCACAAAGTTGTGTATTAACCTCTGGGCTCAGTTCTGACTGTGTATGTGCATCTGACCCTAACTAGGAGGTAAACCACCACACACAACCAGTTACTGCATGAAGCAAGTGAGCGCACATCAAATGTCCCTGCAAAGTCTTTGAAAACTGAACTGATACTGGAACCAGAGAGTCCAGGGAAGATGGGCAGAAACTTGCAACCTGAACCTAAGTGGGCTAGTTCCCTACCTTAAGATAGATAGATAGATATATATATATATATATATATATATATATATATATATATATATACACATTCATTAACATTCTCTATAAGATGACAACAAAGACCAGAGTTCATAAGATAAGATTCAAAATGTCCAGAATACAACCTGAAATTGCTCAACATAGAATGAACCAGGGAAGTCTCAACATCTCATGTGGAAAAAGACAACCAACAAATGCCAATGCTGAGATGTCACAGATGTTGGAACTATCAGACAAAACCCTTAAAGCAGTTATTAACCCAATTCCAAGAAGTAAGAGTGAACATTTTTCAAATAAATGAAAAACAGAAAGTTTCAGTAAATAAATAGAAGCAATAAAAAAGAATCAAGTAAACGCAACAACTGAAATTTGTTTAAACTCACTAAATGAGAACAATAGGAGAATGAGATGAGAGGAGAGTCCATGAACACGAAGATGGAGCAATACAAGTTGCCTAATCTGAACAACAAAAAGGAAAAAGATTACTAAAAATAAAGACAGACTCAAGGTCATGTGTAACAAAGGATCTAACATTTCTGTCATTAGAATCCTCCAAGGAGACGAGAAAGAGTATGGTATGAAAGAAAAAATGTTTGAGAAGTTTTTAGTACTTCTTTCTTCAAAGCTGGTGAAATACATAACCTTAAAGATTCAAGAAGCTCAGCAAAACGCAAATAAAATAAACAAAAAAAATTATGCCCAGACACAGCACAATCAAACTGCTGAACACTAAAGAAAATTTTAAAAATCTTGAAAGCAGCCAGAGAAAAACAACACATTACATTTAAGGGAACGACAATTCGAATAACCTTGGATTTTCTCATAAGAAAGCAGAAGTCATGGAAACAACATTTTTAAAGTGCTACAAAAATACACACAGAATTCCATATCCACATGCTTCCAGAATGAAGGCAAAATAAATGTGTTCCCAGATGAAGGAAGACAGATTCTTGCCATCAGACTTGTTCTAAGAATAATACTTTTAAAATTTCTTCAGATGGTAGGAAAATAATAACAAAATAATGAAAGGAAACTTCAGGGATGAAGAAAGAGCAACAGAAATGGTAAATATTTGGGTAAATATAATACACTATTATTGTTCTCTTCTTAAGTTCTTAAATTTAGGTATGATGGTTGAAAGTGACATTGTATTAGATGTAATACATAAGACAACCACAACAAAAATAGGGAAGGATAGAGGGAACGGCGTAGAGGTAAGCTTTCTACAATCCATTTGAAATAGTAAAATGTCAATTCTAAGTAGACTGTTAAAAGTTAATTAAGTATACTGCAGTCCCTACTGAAAGCACTAAAAAAAAAGGAGAGACAAAAAAGGAGAGTCAAAAAATTCAGTAGATAAACTCAAATTGAATACTAAAATATATTCAAATTGTCCACAAAAAGGCAGGCAAACAGAAGTAGAGGAACAAAAAAAGAGTAAAAAAAAAAGAGAAAACAAACAATAAAATCCTGAACCTAAATTCAAACATATCAATAATTCAAACACATTAAAAACTGATAGACACTATTGTCAGAATGGAAAGAAATAAAAACAAAGCTATATGCCATCATTAAATATTGTGATATAGATAGGTTAAAAGTAACAGGATAGAAAAATTTATACCATCCTAACAGTAATCAAAAGAAAGCTGGTGTAATTCTACTCTTATCAGGGAAAACAGACTTTAGAGCAAGGAAAATGACTCAGAATAAACAGATTATATGATATGATGATTAAAAGAGACATAACAATTCAAAACGTGTTTGCACTTTACAACAGAGCATCACAATTCAGAAAGAAAAACTCATAGATCTGAAAGGACAAATGGCCAAATCCACAATTATAGTTAGAGAGTTCAACACTCCTCTCAGTAATTGTTCCTTCAAAGTCATAAACTACCTTCAAACGGTTTTCTCTGAAGCCACAAACTACCAAACTCAACAAGAAGAAATAAGTTGCCTAAATCATTTATAGCTATTACAAAAACCGAATATGTAGCTAAAAACCTGCCCACAAAGAAACCTTGAGGCTCAGTGTTTTCACCAGCAAATTCTACCATACATTTAAAAGAGAAATAACACCAGTTCTACACAGCTTCTTTCAAAAACACAAGAGAAGGGAACACTTCCCAATTCATTTTATAAAGCCAGAATTACCCTGATATTGAAAACAGAAAAACACAGTATAAAAAAACTACATTTCAGTATACCTAATGAACATAGGTGCAAAAATCCTCAACAATCAGCAAATAATACCTAGCTACATATAAAATAACAAGGGTACTATGGCCAATTGGACTACCCGTAAATGCAAGGCAAGTTTAATATTCAAAAATCAGTCAACATGATCCATATTAATAAAATCACATGATAATATCATTTAATGCATAAAAAGCATTTGAAACATTAAAAATCTGCTCATGATAAAAAAAAATTCTCAGTAAATTCAAAGGAATTGTTTATAACCTAATAATGGGCATCTACAAATTCCCATAGCTGATGTTATATTCAATGGCAAAGACTGAAGACTTTCTCCCTAAGATTAAGAACAAGCAAGGATCTCTCCATTGCTATTGGATGTAATACTGGAACATATGGATTGGAAAGGAAGACCAAAAACTGGCACTAGTCACAGACGATGAGATTGTCTTCATAGAAAATCCCAAGGAATCCATAAAAAAAAAAACTTCTAGAACTAATAATTAAATTTAGCAGTCTCAGAATAATAGTCGACACACAAAAGTTAACCATATTCCTAAATACTAGAATTGAAAAATTAGAAACCAAAAAATTTTAAATACCATTTGGAAGTGTGTTCAACAAAAGACTCTGGTATAAATCTAAGAAAACATGTGCAGGCCCTACACTGAATATGACAGACTTTGATGAAAGAATCAAAGACCTAAATAAACAGAAAAGCACACTATGTTTATGGGTTGGAAGATTTACTATAGTTAAATTGTCAATTCTCTCCAAATTGATCTATAGATCTAATGCAATTCCAATAAAAATCCCAGCAGGAATTTTTGTAGATATAGGCAAGCTGATCATTAACATTTATATGGTATCAGAAAGGAACACTTCCCAATTCATTTTACAAAGTCAGAGTTACCCTGATATTGAAAACAGAAAAACACAGTATAAAAAAACTGCATGTCAGTATCCCTAATGAACATAGGTGCAAAAATCCTCAACCATCAGCAAATAATACCTAGCTATATATAAAATAACGAGGTTCTATCAGGACAGCCAAAGGTAAAGGAACTGAAATCACCAAAGCAAATTTGAGAAGGAAGAATAACTTTGGAGAGCTTGCATTTGATATCTTACAAAGCCACAGTAATCAAGACAATATTGGTGAAAAGCTAGACACATAAGTCAATGAAATCAAATAGTGTCCAAAGACCTATATAAATATGGCTAAGCAGTTTTTACAAAGTTATAAAGACAATTCAATGGAAAAAAAGATAATATTTTCAACTAATGGCATTGGAAGAATTGGACATTCATAAGCAAAAACAAACAAACAAAAAATGAATCTCAATCTAAACTTCACACATGGTACAAAAAGTAGCTCAAAACAGATTACAGACCTGTAAAACTTTTAGAAGAAAACATAGGAGAAAATCTTCATGGCCGTCAGGCAAAGAGATCTTAGATATGACATAAAAGTGCAATACATAAAAGTAAAAACAAATGATGATTTGGACTTCATCAAAATTTAAAACCTTCAATCTGTGGAAGACCCTATTTAAAGATGAATAGATAAGCTATAGGCTGGGAGGAAACATTTGCATCCCTACAATGGAAAACTACTCAGCAACAGAAATGTATGAACTACTGATACACACAAAATGAGTGAATCTGAAAGGCCTTATGCTGAGCGAAAGAAGCCAGGCTCAAAAGATTACACATGTATGCTTCCATGTATATGGTATTCTGGAAAGACAAAACTATAAGGAAAGATCCACGGTTGCGAGGATAGGGTGGAGAAAAGGTTTTACTATGTGGGGCAATATCTGGGAGCTATTTGAGGTGATGAGACTGTTCTGTTTCTTGATTGTGGTGGTAGTCGTGTGACTCTACACATGAATTAAAACCCATAGAACTGTAGGCCAAAAAAAGAGACTTTTACTTCATGTGAGTTGAAATAATAATAATAAACTACAGGCTAATCCCAAATTACCAACACCCAGTTTTCCAACACCCTGCCCATGTTGCTGCTGTCATATGCAAAGTGAGATTGTTTTTAGTCCTCAGAGTAGCTAAGGTGCTCAGGAGTGTTTCTTGTGCTTGGGCGTAATTTATTCAAATCAACTGAGCAAATACTTATTGACCTTTTATTATTTTCCAGGCACTATTCAGGCACTCTGGATACATCTGTAAACTAAACAAACTAAAATCCATGACCTGGGTGTGAGGGGAAGGGTGTAGACATAAAGATAAACACAATAAATAAGTAAATTAAAATTAATAATTATTGTGTATAATATAACATATTAATATATAACATAATAATATCATAATGAATAAGAAATGATAAGTGCTATTGAGAAGAAAAGAGCCAAGAAAGGAGAATTGACAAAAATTTGATTTTTGATTGATAAGTGCTTGTATGCAGAAGGAGAGTAATTTACAATTTTAATTTGAGTGGCAGGTTTGACCTCTTTAAGAAGGGCAAAACTGAAAGACGGGATGCAGACATCCATGGGAAAAGCATTTCAAGCAAAGAGAAGAGCCATTGCAAAAGCCCTGAAGTAGGAGTATGTCTGGCATATTCCAGGAACAGCAAGGAAGCCTGTATTTTTACACTGATACTGAAGCCACACAAAGACAATACAGGAAAAAAAAAAAAAAAACCTACCAATATCCAAGGGATCAATGTCCCTTATGAACATACATGCAAAATCCTAAACAAAATGCTAGCAAACTAAATTCAACAGCATATTAAAAGGATTATATGCCATGACCAAGTATGATTTATATTAGAAATGCAAGGGTGGTTCAACATAACAAAACCAATCAACAAAATACACCACATTAATAGACAAAGGCAAAAAAACAGATGATCATCTGATTTGACTCATAAAGAGCATTTGACAAAATCTCACACTCTTTCATGATAAAAACACTCCAAAAACTAGAAATAGATAGTAAACTTCCTCAACATGATAAAGGGCATTTATGAAAAGCCCACAGCCAGCAGCATGCCAAATGGTGACAGCTGACCCTCAAATTCATGTGGAATTGTAGGAAACCCTAAGAAGCCAAAGCAATATTTTAAAAGATAAAGTTGGACAACTCACATTTCCAGAGTTCAAAACCTACTACAAAGCTACATAATCAAAACAGTGGAACTGACATAAGGATAAATATAGAGATCAATGAAATAGGATTGAGAATCCACAAATAAACTCATGTATCTGTGGCCCCTTGATTTTCAACAAGGATACAAAGACAATTTAAGAAGGGACTCTTCAACTAATGGTACCAGAGCAGTTGAATAGCTATAAGCAAAAGAATGAAGTTGAACCCTGACCCCTTGCCATATGCAAAAATTAATTCAAAATGAATTAATTATCTACAATAAGAGCGAAAACAAAATTTTTAGGAGAAAACACAGTGGTAAATCTTTATGACCTTGGATTTGGCAATGGATTTTTACATATAATGCCAAAAGCACAAGTAACAGAAGAAAAAATGGATAAACTGGACTTCATCAAAACTGAAAATTTTTGTGCATCAAAGGACATTATTAAGAAAATGAAAGGAGAACCTACAGAATGAGAGAAAATATTTGCAAATCATATTTCTTTTGAGAGTCTAGTACCCACAATATATAAAGAATTCATACAACTTAGCAACAAAAAGAGAAACAACCCAATTAAAATATGGGCCAAGCCCTTGAATAGACGTTTCCCCCAAAAAGATATACAAATGGCCAAAAATCACATAAAAAAATTCAACATTATTAGCCATTAGAGAAATAAAAATCAAAATCACAATGAGATAACACTCCATACCCATTAGAATGGCTAAAACAATTTTTTAAAGGGAAATAAATATTGGCAAGCCTGTGGAGAAATTGAAAACCTTTTATATTGCTGTTGGGTATGTAAAATTGGTTCAGCTGCTGTGAAAATAGGCAGTTTGACAGTTCCTACAATTCTATTGAATTGAGCTACAATTCTACTCCTAGGTATATAATCAAAAGAACTCAAAACAAGTACTCAAATAAATACATGAACGTGAATGTTCATAGCAGCACTATTTACAAGAACCAAAGGAAATAACCCAAATGTTCATCAACAAATGAATGGATAAACAAACTGTGGTGTGTACCCATATGATGGAATATTATTTTATTGTAAAAAGGAAAGAAGTACTGATATACGTTACAATGTAAATGAATCTCAAAAATATTAAGCTACCTGAAAGAAGTCAAACGCCAAAGGAAACCTATTACATGATTCCATTTACACATGATTTATCCTGAATAGTTTAATCCCCAAAGCAGATTGGTGGTAGCCCAGGGACTGGGGAAAAGAATGAGAATGAGTATAGGTTTTCCTTTTGGGGTGATAAAAATGTTTTGAATTAGATAGAGGTGGTCTTTGCACAACATTGTGAATGCATTAAATTCTGTGGAATTGTTTGCTTTAAGATTATTAATTTTATGTTCTGCGAATCTCACCTCAGTGAAAAAAGCTAAGATTTTTTTAAAGTAAAAGATGTCCAGCACCTGGAGCAGTTCTCAAACTTTAATGTGCTTACACATAATAAGAGGACCTTTTTAAAAACAGAACCCTAAATTTCAACCCCAGGGATTTGTGATTCGGGAAATCTAGTTTACACAACTATATTTTTGTGCAACTTTACAATGGATTCTGATGCAGGTGGTCTACAGGCCACACTATGAGAAGCATTGCTGTAAGGTAGAGATTGACAGAGCAGGAATGGAGACAAGGTTCTGGATCCCAAGGATGGCAGACACTGATCCCCCACTGACCTGGTGTTCCCAGACGGCTTGTATCTCGCAAGGGACCTGTGGGTACGACAGAAAGTTGTAATCAAAAGTACAAATCCCAAAGTGCCTGTATCTTTGGGAGCCAGTGGTGGTGTGAGGCGTGCTTGGCCAAATTTTGCATCTCATTTGAAGAAGCCAAGGGGCCTTTGCAGGATGTGAACCAATGAAGCCTCATCATGTCACACAGCCCCTGAGCTTGGCTATAAAATCCTGCCACCCACAGCAGCTGCACGACAGAGAGGATGACTACTCCAATCCTGGTACTTGTCTTGCTTAGATATGGAAGTCAGACAGACTGCCCCCTATGTGGACTCTATCAAACTTCAGGAGGCAAGATTAATAACTATCTCCTGTTACTAAGGCCTGTGGATACTTGAGGGATGCATTAGAAAATTAAAAGCAAAGTGGCCTCATTTGTGCAGTCCATGCTGATTACTCCAGACAGCCACCATCCTCTTCCAAACCTCCAGGGCTTCTCTCTCAGGGACTAGCACCAACCAGTCTCTCTCACACTCTCATCAAATTGGTTACCAAGGCCAGGCAAAGTTACGTCCTAAATAGTTCTCAAAATGATCTCCTGTTCAAGCTACTGCCATCCCTGGAAGGAGCGACTGACAACTCCTTTGCTCCTCTCCTTTCCAGCCATCATCTCTGCCCATCCATCCCTATAGCTTAAAGCCCTACTACAGCTTGAAGTCCAAGCAATGCCTACAGAAGGCAGGAACAAACCTTATTCAAGATAGTTGATTTTGAGTCTCACCTTTATGCCTCCTCAACCCATCTCAGACCAGATAACTCTCATCTTTAAATGTTTAGCTCAGTGGTCTCCTCATCCAGGAAAGCCTCGCTGACCTCCTCCCCAGACTTCATTAGGTGCACTTCTCTGCGTCCTCTCAATTTCTGGGTCTGCCCTTGCCAGGGTCCCCACCAGACAAGGATAATGCTCCATTCATGTCTCTACTAGGTGGGAGCCCAGAAGAGGAGCAGGCAGGAGCAGCCATATCTCCATATCCGAAGCAGTTGCAGGACCACTGCACATCAGGTGTCTTCAGGACACCAGGCATGAGAGTCCAAGACTATCTGCCTTGCCAACCCTCCCTGCCTTTCCTCCTGTCCTGTCCATCTTCTCAATTCATTCATGCCCATATTCTACTCAGTGACCATTCACGGGGACCCCTGATGTAGCTGCAGACCCAGTCCATGCTCACATGGGCCTCACCACTGAAGCAGAAGAAAGAGATTTGAACACCATCTTATTTCAACAGTGGTAAGAAACCAAAAATTGATAGATGTACAGTGCCTTTATTAGCAAATGGGGAAGAGACGACTTAAGTGGCTGATGTCCTTGGCATCCATTTTAATACATATCCTGGTTTCAGATATGCTCGAGTGTGCAAACATGAACCAAAGAAATAAGAAACCAAGGAAGTTTACACAATTAATCATTGATTTGCACTGTGATCAGTGCTGAGGGTGCTGAGGGTGCTGAGGAAATGTGAGGCAGTGGGATCTGATTTGGCCCATGGGATGGGGATGGGCAGGCCAGGGGAGGCTTCTTGGAAGAAGTGACATCTAAACCTAGACAAAAGCATAAGAAGCAACTGTCCAGGCAGAGTGAAGACAGGAAAGACATCCCAGGTAGAGTAAAGGGCATATGTGAAATCTGAGTCTGAAACATGGCTGCAAGGTGCTAGGCAAGTGATGCCATGGGCAGGCGAGACCCCCAGAACTGTGTGCCCCACACTCCCAATGTCTGACTCCCTCCTGGGAATCATGGGAAAGCACTGGAGGCTTCCAAGTGGGAATGACAGGGTCACATCTGTGCCTTCCAAAGGCCGGTGTGGCCTTCATGTGAACTGTTCAGGAACTACACTGTCCCCCATCCTTCCTCAATGGTCTGGCACAACAATTACCTCTAACAAACTTAAGTGACAGATATAACTCATACCCACAGGGGACATTGTTTCAACAGGAAAGATTAGGATGAAGCTGCAGGATGCCCAGCAGCAGAGCCAGAGGAGTAAGTGTTTAGGGCTCTGGCCTGCAGAGTGCCCCATGAAACCTTAACTATTGCCTGGAGCACACCGCATTCCTGTTGAAACGATGTCCCCTTAGGGCTATAAGTTATAGCCACAACTTAAGTTCAAGGTAAAGGTGACTGGGGTTGCTCCTTTGGCTGACATAAGGAATAAACGTCAGCCCACGAGGCCTGGCAGGGGCTGGGAGAAGGCATATGCTAAGGCAGAAGCAAGAAGGAGCAGGGCTGCCTTGCTTTGGAGGGGGCTTTTCTCAGAGCTATACACAGACTCAGTTGTAGAGCAGTCCTCATAACCCATAACCCCATGATGCCACAGTCCTGCACAGAGACCACCCTAGCTCCACATTGCCTATAGGGTAAAAGTGAAATGGTCTCCCATAGGGTTTGTGCAAGGCCCACCACAGTCTGACCCTGCTTCTGCTCCACTTTCACCTCCAGACCTGCACTGTGGATGATGTGCTGCTGAGGGGTAAGCACTCCATTCTGTGGTGTGTGTATGTAGTGTGGATATGTAGTATGTGTGTATGTGTGGTATTTGTGTGTGTCGTGTGGTGTCTGTATGTAGCATATGTAGGTGGTATGTGTGGTGTGTATTCATGTGTATGTGCTAGGTGCTGTGTGGTGTGTAGGTGCAGTGTGTGGGTGTGTGGTATGCCAGTATGTGTAAGGTGTATGTTTAGTGTGGTGTGTGTGTGTTTTGTGTACATGTGGTGTATGTATATGTGCGTGTGATGTGTATATAGTGTGTTTGGTGTAGGGGTGTTTATTTGGTATGGTGCATGTTTCATAGAGATATATGATGTATTTTGGACATCATAGATATATTTTTGGAATTACATAACATGTCACCTCTGTGTTATGAAAAATGTTCCTTAAATTATAGTTACCATAAAGACTAAATGAATTGAAGAATAGTCCATTGTAAAAAGCTGAGCATGGTGTCTGGTGCACACATGCTTAGGAAGCAGCTGTGATCACTCTAACTACCATCTTCCCTCAATGTAGATACTATTATTATGTCTGCCTTCAAATCAGGAGATGGAAGATTAGAGAAATAAAGTAGCAGGACCAAAGAACACAGCCACCAAGGCATAGAACAAGCAGGCCTGACTCCAAGGCCCACGGCCTCTTTCCCTCCTCCCTGGAGACTTGGGACCTACTTTGCAGAAGGCAGGGCTGAGGGAAGCCACTTGCCCAAGGACATACAGGTGTGGTACGGCAGAGACGAGCACCCTGTCTCCCATTCCCAGCCCACTGCCATGCCCTTTACTCTGCAGACTCCCTGGAGGGGGTAGAGTTTCACTTCCTATTCTCTAACCATCAAGGAAGGTCAAGGGCCATGTATCTCTTTTAGGGAGAAAAAAAATGCTCTATTTATGAAACATGGGTCTTATAAATGTAAAAATTACTCATTACAAAACCAGGATGACATTTGACACAGGACTCACCTCTAAAACATCAGGACTGACGCAGTCCATTGGTTAGAACCCAATCTTCAAACTGCAGGCTGTCATGTCAGACATTTGGAAAACTATCACTATTATTGTGGGAGTATCAGAAAAAAAACAGGAAGAACACACACACGTGTGTGCACATACACGCACGCACAGACAAATGCATGCAGGCTTTGGAGGTAGCCCTGGGTTCAAATTCTAGCTTTATTATTTACTAAATGTGTGACCTTTGGCCATGTTTTTTATCCTTTCTCAGCCTTTGTTTCCTTATTGATAAAATTCCAAAATTTTGGAGGGAAATAAAAATAAATAGATGTTTAGTGCTCAGCCTCCATAGACATTCAACTAATTACTATTGCTTTTCTTCACCTGATATCACTTACTAAATGTCTTTTCATACTGACAAATACTCCCCTGCCCCTGAGAGCTGGCAGAATAAGTCAAAGAAGTTTCCACACCAAGATCCTAAGTTAACCTGTATGTTATCAGGGTGCCCAGGCAAAAGGCCTCCTCAGGGATTGCCCCTGAAATACAGAGAACAGGGAACCCAGAGAGGGAATTCTTCCCAAGACAAGCAAGAAAATCAGGACCTGGGAATCTGGCCAAGGCCTGGCTTGGAAAGGGCAGCTAAGACCCCATGGAGGCATTCCAATACCTACAGAAGGGCAGGATGGCCTGAATGAGGATGGTTTCTATGGAATCCAAGAAAAGGAAAATCCTGGAGCAAGATTCACAATAAAAAATCAGACATCATACAAGGGACCTTCCATGATTGTCACAGAAACAATATACTCTCAAAAAACACAAGAAGAAATAATCATGATTCTTATGTTTGAAGAAATAAAAATGAAAGACAGATATGAGAAAGGAAAAGGGCTATCAAATCAAGTTTATTTGAAAAAGAAACAGTATATCTAGACATATAAAATACTGTCATTGAAATTTTAAAAAGAAAACCTAAATGGCTAGATTATATATCAGATTAGACACAGCTAGTAGGAGATTCAGTGGGTTTAAGAAAGACCAAAAGAAACTGTGTGGACCAGAGTACAGAGAGACAAAGAGATGAAAAATGTAAAAGAAAGATTAAGGGAGGATAGAATGAAAAAGTAAAACATACATCTAATTGTGTTAGTTCCAAAAAGGCATAATAGGAAAAGGGATGGAGAAGAGGTCATAATTTAAAAATCCATATTTTATAAAAGACATCAGTTGGGATTCAGGAATCCCATGAATATGAAGCAAAATAAATGTTTAAAATAATGTACATTGAGATATATGACAGTAAAGCAATAGAACAAGAATGGTGAAGATCTTAAAAGCGACCAGAGAAAAATGACAAATTACCTTCAAAGGAAGAGAAATAAAAACGATTTTAAAAGGCAACAATGGAAGGCAATAGCTGGGGAGACCTTCCATTTACTGTGAGAAAATAACTGTCAACCAATAAATGTTTACCCAGCAAAACTATATTTCTGCAATTAGGGAGAAAATAAAGACAGTTTTCAGACAAATAAAATCCAAGAGAGTTTACCACAAATAGACCCACACTACAGGAAAGTTTAACGGATGTACTAGAGTAGATAAAAAATAATCCCAGATGGAAGGATAGAGATGCAAAAAAGAATGGTGAGCACAGACATTGAAAGCATGTAGGTAAATCCAAAGAATATTTTATAAAACAACAACAATAACTGTCATATCTGATGGATTTACTAACAGGAGATAAGTTTAAAATATTAGCTAATAGTAATGTATGAGTTAGAAAAGGGCAAAAATATTTGAGTTTTAAGATCTTGGTGTCTTAATTGGAAGGATAAAGATACTGTTTAACTAAAAACATGAGTATGCCTGTTAATTCACTCAAGGGCAACTACTATAAAATTAATCATAGAGAGTTTAAATTTCATACTAGTAGGTAGGAAACACAATTTTTAAAAATCAATTCAAAACTAAGACCAAAAATGGTTTTTTAAAGTGGAACAAATGTAAAAAGCTAAGTAGAAATCATTCCAAATATATTAATAATTATGAAAGTGTAAACAAATGACTTTCTCCAGTTAAATGAGAAATAATACCACACTAGATTGAAAAACAAAGTAAAACCAACAAAAATGGTTCCTTATTGTTTACAAGAAAAACACCTAAAAATGTAAGGACAGTACACAGAAAGGTTAAAACCAAAGGATGAAGAAAAATCCCAGGCACAAAGTAACCAAAAGAAACCTGATATAGTCCTATTATTATTAAGGCAAAATGTACAACTAGGGATAAAAAGTCCACCATATAATGATAAAAATTTAGACTCCATAAGAATATAAAAATTCTAAATATGTATGATTCTTACAACCTCAAATATATGTAAGGGAAAATTCATCAGAAATTGACACATCCACTTTATCATGAGAGATTTTGAATGCATCGTTCTCAATAACTGATACACCATTTCCCAGGCCGCTGCCGCAGGTGGCGGAGGGGCAGGTCCCAGTGCTGGAGACCGAGGCCACCTCCTGGGCCACCTGGCGGCCGTTGTGGTGAAGCAGGTACTGTTGGGCCGGAAGGTGGTGGTGCGCTGCGAGAGCGTCAACGTTTCTGACAATTTCTACAGAAATAAGCTGAAGTACCCGGCCTTCTTCCGCAGGCGGATGAGCACCAACCCTGATGAGGCCCCTGTTATTTCCTGGCCCCCAGCAGCGTCTTCCAGCCGACAGTGCAGGGCCCGCGGTCCGCAAGACCCAGCGAGGCCAGGCTGCCTTGGACGCCGAGGTGTTCGATGGAATCCCACCGCCCTACAGCAGGAAAACCAGATGGGTGTTTCTGCTGCCCGCAAGGCTGTGCATCTGAAGCCCACAAGAGAGTTTGCCTACGTGGGGCGCCTGGCTCAAGAGGCTGGCTGGAAGTACCAGGCAGTGACAGCCACCCTGGAGGAGAAGAGGAAGGAGAAGGCCGAGACCCACTACCAGAAGAAGAAATAGCTCATAAGGCTGCAGAAACAGGCCAAAAAGAACGTGGAGAAGAAAACTGACAAATACACAGAGGCCCTCAAGACCCATGAGCCCAATAAGGCCTGTTTATTCCAAAAATAAAAAACAAAAAACTGATATTTCAAGCCGACTTTAAAAATTAATGATAAAGGATATTTGAATGAAACAATTGACAAATTCGATCCAAGCGACATAAATAGAACATCGAACCTAACACTCTGAGAACATGCATTATTTCCAAGCACATGTGGAATATTTATGAGAAGGGACTACATTGAGGACCATGAAGTCAACCTCAACCAATTTCAAAGGATAAGAACCCAGACGATCCACCTTCTCTCACCTTGATAGAGTGAGAAGTAAATAGCAAAGATGACTAGAAACACTGTAACAATGGAAATTCAAAATTCAAACACATAAGAGTCAACTATAATTTATAAGGGAAATTAGAAAAATATTTCATACTAAATGATACTGAAAATAAAACTTACAAATTACAGAGAAATTTATATGTAAAAAGAAGATGGAAACAGACATCCAAGTTAAGAAAAAGAACACCAGAATAAGCCCAAAGGTAGAAGGAAATGATAACCAAAAACAGTAGGAGAAACAGGAAAAGTCAAAGTTGGTTCATAGGGCACACTGAAAAGTAAACAATTGTGAATAGTGCTGAAGCAGAAAAAGCAAGGAAGACACAGGTAAACAGGTTAGAAATGAGTCACAGAACTCACAAGTTCTGCTCAGAAGAGCGTGAGGGAGCCATCGTGAGCAGCCAGATGCCCACAAATGGAAACTTTGATGAAATGGGAAAATCAGCTTGCAAAATAACAAACCAAGAATAATTCAAGAACAAACAGAAGTGCATTCTCATGAGAATAAATTTTCTCACAAGAAAACATCGGGTTCACAAGCATTTAGAGGCAAGTTCTGTCACATTAGCTAGGGAACGGAAATAAACAATCTACATAAACTCTTCAGTAGCATAGAAGAGAAGCACTGTCCAACTCATGCTATGATGCTAGCATAAATCTGACAAGAAAAATAGCCAGGAAAGGAGTATGAAAGGCCAACCTCCTGAATATCAGTGCAAAAATCCTTTTTAAACATTAGTACATCAAATTCAGCAATACACAGATTATGAATGAGTTGGTTTGCGCAGGAATGCAAGATTAGGAAACCAATTAATTTGCCAGATTAACCCCCAAAAATCATAATTATCTCAGTGTGTGGAGATTTAACATGCATCCTTCTCTCTACCATCCCCAACACTGAAGTCTGGCAAACGGGGCACTCTGGATAAAAATGCAGTGTCTTTCAGAAGGATAACTTACTACAGTATTAATGGGTGTTCTGTCATTTATGCTTTAGAGGAATGGAAAAAGACACCAACTGTTACTGTTGTATTCTTTCATTTTCCCTCCCACCCCAAGTGGGTTGGGGTAGGGATGGTTCTTCGTGCTCTCTTGATTTAGTGGAATTCTTTGTTACAGACATGAGAGGAAAAAGTTGTTTACTAAAGTCTGAACTCATTGAGGTGTTTGGCCTGCAGAAGTAAGGAGAGCAATTGTCTTTGTTAGGGGGTGTAGAAGCAGCAAGAAAGAACAGAAAGAGTTCCATAATTGGGGTGGACACTGTGGTTTGTGTCCTGCAGATCAAAGGATCTCACCCCACCCCTGGCAGCATCCTGGGGAGGAGATAAAACCTAAGAAGACCGAGGCTGCCTGGCACACCCAGGGATGCCAGGCCCAGGCACCAGGGCTCCCTAGGACAGTAAAGATCCCAAAGGAGAAGGTGAGTGTAGCAGCAGGGTCCTGCCCTCCCTGGTTCTTATGTGACTCGACAGCATCCTCCAACCCAGTACTGACTCAGATTGAATTTTCCATCAGCTCCCAAGGTAAAAGAGTGTGGAGTCAGAGCTAACTTGATTTGAGGAAGTTGAGGTCACATGACATTTCTGCACACCCATTCTGTAGCTGAGCCTTCCTACTGAGTACACATGCGCAAGACATTAGAGTGAGAATGGGAGACAGAGATGCACTGATGACACACTGGCAGAAGAAGCTACCTCTCCTCCAGGTCTGGCCACTGCTTGAAGTTGCGTTGGGGGTCACTGCCAGTTTCTCCCTTCTGAACATCCACAACCGGCCCCTGCTTGGTCCTCAGGGACTCCTTCAGGTCCCCACGCAAGTGGAGGGTGCCGCTGGCCATGCTGTCCAGAAAGCCGAGGATCTGGAGGCAGCTCTGTATCCGGGGTGGGAGTGAGCTGCTGGAGGAAAAGGCAGTGCCCAGCAAATCTGCAAATGGCCTGGCCTTTGTGTCCACCCAAGAGTGCAGCAGGTTGCCCTCTTCCTCCAGGGCTCCAAAACAGCCCAGCAGGCAGAGGTCCTCGGCCAGCTTCTCAAAGAGCCCATTCCTCCTGAAGAAGTAGCCATTGACAGGGTCCCAGTGCAGCGCTGCGGACACAGCACAGAGAGTGTACAAAACCAGCTCCAGGGTCTGTCTGGGGGATACTGCTCCCCATGCCTGCAGCGGGGGCTCCTGGAGGGAGCCTTCCAGGTCAGAGAGCAGAGACAGCAGCCCGTTGAACCCGCTGGAGACTCTGAAGGCAGCACGACCCTTGGGGGTCACCAGGATCCGGAGCAGAGACTGAAACACCAAGCAAATCAAAATGAGTGCACTCCAGGAGGTAGATTAACCCTGAGCCCACACACATTCCTGCCAGAGCATCCCACTAGCTCTTCCCTCAACGACTTCAGGCCAACAAGTTACAGGAAGGATCACTCTGAAACATTGGGATCTCCATATTGTTCCTCTTACGGTTTAGGTTTTCCATGTGTGCCTACTACACTAATCTATACGGTTGATTTAACTGTCCTGTTTTTTGACATGAATGCATATCCTTCCAGAAAGCTTCTGTCCTGTAGCTCATACTCATCCCAGGTCGAGTGCTCACACATCCCCCTCTCATTCCCTGATCAAAACTCTCGTCATACTCTACTGCAGCTACTTGAAAACCGTCTCAGCTCTCCACCAGACTGAAGCTCCACGAGATGGAAACCATATCTGGCTTCCTTACTACTGTGGAACACAGCACACACTTAATGACAATTTGCTAAATGAGTGGGATGAACCATCTCTTATACTGTACAGGAGACACACAGTGAAATCCTCATAGAAGCAGCTTGTTATTCCTTATCTCCCTCTCTGTGCAAGCACGGCTTCATCTGTTATATTAGATGAGGGGAAACAGTAAAATGAATCAACTTAAAATGTGGTGTGAAAAGAGTGTGTCATAAAGAGAAGAGAAACCTGCAATGGAATGAAATGTATAGGTATAACACATAGCATAGGCCAAGTGTGCAGAAAGCAATTAAGCCACTGATAGGATACATCGTGGAATCCACCACCCTCCAGATCACTGAGAGCTGTACTGGCCAGCCAAGCTTTTATTTCCTTCTAAAATCAAACCTTTCTTGAGCACTTACTTACTTGGGCCCAGTGCATGGTATATACTCTAGGTAATCAATACATGCTATTGGAAGGAAAGAGAGAGGAAGAGAGAGAGGGAGGGGGGGCTACATTTAAGCAGTTCTCATACTGTGAGTCATCAAAATGTGAAAAACACAGGGACTATTTTAAATAAGTATTAAAAGTCTGTAATTTTTAGTACTTATTTATTGATCAGATAAATTGCATTGGACTCCATCTAAAACTCAGGCATTTGATGTGTGTTTCCTAGAGAGTGGACAACCTTGTGGGTTCCTTAGTAGACTGCGGAGAGAGGTGTGAATTGTTTTGTCTTTTCAGGTATTTAATGCTCTAGTGTGACAGGGAAGGGGATTGTCTGAGAAGGCACAGTGCGGAGTCAGTTTCAGGAGGCCTGAGGCAAGGTTCACAGAGAAAAAATAAAATAGACACTCCCTATCTGGGGGAGGGGTGATGCTGTGACTTAAATGCATGGTTTAGGCGACAGTCTGTAGTATGATACGTGGAAGTTAGTGAAAAAGAGAAAACTGGTAGCTCAGAAAAACATGTGGGAAGGGTCTAGATATTTAAATTCTTTTTAGTTAATAGAAACTTAGTAAAGTTACAGGTCACTGTCAAACATGAAGTCATGCACTTTGGGAGCTCCATCTTTTTTTTTTTTTTTTTTTTTTTTGAGACGGAGTCTTGCTCTGTCACCCAGGCTGGAGTGTAGTGGCGAGATCTTGGCTCAATGTAACCTCTGCCTCCCCAGTTCAAGCGATTCTCCTGCCTCAGCTTCCTGAGTATCCAGCTCCATCTCTTAAATGCTGGCACCCTAACCTAACAGTGGTGTTTATTTGAAACAATAGAATGTGTGTTCCAACCACTGGGATTTTATTCTCTAATGTTACATTCCACTACAGGAAACCTGAGCTGCTGGGCGAGTAGTCAGTCTCACATTCCAGGTCAGAGAACACAGGAGGAGCCTGAACTCTCTTAGTGCACACAGGCGAGGATTCTTTCAAAGATGAAGAGAAACAGCAGCCAAGGATATGCATAAAGGGCTTCCAGGGCCCCATCTATGACATTTCCAGAAATTTAAAAAACAAAACAGATTGCAGTTACTAGGAGAATCTATGAAAGACCAAAGTCCATAATTATATTCAAAATGGACAAATAACATAAAGCGAGGTAGAAAGATTCATCCTTACCAATACAGGCCAATTGATCTTTTCCCAGTTATAGAAAAAGAAAACACACTACTCACAGTGGTTAGATCTGTGATACCTCACCACTTCTCAGAGGGACATTGCAGGGAATTGAATTGTCGTTTTGCTCTTTGAAAGAAACCCAGCATCAGGGCCACCCACTAAAGGGGGCAGTCAAGTGTGAATCGTGGGAAAGACTTCAGGGAAATTGACTTCCCAGGCCACCTGAAAGATGGGGGCAATGATACTGCTTTCTCCTCCCGAGTGAGGATGTGGCCTAATTCTTTCTGAATTTGGCCGAAAACCCAGGAAAGTTGGACATTTGTAGACACACCCTCAAAGCAAAGCATGCGGATTGTTGGAGTAGGTTCCTCCAGGATGGTGGTACTCAGTGTGCATAAGTGAAAGCTCATGGCTCAAGTTGGGCAAGGCCTTTTCCTGTGTAGACAGAGTCACAGCAGCTGCCTGTCTCTGCCCCATCCTGGAGGCCCCGGGGTCAGGAAAGGCTAAGGCAGCTATGCTGCATCTGTGCCTGCCTTATGTGAGCAACTCACTTCCAAAAAAATGTTATTTTTATGGTTGAGTTGGAAACTCACTCCAACCTTGACGTGTGTGTGGTGGTTTTGGTCCCTCCTTTCTAACTGATAAACCATACCAAAGGCTGTTCACTGCGATGTGGTACAGCAAGCGTCTGAACCTGACCTATGCCTGGTCACGTGACACATGCCATGAAAAGTCAATCAGTCACAAAGGAAATCTTAAGCTCTACAATGTTAAACAGACTAAATTTATGTGAGTGCTTTCAATGGCTCTAAGACCTCTAGGAGCTTTGTTTAAGGCAAATGGAATGAATAAGCGCTTCTGTTAGTCACATAACACACGACAAAACAAACATCAGGAAGGGAGAATGATTAAAAAACAAAACTGATCAGATTACAGACAATCGCCTGAGAGCTGGGTGACCACTATAAACCCCTCTTCCCCCAAGGAACCCCCTCCCAATTCAATTGTCCAATTTGATGCTGAATATTGCTTAAAAGAACTCCATCACTCAAAGAGTGTTGAAGCAGATATTTTAAAAAGCAAAGCAACCCAATAATCACCCTCATTATGATCTGTGTCTCTCAGTGGGTTTGTCACCTATAATTCCTAGATGGTTATTTTCTTTTCCTCCTCTTGGGAGGGAGAGGAGGAAGGAATGGCTGTCCTTAATTGTTGCTTTGTTTGATTTATTAAATTCAGAGTCATTATCTAAAATGGGGGTAATCTCATTAGAACTTAGACTCCTCTATTATTTCTTGGGATGGGGTTAATTTCATATTTGCAGAGTCATAAAGTAAAGAGTCCAAAATCCAATTACAAAGGCTTAATTTCATAGCAACTAAAGAGAAACATTTCTATCATAAAGGAAAATAAATACTTCACTACTTCGGGAAATGATTTGTCAGGAACGGGTAGTCTAGGAGGAGGGTCTCCATTACTGTCATTCAACTTTGCATGATAATGCATCACATAGGGTTTTCAGTCTGCGGAGGGGAGTAAATTTAATCAGCTGAAGTCAAAGTAATCAGGCTGGGGTTGACACATTTCAAGAAAGGTCAGCGTTAAGCACATTTTCTCATCCTAACTCAGTTACCATGTCATCGTCTCTGAGTTAGTATTCCTCCAGCTTGAATCTATAAAATGGATGTCTGCTGCAAAGCGCTAACTACGTTAGGACTAACAGGATTTATTTCACATTCTATTATTTGTTATTCCTCATAATTTTCCATGTGTCATGCTGGAAGACCGGTGAGGTAATGCAATTAAGCTCAGAGTTGAACAGCTAAATGTATATTAGCAAATCAATCTGAATTTGTGCATAACCCAATCACAGTCCCACCGGCCAAGGAGAGGAAATTCATTTGCTTACATTATTCTTTAACTCAGTTATCATTTGCCAGAATTAGGTGGTGAAGTCACATGTTCTTCAGTGTTGGTATGGAAGTGCCACTGGTGTTTGAAATAACTGCCCTAAGTTGCTTCTCCAGAGTGGCTGGCAGACAGACCACAGGGAAGGGATGCAGAGTGATGGCATGCTGTGAATGCACTTCGGAGATGGGAAACCTTTATAAGAAGGGGCACCCTCTCATCCCACTCAGACACACTTTGTAGAAACAGTCCCTATGGGCAGAGTTGGCTCTCACCTTCTAAAGAGAGAGATCCAGTGAGAAGCAATTCACTTAGCATCTTCGTTCCAAAGTTTCAGGGGGTTCCCATGATGACTTAGAAACAAATGTAGATCTCACATCTGATTCCAGCAAACCTTCACCACTTGCTCATGTGACTCAGTGGTGGGCGAGTCTGGAAGAGGTTCCATTCCTCCCAAGTGCCCCCTAGAGCAGCAGTGTGACAGCCCTAGCCCTTGGAAAACAATGCCAGCTCCTGGGCCCTCCAACTGCCCAGCAGTGACTTGGCACCCAGGGAGAAGATAGCACATTGAGTGCAGGCTATGACTTCATTAAATAAGCTCACCAGTGTTCTTCCCTTATGTGCTCTCTTGATAACTGTGATTCTGAAATGATATTGAATCTGTAAAACACCATAACGACTTTACATTACTAATTCTAGACATTTAGTCCTATTGCCCAAGGGCTGACACTCCAATACGATGCCTCTGGGCTACAGAGTAAACAAAAGGAACTTTCTATGAGCAAAGCAGATCACTCTTTTCTACATTGGACACAAAAATACTTTTACTCTCCAAGCAAAGTAAAAGCAAAACTTTCCTCTCTGTGGATCTGTTTGGCTTTCAATATGGCACTGTCAGGAACAATTATTCACCCAATAGAAAATCACAAGCCTGACTGGTTAGGACATGCCTTCCCTGTTCCTATCCTGTCAGAACATGCCAGTCACGCTGAACATGGACATATGAAGGAAAATGTACCAAACAGCGCAGTGAAGTGGAGTGATCTCTCAGTTTTCAGTTGCTCACCTTAGATTCAAACTCAACTTCACCATTTAGCAGTTATGCAAGATTAATTTAGTCAATGAAGCTCTCTGGATGTCTCTCTGCCTTTAACATTAAGAGATTGGACCACATGAATCTAAGGTAATTCCTAGCTCCGGTATTTTCTTTATTTTTGATATATCTCTCCCTTACCCTACTCTCTGCTTCACCCATCCCTCTCACTCCCTTTACCTCAAGTAATCATGGGATTCAAGTGTCTTTCAAAAGGTATTTAACTTTCCTTTTTTTG
This sequence comes from Pan troglodytes, assembly GCF_028858775.2. Taxonomy (NCBI): domain Eukaryota; kingdom Metazoa; phylum Chordata; class Mammalia; order Primates; family Hominidae; genus Pan; species Pan troglodytes. Next base: position 61,040,944 of record NC_072406.2, on the reverse strand, counting down.
TTTCGTACAAATCACTTCCACTGATTCTATGGCCCTGCAATTAAATCACTGGCTGGGTTCTTGTCATCTGTGAAACATGATGATTATGGTCATGACGCCACTTTTGGATGGACCACGCAATGCTTTGGCCACACCAATCACTGCTGGCTTAGGCCACATAATAACTGGAACAGCTCACATCAATGTCTGACATCGAATGTGCAGAGAAATAAAGTAAGTATGATGAAACAAACACCATTCTCTAAATGTTAAAAAGGTTTTGCATAGAGATAGGCTTAAGTAAGTTAGGTTGATGATTGACCTAATTTTGGAAATCAGAACAACTTCACTTTTTTTTTTTAATTCACCAACAATCAAATATATCATGTTAATGAAACATGAGCGTGTTGGCCGGGCACGGTGGCCCACACCTATGATCCTAGCACTTTGGGAGGCTGAAGTGGGAGAACTGCTTGAGGTCAGAAGTTGAAGACCAGACTAGATAACATAACAAGACCCCCTGTGTACAAAGAATACAAAAATTAGCCAAGCGTGGTGGCACATGTCTATAGTTCTAGCTACTTAGGAGCCTGAGGTGGGAGGATCACTCAAGCAATCCTTTTTAAAAGTCATAAACTCACAAAGACAAAAGCTATGTAAAAAAGGAACAGCAACAAAACTGTGAAAGTTGTAAGGCAGAAGAGATGGCAAGAATGATATTTGTTATATGTATTTAACTATTTTAAGATAAATTGATGAATGTTAACAATATTACAAAAACATACACTTATATCTCTGTTGCCCAAACATGATAACCCTGCCTCACTTGTCCCTTTGTGCCCCCTGTTTCCACACCTCTGACTGCCTTTTGCTTCTTTTCCACAGCTCACAGGTTCTCTCCCCAGTGGGCCTTCCTCAACCAGGTAAGGCAGCATTGGTCTCTCCTACTTCTGTGTTCCCATAGCAACCTGCCCTCAGTGTCTAACCAATGCATCCACCACACTGCAATGTAACTATTGCTTACTTATTAGAACCAGGCTATGAGCTCCCAGAGGGCAAGGGTTGTATCACAATTGACTATAAGCCCCAGGTACTCTTCATCAGCCCTGGTAATGGGTTAGATGCTCAATAAATGCTCATCAGATCAACAAGGCAGCTACTTGGCCATTGCTGATTTGAGCTGCACTTCCATAGTTTACAGTGTTGTGGGAAGTAGCTGCCTAGCCAGGAAAAACATTTCCTAGCATCCCTTGCATCCAGGTGAGTCCTGCCCAAAGTTCTTCCTAAAGAAAATTGGACAGAAAATAACCCGTGCCAGTTCTAGGCCTGAATGAAAATGCCTTATGCAGTTCCCCATGGTCTCTCTTCCCTTGTCTGCTGGCCAAGTTAGATGCCCAGGTGATGGTAGTTCCTTAATGACAGTCACCAATCATTGACCGGACTGTATGTTGGAAAGAAATTTCAAATGTACCAGGCTACTGAGGATATGGGATTTATTTGTTACAGCACCTGACACTACCTAATACAGGGTACTGCCTGCCACATACAGTGGCTAATTGAATTACATGAATACAAATGCCTGAGCAAATGTGGATCGCTTGGTGCATATCCACAGGGAAGCCAATCTCAAAGGAGGACTTGAAATCACCTTCAGGAGATCCAGTTTCAGCTGCAGCTCCCCTTGAGTGGATGAGCATAGAGCACCCACAATGATGCTCATGTACTCCTCGGCGTTGATGGCTGAAAGCTGCTCCAAGATGCTGAGCGAGGCCTCCCGGTAGCACTCGTCATCCAGGAAGATCTTGATGAAGGGCACCATGCCGTGGTCCTTCAGGACAACTAAGGATCAGACAGACAGAATGGGGCTAGGGCAAGGGGGAACCTTGACACTTCAGTTTCAATCAAAAGAAAAGCTTTGTCTTATAATTTTCAAACTTCATTTTGCTATTTTTTATGTTTCTCTTTTGCTCACTGGTAAATTTTTTGGTAACCCATACCCACTGTTAAAGTGAGAAGCAGAAAAAAGAAACTGTGGATCTGATGATTTTTTTAAAAAACTGCTTTCTTCTCCAATGAGAATCTTATTTTTGAAAAAAAAAAAATGACTAACATCTCCCCATAGGAGATACATTCAAGAAAGGAGAAATAAGTTTAAGAGATCTATTGTACAACATGGTGACTAAAGTTAATAATAGTGTCATGAATTCCTGGGGTAAAAAAAGAAAAAAAAAATAGAAACCTAAGTAATAAAAGCTTTAACTAGATCTACCTCTCCCTTGATTTCCCCATAATTTCTTCCCCAGAGCCAATGACAATTTTCTCTCTTCTCTCTGCCAAAATTCATATAGAAAGCAAACCACAATTTAAGCTAAGAATATATTTAATTTCTAGATAGTTCCGTGGGGAGAAAATTAAAGAAAACTGACAGGTGATATATTTTTGTTTAAAAGTAATTCCAAGCATTTTTTCCCCAGGATTGATATTGGAGTAATCCATGTGGAATAAAAACTAGGAGGCAACTGGATCCTTCAAATGGCTTGATGGAGATTTGAGCAGACAGGATTTTTCCAATTATGGGCTAGGTACCTCTGACATGGAAATCACCTTGAAAGCATGTTTAAAAGTAGATTCCTGGCCAGGCGTGGTGGCTCACGCCTGTAATCCTAGCACATTGGGAGACTGAGGCAGGCAGATCGCCTGAGCTCAGGAGTTTGAGACCAGCCTGGTCAACATGGTAAAGCCCCGTCTCTACTAAAATACCAAAAAAAAAAAAAAAAAAAAAAATTAGCTGGGCATGGCGGCGTGCGCCTGTAGTCCCAGCTACTCGGGAGGTTGAGGCAGGTAAATTGCTTGAACCCTGAGGGTGGAGGGTACAGTGAGCCAAGATCATGCCACTGCACTCCAGCCTGGTGACAGAGTGAGACTCTGCCTCAAAAAAAAAAAAAAAAGTAGATTCCTGAGCTCCACCTTGACTGACCATTAATTAAAGGTCTGGATGTGAGCCTAGGAATGTGCATTTAGCCAGCACCTCCGGGGAACCTTTTGCAGACTAAATGTTAAAGACCCTCTCTCTGCCATAATGAAATAATTTTTTACATTAGGTATAGTTACTCTGTGAAGGCCTCAGATAAAGATGCCTAAATCACCAAACCCACTGATATGATGTTGGTGTGTCTATATCATTATATATATATATATGCACATATTATTTTTAAAACCCAGAAGCCACATGATCTTAGGACGCTAAAAGAAAATTTGAATGGATTACATTGCTAAGTGCATCATGTCTGATGAGAGCACAACAAATTGCATTTCTTTAAAATGGCTAGATTTCTTTGTCCATATGTTACTCTTTGGATCTAAAAAAAAATTAAAAAGCATCTACAGTCAGTGCAGCAGGACACTAATAAATTTTTCTCGTAAATTTAGAAAATGCTAGACTGAGCATAGTCTTTTTGTCACCAACTTTATTTAGCAACCTTAGAAGTGAAAAGTGTCAACAGAGGTATAGTATCTACGAATTTACTGATGATCACTGAACATCGGCCAAGAGAGGAGCATTAGCCACAGCTAACGCTGTGTATTGGTTACTCCTTGAGTATAACCTGTGAACACTGCCATAAATAACCAGGAAAGAGTTCATGTTTTACCAAGCAGTGATGAGGCAAACTTGGCACCATCCTTACCTGCATTCCTCACTGAGCCTTTCAGAAGTGTGACTACAATCCTCAGCATCACACAGGTGAGTTCTCTTTCTGGATCCTGAACACCAGGAGTGGACACTTTGTTTCCTGCCATATTGAAGAAGAAACAACAAAAAAAATTAAGTACATGTGGTATGACCCCAAATCTCTGACTCCAGCTTTCTATCCTCTTAAGGAGATGTGAATATAATGCTTTCATCATAAGGGAGTGTGTATCCCAATTAGTAAGATAGAAGGCTGTTACCCCCTACAGCAGGGGTTCTCCATTTTGAGCACATCAGCATTCCCTGCAGGGCTTATTTTGTTAAAACCCAGAGCCCCATGCTGGGTCCCATCCCCAGAATTTCTGATGTAGTAGTTCTTGGATGGGGATCTATAATTTGCATTTCTGAGAAGTTCCCAAGCAATGCTGATGGGGCTGGTCCAGGGACTGCTCTTTGAGAAGCGTTACCCCAGATGATACACAGAGCCCTGCCTTCTTAATTTTCCTTTGGCCACTTTTACAGTTTGCCATTCATCCTTGGGAGGGATGACTGCCTGCTCATTCCTGAGTCACGGGGAAGCTCAAGAGAACCTGGAGTAAATAGGTGATCCCAGTAGACCCATGAGGGCAAAATCAGATCTCTTTATTCACCTTGAATCCCCATGCCAGCAAAGTGCCTGACACAAATTGGAAGCTCAATACTTATTTGGGGAATGAATGAATGAATGAATGAATGAATGAAAATAGAGTTTATAAACCAGGAGACAGAGTATCTAAGAAACAACAAGACACATTTAACAATATAAAGTACGAAGTAAATCTAGATGCATGAGCTCACAAAAAAGTTTAATTTCTCCTAGGAGTGGTCATGGGTCTGGAATTGCATTTAAAAGCAAATTCAATGTTAGGCTGCTGAAAAGAAATACCAGCTAAGATAAGACAGAACCACCAAACAAAGAGACGGTGCAAAGATTTCTCATTTAAACACCAAGGAAAGTGGATGAAGCAATACATTAACTTCATTCAAGATGGGATTTAAGGACAGAAGTTACTAAGCAGTAGAAAGTAACTCATAAAATATTGTCCAGGGCTTGGCCCAGAGGCCCAGACACAAAAACCATCCCTTGGGCTCATCCTCCGCAGTCCTGATCCTATTTGCAAACACTCCCAGGGAGGAGCTGGGTCCATCCTGGCCTCCATAAGACGCCTGAGCTCCTCCCTGGGTGTCTGTCTCAGTCTATGGCAGTAGCACTGGAACTATAGGGACAAGGCGACTGATGTTTCTTGAGCCCCTGTTATGTACCAGGCACAGCAGTGGGTCCTCTTCAGAGATTCCCTAGTTAAAATCTCACAACATTCCAATGATGTCAACATCATTACCCTGTTTTACCGAGGAAGACACGGCTCATACGGGTTAAGTCACTTTCTCAAGATCACTCAGTTTGTCAGTAGCATGGCCAGGATTCCAGCCCTTAGCTCCTTTCCCTCAGAGAGGCCCAGGAAACAGACAGACTGGTGACCTTGGCTTAAGTCTGAAGCAGAATTACAGAAGCAGCCAAAGGCTAGAGAGCTCCCTGACCCTTCCAGCCAGTGCAGTGGGAGAAGGAGAATGAAAGAAGGGAAGGTGGGCAGAGTAAGCATCCAGATTCTTGTGTCCTGGTGTCCCTCTTCCAGGCTGATTTCCCAGAGCAGCAGGTGTAGACAGACTGAGGGAAAGACCAGAGGAGCTGGGGAAGGAGTTTCCACACTTTGCTTCCTATCTGAAAGTCAACGGAGATGGTAGTTAAAGACCACCACATAGAGTGACTCCAGCAGGATATGTGCTGGGGAGCATGGTGAGGCAGTGCAAGAGCCCAACCCCTGAGCCACCAAGCACCCTCATGAGACCCTAAAGCCTCAGGGGACAGCAGAGGCTATTGGGATTGAGACTCCAGGGTGCAGGGGCCAAGTAGGGGCAAGGGAATGTTGCCAAGGAGCCACAGGTATGCAGCCCAGCAGGGCACCAAGACTTGGAGGGGCGTGCTGGGCCAGCAAGACCCCAAGGAGCTCTCTCCCAGTGGGAGACCACTGAGCCAACAGTGCAAAGTAAACAGAGTGAGCTAGGAAGCCATATCCCAGCAGACCCCAGGAGGGCCCCCAAACCTCAGGCCTCTCTGAGCTCCCATTCCTGAGGAGCTGTCAGACCCCTGCAGTCTCCCTGTCTATACACCCACACAATGTCTAGGACAAGAGATATCTAAAACCTGGGAATTCACAAGGCCTGAGTTAGCCCCAGGTTCACCCATCCCTTTCACTTCTTCATTGGGAAGACTGGGTGGCTGCCTGTCTTTTGTGAAACTGTGTGTCCCAAGCATACTTTCCCAGTGACATGGGCATGCTCACTTTCTGTTGCATTTGATGGGCAGCCAGATTGGCCCAAATATGAGGCCTGGCTGACACTGACCCCTGCCCGTCCCTCCCAATGCACCCAGTGGCACCTGACTTCCTCATGATCTTGGCTTGCTTCCGAAGCTGTGCCAGTAGCAGGCCCAGGAGCCCTGAGTCCCGGAAGATGTCGGTGAAGAGGGGGTCCCCACCAGCGATGCTGAGGATGCTCTGCAGGGCCATGAGGGTGCAGGATGGCCCAGGGCTCTCCTTGATCAGATGCTGTACCTTTCGCAGGATCTCATGAGGCACGTAGTGCAGCTCGAACACCAGGGCCTCTAGAAGCTGGAAGAAGTGTTCCTGCACTGGGGCCGGCTTGAGGGGCATGATCTCTACAAACTGCGAGATGGGCTGCAGGGTCCACTCCAGCAGGAAGAAGTTTCGAGCATTCCAGGCCCACATGGTCCTGATGACTGACAAGACTTGTATGCAGAGGACAGAGTCACTGGCTTTGTGGAAAACATTCTGTAGGACCTGGAAGGCCTGAAGATTCTTAACAGTCACCCCTGAGGAGGAAAACAAGAATGATCTTACAAGTCATTTCTCCTGCCTGTGTCTACAAATAGATGTTTTCATTACTAAGAGGGCATGCCATTTGAAGTTTCTGTGTTCTAACTCCTATGGGCACATGTCCATCAGAAGTCCAGAAAAGCCAGCCACCTGGGGTATGAAGAAGGCTAGTGCAGCATGGTCCAAGACGCACTCAAACTGTGGCCACTCTGAACTGACATGTGCCGTGAACATCAAATACACATTAGATTTCAAAAAGATAATACAAAGGAAATGATGCAAAATATCTTGTTGACAATTATTTGTATTGGCCATACATTGAGATGGTAATATTTGGGATACATTGAGTTAAATAAAATATATTATCAAAAATAATTTAACTTGTTTCTTCTTATTTAAAGTTAAAATTTACATTTAAAATGATATAACGTGCATTGCATTGTATTTTCATTGGACAGCATTGGGCTAGGAGGATTGGTTTCAGCAGATTAAAATCAAATGATGTTGGAGATTACTAGCAAAATCAGTTTTGTTTCTAGACAAGCTGATAAATAATTACACTTTCCTGACCCACCCCTACCTTTTCCTCCAGCTTGAAGGTTAAGCCTCATTCTCTCTCCCCCAGGAGACACTTTGTCAGAAAGCTCCCTGCTTCCAGCCTTCTCTGCCTCAGATAACAGAGATGTTTGTGAAACTCCTGTCTGATTCAGGCACTCCCCTAAACCATGTCTGTGCCCCATGTGTTACTGCATCCCATCCAATGGCCCTTCTTAACCTGAACTCTGCAGCACTGCAGCCTCCCTGCCTCTATTCTGCAGAAGCTCTCACTTCCCAGACTCACCCAGCCATCCAGGCCACCATTTATTCCCCAGACTGTCATTTCTGCCTTTAAACTTTCTCCCTTCATCTCAACCTAGACAACCCACACTTAGCCTTAAAAACTCCCTCCGGCAGGCCCTCTGTTCGAGGTTTCCTGACTGAGCTGGGTCATGGCTGTGCCTGATGCATTTCTTAGCCGATTCTCTAGCAGACTAGGGTTCAAGGACATGTGACAGTCTCTACAGAGGAATTTTAGGGAGCAGACAACTGGCCTGTTCACACTGGCACCCAGCATGGGGCAGAGTGCCTGCCACACAGAAAGTATCCGTGCCTGCTGATTGAGTTCATCAATCAATCAATGTCTCAAAGTACTGAGAAGTCACTGACTCTGAACCTGGATGGCTGTTTTAGGGCCATCAGTCCCCATTATATAAGCAAATGTTGCAGAGTAAATCACACCAGGGGTGAGGGAGAGAACTAGAGGCTGCCTCTGTTATTTGAGAGAGTCTTTGCCTTTATTAAGCAATGTTTCCACTAAGTCTCACGGGAGATATTCATAACCTCCCCAAAGGTTGTGACAGAATCAGAGCCTACTGCACCATTGAAAGGTACACAAAGAATCAGGAGAAGACCCTCTGTAGCCTTCTCAGGGCTCAGCACTGACTCTTCCTGTCACCCAGATACAGGAAAGACTCACCAGATGCCTCATGATGGAACTTGAAGCCTTCAAGCTGAGGGTAAGTGATGCTGTCAAACACCTTCAGCTCTGACCTCCCACAGGTCGTCAGCCACACCACCAGCCCAAGGAGCTCCTCCAGATGCGGGTCCACTTCACTCTGGGTCAGCCCATCATACCTGGGGGAATAGATGAGGCCAGCTCCCTGTGCTTCCTGGATGGAGCATCCACATGCGTGCATGGTGCTCTCAAGGAGACAGAGCCAATGGGGATCCGCAAGCTGGGGAAGACCCCACAGGTCTGCACCTGAGGCAATTCAGAGGCAAGGGAGCACCCTGGATAAACACCACTCTGCAGATGTCAGTCTTAGATCCAAAGAAGTGCATTTGTAACCTGTGAAAAGCTATGCCATCTGCTCACAGGAAGTCACTTTCCATGACTGAACCTCCAAAAGACATGTGGTTAGGGCATCAGCAGATCAGGGCACCTCCCAAAGGAGAGATGTAATATAATAGTTCAACATTGCAACAAAACGGTGTGGGAAATAGTCGGACTTCCTTGTGCTTATTTAAAGGTTGAGTGTGGCTTTTGTATTTTAATTATGGGCAGGTAGGCTGTCCTGCTCCTCTTGTGGAGAAGGGCATCTCAAGTCTTATTCCAGCCCTGCCATTTCCAGAGGAAAAGTTCTTGCAGCGTGACTTCAGTTAAGGCAAAAAGGAAAGCCAATGAGCCCACATGGGACCTTCTTGGCACTCCCTGGAATAGGTTCCTGTCCCCTCTCCTGCCTTCCACAAGAATTCTGGGGAAAACTCAACACCCAATGAACCAAAAATTTGTTCAGGAAATGCTATGACACAGACCTCCGTGGGGATCATAGTCAGCTGGTCACAGCCCAGACCAATGCAAAACGTGATGTGCCCAGAGGGGCATTTACACTTAGCGTCCCTTTGGAGGAAGGCACTAGGGTATTGCCATTTAATCACATCCTTCTGGACACTTGGTGGACCAAAGGACTTTGGCCCCCTTGTCCAAGTCACCGCATGTAGGCTCGAAGCCTGGCTCTGTAGTGAAGTGTGTGAAGTGCGGTAGTAGATATACCCCTCAGAGGAGAAGGGTGTCTCATTCTCGCCCAGCAAAGCCCAAGGGAAAGTATGTGGCCTTGCCCTATAGCAGCTTCCCCAAGATCAGCAGAGGAGCTTGGGTCATCAAGGTATTTCTTTGATTTCAATCCCTTGCTCTCTGTAATCCCTGGGCCCCACTCGAAGATGATACAGGAAGGCAGAGTGGAAGGCAAGGAGCCAGCCCAGGCCCTGCTGAACGGTGTCTGAGCTTGGGTTTCCCATGTTTCAAGGATTTGAGAAAGAGGTAGTTCACTTGGGAGTTGATCCCAGAAAACACCAGTAGGGGAGAGGCCACGTGAGACAGGGAAGGGAAGGAAACCAGTCCAAGAGCATTAGCAAGCAAGCGCCTCATGGGGCCACTGGAGCTAATCCTTCTGGGGAGCTCTGGAGGCCATGCAGAGCAAGCCTACCCAAGGGCAGCTGTGCTGGATGTGCACCCATTGGTTCCTTCAGTCATTGGTGGGCAGCTGCTCCTGAAGGTGGTTCATTTCCAGACCTTTCCAGCCCTCCAAGCACACAGGCAGGGCAGCTTACAGCAGTGCCAGAAGCCCTCCAACAGACAGGGCTTCTGTTTGGGTTCTGACTGGGGAAAATCAGGCCAGCAGGCATGCAGGTGACAGGTGCCTACAAGTACACTTTGTAAAACTACTGATTCTCTAAGGAAGTGGTCCCCACGCCTGTCTGCACAATGAATCACTTTTGCAAATAAGAGGTCTCTCTGGCCATGTTCTATGGAGCTATATCTATTTTTCTCCAAAGCACCCCAATGATTCTGAGGACTAAGGCTTTGGTGGTCCTGTGCTCTCCCCGTACCAAACACAGCCACTTACCGAAGTAACACTTTGAGCAGCAGAGGATAGCCCTCTGAATTCTCAAACTCCAGGAACAGAGCCGAGGAGACGGGGTAGGAGTCCTTCACGAATCCCAAGATCAGGCTTACAGACTCGCTCACTTCAGGGGCAGGGAGAGTGTCCGCGAGCCTGGAGAGGTTCTGGAGGGAGAGCCTGACACAGTCTGTGGCTGCAGGAGGGAAGCACAGGAGAGACCTGCTGAGCTTGGAAGCAAGAGCTTTCCTGCCATGGTCCACCTACCTACCCTACTCCAAACAACATGTCAAGACATGAATGGGAATTAATCCAAAACATGTTCTGCTGGCTCTTGGATCAGGAAGACTACCCCAGAGAAAGTGCCATCCGGACAGCTGCACTCTGCAAGCCCAGCAGGTGACACAGGAGAGGAAGGCAGCCCCTCAGCCCTCTGTCCCTAATTCTCAGCAAGAAGGGGGAGTCCAGGTCCATTAGGTAGTGAGATGTAAAATGCAAGCCTGAGCTCATCTCAGACCTTAAGGAGGCAATGCTGGAGCTGAGCAGAAATTACCTTGATGAAAAATGCAGGGGAGGATGTATGAACATGTGAGGAGGCAGAGGGTAAAAAGATGGGGTGCTTTGGATACTGAAGAAGCCAGGGGATTGGAACACTGAAGTGTGGCCCACAGAGAGGAAGGAGGGTGTGGCCCATTCCTAGGGGACAGGCCATGGGGCTTACTGGCTACCCCACCAGAGTGGTGCGGAGCCAGGGGAAGATTTGAGTCTGAAGAGAGAGGTCCTCAGATTTGCATTTGGATGGGTCACTGTTTTTAGAAATCTCTCATCAAGAGAAGCCTCTTCTGAGTGCTGGGGAAGCCAATCCAGTGGATCAGAGAAAGTACCTATGAGAGCTTGAGATAATGCAAGCTCAGCCTCTCAGCTGCGAGGACTCAGAAGAGCCGCAAAGAATCACAACAATCCAATAAGATCAGCAGTATTATTATCCCCATTTTACGGATGAGAGAACTGAGGCACCCCAATGGTTAAGTGCCTGAGATCACTCAGCTATGAGGACAGAGCTGGAGTCCAGTCCTGGCTGTCTGGCTCCAGAGTCTTTGGCCTTAACCCCTACACATAGTTCCCAGTGTATAAATGAGGGTGCCAGAATCAGGCATCTTTAAGTTTGAAAGTGCATTCTCTTCCTCACTAGGTGAATAGCCTTGAAAAATTCTTCTACTAGTCTTAATGTTTATTTTCCCCATTCTAAAATGGCATTAATAGCTATCTCAAAGAAACAAGCAAGATAATGTACAAAGGGACCCAGCACAGTGTCTGATTGGTTGTGTGTGCATAGTGAGATCTTCTTTCCCTACTTTCTCCAATGGAGCAGCAAAATGAACAAGAAAAGCACTTACATGAAGGGAACCAAGCCATGTAGAATTATCTACCGGACATGGCTGCTCATTCATCTCTTCTTTGGTCCCAAAATTCTATAAGAGGCTGCAAGAGCATCCCAAGTCTCATTGTAGAAAGTGGGCCCTCAGCCTTTGCTCTGAGTTCAAGGGAAGCCCTTGCATGGCCCATAGCCCACATCTAATCTCCCGGGCCATACCCTGCAGGTACTGGATGATGCTGAGGTTCTGGGCCTTGGAGATTGCCCTTAGCACGCAGAAGGTGGGTTCCTTCCAGAAGCAGCAGCTGTGCTCCCGAAGGCAGGTCGTGGCAATCAGCAGAGACTGCAGCTCACTTCCTGAGATGAGTCCCTCCAGGCCCTGAGAGTCACTGCAAATATTGAGCAACATCTGAAAAATAAGAAGATAAACAGTCAAGGAGACCTGGTTAGGAAGTCTCCTTCCTCAGACGGATTTGTTCCCTACTTCTCTGGAGCACTGATGAGCATGTCTCAGTGAGAAGGACAGGACTGAATGGGGTCACCCTCTGTCCCAGACCAGCAGGGTCAACAGAGCCCCCTAGGAAAGGGTGGCAGGGCCTGGGGCTCAATTCTGACCGCATTAACCCTATACAAGTAATTGTTATCCCTTCCAAATCAGAACAATAAAGAAGTAATTGAATTTGTGTCTTTTTAATGGGACTACTAGAAAATGTCACCCACAATTAAGGTATAGAATTAACAGAAACTTGTGCTATTTAAAAAGGGAAGTGTTTCAGAATTCCTTGTTGACACTCAGACTCTACTTCTCCATGAGACCACAAGAGTCAGCATAAAGCCTCCTAACTGGGTTCCTTGTTCCCACCAATCCCCTTTCCTGATGGCTAACAGAGGGACTTGCAAAACCTCCCTCTCCACTTGGGATAAAATCCCACCACCGTAGCATGGCCCATAGCATCCTGCATGGACTAGCACTGCCTTCTCACTCACTTTATCCACTGCAGCTCCCCCCTGGGCTCTTGGGGGTCCAATAGGACCTGCTGCCAGTGTGACAAATATCACAAGCTACTTCCATGGGAATGAAGGCATTTGCCCCTTCTAGTCTGATACAGAGAGAAGCTGGGCATCATGGACCACAGCTGTAGGTCCCATTTCCCTGCCTCCCTTGCAGGTAGCTGTGGCCATGTGACCAAGGTCTCACCTGTCCCTGGGCTTGCATTGCCATTTCTCTGCTCCTCTCCACTTCCTCCACCCCACCAGGCCACGCTACCTCCTCAGACCCTGACAACCCTCAGCTCTCTGGTTAAATGCCATGCCCTCAGAATAGACTCCACTGATTTCTCTCATACAAATAAGAGCCTCTCACCATCATTGCCCAGCATACCTTTGGCTTTACCTACATAGCACTTAAAAAATTGCTAACTACTGCACTCCAGCCTGGGCAACAGAGAAAAGCCCCATCTCGATTTTTTTAATTGCTAACAACACACTTATTCCTGGATTGTTTTCCCCTTGTTTGACTTCTTCATCCTTCTGTCACCTCTCAAAGTGAAGCCCTATGCTTGCTGCAGCAACCATCTGTCTGCCATAGAGCAGCGCACAGTAGGGGCTCTGTATATTTTTGTGAAATGAAGTAACAGAAACCCTTGAGCAATGCAGGAATGGTCTATTCCCTGTGGCACACATTCTGTCCACATACCCAGAAGACCTCGAAGACAGACCCTGCACTACTTCCCTTCAGGGCACCTAAAAGCCACACAGTAAACATTTGTGAAAGTGCCTGGTGCAGCGTCCTGGCCTCCAATTAGAATATGATTTACATACAAGCAGATGACACCTACATTTCCACAAATGCAGCTCAGAGGGTAACCCACTGTTAATGGAACCTGCCAGAACTCATGCACTACCCTCTGGAAATGAGGAATGGGCTTGGGAATTCGTCTAACGTGGATGCCAGTGTGGACATGTGTGTACCATGGACAGCTGCATTTGGGAATTCACTGAACAGTCACAAGCACCTGCTCTGTGTGAGACATTGCAGACACTGGACACACAGCGACGGGCCCCACAGTCCTCTGTATCCTCCCGGGCCACACGATCCTCCATACCATCCCCTGCAAGCTCAGGGAGCAGGAAGGGTTATCTAGAGAGCTCAGCGTCTCAAAAGGTGAGAAAGCAGAAACTGCCCGGAAGTGGGCAGGGGAAGGAGGTGAGAAGTTAGTCAGTCAAAGAGAAGAGGAAAGATGGGGAATGACAGAAGGAAATTGCATTTGATGCTTAGAGGCCTGAGATGTCTTCTGAGAGGAAGGAAGAGGCACCGAGAACATGTAAACTCAAGTTTACTCAAGGGTGCCAATCCCAGCCCCACCCAAGACTTCTATGACCCCAGACCCCATGCTCACTCACCATGCCTCAGTTTGTATGGACCCAGGATGACAACACTACTTACATCCTAGGATGGCAGACAGCAATCCTGGAGGTGACCCATGTGAGGCCGTGGCACAGGGGTGGGTACAAAGCTTATACTTAGAAAATTTTGGCTACTATTTTGCTAGTGGGGCAGACTGTGCAGTGGTGGGGAGGGGAGGGGGAGGTTAGACCCTCTGGGAGAACAGAGGAGTTCAGGAACCAGGGCTGAGAAAGACAAAAGCATCTACGGGAAGCATTGGAGAGTCTGTCCCCGAAGTGAGGTTTTGACCCAGGGAATTGGAGGCCCTCCTCGAACTCACCTGCACGAACATCTTTTGAACTTGAAGATCACTCTCAAAAAGCTCATCTTTGTCCAGAGGAAAGACAAAGAAGAGGTAAAGGCACTGTAGGAGCAGGGCTGGAAGCCCAGACTCAGCAACCCTGCCCAGCGTCTCCTGCAAGAGAAGAGCACACGTGACCCCGGGCAGCAAGGCAGCAGAAGCAGGTCAGCCCAGACCCAGGATCAGGCCCCTGCAGCCATTTCAGTGAGGCCATGGGACAGTCCCTCTGGGCTCCAGTCCTCAAGTGTGAAATGCTGACAACCAGAGGATGCACCTAGGGTGGCTGTGAAGATTAAGTTTATATAAAGTGCTTACTATGTGCTCTATAGCTCCTTTATAAGATTCATAGATGGAAGGAAGGAAGGGAGGGAGAGAGGGAGGGAGAGAGAGAGGTGGGGAGGGAGGGTGGAAAGGAGGGAAAAGAGGAGGGACTGTAGAAATTAGAATATAAGGGCTTCCTAACAAATCATACTGTGTGACTGTGGTCCAGGGCCTCATGATTAGGAAGGGAAAGCAGTCCAGAGGTGAGGCTGATAATATGTGTGTGAGCAACAATGGTGAGGACCTGATCAGGCCCCTCCCCAACCTCTCATCTAGATCCCAGACAGATCTCGTCAAGGTCCAAAGAGTGCAATAGGTGATGACTGACAATCAGACAGCCAGCAACTCAACTAAACAGCTCAGGGCTGCCAGACAGAGGCCAAGAGGACAGGAAGTCTGCAGAGATGGAGACCAGCCTGCCAGGCGCTTCCTGGGGTCTTTCTTCCTGGGGCTTTGCCTGCAGCTCCACCAGGATTACTGCACCTGCACCCTCTGTGTGTGCATGTGTGCGCACGCACGTGTGTGTGTGTGTGTGCATGATGCATGTGTGCATGTGTGTGTGCACGTGTGTGTGTGTGCATGCACACATGTGAACACCTGTGGGGTCAATCTATGGAATGCTGTCCATGCAACTTCCCATTCCACTGGTTAACCTGACAGACATGTTGGGGAAGTCAGAGAAAGAGAAGGACGAATGTACAGTCTGGGCCAGGATCAGGACTAGATGCAGGCTGCTGGTCCTAGCCTTGGCCAGAAAGGTTTACAGTGCAAGGTACTGTCTTCCATGTATTTGACTCCTTGTTAACCTTGACCTCCTCAGGGCAGCTCTCCCTGTCCTTCCCCCACCTCACCCCCGATGCACCATGCACAGGCAGTGAAAAACAAGCCCTTAGGTTAATGTGTCACCACTTAGACTGCAGAGAGTCCTTTCCCCAGGGGCACATGTGATGAGCCCTCGTGCTGTGCTTCAGGTCGCTGTGCCTGACAGTGATGCAGGCAGTTCACCTGAAGAAGTGTCAGGAGGTCCTCCCTTCAGTTAACTTCCCAGGTCATGTACCACCCCCTGGCCCCAGACAAGGGCTGCGTGATGTGCTCCTATCACCCTTCCAAGCACGGCTGCAAATGCCCATCTCATGTCTGGGTTCATCTAGTGAAGCAGCTTTGGAACTGGCTAGCAGGTAGAAGCTGGAAGAATTTGGAGAAGTTACACTGAGGGCAGCAGCCACCCAGGTTCCCTGCTGTGTTCCTGGCATGCGGTGGGTATGGGTGGGAAGGGAAGAAAGAGGAGAGCCCTCATCTCTGGGCGAGGGCAAGACAGGTACCTACAGGGAATGTCGTTCAGGCTGACTCTAACAGGAAGAAATAAAGAACAGTGGCTCAGAGCATGGGTTCTAGAATCAGATAGACTGCAGGTGCACAGCGTAGGTAAGCCTGCGTTCTCATCACTCACTGGCATCACCAAGATCTGACTCATAGGGTCCTTGGGAGGATTAACTGACGATGTCTGGGACACACCCAGCCTTGCCCCACAGGTAGGAAGTAGTCAATAAACATGAGCCGTTATCAATCCCACACTAACCCCAGAAGAGAGGCATTATTATCCCCAATCCTAAAATTAGAAATGCAACCAAGGGGCAGAAAGGTAAAGCAATCTGGCCACAGTTACACACAGCTTGTCAACTGGGAAGGTGGGAATTTCAGACTCTGAAGTCCATGTTCTACACCAGAAGGGGAGGAGGGAGGAGAAATAATAAACCTGTTTTATGAAACGAATGACCCTCTTGGGATATGCCACCACCCTGTGCTGGACCTCCCTCTGCACCTGGATGAGCAGTGCCCAGGGCAGAGGCTGATGGTCTGAAACTTACCGAGTCTGTCCCCGTGAGCACGTACACTGACTTCAGGAGCAAGTAGCCATCCTGATCCACGTCCCCCTTCCACCACAGCAACTGTCCAGCTGCCAACCGAGCTTGCTCTGGAAGAAAGTGTCACCAGCAGGGCATACAGCGACCTGCCCACTCAGCCTCCCCTCCATCCAGGGCCCCCTCTTCCCAGGAGATGTGCCTGAGCATCTGTAGAGGACTTTGGCATCTTGCCTACACATCCCCAAGGCCACCTGCATCTCTACCAAACGCTCCACACCCTGCCAGACTATTCTCCTTGGAAGACAGCGTTTTTTGTGCCACCGTCCCCGTTTAGCAACCATCAGTGGTTCCTGATTGCCAATGAGTAAGAACAAGCTAATCGGCTATCAGATTCCCCACAATCCAGAATCTTCCCCTACTTCCTGGATCACACAGTCTCTTATGTTGCAAGAATTCCTGAAATCTACACCATGCTGAGCAATTTCTTCCCCTTAGAATTTCCTCCTGACCCTCGGCCCTCAGCCAATGTGAAATTCTGCCCTGCCTCCAGGGACCAGCGCACATGAGGGGAAGAATGCAAGTCAGGAGGCCCCACAAGAGATGCACTTTGGCCTCTGTGTCTTTTCAGGACCAAGAGCTCCACTGAACACACAGGTGCATCTTCAATCCTAGCACTTCCTCCCAGAGACCGTGGTCCCGTGTGTTCTGTGTGTGTGTCTGTGTTGCAGTGTGTCTGTGTGTGTGTGCCTATGTGTATATCTGTGTGTAGTGTGTTCTGGGTGTGTCTGCATGTGTAGAGTGTGTGTCTGTGTGTAGTTTCTGTGAGTAGTCTCTGTATGTGTCTGTGTGTAGTGTGTATGTCTGTGTGTGTAGTGTATGTGTATGTGTCTCTGTATCTCTGTGTGTCTATGTGTATCTGTGTATAATGTCTGTGTGTAGTGTCTGTGTGTGTATAGCATCTGTGTGTAGTGTGTCTATGTGTGTCCGTGTATAATGTATTATGTGCAGTGTGTGTGTTTGTCTATGTCTGTGTCCCAGGAACAGCAGGGCTCCCCGACCCCTCTTCCCTCCTCCTGCATTTCGCTTGGTCCCTAAGGCACTCAGTGGCAGAGTGGGGCCTACTTCTCTTTGGCAGGCAACACTGTAGCTCCACGCGAAAGCAGAGGGGGGCCTGAGAGGCCTGGGAGGGCATGCAGGGCTGCACTGCTCTCTGTAGAGGGCCTGCCAGCACCTCCGTGCTCTTACCCGCAGGCTTCCCCACAAGGGCCTTCTGGAGTTGCTGGGCAAGCTGGTCAGACACGTCTTCAGCCAGCCTTTGGAGACTGGGAAAGCAGATGATCCCCACG